>NW_024543061.1:30412500-31012500 GCF_018167655.1 Microtus oregoni | reverse complement strand
TAAAATCTCTGTGCCTGGGCCGGGCAGCGGTGGTGCACGCCTTTAATCCCAGCACTCGGGAGGCAGAGGCAGGCGGATTTCTGTGAGTTCGAGACCAGCCTGGTCTACAAGAGCTAGTTCCAGGACAGGCTCCAAAACCACAGAGAAACCCTGTCTCAGAAAACAACAACAACAACAAAAAAATCTCTGTGCCATGGAGGCAGAGATAGGTATATCCCAGGTCTTGCTGGCCAGCCATCCTAGCCTATTGGCAAGCTTCAGGCTAGTGTGACACCCTGTCTCCAAAAGAGGTAAACAGTACCTAAGGTATGGTACTGTCCCACACATGCGCACATGTACGCTCACACACACACACACACACACACACATGCACGCATGCTCTCTCTCACACACATACACCTGTGCACACACACACAGACACTCATGAACACACACACACCCTCCTGTTCCTTACCTCACCACATGTGGGATGGATTCCAATGGTATTATTCAGTAGCTGCTTCGTAAGCCCACATTTCATTGCAGCTGCAAATCCCTGTGTTATTTCACCAGCATTTGGCCCCAGAAGGTGAAATCCCACCACACGCTCCTTTAACACAGGGCAGAACAGAGAATTCCCATAAGCCTAGGGTCAGAACGTAAATCCACTCCCTGCTGTTCACAGCTAAGACATACAGGGTCTCCCACAGGAAAGGAACTAGCAGAGAACAGCCCCTCAAAGGTCTTGTCCATGGAGGTGGTAAAGTATGGTTAGAACTAACTCACACACTAACTTACCATCACACCCAAGTTTGTGGGTAGGATGTGACTTCTGGATAACGCTGAGACGGGGCCACACAAACCCTGCACATATAAACTAAAGGCCTGCACTAGAGTACCCAAGGCATCAGATCGTACTAGAGGAGGGTTCGAGGGCCCAGTGACTAGCTGCCTGCTCCTGACACTAGGCAGAGCTTGGGAACGGCCAGTAGAGGCTGCCAGCACGGTGGTGGGTGTCCAGTCTACAGTGAGCCACAAGCTGTCCACTACAAGACTGGTCATCGTATTCTGGCCTCCATGAAGACAGATGAAGGGAGTGTGTAGGCAGATGACAGAGCCAGTCACAGGAGACATCTCAGCTCCATCAGCACCTGCCTGTTACCCTCTGTGAATGCCTCTCCTCGGCACTCCACACATACCATACCGCCACACAACTGTACACCATGCACAGCGCTGGATGGTGGCCACGGTGTTAACACTCACAGTTTTAAACCATCAGGGTTAAACTGTCGGCTCTGGGTGGCCAGCTTCTCACTGCCTGACAGACACAGTTGAGCCGGGAATCAGCTCCTGCCTCAGCCTCTGCAAACAGCTGAGAGAGCATTCCTGTCCCAGTTCCATCTTTAAAGATGTCATAAAAACCCAACTGCAAGAATCCAAGCTACATTTTAAAACCACAGTGGGTGAGGCCTGGGAAGCAACCTGGGGTAGAGAGTGTGAGGTTTGGGGAGCAGCCTGGCTAGAGTGTATATGGCTTGGGGAGCAGCCCAGGTAGAGGATGTGCTTCACTCAAATGAGGCCCAGGGAAAATGGAGTCGAACAGAGAAGAGCAGAAACCACAGCATCCAGGCATCTACATACATTGTCGAATTTGTTGCAGATTATCTTTGCATAACAGGTATTGTTGTCTCTGCCAGCGACTGTCCACTCCAGAGGCCAGAACAAGGTGTGGTACACCTGGACCAAAGGGAGAGGCTGACATTAGCATGCATGGAACCCACTCCTGGATATGCTCTTTAGTCCCCTAAGGTGGGGACAACAACATCCTGCAGCACCTGAAGCCCGAGACCCCACCTGGCCCGTTGATAGCCGCACTGGAGCCAGGCTCCCGAAACGCCAGCAACACGTCACTTTGGCTTTGTGCAGCCATTCGTCAGAAAGAGAAACTGCCTCCTGCTAGCAAAAGTCCATCTTCAAGCATTTAGAATGCTGTTGGCCCAAGGTACCACACCAGTTGCCATATGGGCTGAGAAGTGGACAATGAGACCCCATTGAGTGGTGTGTTTGCCCAAACTTAGAAGATCAGAAGACACAGAACCATTCTGCCTTCCAAGACAAAGCACAACACCTGGGCTACTGAGCCCAGCAGAGCACCCCCACCCTGCTCAGACAGCCAGGTCTCTAGCATCTCCTCTGAGTGACTGCACACAGGGTGAGGGCCTTTCCTACCTGTATCTCCACAGTTTTAATTCACACCCCTACTGTCTCTGCACACAGGGTCAGGGCCTTTCCTACCTGTATCTCCACAGTTTTAATTCACACCCCTACTGTCCTCTCACCAAAGCTCTGTCCTTTTGATCACACAAAAGTAAGGGAGACAGAGTTTAGATTCACTTCAAATTCTCCCAAATAGGAGGATGATTTCTCTAACATTGGCATGAAATGGACTTGCAAAGCTACAGCATAAAAAGTGGCTTCAAGGAAAGATGGTTGATCATAAAGGATTCTTACTTCCAGATTCTCTTTTTTATACACTTCGATGGCTTTCTCTTCAGACAGCCCACAGCAGCCATATTCCAGAGGTGTGAACACCGTGGTTGGGATGTTAACATAGTCACACTGGAAGAGAAACATGCAACACTCCTATGACTTGTTTCCCAGCAAGTTTCTACAGCATGGGTTCATAAAAGGCAGTGGGCTGTGTCAGATCAAAGCTGGTTACAAGAGCCAACCGATGGAAGACTGGAGGAGTTGAAATGTGCTGGTGAGTGTGTAAGTGAGTGTGCCCAAAATATACTTATTATTTCATTCTCTGTGTGGATAGTTTCTTGAAAGTATGGTTGTAAACCACATGTGTGTCAGATGCCTACAAAGGCCAGATGAGAGCATTGGATCCCCTGGAACTGGAGTTGCAAACAGTTGTGAGTTACCATGTGGGTGCTAGGAATTAAACCTGGGTACTCTTCAAGAGTTATATGTGCTCTTAACCACTGAGCCCACTCCCCATCCCTTGTCTATGCATGTTTTTATGTATATAAATATGTGGATAGGTGTGTACATGCATGCATACATGTATATGTATGTGTGCGTGCATGCCTGTGTGTGTGTGTGTGTGTGTGTGTGTGTGTGTGTGTGTGTGTGTGTGTAGAGGCCCAAGGTTGATGCCAGGAATCGTCTTCCATAACTCTTCCACCTTATCAAATGAAGCAGGGTCTCTTAGTCAAACCCAGAGCTGGCTATTACAGCTAGTCTTATTAGCCAGCTTGCTCTAGGGATCCCATCCCCACTTTCCAAGGCTGGAATTACAAGTGAGCCACCACACATAGGTTTTGAGGGGTCCCAACTGTGGTCCTTACACTTGGTGGCAAGTATTTAACCACTGTCCCATCTCCCCACTTTGCTGAAATTCTGTTGAGTTCTCAAGACAGCATCCGAACTGAAGCCAGAAGGGTCGATATGGTACTTGGTGACACAAGCACCAACAGCTAGAGACAAATTAGACTGATGTCTACCCCTTCAAAAAGACTCAGAGAACAGAAAAGCCTACTAGCTAGAGTTATTTCAAGGGGAGAATGGGCTGAGCAGCACAATTCAAGAGACCTGAGCACCTAGGTGAGAGGTTCATGCAGGAGCTACCTCAGTACATTTGCTGTCTGGTGTCTTTGTAAATGGAGCTGGGGGACATATGGCCTTCTACCTTCCCCATGGCATATCCCAAGTACACCGAGAGGACATGCAAACTCACGAAAGTAGAGTCACCACCCGTCACCTGCTAGCCCAGCCACGGTATCCAGTACTATTGACAGAGCAGAGCTTTCCAACCAAGGAAGAGACCCCATGAGGACACAAACCTCGAGTTAGTCATTATCTGATGATACACCTACTAGAAAAGCTCATTGCCTCCTCTGTGGAATTACCCAGATCCCAAATATCTCATTAAGGAATACCAAGACAAGAAACCACACTGTCGAGAGTAGCAGTTTTCATCTTGTAAAAGATGAAATTGAAATCACAAGTGAATGGGACTTACCAAGCAGGCAGTGTAAAAGGCTAGCCCCCTGCTCAGGAGGGGACACTCTCTGTTGTCAGCGGCAGCAGGCCACTTATGAAACCTGTTTCCAGTTCATCAGATAATTCAGGCATCTTTCCCTGCCCTAGGGCAACTGGCTCACAGCACCCTGACACATAACCACATCTGTGGGCTGTCGTCTGCGGGCTATCTGAGTCCACCCATCTGGGAAGTCCTGGAACTGGACCCACAGTAAACTTTCACTATCACAGAACAGCCCAAGGATGTAAAAAACACAAGTTTTATCAACTCTTTAATCGCTAGTAACTTAACTGCAAATTATCCCTAAGAACTCTTATTTAGAAAATGAGTCAATGAGTGTTATTTGTACTAATTGTGAAATCCTAATTTTGATCAAGATACTATCTCAGGGCTGTGGATGAAGCTCAGTGGTAAAACACTTACTTAGCATTCATGAGACCCAGACTTCAGCTTCAAACACACACACACACACACACACACACACACACACACACACAGATATACACACATACACATATAAATACACACACGCAGACATGCACAAAAATAGACACACATAAACACTCACCCTTACACAGAAGATATATACACATTCACACAAAGCAGGGAAGGAGGAGGAAGGATGGAGAGAGATACACACACAGAGAAACATGCATACACACATAATAAGCATACAAACACATATAGAGAGACACATACACACACATATACAAAGGCATAAGCACAGACACACGAAGAACAGACACATAAAGAGACACAGAGACATATACCCAGACACACATCGATACAAACACACAGGTCAATCGTAGAAAAAAGCTTACCTTTTCCAAAGAGGCCCCAAAGAGTCTTCTGGCTAGCAGCTTGCCTGCCTGTATGGCAACAGGCGTGAGCTCTGGTTTGCCCTCCAGTATGTCCCCAATAGCATATACATGAGGAACGTTGGTCTGTTCCACATCATTTACTGGTATTTTGCCACTCCTGGTAGAGTGAAGAGGAAAGCACACTGAATATCTGGACTTCTGACTGGTACCATGAAGATCAGCAACACGGAAGCTTCCACAGCCTGGGCACCGAGGTGTCCAGTGACCTAGAAGACATCAGCTCAGCCCGTGCTTCCTGCAGGTCTGAAGCTTTCACTTTCCCCACAACCTTCAGGGCTCCAGAAGTTCTCTTTGACTCATGAAAGACATCAAATTACACTCTAAATTACAGACAGTGGGAGAACATATTTCTATGAATATGTTTCTGGATTGCCACTGATTACATGAGTTCTTTAATGTGCTAGGAGTCCCTACTGGCTGATCCAGAAATTAATACCAGTTGGCATCATCAGTTGGTGAGAAATTTGAGGCATCAGAATGCTCTATCTTAGCAAGTTACAGAGTCTTATGGGGTTTTGTGCAGGAACAGAGCCACGACCCTACACTTACTTCTCATTGATTTTGACCCCGATCTTCTCCAGCCCTATTTTCCTTGTACAGGAGTCACGACCAATTGCTAACAAAACCTGCATTTAGAGAAGAGACCAGAGGCATAAATTATCCCCATGAGAATGACAAGGGATACACCACTAGAGATGCTGGAGGCATTAAAAGGATAATGATGAAATATTATAAGCAGCCTGTATCTGTGAATTTGATGGAATCCTTGAAAGACATGGCTTAGCAACAGCCTCTGTTTCTTCTCGGTGCCTGTGATAAAATAGCCCAGCAAAGACCTCTTAAAGGAGCCACAGTTCACAGTGGGGAAGTCAAGGCTTCAGGCTCACAGCAACTGGTCACAGCACATCCACAATCAGAAACAGTGAAGGATGCAGAGGCTGCTCAGCTCTCTTTCGTGATTTATACAGGGCAAGGTGCCAGCCATGGAATGGCACAGTCCACAGTGAGCAAGTCTTTCCATCTCAATTAACACAGTCAAGATAATCCCCCAAGTATGGCCAGAGATCCATCTCCTGGGTAATTCTGGAGTCCGTCTAGCCTTAACCATAACACCAATTCCACACAGGAAGCCCACATAAGCTTGTGAGTTGTGACCTCTCCAAGCCTACACGTTTCTGTACTAGCCCAGAGTATCTCAGTCTGTGACAGGATTTGGAGACAGGGAAGGATTTGGTGATAACTAAAGAAAAATGAGGTCCTGAGTCCTTACTATGCTTAGACAAATGCTTTCTAAAGGCTCTTGTGTTAAAGAGTTGATCCCAGCCTGTGGTGCCCACAGGAGCTGGGGAGCCATTGAGAAGTGGAGTCTATGGAGAGGAAGTGAGGTCACTAGGAGCAGGCCTTCTCAGGGGATTGTGGGACCTCGGCCCTGTCTCATGCTCCTTTCACTCATATGCCATGCCTTGCCTTAAACCCAAAGCACACACAGGGAACTGTGTCAACAGCCATGCAATGTCTAGCCCAATTATAGATACACACAGCACCAGTGGCCCTAGAAATGCCACCTAGACATACCATGCTAGGCACTGAGGAGCAAATGCCACAGTATGATAGTGCGATATGAAGTCTGTGGTGACAGAACCAAGCAGGGTGACTGGGGACCAGGAAGGACATGTCCCACTGCTCTAAAGAGTGTACCTGTTTCAGCACATGCATGTGCCAAAAATGATCAGTGATACATCAGGACTGATCATCTAACTGTAAGCTATATATGAGCAACTGTATAGCAGTATGTTGGAAATCTTAGTTGAAATGGACTAATTCCTAAAAGAACTAATAAATCAAAAGGAACTATTTCTTTTTAAAAAATGTGTTCACACATTCCCCTAGACAATTTAAATTTAGATGGTTCATTCTATCAGTAAATTCCATAAGCACAAAAATCCAATCCTAATATTATGTAAGATGTGGGGGACACACTATCAATGTCTTTCATGAACCAGAATAATCTTGACAGTTAAGCCTAAAATGTTTAAGATGTAAAAGACAATTATAAGCCAAAGCCTGGTGTGACAACACACACAGTTATCCCAGCACTTAGGAGACCAAAGCAGGATGACCACTGAGTTTAAGGCCAACCTGAACTACATAATGAGTTTAAAGACAGCCTTGTCTGTTTAGTGAGAGACTGACCCAAAAAGACACACAAATGCATATACACACAAACACCCACGTGTACACACACCCTCATATACCACACGTGTGCTATACACCAACATGACTTATAACTATAGATATTTAAATTCTAAACAATTAATTTGAAATCATTGAACTGAGTCGATAGAATCCAAAGTTAGCTGATGATTAGGAAGTCACTCAACACCTTGACAGGTTTAAAAGAAACCAGTGCTTCCCAATAGCTGCAGAAATAGTTACAACCAAACATCTGTGCTTAATTTTAAAATAAAGAAACAAAACAAGGTGAGCGAAAGGAAGAAACACTTAGCAAACAAAAAACAGAATGGCCTCGATTGCCCACAGCGCATCGTGGGGAGTTTCACTCTTTCAAACCCGCCTTTTGCTACAGAGAACAAGGCAAGCCACAAGCTGGCACCCTGCACATAAATCTTGCACTGGGGTCCTGGCTAGAATGTTGTTCTAGGCGGCCTTCTGTGGCTTTGATAAACACTGGCCAACCAACTTGGGAGGAAAGCATTAATTCCTACTTACACTTCCAGGTCATAGTTCACCATTCTGGGAAGTCGGGGCAGGAATTCAAACAGGAGCAGAGGCAGAAACCACAGAGGAAGCTGCTCCCTGGTCCCTGTTCAGTCTGCTTTCATGTTTCTTCCTGCCTGGGGCAGCACAGTGTGTGTGGAGGGTGGCCCTTCCACTTCAATCAGGAAAACAACCAAGGACAGGACCACACACCAGCCTAATAGAGAAGAGTCCTCCATTCCTCTGTTGAGGTCCCTTCTTCCTGGATGTCTCTAGTCTGAGTCAAGTTGACAAAACTAACCATCGCTTACAGCTGATAGGAGACAAAACTGCTCTTCTTGCCAGAGAATATGACTGTACACACAGAAAATCCAAAGCAATGTAAGGAAAGGGTTCAGGAAAGAGTTACACAAATAATTTAAAAACCTCACAAAATTAGCATTTTTATACAGCAGGCACAGTAAAAAAGACAAAAAGAAATCTATAGCTCACAACTCCAGCTTCCTTACCAGAGGCCAGGCTGGTCCTAGAGACCCCAGGCAAGACACTATGTACAACCAGCTCACACTCCCTAAAGCTGGCTCACAACCCCAGACTGTTCCCCCTTCTCTGGATTCCATATTCCGACCCACTACCTCAGCAGAAAGCTTCTGCTGTGCTAGAGGCCATGCCCTATTAGGGAGCCCAGAGACGAGGCAGGTACCCGTAACTCCAGAGGCCACATAGCTACTTGGAACCACAGAGGCAAAGATGGCACCGAAAACCCAGAGGTTTTCCAGAGTGTAAAAACATCAGCGGAGACACTATTGAACTTGAAAACTTGCCAGCCACCAGAACTCTTGAACAATTAGACTAGAAAACCAGAGAGGATACAGAAACTAAGGAACGAAATACCTATCTAATAAAGAGAAACTCAGGGATCAACATCTAGACATATAATCACCCCAAACCCAGAGCCTAAATGCCAGTGTAGTCGACAACAGAAAGGGCAATATGGCACCACCAGCGTCCAGCTATCCTATGACAGCAAGACCTGAACATTCCAGCACAGATGAAGTACACAACTGAAGAAAACAACCTTATAACAACTTTATAAAGATGACAGAGGTCCTTAAAGAGAAAATGAAAACAATTCATTAAAGAAATCGAGGAAAAGACAAAGAATGGAGGAAATCAATAAATTCCTTAAAGAATGCCAAGAAAATCAAGAAAAATAAATAAACAGGCAAAGGAAACTGTTCAAGATCTGAAAATAAAATAGAATCAATAAAGAAAACACAAACTGAGGATATTCTAGAAATGGAAAATCTGGGTAAGCGAACAGATGCATCACCAAAAGAGAGTAGGAGATGGAAGAGAGACTCTCAGGCACTGAAGGAAAATAAAGAGAGAGATTCATCAGTCAAAGAAAATGATAAGTCGGGCTGGAGAGATGGCTCAGAGGTTAGGAGTACTGACTGCTCTTCCAGAGGTCCTGAGTTCGATTCCCAGCAACCAAAGGGTGGCTCACAACCATCAGTAATGAGATCTGGTGCCCTCTTCTGGTCTGAAGGCATACATACAGGAAGAACCCTGTATACATAATTAATAAATAAGTCTTTAAAAAAATTAAAAAAAAAGAAGAAAATGGTAAGTCTAAAAAAATCCTAACACAAAACATCCAGGAAATCTGGGACACTGTGAAAAGACCAAATCTAAGACAATAGGAATAGAAGAAGGGAAGAATTCCAGCACAAGGCCCAGAAAAATATATTCAACAAAATTAAAGGATAAAAATTTCCTAACCTAAGGAAGGACATGTCTATAAACATACAAGAAGCTAACAGAACACCAATTAGGTTGGATTAGAAAAGAAAGTCCCCGTACCACATAAAAATCAGAACACTAAACACAAGAACAAAGAAAGAATATTAAGAGTTGCAAGCAGAAAAGACCAAATCACATATAAAGGCAGACCTACTAGAATTACTCCTGACTTCTCAGTGGAGACTCTAAAATCTAGAAGGGCCTGGAGAGATGTCTTTAAGAGACCATGAATGTCAACCCAGACTACTACATCAAGCAAAACTTTTAAACACCATACATAGAGAAAACAAGATATTTCGTGACAAAGATAAATTTAAACAATATCTATCCACAAATCTAGCCCTACAGAAGGAATTAGAGGGAAAACTCCAACCCAAGGGGTTAACTACACCTACAAAAACATAAGGCAATAATAAATCAAACATAGGCAAATGCCAAAGAGGGAGAAACACACATACCACAACCAACAACAACAGCATAACAGGAACATCATCAGTCACTAATATCTCTCAATATCAATAGACTCAATTCCCTAATAAAAAGACACAGGCTAACAGAATGGATAGAAAAACAGGATCCGTCCTTCTGCTGCATATAAGGAACGCACCTCAGCCGGGCACTGGTGGCACACACCTTTAATCCCAGCACTTAGGAGGCAGATCTCTGTGAGTTTAGGGCCAGCTTGGCCTACAAGAGCTAGTTCCAGGACAGGCTCTCTGCTCATGTTAGGTTGTGTACCTTGGTCTTATGAAACTCCTAACAGAGGGAGCAGGGGCTGTCTCTGACTCTGTTACCTGCTTTGGGGAACCATTCTTCCTACTGGTTGCCTCATCCAGCCTCAATAGAGAGGAGGTGCCTAGCCTTACTGCAACTTGATATATCATGACTGGTTGATACCCAAAGGAGGCCTGCCCTTTTCTGAAGAGAAAGACGGAGTAATAGAGGGAGAAAAAACAGGTTGGGGGAGGGACTGGGAGGAGAGGAGGGAGGGAGCAGAAAATGTCATCAGGCTGGGAAAATACTAATTAATTACAAACTGGAAAAATGTATACAATGACAATTTTACACACACACATACATACACACAAACACACACAACACAAAGAAACTACTTGTGACCATATAATACACAACACCTAGGAACAAAGACATTTTCTAAAACCCTAGGCGACCTCTGCTGGAGACACTAAGATCTCAGCTCCAAGACTGAAGTACCATGTTCCTGGACCACTAAACACATCAATAGCCACCATCTGTACACACCATGTGACACTAAGCAAAGCCTTAGTTGGTGAGTGTCTTCTGGCTTAGGCATGCACTCTTAATTTGCTTGTTCCTCCCTACACTCATGTTTAATTTTTCAATATTTATATAATTCACACAAGGAAAGATTACATAGCAGTTGTACAGTTTCTATTAAGACTGTAACTGAGAGACCCTCTGGCACCTCAGTCTCTCGGGTCATTCACACTGGTTCAAGAATTGGGAACTCTTTGTCTTTGAAAGAGAAAGCTTGCTTTATTTGTTTATAAAATACACTTGATCTTTACCAGAAAAATTTCCACATAAATTTATATATGAAATATCTTATTTTCCAGAATTAGAGACCAGTGAAGCTTGGATGTTGACTTCCAGAGCTCTGTGGACAGTCACGCATGTGTACACTTCACCAGAGAATTCTTTACACGTCACTGAACATGAGTGTCATGGCAGCCCCCTGATGATAGCTGCTGTCTCCTCTTACAAAGAACTGGAAACAATAAATCTAGTGTCATTTCCCAGCACCTTCCTCCACCCTTTGCAAGAACACTCACCACACACACTCACCGTGTTGTATGTCCCTTCAACTGTTTCCGGTCCTTCTGTAGACTTAGCCACGACTTTCAATACTCCAGGTGAGCCTTTTTCCATTTGTTGAACCTAGTAAGAACACACGAGGTACTGGCTCTAACATGACAGAGAACACGCTAACCATAGGATACGCATGTATGGGCGTGCTTACAGGGTGATGAGCACATGTGTGTTTGAGCACAACAGAGATCTCTGGACTAAGCAGGGAAAGAAAATATCCATGTTCTACATTTTGCAGTTAGAACAAAATCGAGGATTCACTGAGACTGGAGCCCTCACCAAAAAAAAAAAAAAAAAAAGGAACAGAGAGAGGGAGGCTTCCAGGTGTTGACTTACTAAGTGGTTCCACTGGGTGAGTCAGGAAGATTAGCAGGGGTCTAAGTGGGAAGCACAGTACTTGGATGTCACTTGTCACATCTGAAGTGCACTGCTGCCTATGGCCTTTCTGAATGAGCGTGGGGCTCAGGAGCGACACCTAACGGAAGCTGTTAATATGAGTGCCCTGTGCACTCACACAAAACTTACAGCTACCGGCCACAGAAATCATTCATGAAACGTACAGGGCGGTGAAGAAAGATGCAGACAAAAACAAATGGGCACCAGAATCTGCTGGCTGAGCAGATTGGATGGGGAGGCACAGGCTGGGGCCTCATCAGCCAGAACAGCGAGCACTTGGCAGAGGAGACATGACGCTGTGTGCAGCAGAGAGGCCTGTCATGTATGGGCACAGATATGACCACTGGGATTCCTGAAAAGCAGCTTTAAAAGGAGCAAAAAATGGGTGTGAAACAGTCAACAAATCAGAGTTGGTGCGCAGAGGATGTTTGCAAAGGAAAGGAACGATGGGGACTCAGTCAGGAGGCACGCAGAGCCACTTTGTCTGAGGACGAAAGCTGACTGAGAAGACAGAAGACTGATGATGTCACAGCCTTGAGAGGATCACAGGGAAAGAAGGGATAGTTGGGGTGGGTATGTTTGCAGACCTGGGGTAGACAGGTCACCTTCAGCCCTGTGTGAGTGTGTGCAGACCTGGGGTAGACAGGTCACCTTCAGCCCTGTGTGAGTGTTTGCAGACCTGGGGTAGACAGGTCACCTTCAGCCCTGTGTGAGTGTGTGTGCAGACCTGGGGTAGACAGGTCACCTTCAACACTGTGTGAGTGTGTGCAGACCTGGGGTAGACAGGTCACCTTCAGCCCTGTGTGAGTGTGTGCAGACCTGGGGTAGACACGTCACCTTCAGCCCTGTGTGAGTGTGTGCAGACCTGGGGTAGATAGGTCACCTTCAGCCCTGTGTGAGTGTGTGCAGACCTGGGGTAGACAGGTCACCTTCAGCCCTCTGTGAGTGTGTGCAGACCTGAGGTAGACAGGTCACCTTCAGCCCTGTGTGAGTGTGTGCAGACCTGGGGTAGACATGTTACCTTCAGCCCTGTGTGAGTGTGTGTGCAGACCTGGGGTAGACAGGTCACCTTCAGCCGTGTGAGTGTGTGTGCAGACCTGGGGTAGACATGTTACCTTCAGCCCTGTGTGAGTGTTTGCAGACCTGGGGTAGACATGTTACCTTCAGCCCTGTGTGAGTGTGTGCAGACTAGTTTATTAGATGAAATGAAAGAGGGTAAAACTTTAAAAAAGATTTTAAAAAGACAGCAAAAGCGTCCACGCTGCTCAGACTTGCCAAAACAGGAGTGAATTTCCTCTGGAACTTGACACCTTGTTGTTCCATGTAAGATCCCACCTTCTCTGCCATTTCTTGATCAAAGCCACGAAGAAGGACAGAGCGTACCATAACTGTCACGTCTAACCCCAAGCCAGCCAGGAACCCCGCGCACTCCAGACCGACATAGGAGGAGCCTATGACTAGCGTGCGCCCAGGGCAGTACGGCAGAGAGAAGAGGTCATCACTGAAAGAGACAAGACGAACAAGGCAGGCTGTAATCACAAGACGGGTTTCCGTGTGTGCTGATCTTTGGTTGGAAAGGCAATTCAGTGCCTGAGTGGAGACACTAGAAGAACACAACAGCTTCTAGAAGCTTCGAGTCAGGTCTACTTGAGAGGACGTGGAAAAGACATGAGTCAGTGCATTCAAAATCAAGTAAGATCACAAGCAAATTATTTAAAAAACAAAACAGAGGGCCTGAAGAGACGGCTCAGTGGTTAAGTGCACTATCTATTCTTGCAAAGGACTAGGGTTCAGTTCAGAGCACCCATATGGTAGCAAACAGCCAACTCTAACTCTCATTCCAGAAGATCTGATGCCCTCTTATGGCTTCTGTGGGTACTGCACACATGTGGTGCCCAGAAAAACATGCAGGAAAACTTCAGTACATAAAATAAAAATAAATTAATTTAAAAAATTAAAATAGAGCTAGAGTGGTGGTGCATGCCTTTAATCCCAGTACTCAGAAGGCAGAGGCAGGTCGTTCTCTGTAAGTTCAAAGCCAGCCTGATCTACAAAGCAAGTTCCAGGACAGCTAAGACTGTTATACAGAGAAACACTGTCTCAAAAATCCAAAATAAATAAATAAATAAGAATAATAAAATAAAATATAAAGGAAAGTACTTTGTTTTACAGGGTCATTGTGTGTTATGTGGATGTGTATGGCATATGAGGTATGTGCAGTGTGTGTGTGTGTGTGTATGTGTGTGTGTGTGAACATGTGTGGCATGAGAAATTTTATAGTGTGTGGCATGTAGTATATAAGCTATGTGTAGGATGGGGTATGTGTGGATTGTATGATCTATAAGATGTGTGGTATGTGTGATGAGTGGTATGTATGGATGTGTACAGTGTATGAGATATGTCTAGCGTATGGTGTGTGTAGTATTGTGGTGTGTGGTACGCGTGGATGTGTACAGTGTGTGAGGTATATATATATATATGTGTGTGTATGTGTGGTGTGTGGTATGCATGGATGTGTAAGGTATGAGATATAGATAGTATGTGGTATATGTAGTATGTACTGTGTATAAGATATGAGCATTAAGTATGGTATGTGTGCTGTGTGCAGACGTATGGTGCATGAGTTATATGTGATTTGTATGGTGTTGGTGTGTGAAGTCTGCATGGATGCAGATGTATGGTGCATGAGTTACATGTGATTTGTATGGTGTCGGTGTGTGCAGCCTGCATGGATGCGTACAGTGTGTGAGGTATGCATAGAGTATATGGTTATGTGCGGTGTGTGTGGACCTGATGAAAACGTATTTCCTCAACACACTTCTATTTCACAGTCTGAAGTCCCTGCAGGGTCACGGGCTCTAAGGACACCTGGGAACACTGGCGTGAATTTGCAGTGTAGGAAGAGCAGCGCTGCCCTGGACCAACTAACTCATCTCTACCCTTGGCCATGCGACCTCACAGCTAGTCAGCTTTGCATCTTTGCTTCAGCCTCTTCCGGCAATTACCGAGAAACAGCATGGCTTCTGCGTGGGTTCTGCCTGACCTTCCATCTCTTTGCTTTACTATGTTAACAGGGGCTTCTTGTGCCATGTGTACTTCTACCATGAATTCAAATCCTCCGTGAAATAAGACAAGGAGCATGTAAAACGGGAACATCAGCACACACAATGCAGCGAAGTTGAAAGGGTCTATCTACTCTTACCTCGTAATACAGTATTCCTTATCTCCTTGGATTCCCAGGTACCGTGGCCTTTCACCTGTTGCTATGACAAACTTCGAAGCAGTGTAAAAAGTCTCCTGTCCTTTTTTATTGGTTGCCTTGAAAAGAAGGAAAATAAATTTCAGCAATCTCACGGCCACCCACACAGGCTCATTCCACAGGAGTGACAGGTGTGCAAAAGTCAGCGGTGCCGTGTGACTGGCACCACACAGACAGCTCAAGTCAGCACAGCGCAGGGATCACAGCCCCACTCTGGGGCTGGGGTGGCAGAGTTTAGGATGGCTTCACAGAAGGCCTGGAGACACGAAGACTGCCTCTGTCAGACTGGTGTGGCTAAGTCCACGCTGCATTCACTTATCTGATGACTGAGTGGGAAGGCAGTACCACCGTGGGCAGCTTGTATATGGCAGCTAGCTGAACACGAGCCCGGGAGCAAGCCAGTAAGCAGCTCTCTTCTGTGGTTCCTGCCTCTGCTCCTGCTTGCACTCCTGCCCTGAATGACCTGGGAGTGTAAGCCTGGAAGGGAGGCTGGAGCTAAAAAATGAAGGCTCTCACATACCACGCCACAGATCTGCAGCTAAGGAGAGCCTGCAAGAGCTATCAGTTATTTGTGATTGGACGAATAATTCAAAATGCATTTCCAGGTAAGAAATTGCAATGCCGACGATGCTGTTTAAACAGTGGATGTCACGACCAGCTGGAAGGTGGCACCGAGCCAGTGGCTTCTTAGGGCAGTTGTGAGGCAGACAAGTGAGGGTAGGTGGGACTGAAGAAGCTCTGTGCTGGCCTTGAGGGAGAAGAGGGCCCCAGGGGAGGCCGGGTGGGCAGGGCAAGTCAACCATCTGCCAGGCCCTGGACTGGTTGAGAAACGAACTAACACATGTTGCTACAGAATCTGGAGGGATTGAAGAAGCAACCTCAAGCTGACCAGCCCTCACCTGTCTCAGCTGGTCTAACAACGGATCCTGTCAAGATTATCTCATGCTGTGTTTGCAAAAAGTACAAAACTATCCAGATGTCAATGGTGATACTAATTGCACAGGGATCCACGGAGGGCAATGCTTGATGTCCTTCCTAATTACAATTTTAAATGGTGGTCATTCAGATGACCTCATTTCCTTACAGAGACTCATGGGATATAAACATCGCATACATAACCTCGTAAAGCAGATTGAAGGCTACATTTTCAATTTCCAAAAGCTCCCCGCTGCTGAAATACTTTAGTCTTGTGCACTTCAAGCTATTTAAATATTTTGAATAACATTGAAATGAAAGGCAAACAATACCTTTAGATTAAGAGGTCTTTAAAATGTGCGTGCAATCAACATGCAGTGGTATGAAAAGCACATATGTGCGGCCACGTGCTGTGTGACACGCCAGCTGCCGTCTTTACTGTGCAACATGGAATGCCCAAGGCCAAGTATACAGAATGGGAGACAAGGAACCAGGAGAATCCAGGTAGTACCTTGATTTTGTGCAGCTCCACAAACTCCCCATAGGCGTTGACGTAGGCCACGCCTTTCTCCCGAAGGGTCAGCCGGTAGCCCCAGTTCAAGGAGCTAATGTGGTTCTGAATCGCTTCTGTCATGACTTCCCAGTTGTGTTTTACTGGAAAACAACCAGAGGAAGGCACACAGTGAAATTTTGTTGCTGATGTTTCTTTCATTTTTGAAACAGGGTATTTCCCTGCTGCCCAGGCTGGCCTTGAACTCGTGATGTTCCTGTCTCCTGGAATCATATGTGGTACCATCATGCACAAGCAGATTGCATGTGACCACACATGAGCCACACCACCGGCTTAAAAACAAGAACATGATGTATCTTAAATCTCCTGTGCCTGCTATGATTTTTTCTTCCTCTTTCACATTACAAAGTGTGGGAGAAGACGGAGTTCTGAGAAGAAAAAATGGAAAAAGCCACAGAGAGGTGCATACCCCACAGGGCAATGGCCACCATGCAAGGGGAGGGTCACTCTGTCAGGAAGATCCTCTCAGAAACCCTTCTTACACCATGGTGCCTGCTTCCCTCATCCCACCTGGTGGGAAGAAGTCCTTGGGTTGAGAGGGACAAAGAAACCCACCTTCCCCTACGGCACGGGCATGTGTTGAGCACTGCACAACACTGTTAAAAATCAGTGTAAGACATTCACAATAAAAGCTTTGCTTCTCTGTCCATTTTCCGTCCAAGGCTGACTCAGTTTGCACTGGATTTTCTGTTGTCATAGCCTTGGCAAACACTTTCCCAGGCCCGGGTGGGAGCTCTCCCTCTGGTGACCCAGCAGAGAGACTGTTGTGCATAGCATTAAAAGGAACAATAATGTGAATATGACCAATGCAAACAGAAACCTTCCTTTGCAGGAAAGGTGGTGGAGGCACTGCCCTTCCTTTGGACATAAAGACTGCCCCCTGTTTGGAAGACAATGGCCCCCATAGAGAGGGGCACTATTAGGAGGTGTGGTTTTGTTGGAGTAGATGTAGCCTTGCTGGAGGAAGTGTGTCACCGTGGAGGTGGCCTTTAAGGTCTCGTGTATGTTCAAGCTATGCCCAGTTTCTCAGCCCACTCCCTGTTGCCTGCAGATCAAGATGTAAGAACTCTTGGTTCCTTCTCCAGCACCATGTCTGCCTGTATGCTGCCTTGCTTCCCGCCATGATGATAATGGACTGAACCTCTGAACTGTATGTGAGTCACCCCAATGTTCTCCTTTATAAGAGTTGCCATGGTCATGCTGTCTCTTCATGGCAATAGAAACCCCAACGAAGACATCCCCCACACAGGATTATCAGCAAAAACCTCCTGCGCTGCATCCCCTGTGTTGTAATATTAGGCCAAGTAAAACACTTATCCCCAAGTGTCATCTTTGCTTATTTTTAGTAGAGCAAGCTGAGCCGAAAACAGCAGCAGGGACAACAGACTGTGAGGCAGCCACTGCCATAACAGCTGCAGCAGAGGTGGAGCTGTGGAAAGCAGTCAGAAGGCCAGCCAACAGGAAAGGGGAGCCATGCTCCTAGCAAGGCTACATGGGACATACAACTAGAGGCCAAGGTTAAGGCCATGAAAACCACCAGTGGTCTTGACAAGGGGCAGAGGTAGCAATGACTCCTGAAAAGTCTGAGCTGCCTGTGGAACTGTGAGCTGTAGCTGTCACAGCAAGCTGCAAAGGGTACCCATCCTGCCTAGGGCTGAGGAATCCCCACCTCCTAATCCTACCCTGTTCCTGGCACCGCCCAAGAATTGTAACACTAGAGGGCGCCATCTGTTGCCACTCCCTCCTGTCTGAATCCATGCCCTGCTGAACACCAGCACTTCTATCTAGGTGTGCCAGGGCAGTCCAGCCAGGGGACAGTGGCAGTCATTGACCACAGTCCACTCGCCTGGCCAGCCTTGCTCACTTCCACTCCCAGTTGGCTCCCTGTGAGATGCTTTTGTGATAGTAAGCCTTGTTTGTTTTCTCAGGGTTGGGGATGGAACCAGGCAAGTCCTCTACCAGGTCCTTCCTTACATCTCCTTACAATAAATGACGGAAACTCAGCGTTGCCTTTCCTCTCACGCTATTGACTAGTTCTTTCTGGCATGAGACTAGGATTCAACTGCTGATGCATTCCTCCACCCGCCTCTTCTAGGTGGGACTCCTTCCTGCCTACG
Organism: Microtus oregoni; assembly: GCF_018167655.1. NCBI lineage: Eukaryota > Metazoa > Chordata > Mammalia > Rodentia > Cricetidae > Microtus > Microtus oregoni. Next base: position 30,993,956 of record NW_024543061.1, on the reverse strand, counting down.
GGTGCTGGACTGGAGGCTCACACGCACCCCTGTGGGGCTCCACATTCACAAGACACAAGAGCCTGTCTGGGGAATCTGGTCATAACTGGGTAAGTCTAGAAAACAAACCAGCAACTGAGGGGTGTGGTCCCATCTCTTTCTCTAAGAAAGCCCCTCTCTAGCCCCAAGCACAGCCAATGACACCAGGGTAAAAAGACCTCTAGGGTTTGGCAGCCTGGAGAGGTCACTTCCGTTACTGCCTGCCCTCATGATGCAGTGTTCTCCACAGCGGCACGTGTCTGCAAACTGCAGCCTAGAGGACCTTTCCTTCCAGCCCTCTGAGGAACTTTGACTGCAGTGGTCCTGTCCAAACAACCTTTACTGTAAAAAGCTGGAGCCCCAAACATGGCTGTGCATCAGCCTGCACGTCCTGCGAATAGCCAAGTCCCAGATCCCCTGAGCTCCTCAGAAGACCAACTGGCCAAATCTAGGGCCTGGCTGTGTTCCACCTCGTGTCTATTCTTTCACTGTTAAATTGGATGAGAAAAGTCGTCCTCTGTTCAGAGAAAGCTCAGATAGTCTTGCAGGTTTATTTTCCAATATAAACTTTAAAATGATCACTTTTGAGCTTGAAGGGGGAAAATAAATTCTCAGATTGTGCTGGGTCTGCATAGTTATGAGCTAATCTCGAGATACGGCCTCTTCACAATATTGAGACAACCCCTCTAATTCGCATTCCTTTTGGTGTGCACTAACAGTCTTCCCATGTACACCGTTAGCTTTGCTCCAAGGCATCTCATCATTTTTGTCATTTTTCACTATATTTTTAGCTTGTTATGGCTGGCAAGTGAGAGATGTGATTTTCACACTAACTGAACTAATTAATTCTAATATTGCTAAGCTCAATCTTTTATATGTCCTAGATATATCACATCATGAAGTTAGACCTTTTCCCCATTAACCCTTTTCAAGCGTATGTCCTTTCCTCCCTGTGCAGTGGCCAGGGGGACTACAGCCATGCACAGGGTGACTCTGGGGCACTAGCGCTGTGCACGGGGTGACTCTGGGACACTAGCGCTGTGCACGGGGTGGCTCGGGGCACTAGCGCTGTGCACGGGGTGGCTCGGGGCACTAGCGCTGTGCACGGGGTGGCTCGGGGCACTAGCGCTGTGCACAGGGTGACTCTGGGGCACTAGCGCTGTGCACGGGGTGACTCTGGGACACTAGCGCTGTGTACGGGGTGACTCTGGGACACTAGCGCTGTGCACGGGGTGGCTCGGGGCACTAGCGCTGTGCACGGGGTGGCTCGGGGCACTAGCGCTGTGCACAGGGTGACTCTGGGGCACTAGCGCTGTGCACGGGGTGACTCTGGGACACTAGCGCTGTGTACGGGGTGACTCTGGGACACTAGCGCTGTGCACGGGGTGGCTCGGGGCACTAGCACTGTGCACGGGGTGGCTCGGGGCACTAGCGCTGTGCACGGGGTGGCTCGGGGCACTAGCGCTGTGCACGGGGTGGCTGGGGGCACTAGCGCTGTGCACGGGGTGGCTCGGAGCACTGTGCACGGGGTGGCTCGGGGCACTAGAGCTGTGCACAAGGTGGCTCAGGGCACTAGAGCTGTGCACAAGGTGGCTCAGGGCACTAGAGCTGTGCACAAGGTGGCTCAGGGCACTAGAGCTGTGCACAAGGTGGCTCAGGGCACTAGAGCTGTGCACAAGGTGGCTCAGGGCACTAGAGCTGTGCACAAGGTGGCTCGGGGCACTAGCGCTGTGCACGGGGTGGCTCGGGGCACTAGCGCTGTGCACGGGGTGGCTCGGGGCACTAGCGCTGTGCACGGGGTGGCTCGGGGCACTAGCGCTGTGCACAGGGTGACTCCGGGGCACTAGCGCTGTGCACGGGGTGACTCCGGGACACTAGCGCTGTGCACGGGGTGGCTCGGGGCACTAGCACTGTGCACGGGGTGGCTCGGGGCACTAGCGCTGTGCACGGGGTGGTTCGGGGCACTAGCGCTGTGCACGGGGTGGCTCGGGCACTAGCGCTGTGCACGGGGTGGCTCGGGGCACTAGCGCTGTGCACGGGGTGGCTCGGGGCACTAGCGCTGTGCACGGGGTGGCTCGGGGCACTAGCGCTGTGCACGGGGTGGTTCGGGGCACTAGCGCTGTGCACGGGGTGGCTCGGGCACTAGCGCTGTGCACGGGGTGGCTCGGGGCACTAGCGCTGTGCACGGGGTGGCTCGGGGCACTAGCGCTGTGCACGGGGTGGCTCGGGGCACTGTGCACATGCACTACGTGACTCTAAAGCACTGTTAAGTATGAGCACGACTACAGTGCTCATACTTAACACAGAATCACGCTCTCCAATAAATCTTTGCTTTCCACTCTTCACCCTGAAAAGAAGTTTCATATGTTAGCCTTACTGACAGAGTCTTTTAAAGCGCAGTTGGTGTGAGATTTTATTAAATGTCTTTAGGGTCACCATGTAAACCCTAGGGGTTGCCATTGTACTTCCCTGACCCAGATTCCTCTTGCTACCTACTGTGAGCCCTCAGAAGTGACACATATTTCTTTGTCACTTGGGTGACCTCCATAGGATGCACTTTTTTGTTTCTAGATTCACTTAGCATTATAGTTACTTCAGTCTCAACTTTTCTTGAGTCTTAAAATACCCCAGCCTCCCGTTTCCTAGTCTTGTCAATCTACATCCCCAGTCCCTACTTTGTCACCATATGCTGTGACTCTGCTTCACAGCTCTTGCTCAGCTCTCTCTCCAGACAACCCTTCCTCAGAGAGCTAACCTTCTAGGACGTTCTGCAGATGCTTTCAGTAGAATGTGAAACAACATAAGGATTTACGGAGGAGTATTCTTAAATACAGAAATCCCACCCAGACACCAACCCACAAGCAGAAAAACTTGACTCCATCCTCAACCACCAGCTCCTACAATAATACCCTCAGCGAGAGCCTGGTGAAATGGGACTAGTCTCAGCTACCACACCCAGCTACTAACTGCTACTACTCAACTGAACCCACTACTAACTGAGCCTGCCCGTGTTGTCCATCTCAGAGAGCCACAGTCCTCACCCAGTGTGCAACCTAATGCCTGCCTCTCTCCTCCATCTTAGGGAATCTGCTGTGTCTATGGCTGTCGGTCACTTGCAATACTCTAGACAGGGACTACCCACATCTGGATCAAGGTCTCTGGAGAGAGATAAACTCTCCACAAGGTCTCCTGACATGGCCACCATGAAGACTCTCCACCTCTGTGTTCTTCTGGTCACCACAGCCCATCACATCTGTATCACCAGCCTCCTAAACCCACCGCCCACTCTTAGCCCAGTATCTTTGCTCAGATCTTTGCATTTCTTGCCTCATCTCTCCCTCCTCTTCCCAAATTCCTTAGTGCTTCCAGAAAGATCTCTAAACTGCAGCCTTGGCTTCTCCTGCCTGAGCTTAACCCTCATTACCTCTGGGATAAAGTCTAACTGCTTAGCTCTCTAGGGTCACCCCTTCCACCATCTTCACCTTACCCGCCCCCCAACAGAGTGTATTTTCTCACATCTGCAGTTCTGGTCAACCTGCTTCTGGTCCTAATGTCTTCCTCCTCTGTGACATTCAAGATGCAGCTTGAATGCCCAGTTGTGCATGTTTGTCATTCCAATTGCTCAGGAGGTAGAGGTAAGAGGATCACTGGAGCCTAGGAGTTCAAATCCCACCTGGGGAACATAGTAAGCAAGACCTTGTCTCAAAAGAAAAGGGGGGAGGGATGGTTAACATAGCAGAGGTCAAGGGGTTACTGCATCCTTAAAGCTTTTCTCCTTTGATGCTGCAGGTACCCCTCAAGTGATCTGCAGAGATTCTGCTGCTTCTGGGTGGGATCTGCTGTCCTTACCTTGCATGGAAGAGCCCCAACAGCAAACGGGAATGGGACTCAGTAAAGATGCTTAACACAGATTCGACACCACCAACGACCACTACAATAAACTTTCATTCTATTTTTTTAATACGGGGAAAAAATGGAAATGGCCATTTCTGCCTTTCACCTTCTGCTGGACTTGCTCAAGTTTTGTCTCTAGGCCGAAGTCCCAGGACAGTGGCCGGCGCTGTGGCCTCTGCAGCTGGTGGGCAGAGTGGTCATGCCTTAGGAATGAGTGACTGTCAGAAGCAGCTGCAGAGTCGTGGACTCAGCCTGTCTGGGTTTTCCAGCCCCCACTCACCCTGCTGGTTATATTCCCAGCCAAACTTCCTCGAGTCCTGCAAGGCCTGCCCCAGGAGGGCTGCCTGGTGCATCAGTTTCTTAGGAATACAGCCCACATTTACACAGGTGCCACCAAGGCCTGAAAAGAAAGCAACAGTCAACATTCCCCACGTGCTTGCATGAGGCTTCTCACATCAATGTGGGGTTATTAAAACATGTAAAAATGATGTGTTGGCAGTGACAGGGACAACTTTTATCTTCCAAATGAGACACAAATGACAAAGTCAACTCTGCAATCTGCAATCTGCAGAGAAGACCCAATAATGAGTGGAAATGTGGATCTATATGAAGAACTCTGGAGACAAGACTGCACTTGCATCCGAGGCTCAAAGGACAAGAGACACCTTAGCTAATGAGATAAGTGTTGCACCTTGGAGCTTCTGGCCTCTCCTTAACTCTCACTCCCCTGAGCCAACTGTCAGCCTGCAAAAGTTGCCTGGTGGTACCTATTCTGAATGTGACATACACAAAACAGGCCAGGCCTATGGACCCCTTTGCAGGACCTATGTAAGGAATTCTCTCCAAGGCAGTCTCTTCCAGTGCACGGATTAGCGGGATCTTTTTGGATAGGAGAGGAAGAAAACAGGGAAGAGGTAGGGGGAGGAAAAATATCAAGGGTATACACCCAGACAAGTCAAAGAACAAGCAAGGTGTGCTGCTATACCCTGGGAGGTCTAGGCTAAGGCCTTTGAATTAGCTTGAATGTCAAACAGTGTTTTGTTTTGTTTTGTTTTGTTTTGTTTGTGGGGTGTTGCTTTTTCCATACTTACTTTACCTATCATGGTTCTGGGAAGAACAAGAAAGCACAGTCGGGCTGGGTCCAAAAAGAGTCCAGAGAGCAATGAAAACAAGGTTGGGACAGAAGAGTAAAAAAGGTCAGAGCAGCAGCCAAAGCTAGCAATAGCAGTGACCACGAGAAGGGGCCAGAACAAGAGGAAAGTGAAAGGACTGGTGCATGCATGCAAAATCTGCAGCAGAAGTGCAGGTGCTGGTCCTGAAACTGCCTTTCTTTTTGTAAAGCTGTACTGTTCGCATGTTCATGAGCAGAGTCTGCATCATTGGATGACTCACCCTCCTGAGACCAGGAAGGGTTACAGGGAATTACAAGAAAGAAGCTGCCTGTAAAAGCATAGGGTAAGAGCTGAAGAGATGGCTCAACAGTTAGGAGCTTTGGCTGTTCTTCCAAAGGACCCAGGTTCAATTCCTAGCACCTACATGTCAGCTCACAACCGTCTGTACCTACAGTTCCAGGAAATCTGGCACCCTCACACAGACATACATGCAGGCAAAACACCAATACACATTAAATAAATAAATAAATTCATTAATTAAAGAGGACAAACAGGAAGTACAGCTTACCCCAGGATGAGCCCTGAGGCGATGGGACCACAAAGTCTAGCACCATGACCTTCTTTCCCAAGTTGGCAGCTTCCTACAAAAACAACCACATGGTGTCTTGTCACCTTCTCACCCCCATTTTATCTCCCTTAAGTGAACAGTCTCAATTCACTGGATACTACTCCATCCCAACAGAGTCAGTTACTATAAAAGCCTAGATTGCAAGATTATGTTAACTTCGAAAAGTCATGGATGGTTCACTCATGTCCATACCTTTGCACAAGAGAGACCGCCAGAACCCCCGCCGATGATAATGAGATCGAAATCATGAACCAAGTCTTCCTGAAGGAGCTTCTGCAGTAAACCGTTGTGATGTGCCTACAGATTACCAAAGCAGACAGAGCAGCACATGACTCCATTTTCAACCAGCATGGACTCTTTGACTAACAAATCTGGAGCTGAATAAATTCATCAGTCAAGAGCACATATTATCCAGCAGAGAAACTGAGTTCAGTTCCAAGAACCAGGATGGCTGGCTCACAACTGGAAACTGAAGCTCCGGGGATCTGACATCTTTGCCCCCTGCAGGCATCTGTGAGTGTGCTCTCACACACCTGCACACACACACACACACACACACACACACACACACACTCAAAAACAAAAAAAAATGTATTTAAAAAATACTCAATGCTCGGGATTTAGCTTAGGGGTGGAGCACAAGGTCCCACGTTTAGTTCCTGGCACCAAAAATGAAGAAGAAAAGCAAAGAAAACTCTGAGGAATGATGGGTCAAACGTTTGTGTTGGGATTGTAAATCTACCTAGATCTAAGTATATATCCACTGTGAATAAACATTCTGATAGTTATCAGTGTCAAACGAGGCCACTTTCCATGGAGAAATGGTCAAGTGTCACTTTTCAAGGTCTTGTTTCTCTGGACTAGTCTTCATTTGAAACCTGGTTTTTCTGCACCAGCGGCTGTCTTCATGATCTCTCAGACTTCATTCCACAGCACTGGGCGACTTCCTTTATCACACACATCTCAGTGTTTCTTTCCCAACAGCCATAAAACAGGCTCTGGGGTCTCTTGCTCCTTTGACCCCTTGGTGAGAAGGTGTTCATGGGCGAGGCAGTAAGTGATTAAGTGACTCAGCAACTGACTTCATGTAAAGCCTGTTGTTTGGAAGCAGCAAACTTGGGCTAGCCCTGTCCGTAAAGCAGCTCAGGTGCCCCGTACAAAACCATTAGGACTCAAAGGTCCTCTGTGACCACTGGGGGATGGCACCAGCTATGAGATCTTTGGGGAATGGCGCCAGCTACGTGACCACTGGGAAATGGCTCCGGCTATGCGACCACTGGGGGATGGCACCAGCTATGTGACCACTGGAAAATGGCACCAGCTATGTGACCACTGGGAAATGGCGCCGGCTATGCGACCACTGGAAAATGGCATCAGCTATGTGACCACTGGGAAATGGTGCTGGCTATGTGACCACTGGAAAATGGCATCAGCTATGTGACCACTGGGAAATGGCGCCGGCAATGCGACCACTGGAAAATGGCATCAGCTATGTGACCACTGGGAAATGGTGCTGGCTATGTGATCACTTGGGAATGGCGCTGGCTATGTGACCACTGGGGAATGGCGCTGGCTATGTGACCACTGGGGAATGGTGCTGGAGATGGTTTCTAAAACATTCTAGAAAAAATACCCTGGCCTCCTTATTTTATGTGACTCAGAAAAATCTACCTCCTCAGACTCCAGATGGTTCTCTGGCATCATCGTCAAGGTTAGGATGGATGGTCTAGACAGTGCTGAGGAGTACAGCACTTACCACCTGCACAGTGGCAGGATGCTTCCAGGACAGCAGAGCTATTACTGCATGATCATGTGAATCAGAAATTAACATTCAATCTGACGATCCTCCCAGCCAAAAATTATTCTTAATTACAATTTCAGATATGTATTTAATCATTGGTTACTAGTGCTTACATACCTACACAAGGGATTAAAACAGAACTGAATCAAGATAAAATAATTAATTATAGGATAAGAATCTTATTTAATAAATAGCGAGGAAAGACCAAGCCCAGGGCTTCACGCATGCCAGGCAGCCACTTTACTCCTGAGCCACATTCCATTACACCCAGTTTTAATCTGTTACTACCAGAATGGCCCCATGCATTTCCTGCACTCTGAGAAATAAGACGTTAAAAGCCCCATGCCCAATATCGGCAGCCCTGACAAGAATTCTAACTCCCTGGACAACGGTGTACATGTTGACCAACTCTTGTTAGAGAACAGCTTGTTTACCCCATCAGGAGGAAGAGACTCGTCCTAGCCCCAGGGACCCACCTGCTGCTCTTCCTGGGGACATGTGAACAAATCCCTGTCTACCTCAGATAGGGCACAACAAAGGTATGACCCCAGGTACAGCTCAGTGGGCTGCTTCTGGGAGTGTGGGCTTTCTGCCGGCCACACTACTGAAGAAGGATCTGTCTTCATGGAAGTTAACAGCTTATCTGGCTCTAGGAAGGGGTGGGGCCTCATGACCTGCTCCCCGAGCCTCTGTGAGCCCCTCATGGGCCTCAGGATGCTCCTTCCCTCCTCACATACGCACACAAGGGAGTGGTGATGGCTACAGTGCTATGAGTGTCACAGCTGCTCTGACTTCAGGCTAGGAATGGCCCTCCCGTGCCTGGCGGCCAGCACTGTATAACTTCTCAGGTTTAGTTGGTGGGAAGGTTCCTTTCCCTTGAGTCTTCAGGGGTATCTGGTAACCAGCCTCTGGCTTTTCCACTGGTACTCCCCTTTAATGTTAATTAAATTACAATATGAACAAACAGTGACAAGGACCATGAGTGATGGCGATCGTTACCTGGAAAGTCTGGTCACATCCGCCGACGTGTACTTTATTCACAAAAATATTGGGCACTGTTTTCTGGTTACTGATTTCTGTCAACACTTCTTGAACATTGGCCCCATCCTCTAAAGAATAAAACAGCATATGAAGACACAATAAAGGGTTCCCTCGCAGAGCTCAAGTCTTATGGTGCTCACTGCTCATTGCTTACAAGGTCACGTCCATGACAGGCCAGTGTGCTCCATGACTTTCTGAAATAATGACCAAGATGGGAAAGCTCTGCACCTTCAGAGGACACCTTCAACCCAACAGCCTACCTACGGGTTCCTTCTAGGACAAAGCATCTGGGTTAGCTTTTGCATATATAGTTGCTCTGCCACGACCAAGGGACAGGTATCCTTTAAGAAAGCAAAACCCAAGTGAAACCTGTTACCATAACTAATGAGAAAGTGCTTCCTATGATTACATTTAAAAATTTTTGTGGCCAGGAAGTGGTGGCACATGCCTTTGATCCCAGTACTCAGGAGGCTGAGGCAGGTGGATCTCTATGAGTTTGAGACTAGCCTAGTCTACAGAGCAAGTTCCAGGACAAGTTCCAAAGCTACACAGAGAAATCCTGTCTTGAAAATCAAAAAAAAAAAAAGTTTTTCACCCCCCCCCCTTCTTGGAAGACACGGCAGGGCGCCATGACATTTAAGACTTGACACTCATTGGTAAGAAACAAGAGCACCTTGTTTCTTAAAACAATTTGGTGAAAAGCTGGTCCCATGAAGGCAAAGTTGAGGGCTTTTCTCTGGTCACTGTCACATCCCAAATTCCTGTGAAGAACAGCAGGTGTGATGTGTTCAGTGACTGTCGTGGTCATGGAAGACAAAGATTCAAAACCAGGCTGAAACCTTAGCACGCTCTTCCCCAGGAAACAGGGTGGATTCCTCTCGTTGTGACCATTTCATCTATTCTACGGAATGCTGACAGGCAAGTAGCCAATGTCGCCAACACTTTAAAATTAGCAGCCACAGCTTCCTATGCCCTGCCCTCAAATATGGAAAATCTTTATAAAATTGATTGTCATATGAAGGTTCATCTTCTGTGCGGCTGAACACAAACAAGTGCTCATTTTACAGAAAGACATGAAAACACGCTGAGTTGAACAAAGTAAGTGGAACAGTCATGCTGCCATTTACTACAAATAGCAGCATTACCGACAGCTACTCACCAACTTGATCAAGTTCCAGGATGTTATAGTCCACGCCTAAAGATGAAAAGAGCTCCTTTACCTGCAAGAGAAACCCTGGTGAGCTTCGTGCTCTCAAAAGGCTCAGGAGCTATGAGAGGTGTCCATGTGGCATATGATGATAAGAGATGTCCACCACAGATAATCTTTAGACACATGGGTTCTCGCTCACGGAGTCTCACACTTTCCTCTCTATACTCCCACAATAGCCCAGTCTGCCACCTCCATTCTTTTACTCTGTCTCCTTGTGACTCCTAATGAACTCTTTTGCCCAAATCTCTTTTCTGGCTCAGGACAGGTTTCTGGCACTCCTCCACGGGTGCCATGCCTCGGTGCAAATCTTCTTCAACCATATCGCTTCTTTTTTCTGTGCTTCCTCTCAACAGCCATTAAGTTCCTCCAACTAAATCATCCATCAAGCATCTAAGACCAGTCAACCATGATTCCAAGTTCACAAGAGGCAATGATGAACCAGACACACTCTCTGTCTTCTAAGACAGAAATCAGGAGCACGATGACACTTTAACTATGGCCCATTCACCAGCTAGCTGCACATCCAAATGCCCCAAAGTCTGCCTGGGAGACCACGGTGCAGGATCACCCCGTGCTCACAAGCCACACAGCACTGAATCTGCACTGTAACCACTGCAAAGCTCTGGCTAGGCTTTTCCTGAATGCCTGCCTTCCAGCCATCTTCCAGATCACACTAACCTCCCCACCACCCATTCAGTGACAGCAATGGCTAGGTCATGGCTCTCTGTGTGGAACTGCTCCACTCTCTAGTTCCCAACAGTAACTCATCCTCAAGGGTTCCTGCCGCTGCCAGCCTTGTCTCCTCTAGATCAACCCACTGGCAGCCACTGATCTTTCCATAGCCATTTGCTGACACCACCCTTCAACACCTCCACCCTTGAGACAAACCCTGGAGGCTCCAAGGCCTAAGCGGATTTGGTGACACATCTATAATCAGGATAATTTTATCTAAGAGTAACACTTTCACGTCTTGGAAATCCCCTAAGAACATTCGGCAAATGAGCATTTATTCCAGAAAATTTCCTAAGGAAAAGCAGAGTCTGTGGCCCTGTAGCTTGGTCCTGTCCCTTTCTCCTCTCCTGGCAGGAGGAACTCTATTTCAAGTGAGGGTGGCTCCAAAACAGTATGTCCTCAAATGGCAGGTCACCAGCATCTCTCGACTTTGAGTCACAGAAGTTTCAAAACAGGGCTCCCCTTCCTCCACTCAACCCTATCTGAGGTCATACAGGTGGCTGATAGAAAATCCTAGGGTCCTGATCATACTCCCTGTGTAAGGTCAAGTCTCGGGAAGATGTCACAGAAGTTTCAAAGCAGGGCCCCCCTTCCTCCACTCAACCCTATCTGAGGTCAAACCCTCTATACAGGTGGCTGATAGAAAATCCTAAGGTCCTGATCATACTCCCTGTGTAAGGTCAAGTCTCAGGAGGACAAGTAAAAGCCAGGAAGAGCAGATGCTGCAGGCCCATTAGGAACCCTGCTCATGAAGCCAGGGTGTCGCTCGTTGAAAATTAGGTCACTGTCCCCACCTTCAGCTCAGGAACATCACACAAGGGTTTTGCAAGGGGAGGAGCAGGCCACAATAGCAGAGGGCTTCTGGGTGACTCCTTTTGAAACAGGCTGTGGTGAACTTCCACCTTAAAGGCAGTGGAGATGGACTAGCAGGCAAGAACTAAGAGGAGGCGACAGCCATTAGGGGGACAGGCTAATCTGCCAGTGAATGAGGGTAGCCACCATAGAAAAGGACAACAATTCCACAGGACACGACAGTTAAAGACACATGTGACCCTCGTGGGTTCACCCGTCTTCACTGCAGCTTCAGTCACGGCAGCCAGAAGTACCAGCTGGTGCCTGGATTGATGGGAAAGGCACATGTACACACAGTGGCTTATTATTCACCCTAAGAATAAGGAAAATTCCAGCTCACACTGCAAGATGGGCTAACCTTGGAGACATTACATAAGCAAAACAAGCCAGATGTTAAAGGCCAATGAATGATGATGTCATTCATAAGTGGCACCTGGAGTGGCCAAACTCACTTTTGGGTGGGACAATTGGTGAGGGCTGGGATGGTGGAAACATTAGTTACTGTGTTGAGGGTTTAGAATTTCGGACTGAAAAGTTCTGGAGAGGGGCCGTGGAGACGACAGCCAGCAATGTGACTCGCCTAATTGCTGAGTCCTCACACGTGGCTCCAGGTACGTAAACCTGACTCAGGGCGGCAAGGGAATGAAGAAAAGACAAACACACAGATACACAAAGACAGTGGTCTGAGTCTTCAGAAGGCGAAATCTCAGCATCCCCTCACCTATGCAGGCATTTTATCCTACAGAGTTGAAGTGGGGATGGAGGCCAGGGTTACTCCACACGGCTGAACCAAGGACGCAGGGATTCTGGTAGACAGGGAAACCAAGCAAGCAAGTTTAACTAACGATAGTAGGAACAGTCTCTGGAGAGGCTCAGTCTTCAAGGCTGTAAATATCCATGGAGAGAGGAAAGGGAAGCTATGATGGGCACTTTACACACACACACACACACACACACTACTTATTTTAGCACTCAGACCCGTAGGAAAGGCTTTATCATTTCCCTGAGCATATCATGGGAAAGGTTCTGTTGTTTTCCTAGAGGTTTGAGACTTTGGAGTTCTTGCCATGGCTGTTGCCCATGTCAACAGCAAACATTAACTCAGGACTTCAGCCACTCAGGGCTTCCTCCAGTCCCCACACCCAATGTCATTGGCCTCTACTCTATTGATATGACAAATGTGTTTTAAAAAAATCAAGGTATCTTGCTTGGGTTTAGTCCAGGTTATCTTGCCTGTGAGTCTGTCTGTCTATCTCCATAGTTTGCTAGGTATTATGTGACAGCCAGGTCAGTACTTTCAGCTCTGGGTTAACGTTTCTTTATTATAATCTTAATAAACCTAAACCAACACTTCTCAGTAAAATGTCTTGAGACACTTAAACCTTTGAAATTAAATCCCAGCCACTTCCAGGGAGCCCCCACCCCGGTTTCCTTTCTTACTCCTTATATTCAGCCACACTTCCTTCCTTTTGTCCTCTCCTGTCTTTGCTTACATAAATGCCTATGTCAAACGCCTTCCCTTACAGGCAAACCTCCTCCTTACCCTGGAGGACAAGCCCACCTTTTCTTAGCCTGTCCAGATCATCTGAAGTAGCTACTACCTGCCCCATTGCCACAGCCCTTGTTTGTCATAAGCTCTTCTTTCCGTACTTGAGAGCTGGTTGGTGACTGCTCAGCTATGCTGAGTTCCTGGAGGACCAGACCCATGTTCATATCTCTACAATGTTAAGTACCCAATAACTAATGCTTGTTAAATGGCATTACCACTTCAATAAAGGGACAAATCCTTCTTCTTGATTGCTGCAGAGACCACATGCAAAAATGACAATGGATTGTGGGTCATGAAAAGACCATGAAAACACCACCACAAAATCAGCCAGTGAATGGTCACCAAAAGATAGGCTTCCAGGATGTGTATGTCCTAGAAAAAACACCCATGAACTCACTGGAAGACCTACTATCCAAACAGAAGCAGAGAAGGTTGGAGAGTTCAAGGCCAGTTTGGACTGTTAAGAGACCCCTGCCTCAAGATGTGTCTTGCTCCCCACAAAAAATCACACACACACACACACACACAGAGAGAGAGAGAGAGAGAGAGAGAGAGAGAGAGAGAGAGAGAGAGAGAGAGAAGCTGGGAAGTGCAAACCAAACAAATCAAAACTGGACTTCACCAATACTAACTCCCAGTGGGTTAAAGAGAACAAGCATGGAACTCACACTAAAAAAGCGGCAGGAGCCAAATCAGAAGAATGTGTTTATAAGTCCTAAATACAATGAAAGGGAGGAGGAACAGGTCTCACTGTGTGAAACTAACAAACCTCAATTACCAAAAGACTCAACAAAGAGAGCCTGGGAGATTTCCCCAGATGCAGCGAAAGGATTAGTATTTATAATATATAAAGAAAACCTACAAATCAGCACAACAAAAGAAAGACAAGAATAAAATAGTCTTAATGGTTCACAGGAGAAAACTCAAGGGAGCCATAAACACATGAACTTCATTAGGGAAGTGAAAAATTCAAGCCACAAAGAAAGAATATTATCTACCAGAACTAAAAAAGTAAAAAAGAAAAGAAAAGAAAGAAAAAAAACAGTAGCTGTCAGCAAAGCTGTAGAGCAAGAACTGTGACACACTCACTAGCACAGGCCAAATTAGTGTAAGGACTTGGAAACGCCCTAACACTGTGATTGATTCTATGAATCAATCAGCCGAATGACACCCATCGCTTCTAGGCTTTTTGGCTAAGATCAAACATGGCTCAAAAGCAACTACCTAGGTAAGTTGGCCAGGGGTGTGCTTCATGTATCCAAGGACAGACATCTAGCCACATCGTTTTTAAGATTAAAATATTGGGCCAGTTTGGCTCATGTTTGTAATCCCAGCACTTGAGAGGCTGAGGCAGGAGGATTACCACAAGCTCAATACTAGCCTAGGGAACATCACAGCAGTAAGAAGCAATAAAGAAGAGCTACAGGTACTAACACGTGTGAGTCTAAGCCAAACTGCTGAGGGAAGAACTGTAAAACAATATGTGATTCTACTTACAGAAAGGCCCATCCAGGCCCAAAGGAACAGTCTACTATTAGTGATGTGTAGGGCATCCAATGACTCAGAGAAAAACAAGGATGTGGTTGCCCCGTGGGGAGGGAGGGAGCATTCAGGAGTCTCCATGCTGCTGGTGACATTTTATTAGTTTTTCAAATGAATACATCTTTGTATGTGAGCACGCACGTGCGTATGCATGTGCCTGTGCGTGTTCGTATGTGTGTGTGTGTGTGTGTGTGTGTGTGTGTGTGTGCAGGTACGCTTACATCTGTGGTGGCAGAGGACAACCTCAGGTGTCATTCCTAGGAAGATGGTCTGTCCACTTTCTTTTAAATAAAGTCTCTTACTGGCCTGAAGCATACAGGTTAGGTAATCTGGATTTCCAGGCACTGGGGCAAAGTGTGCCCCACTATGTTTGTCATTTTTATGTGTTCTGGGGATCGAACGTGGGTCCTAGAGCTGGCAATATTTGTTCTGTTTTTTGTAATAGGAGCTCTCAGAGTAGCCCAGGCTGGCCTAGAATGCATGATCCTCCTGCCTCAACATCTTTTTTTTTTTTCTTTTAAATAGTGCTGGAAATGGAACCCAGGGCCTTTCTCCCACTAAGTCACAGGCAAGGTCCTTAACTTTCTGATAATGTTAAGTAAACATCAAAATATTGAACAAGTCCATCTTGCATCTTCCTTCCAAAGGTTTGTTTCTAAGACAATTTTTTTAAACTCATGGTAACAATGCTGAATGTCCACCTAGCCCCACACTACAGTGTGTGCAACAGAGCTTAAACTAGCCACGACTTGAAACCTCCTCTACCTTCATCTTAGAAGTGGAAGTCAAGGCCCCACCTCGTTCTGAAGCCTGGTCAAGGAGCCAAACACGCTAATTAACAAGCGTGATCTGGATTCAGCTTCCGCGAACCTCACCATCCCTCACTCTCCCCTTTTAGTAAGACAATTTAAACGTTGAATGCTTTTAAAAAAAAAAAGTTTTGATAAACTTAAGCCTATATCAGGCTTGAAGACAAGCGTTTCACTGTGTGTGTAACGCTTGGGACCCGGTGGCCAGTGGGAACAAGCCCCTACGCTATGAAGCCAGAATTCAACCAGCTACCTGCAACACACCTCAGAGAGCGCCACAGGTCTACTCCGCCCACCCTCAGGCCCCGCCCACCCTTGGTCAACTCGAGACCGCCCGCCCACTAAGCTCCACCCAGACCCCTATCGGCTTGGCCCCGCCCACTGAGCGTGCTCAGGCCCTGCCAGACCCTCCCACCGGGCGTCAACCAGGGAACTCCGCCTTCGCCCCGCCCTCTGGGCTTGTGCACAGACCCCCCTTGATCTGCTCACGGAACTTGCCGATCTCCTTCGCCCACGCTCCTCTAGCCCTCCCACCATGTCCAATCGTCTACTTCCACTTCGCTCCTCCCACCAGGAATTGCCTAGCCACTACCCATCAGGCCCGCCCCATAGCTCTGCTCCCGCCGGCCCCGCCTACCCTCGTGCTAAGTGGACAGTAGCTCTTGCTGAAGATCATCACCCGGTTGGCCTCGATGAGGTCCTTCAGGCGGCGCCGCACCTCCTCGCGGGCATCGGAGCCCTGGCGGTTAGTCCCTGGGGACGACACGCGGACGCGGCGGCCGGGTGGCGACGACATTGGCCCGCCGCGGACCGTGCCCAGGCGACGGTTAGGGACGACTGCCGCCTTCCCCAGCACGGGCGACTTCTGCGCCCGCGGAGGAGGCGGCGGGGACGGTGGGTGCTCCAGGACTTCGTTGTCGCTCCCGGCCAGGCCGGGCCTGCTCAGGAACCGGGACGCGGGCGGCTGCTTAGGGGACGATGCCGGCAACGCCACTGAGAACTTGAGAACGCTGTGCACCGGACAGCTGCGAGCCACGCTCCCCGCCCTCGCGACCGCACCCACGGAGAGGGCCGGCTTATTGTCTGGCCACGCCCCCGGGGCAGTTTCGCCCCACCTCCAAGGCCTTCACAGGGCTAAGCTACGCCCCCTAAGCACAGCCCAGAATTAGGTGAGCTAGGCGACCTACTGCTCAGGAGCACAGCCGAGTAGCAGCAGTCACTTGCCCTTTTCAAAGGTGCGGTGTCCAGCTTGTATGCTCTACTATTCTTGAAATTACTATTTTCATTATTATTTTACTACAGCTTCTGCCGCCCAGAGGTCTCTCTGGAGTACCTTCCTCTCCCTATTCTCCACCAGTCTCAAGATAGGTGCTTTTCAGGAAGGATGGATGTCTATGTTTTATTTTGGGAATCATGAATAAAATCGTATCTAGGAAATACAGATTTTTTTTAAGTTTACATTGCCAAACGGAATAAAACATCACTTTCCCATTGCAGTTTATTTTTAATAAGAGGTTCCTAGGTCACTACCACCCCCGGATCCCCATGCCCACTCCCTGTGACACAGTGTGCTGGTTAGTTTTTGTCAACTTGGCACAAACTAGGATTACCTGCAAAGGCAGAAACTCAATTGAGAAAACACTCCTTCAGATTAGTCTGTGGGCAAGACTGTGAAACATTTTAATGATTAAGGTGGCAGCACCCAGCCCACGGTAGAGGGGCACCACCTTTGGGCAGGTGGTTCTGCGCTGTAAGAAAGTAGGTTGAGCAAAGACAAAGACATCAAGAGCAAACCAGTAAGCAGCATTCCTCCGTTGTTCAGCTTCTGCTCCTCCTTGAGTTTTCCAGCTTTCGCCAGTGATGGAGTGTGACTGGGGACTGGAACCCAAATCAACCCTTTCCTCCACTAAGTTGGTTTTGGTCACTGTTTTATCACAGCAACAGAAAGTAATACGTATTATTCTGGAGCCACCCCCAACAAATGAACCCCTACACCGCCCTTGTCCAGACAAATCCTGTGGGTGATATTTGGAAAGAAGGCCAGAAGGCTAACTGGCTTGCTTCAGTCAAATAAGAACACAGTGCAAAGATCTTATCAACTGAGCCCTCTCCCATACTGTAAGCATCCCTTCTGAAGTCCATCTTCCTGTAAATGTAAATAAGCAAGCACATTAACTTTAATTACTGGCCATTGTTAATCAGACAGTTAGCTAGACTACCCTTAGCATCTGTAGTCTGGAATACTCACTCCACAGAGGACTTGAGAAAACTGCACAGCAAACAGAGCTACTTGCCCCATCTGAAGGTGCAGGCTCAACCAGGCCTGTGGCAAGCACTTGTACCAGCCTTGCTGGCACCAGCCTCTGAATCCTGGAAGACCCTTTCAAAGCTCAAAAATTTTCACCTGAAGCCCCTTTTAACTGGGACAATTTCACACGATCACAAATGTGTATGCACATTAAACAGATACACAAATCAAATATTTACTGGTAATGTCACAATAAATTTTATTTTTTTGATATCCATACAATTTCTCCATTTATTAAAGATGAAAGCAAATTTGCATTCTAATGAGATGGATGGGCTTGTTTAGTTTTATATAAAACAAATCTTGGCTGAAAAATTGATACCGAAGAAGGTAGAACATAGTCAGTGTTTTTCATAATTGATCAATATTTTAATTTTATAATTGTCAATGCTAAGAATATTGCTTTGCATAAATACAAAGAATGTTTAGAGCTCTCTCAGAAATGGTTGGAAATCCTAATCCCAAGCCAACATTCGTTTAACAATTTTTTATGAAACTCAAGTATGCTGCTCAAATAGCAATTTTTGAAATCATACATTCAAACATAATACAAATCTAAATATATACTAATTTGTTCCTCACATGCTGAGGAATGCTTGAAGGAAAATATTAAAAGTCTTTGTTTTTTTAATTAAATAATTAGTTTTTATAGCAGCAGAAAAATTTATTGTAGATTTAAAAACACTGCAATTCACAACATTCCATAGTCCTATTCCGAGGCAGTGTTTCTGGCACTGTTGGTGGGCCATGTGTAGGTTTGATGTGATGCACAGGGCAGCATACATGTGTGTGTTGTGTGTTCAGAACCAAGGCTGCCCCACTGAAGTCAGGTAATATGACCCTGGCAAGCCCTGCCTAGCAGAATCACCTTGGATCATTATATTTCAGTTTTAAATTAGTTGTTGGGCTTTCAGAAAACTTTTACTAATATTTGGAGTGTGTGTGTGTGTGTATGTGTGTGTGTATGTACGTACGTGTGCACAAACGTGTGTGTAGAGTGCATGTATGTGCACCACATGCATATAAAAGCCCACAGAGGTCAGAAGTGGTGTCAGATCCCCTGGAACTAGAGTTGCAGTTAGGTGGCATGCTGGTACCCAAAGCCAGGTCCTCTGCAAAAACAGTAAGTGCTCTTACATGCTGAGCCCCCTTCTTTCCAGTCCCCTTCAGAAACCTTTTACTTTGTCAATTTTTTCAAAACCCCACACTTTTTATTCAGCCCCATTTGGGGTCACGACCCACAGCTTAAGAACCTGGTATCTGTTTGGTTTGAATTTGTTGCGGGCCTTGTGTGTTCTGTATGTCTCTGAGTTCATGTATGTATCAGTGTTGTTGTACCTGGAAGATGCTGTTTCCTTGGAGTCATCCATCTGTGGCTTTTACAAGCTTTCTGCCTTCTCTTCTGCATAGAGCCCTGAAAGGAAGGGTTTGATGCTGACATCCCATTCAGAACTCACTCTCTGCACATCCTCCAGTCGTGGACCGCTTGTTCTTTACCATCTACTTCAAGAAGAAGCTTCTCTGCTGAGGATCGAGAGATGCACTGATCTATGTGTACAGTCGTAACCATGTCATCAGGAGTCACTTTATTGCTATGTTCCTTTAGCAGAATAGTAGTAGTAGGTTTTCTCCTCAGGCCCATGATCTACGTGGTCTCAGGTTCTTGGACCCTTCGGCAGTATCAGATATGGGTTCCATCTCACGGAGTGGGCCAAGGGACTGTGGTTAAGTGGCAAGGCTATGGCTGGTACACACACAAACCAATGGCTGTGATTGATCCAAATGCCCCTTCTTGCATGATATAAGCAGGCTGCTCAGGCTCACTTGGTGAGCTGCCTGGGGGATGCTTTCCTGTGCTGCCTCCCCTGGTATTGCAGAACCAGGCTCCCCCAGAGTGGCCTTTCTTTGCCCATTTGGTAGTTTGGACTGAGAGGTGACATGTAGAAAAAAGCAGCAGGTGGCACAGCAGAAGGGGCTATGACAGCAAGGGTTGAGTGGTCTGCAGACTGATCTAGGATGGGGCTAGGGAAGCTAGAGGGCAGCTGGGAGGAGCCTAGGGAGGTGAGAGGGCAGCTGGGAAGGGGGCTAAGGAAGCAGCTGGGAGGGGCTAGGGAAGCCAGAGGGTGGTTGCATTCATTACTTTCCTTTTCACTGGGACAAAAAGCCTAACAGCAATTTAGGGAAGAAGACTTTATTTTAGCGCACAGGCTCAAAGCAGGAGAGGTAGGTGGCTTTTACCACGCGGCTTGCTCACATCTAGGTCAACCAGGACACAGAGAGACTCCAGATGGAACTCAGGTCAGCTTATAGCCACAAGCTCTAGCCCCCCACAACCATGTGTCAGCCAGCTATGCAACATGTCTCTAGACTATGCCAAGAGCTGGGGACCAGATGTTCAAATACACAAGCCTCTGGGGACATTTCACATCCAAACCACGACAGTGAGGGAAGTAGAGAGGCAACAAAAGAAGGCAGATTGCTGAGACTGAAGGATAGAAGGCAGCCAGACCATAACCTTCAGCCCTAATCACCCACAGGGCTCCTAACTGAGCTAGAACAGTGGCCAGTGTTAAAGATCAGAGAGGCTCAACTGCCCTCCAGACCATCACCAAAGCTGTAACAGAGGCCTCTGCCAAAGGCTGAGGAATCCTGGCACCAGCATCCCAGGCCATACAAGCTCTGGGTGCTTGTAATGCTAAGGGTCCCTGTTTGGTGGCCTGCAGGAGGAATGGAACACCAAGGGCTCCACCTATTGCCGCTCCCACTGCCTAACCATGTTCTGCAACACTGCATAGAGAGAGCTTCTCCTTACCTATTTATGCTGTCTGTCTGGAGAGAATGTTAGACACCCAGGTAGTTGATGGTAATGCTCCAATTACTGTCTTGGGTTGTTTTGTTTGGTTTGGTTGTTGTTCTTGGTTTTGAGATGAGCTCTTACCCAGCCGTCATGGTAAATATTCGCTGTCAGCTTAACTACATCTGAGATCAACTACCACCCAAGCTGCTGGGCACTCTGTGAGGGATTTTCGTCAGAGTATTTGAAGAAGAAGATCCACTCTAAATCTGGGCCACACCTTCCAGTGGCAGCCCAGATGAAAGAACACAGAAGAAGGACTGCTTGCTTTTTACCTGCTTGCCCTCACGCTGGCAGGTGAGCCCATCTGTCCTGCTGCTGAGGCATTCCTTTGCCGCTTTTAGAACTCACTTCTTTGAAATTCACAGGTAGACTAAAGATAACCACCTCTCTAGGAATCTTCTAGGACGCCACACCAGATTGGGACCACTGAGACATCCAGCATCATGGGCTGAACAAGTAACGGATTATTGGCCTTTGTGTCAGGAGACCGCCACTGTTTACAGCTACTCAGACCAAAGCCAGATAGCCACTTCAATGCATCCCCATCCAATATATCACTAATCTGTCTGACTATCTTCATTCTGGAAGTTCTGTTCCTTCAGAGAATCGTGACTAATACAGCAGCCTAGGCTGGACTTGAAATTACTAGGTAGCCAAAAATGAGCTTGACTGCCAGATCCTCCTGTCTCCACCTCCCAAGCGCTGGACTACATCCGTGCTCCACCATGTTGGCTCAGTGGTTACTCTTCACTGTCTGCCCCAGCCCCTTTACCATATGAGCTCCATGAGGGAGGGGCTTCATCACCTTTGAGCTCCCAGCTCTAGCCCTAGAGTCTAGCACAGTGCCTGGCTCATAGGGGAGGGGGAGCTGTGAAGTTTATTGAATGGTTTACCGGGGTCGTAAATCAGCAGTGTATAGTTCTGAAGCCGAGTGATTTCACTTCTGCTCCTGCTGGAGTCCAACTTCCGCGGGGACGGGGCTCAGGACCCAAAGAGAAGGTGTGGAGTTGGTGAAGGGAAGGAGGAGACTGCCATGATCTGAGGATGAATTGGGATGGCTTCATTCTTCAAAGCCTGCACAAAATTTCCCAAAGGAAAAGGTATAAAGGAACTCCCAGCTAGTGAGAATCATTAAAAATGAAGATAAAGGGTGCTGGAGAATTGTGATCCGCGAAGTCGAAATACTGGAATTTTGTCAAGCAGCAAAGGGTCCATGCCATCCACCCTGTGGTCCATGCTACTCTCCCATCCTCATATGACAGGTAGGATCTCAAATCCTTTTCCGTCTTTATTTTGCTTATCTAGAACAAATCAGGCATGTGGCACACAGAGCAGATGTTTAGGAGCTGCTCCACACCCTCACCCCTGTCCGGGGCCTGTGTGACCCATGTCATGCCTTTGCTTCATAGACAATGCTGACCAGCTAGGGTCATATTAGGGCACAGGCTTAGTGGAGAGCACCTGCTTTCTGGAGCCCTTCAGAGAGAGGTTCAAGCCGAGGGGCATGGCTGGAGAGGCAGCTTCACAGAGAGGGTGTGTGGGAGCTGTGCTGCCACACTGAAGGATGGCCCTGAATTCCAAGATGCCATCACACAAGTCAAGCAGAGGCAGAGTAGCTGGGCACACTGGGAGATCCAAAAGTGGGCGGCACTGAGGAAGTAGACGGGGCCAGAAGGCCAAGGCCTGTGACCTGTTGTACATTCTCCAGGAAGCAAACCGGAATCTAAAGCAAAGCAGTAAGGCATCAGAAAGACAGTGGCCCTGTGGGCTAGATGGGGTTAGGGTTTAGGGAAAGCGAGGAAGGAAGGTGCCAGAACGAAAGGGATGGCCCCACTCTTCTTGTTACTTCTGCCTTGTCTCTACTCTCTGTTGTAGTTTGTATATAAAGCATCTCCTCAGATTGCTCATGGATTAAAGGCTTGTCCCCCAGGGGCTGGTGATGATGGGTGGGAGGTGACTGGAATACAAGCATACCAACCTTTTCAGTGACTCAATTCATTCATGAGTTCGTAGATGAATGAGGTCTTAAGAAGTGGGACCTGGATGGAGGGGTTGGGTCACTGAGGATGTGCCTTTTAAAGGTGTATCTGGTCCCCAGACTCCTTTACCCTCCCTTCCTCTCTCCTCGCCTCTTCCCACCCCCCACCCCCCCACCATTTTCTTCCTGGCTGCCGGAAGGCGAGCAGCTTTGCTCCATCTTGCATTTCCCTCCTGTGGTTCTGCTTCACCACAGGTCCTCAGTACAAGGGCCAAGCAACCAGACTCAAGCCTCAGAAACTGAGCCAAAATAAACATTTCCTCCTTTAAGCAGATAGCTTCAAGTATTTCGTCACAGTTACAGTCACCAGAACCAATACTACCTGCTGAGCTGTTTCTGCCAGAGTTCTCTGCTTGTCACAGTTTCCCCTTCACCGATGAAATCCACGTGACTTTCTTTCAAAACCATGAATTTCTTCTTTGACCTTCTAGTTTCTTTGTTCCTCATAATCATTTTGTATTTTTCCCTATTTCTCAAGTTGCATTTAATTCATTCATAGCTTGTTCCCATTTATAACACGAATATCTACCCGCTTGACAATAGCATGTGTGTTCACTAGACTTTTTTCTCAGCAGTCTCATACAGTGCATGAAATTGTCAAGGACAAATGCCACTGTGAGACAACGGTCATCCCAGCTCTGGAAAAACAAAAAACATTGTCCACGTGACAAGCTTTGTTCCAGGTATCCTTACGATCCTTTAAGCTGTAGGAGATGCAGGGCTATAACTGTGATGGCGAATGTTCTCAGCCTGATGGGACCTACAGTCAACTTGGAGACTACCCTCTGGGCTTCTCTATGAGGGATCTTCTAGGTTAGGCTGAGGTGGGCAGACCCAACTCAACTGTGGGCATTGCCATTTGAGGGCTGGGGTCCTGGACTAAACAGAAAAGAGAAAGTGAGCT
Source organism: Microtus oregoni (assembly GCF_018167655.1). Taxonomy (NCBI): domain Eukaryota; kingdom Metazoa; phylum Chordata; class Mammalia; order Rodentia; family Cricetidae; genus Microtus; species Microtus oregoni. The sequence continues at coordinate 30,970,661 of NW_024543061.1, read as the reverse complement.
GAGCACCAGCGCTTATGCCTTCTGCTTCCTGAGTGTGGACGCAATGTGCCCTGCCGCTTCCCACTCCTGCTGTGGTGCCTCCCAGCCATGGCAATTACACCCTCAAACTGGAGTCTAACGAAGCCTTTTCTTAAGTTGCTTTTGTTAGGCACATGATCACAGCTATGCAAAAAGCAAATAATGCAACATTTTCCCCAAATGTAAGTGTTAAGGGTCCCGATACCCTTTTCATAGATATGCTTCCAACGACTTAACTTCTTCCCACCACGCCCTACCTCCTAAAGGCTCCTCCACCTCTCATTAGTGTATAGGCTGAGTAACAAGCTTCCAAGCACTGGCCTTTGAGGCACACTTAAGCTCCAAACTGTAACACCATTCTTTTCCCTTCCTACTTACGTGTCCTTTCCTTCTGTATATGCCTCTTAGGATGGATATGGCCTAATTAATCCCCTCTTATCCCTTGTAAATTCTTAATTAGTTGAAAAGAAATATATTAAAATCAGACCATAGAGCCAAGAATACTCTATGCACATGCAGATGGGGGTTGCCTGAGGCCAGCAGAGAGGGGAGTCACAGGATAGGGGGGAACTGGAGATTCACACAATAGCTTTGGGTTGCATGGTTTGTTTGTTTGTTTTTTTTAATGTGTAATAAAGGTACTTGAGAATTGGTTTTCCTGAGGTGCAAAACTCAGTGAATATACAGAAATCTACTTAATTGTACACTGTAAGGCCATAAGCAATGAGATACATGAATTATATCTTCAATCTTTAGAAAATAATAAAGAACAAAACAAGAATAGGGTGCAAAAAATAAGTGATTAATAAAACTCAAGAAAGACTCATATTTGAAGTAATGCTATAAAAATTCATTTGTATGCATTTGTAAATACTGTAATATTTGGGAAAGTAGTAAGTGTATGCTTTTATTGTATATATACATAGGTCTTTTTCTAAGGAAATCCATTGGCTCTGGAGAGATGGTTTCAAGTGCACCTCTCTTGCAGAGGACCCAGGTTTGGTTCCAGCACCCACATGGTGGCTTACAACTATCTGTAACTCTAGTCACAGAGGATCCCATGTCCTCTTCTGGCCTCTGACGGCACCAGGCATACATGTGGAGCACATACCCCAAGGAACAAGAATGACTCTGCCATTTCAGCCTATCAGGGAGTGTGGAACCCTCCTAAAACCTTCCAAAGCATGTGAGAGCCAGAGACCTGCACCCCACATCACATATGTAGCTCTCTTCTGGGAGCTAGATGAAATCAGAGCATTGCCCTCAAATTCCTGAGACAACCATCCTAAACATAAACACCCAGAACAAGCCAATGTGAGGAGCAACATATCCTCAGATACAGGACTCCACTTGACCATGCACAAGTCCCAGGAAGTCTGTTGAAGCTGTTCATCAGCAAAATGGCAAGCTTCTCCTGGAGGAGGGAAGAAACTGAGGGACACCGAGGGTATGACCTGGGACCGTGAACGGAGGTCCTTAGATGACAGCCAAGTAGAAGTCACAGAAACAGAACCCCAACTTCTGACCATTTTCCCAGCATCCCCGGAGCTGAATACATCCTGGGTTAACTCTCCAGGTCCACAGAGACTCCTCGGCAGCAGAGAACTTTCTAATGCCTGGCTCTGGAAGACAGCAAGCAGACAACCAGAGACACCGTTCTCCAGATGGATGAACTTGAACAAGTTCAGTCTTCGGTAACCATGGAGGAGGGGGTTATCCTGGTTAGCCACCAAGCAGTAACATTTAGTATCCACCATGTAGCTTCTCTTCTGAGTGTCAGGTGATTATGTTTAGCTGGGCTCTGTTAAGTCTCAGGTATCAACGGTGTGCAGTGTCTGGCAGTCACGTGGGATGGCTGAGTAGGTTCTCGGATATCTGAAGGCTCAGCTAGGACAACTGGGCTGACTCTCTTGGTGCCAGGTGTCCTCTTACCCTACTAGTCCAGTCCAGAGACCCAAGAAAAAGACAGCATGCAGTCTTTCGAGGCCTACACTGTTTCACTTCTGCTCCATTCTGTTGACCACACTAAGTCCCAAGGCTGACTCGGATCCACGTGGAATGTTCTAGCAGTTGCTGCACGGTCACAGTGCTAAGGGCATAGATACAGGAAGGGCAGCAAAAACATAGTTCATTTTTGCCCTCATTTTGCCATGGGCAAAGATGATTCTTTCTTCATTTCCTTCTTTTTAAGGTAGTACAAAGTCTCCCTCCCTCATCCTACACGAGAGCTCTGTTCTTCCCTCCCCGCAGGACTTAAGAACACACAAACCATTTGATGCTGTTATGTCACTGTGTTCCACGTGCACAGAGTCCTTTGGATGGTTCCAGCTAGGCTCCCCTGAGCTAACAGATGCCTGCAGAGTAAATCGGGTTCATCACCCACCGGAGCAGAGCACTGCAGGAGGAGACGCCCTCTGGCTGTGATGAATGGAAGTCATAGTGGGTTCAGACTGAGGCTCTCCAGGGGAGGAGGAGTCCCCCTGCCCTTCCTTCCCTGATGGAGACGATCCTTCCAGAAACCAGCCGTCGGGGTGCGGAGGGTAATGGAAGCGCCTACTCAAGCGGAAACTTAGAATGATGCCAGCTGCTCCCCTGTCTATGAAAAGAGACCCGAAGTCACCTTGGAACAGATTCGCCTTATTATCGCTGGAGTCCCCTTAAGTTGTATAAATGAGGGCGTCCTCAGCCCTGCTGTTTTGAGAAAGGGTGTAGGGAGAAGCTGTTGTCTTTGGTGTGGAAAGGCCTGTCTGTCCTGCATCCTTACCAAACAAAGTCAACTAGAGGCCATGGCAAATCTGTACAGGCACGAAGAGCCTTCAGGGGAGAAAGCGGCTTTGAATTCCAAGCCTGCAATTTCCATGGAATCCTAAGGGCTGTGTGGTTCACCTGAGGCTTGGGAGGAAAGGGTGGACAGACTAGGAGAGATAGAATCTGGGTGGCATGTGGTATGCACACTCTATGACAATCCCTGGTGCTTGGGCCTTGCATGCAGACAAGAATTCATAGACAGGGTTATCAATCACTGCAGAGAACTTTTAAGGGCTGGGGCATAGCTCAGTGGCAAAGTGCTTGCTTAGCATCGGCAAGACCCAGAGTTCAATCCCCAATGCCACATCAAATGTTGCTATTGTTGATAATTACAGCATTGGACAGGAAAGACTGCAAGCCTGACATTCAGAATTTGGATCAACCCGAGCCAGTAAGGGCAAGGGGACAGCCCTCTGCCTGTGTGGCTTTGCTTAGCTCCTGGCACTTAGAAATCAGCACGCAGTTCATCAGGCCTCACTTGGAAGCCCTGTGGGCTTCCTGTCTCCATTTCTGGCAGACAGATCATTCTCTGCCACACCTTGTGGTCTTTCTACTTCCTCATTGCAGGTCAAGGGATTTGGCATCAATGGAAGGTTTTAGCGTGAATTAAGTACATTGTGAAGCATTCTCAAGACGCTCATTTCCCTTTCCAGTGACTATCCAGGCAGGAATGAGCTTTTAGGACTAGGATTTGTAAGTCTGGCAGCCCTTTGGCTGGACAGAGGAGCCACCAGGTTGATCTCAATACTGCAATACCAAGACACAGTTCTCTAGGTGACCACTGGGTGGTGCCAAAACTTCTTATGATGCAGACAAAATAGAAAGGCAGCCCTGTTAAAAGGATACAGAGAGGTCGGTGCTGGCTGACTTCAATGCACCTGGCAACCACACAGGCGTGGTCAGTGCAGGCAGCCAGAGCTGCTCCCTGGGGAGATGTGTTCCAGTTCAGTTGACTCCACCTCTCTGGGTCTTGTCTTCCTCTTGAATGCAGCAGGAAGGGTGACATGGGTTCGTGTAAGCATGTCCTGTGACCTGCAGAGGTTCATTTCATGGGGACGAAATGAACAAGGAGGCTCCTAAAAGCTGTCCTGGGTGGGCTGCTGAGACCCACCATGGTAGCGCAGGGTAAGTAGCTGGAAGGGTATTCCTGCAGAGGACACCTTGACTTAGGTTGCTCAGCGCTTAGCATCTGTGTATTGAAACTTCTGCTTTTCACTGAGCTACTGTGTTCAGGCAAGGACACTGAGGCTTGAAGAACTTGTGGCATAGTATTGAATGGTCAACGTGGAGGCAGAAGTGTGAGAGAGACTCTGGGAATGTGTACCATGGGGGAAGGCAGGATGGGGGCAGGAGACCATGGTGCTGGCAGTCAGCTGGTCATGTCCTACTCTCCCCTGATAGGAATCTGAGCAGGTGAGGTGCTCCCTAGGGCTGGTGCCCCAGTCTTTGATCACCAGAGACCCAAGGCCCAGGTTGGCAGAGCTAGAGGTTTGTAACTCAAGCCAGGAGAACCAGAGCCCAGATGTTCCAGGCAGCAGTAGAGACTTGGGGGCTCCAGGTGCTTAGACTGGCAGCTCACTTATCCCCCAGTATTGGTCAGCTGTTAGGATTCTTAGCTCCCAAGAGTAATGAGTGACAGTAGCAAGTGCCACTGCTAGGGGATTTCGGTGGTGGGACCCTCTGCTCCCATAGCAGCTAATGTTACTACACTTCTTGGGCCAAGATATTGGCACTCTCAACCGTTAGGACGTGGCAGCTCCGTGAACTTTCTAATAAACAGGGTCTGCAGTTTCTTGCCTTCAGCCTTTCTCGGCCTTCCTTCCCTGGCCTTTACTCTTGGGTGTGCCTCAGTCTCCCTCTCACTCTGGTGGCTCCTCACATCTCAGCTGTCCTGGCCTGCTAATGATAAACACCACAGGTAAGCAAGAGAAGACCTTTGGGGGGGGTTTTAAGAGGAGACTTTTGGGGACCAGGAACCTGTCTCCAAGCCGACTCCAAAAGTGACCTTGTCGGCCTGCTCATATTGCACAGAAGAGGGGGCAGCAAGTGTCTGCAGCAGTCACGGCATATCACACACCTTCTGCTGGACCACCAGGGCAGTGCTCCTGGTCATCCTTTTAGAGATCACCAAAACTCATGGTGACAGAAAGGTCCCCTGGAAGATGGGAGCAGTGTTGGCTGGGATAGTACCTTCCGAGCTGGGGTCTGCTGTAGTCAATAGCTGGGGAGACTTGAAAACAGAGAGGCTGTGGTGGGGGCAGGCTGGAGGACACCAAAGAGGGTCTGCAGACCCAGAATTCCTCACTGCAGGCAGCCAAGAACAAGGAAAATGTCTAACAGCTGCCCCCATCCCAGCATCTTAGCTCACTTATGGTAAAAAATAAACATTAAAAGTGGTACTTAGATTAAAACCCTAACTGTTGATATTAACAGCACTTTACCAGTATTTACAATGTTCTTCTAGCCAAATGCTCGTGGTAGAATGGGGTCATTTTATTTTTCTCACCTGCAGGGAGCTGGGGACAATGCGGGACCCTTTCCAGCCTGCAGCCACTGCCCTAGTACGGATGAAATACAGTCATGGAAAGACTGATCCCGGCAGCCTGGGGAGGCTGTTTGCATGGCTTCTGGCCTCAGCTCCCTCTTCTATCAGCAGGCTGCTCCCATTGATGGGTGTGTCCATCCATGCTGCGCAGAGGAGCTACCTACAGAGGGCCCACAAGGAAAAGGGCAAATGTCACGTGGCTAAGCTATGGAACTGGCCTAGGTGTCCATCAACAGAGGAGTGGACAAAGAAAATGTGGTGTGTACACACAATGGAGCTTTCCTCGGCCCTATAAATAGTTTGCAAGAAAGTGGACGCAGCTGGACACTATCATTTTAAGCAGATTAACTTGGTCTCAGAAAGACAAATACCGCATTTTCCCCACCCTGGTGGGTCCTACATTGTACAGACACATGAAACCACGTATGAAAGTAGACATGAAACTATCTAGGTGAATGAAGAGGACTGGTGGGAGAGGAACGGGGGAGGGGAGAGTACGGAGGTGTAGGGGTATGATCAAAGTACTTGGACACTTATATGAAAACAGTCTCATGTAACACTGAAAACTAAAATAATATATAGAAAATAGGATTTATTTTATTTATTTTTATTTTTTTGAGACAGGGTTTATCTGTGCAACAGAGCCCTGTCTGTCCTGAAACGCGTTCTGTAGACCAGGCTGGCCTCGAACTCAAAGAGATCTACCTGCTTCTGCCTCCCACATGCTGAGATTAAAGGCTGCACCATCACTGCCCAGCAAAAACAGGATTTTAAATCGGAGCTGGAGAGGTGGCTCGGAGTTTAAGGGCACTTGCTTTTCTTGCAGAGGACTCAGGTTCAGCTCCCAGCATCCATATTAGGTAGCTCATTCCCACCTATGACTCCAGTTCCAATAGATCCAGTGCCTCTGAGGGCACTGCACACGTGTGGTACACATGCATACACAGAGGCAAAATCATCCACACATGTAAAATAAATACAAATATATCTAAGAAAAACAATAAATTTATTTTAAAATGAACACCCTTCACTAAGGCTAAGTAAGAGAAAGGACAGGCCCTTTTGCTTTGAGGAATAAATGCTTAAGTTTTGGGTCTGAAATAGATTCTAGAGCTCACTAGTGGCTAAGGCTGGGGCTGAAAAATTAATTGTATGAAAATGATTACATATACAGTGAACAGACACGTGCATGGCTAACCAGTTATACCAATGTTACACAATGCAAAAAAGAAAAGAAAGAGTGAGAGCAACGGTGTCTTTGAGGTGACATCCCTCTCGCTGCTGCCAGAGCAGCTTTCAGGCTGTGACAGATCAAAGCACAGATGTCTCGTTTCAGGGGATGGCTGTCGCAGGAATGCAGCCCGGAAAGGACAGAGCTGGCTGCAGCCCTGAGCAAGATTACCCATGGTTCCTTCTCAAAGTGCTTCCCCCTTTCCTTCTCCTCCCAGGCACTGAATAATGGCTCTATCAACCTGGCCCAGCACGTTGGCCTCTCAGATCTGGTTCCTACTTGCAGGAATCATCTTGTCTACAAGAATTTATTCCAGGGCCCCCACGGCCTAGGTCCTGTCTACTGGTAAAGATGCAGAGTGATAGTTCCTGGCCCTGAAACTGCCTCCTGCAGGAGCCAGTTATTTGGAGACAGCCAAAAATTGAGAGCAACTTAGGAGATCACTAATTGCCCATTATTAAAGCCGGGGTGGCTTTATTTATGCGTTTTCCTTGCAGAGTTATTTGTGCTTCTTGTCCTAAACCTGTGATGTATGGATCAGGTGAGGAGAATTTGCTGAGAGACTGGGAGATACTCCTGTCTGCCTTTGTCCTTTCTCTTCTTTTTAAACAGCTATACGAATTAGTGTCTAAATAAAATCAACCAACAGGAAAGTGAGCACACTGCTGCTTTATAACTCTGACAGATGATAGTAACGGACCGCAAACCTGTAGCACAGAAAACCTATAAAACAGGCCTCAAAGCACAGTGCTTTTGTCAAGTTAGAATGAAGGATGCCCTGGGCTCCGGGGGAATGCAACAGCCGGGGAATGTGGGAGAGTTTCTCAGGTCTCGCAAGCAAGATGTTTATAGCCCGCAAGATTGTCAGTCTGGTTCCAAAGATGTCAAGGCTGGGCATGGAAGAAGAGCTGGAGGTTGTCTCACAGGCAAACTCTGTGGAGCTTTGATGGCCCTGAACTTGCCAGGTCATAAGAACACAAATGACTCAAGGCTTTCTTCTTCCTTTCCCCCCTCCCTCCTTTCCTTCTGACAGCCTCACTCATTGCCATGGCTTTTCTTGCCCAAAGCAAAACAAGTAAGGCTCAGAAGCCTAAAAACTGGGATTCTGTCTCTGGGCTGATGAGCTGACACACAGGCCCCATGGTCAGCAAGGTTAGCGCCTCATGAAGTCTAGGGCTAACTCACTGCCTACCGCAGAGCTCAGGGTGGTCCTTCCCAGTCTTCACCAGCCTTGATTTCCTCTTTCAGCCACTTCTGTACTGGACAACTGATCTCATTTCCTGACTCAACCATTGGCACAACATTGAGATTTCAACACATTGTGATTCTCTCCTCTTCTTCTGCCCTGTACCAGGGAGGAAAAACAGGCCAACCTGTCAAGAAGTACCTAGAACAGGGAAGTCGAGGAGGGTTAGAAGAAAGAAGCATAGTGAGTTACTGCCTCCCCCCCCCCCCAGACTCAATTCTACCCACACCTCTGTTCAGTCCATGTAGCTGTAGGTGCTGCTAACCACACCGATCTGTTTGCAAATCTACGAGCCGGTTTGAGAATGTGAACATCAGTCTTTCTGGTGGCGCTATGGAACAGCTGCCAGAGTCAGTCAACAGGGACATGTCGCTCAGCAATATAAAGAACAGGAATCTTGAATTCAAATAACGAATTTCTAAAGAATGCTAGTCAAGGATACTGACTTTGTAAAAATACAAATGCAAAAATTTTGATTCCTTAACTAGGAAAATGGCTTAGCTGGCAGATTGAGAAGTGGGATAAATATAGCCAGAGATCAAATTGGTCACCTGAAGATGTGCTAAGGCATTATGCCAGAACAGAACACTAAAAAAAAGAGGCGCTGGAGCGATTGCTCAGTGGTTACCTGCATTGGGTGCTCTTGGTTCCCAGCACCCACATGGTGGCTCACAGTCATTTGTAACTCCAGTTCCAGGGGATCTGGTATCTTCTTCTGGCCTTTGCAAACACCGGGCTGGTGCATGCACACATACACACGTGCAGGCAAAACACTCACACACATAAGATAAATCTTTAAAATGAAAGTATTTTATTAAGAAATAAGAGCACGGGCTGGGGGCTGGGGCTAGGCTTGGTGGCAGGGTGCTTCTCCAGCATGTGTGAGGTTGTGGGCTCTATCCCAATGCCACAGAAATTTTAACTTAGTAACACAAAAATAGGAGGCACACACCTGTAACCCCGGGACTCAGGAGGCCGAGTAAGGATGATAGATAGCATCAGCTCAGGCGTGTGAGACTAACTTGGGTAACATATTGAGGTCCCATGTCTAAGAAGGATAGAAGGAATACAGAAGAAAAGGAAATTGAAAATATCCAACATTGGATTGTTCTAGAGAGAGAAGGAAGAAATTATTTCCCAAGAAATTGTAGAAGCAATTCTCTCCAACAGAAGGAGGTGTGAGTTCTGGGACTGACACACTCCTCCTGTGAGGGATAGGATGATAGGGCAGTCTCCTCTGGGTTCAGGGTGAAAATCACTGGAACCTATAATTATAGACCTGGCCCATTATAAAACATTATCACTCAGAATAAAGATCTTCCAGGCATGAAAGAAGCCTAACATTTCAGGACTCACAGGTACTTCCCTAAAATAGATGCTAGGAGGTTTCTGAAGCAAGAAGAAAAATGAAGATGCATAGAAGATGGTGCAAGAAACACTGGTGACCAGATACAACCGCAGAAGTTGCCAGGGTAAGCGTGGAGAGGCTAGGGGTTAGCTCGGAGGTAAAGCGTTTAGCACATAGAAAGCTCTGAGTTCAAACCCCACTATTGGAAAAAAAACCTGTAAGTGTTAAATTTCTTAAGATTTATTTTTAAGTATGTGGATGAATGTGTGTCTGTGCATGTAAGAGCAGCAGCCTTGGAGGCCAGAAAAGGGTGGCAGATTCTCTGAAGATAGAGTTAGGGGATACCAGACGTAGTTGCTGGAAATTGAACTCAGGTCCTCTGGAAGAGCAGCAAGTACTCTTAAATGCTGAGCCACCTCTTCAGCCCAAGCGTTAATTATTTTAGAGCATACAGTTTTAAGCAATAGTATGGACACCATGTGGAAAGCCGACTGTGTCACAAATGCTAGGTGTATGTGCATTCCCAGCCTAGCAAGTCTGTCCCTGGGTGTGGCTCCAAAAAGAATGCACAGATGCCTGAACCCAAAAGGTAAAGTCCACAACATCATTTACGACACCCACAGCCTGGCACGCACACATGTTCACCAACAGTCGACCAGGAAACTCGCCAGAGAGTCAGCAGAGAAGACCATACAGGGTGGAGCAAGTAGGACCACCTCACATCTGTGGCTAGCAGTTGTCAGACATATTCGCAAACTGGGAAACAGGACAAATGGCCGGATGGTGATGGAAAACAGAAATTGCAGACTGTAAGGAGATGCAGTGAAACTTTTGGATGATTGAGTAGACTTTGTATCTTGACCTAGAGAGTGTTTGTACGGATGTATTCACCTTGGGAAAATTCACTAAGCCAAATGCTGAAGATTTGTTCAAATGATTCTCTCTCTCCCTCCCCCCGCCCTCTGTGCATGTACGTGTGTGTGTGTGTGTGTGTGTGTGTGTGTGTGTGTGTGATAATTTAGGTAAGATAACTGGAACAAAGAAATCTAGAGATGTTAAACGCGAAGTAGAGGAAGTGAAAGTGTGCCGTCTGACTACTGGGCCAACATAGCCACAGAATCGCTTTAAATGTAACCTTATATATTTTGAAAACGAAAAACCCCAGAAAATTTGACATATGAAACTGTAAGAAGAGGAGAGAGAGACAACGAAAAAGCACAGTAAATGTTGGGGATGTGTTTAGGAGTAGTAGAGACTTGCTGGCCTGCAAAGATCGTTAGGTTTGATCCCTAACACCACACAAAATACTTAAATGAATTAAAAAGCATAGTAAATAGAAAATAGAAGTTGCGAGAACAATTTCAATAATATCAGCCACTCCAATGTATATGAGTGAACCAAATTTTTTAGCCAAAAGAAAAAGATGCTGTCTGAATAAAAACACACCTAGGTGTGGGGCACATCTGCCAAAATTGAGGAGGAAAATGACATGGAAGTTATGAAAACGGCAATAAAAACAAAGGGCACATGTAACTACAAAATAAAACAGAAGAGTGCATCAGGGGCTATCCAGGGGATAAGGATGTTGGCCTGAAACATCATTTAAGAATCTACATTTCCTGAGAAACCGAAACACTGCTTTCCAGAGTGGTTGCACAAGTTTGCATTCCCACCAGCAATGGGTGAGTGTACCCCTTTCTCCACAACCTCTCCAGCAAAGGCTATCATTGGTGTTTTTTATTTTAGCCATTCTGACAGGTGTAAGATGGTATCTTAAAGTTGTCTTGATTTGCATTTCCCTGATGGCTAAGGAAGTTGAGCATGACCTTAAGTGTCTTTTGGCCATTTGAAGTTCTTCTGTTGAGAATTCTCTGTTCAGCTCAGTGCCCATTTTATAATTGGGTTGATTAGCCTTTTGCGGTCTAGTTTCTTGAGTTCTTTATATATTTTGGAGATCAGACCTTTGTCTGTTGCGGGGTTGGTGAAGATCTTCTCCCAGTCAGTGGGTTGCCTTTTTGTCTTAGTGACAGTGTCCTTTGCTTTACAGAAGCTTCTCAGCCTCAGGAGGTCCCATTTATTCAATGATGCCCTTAATGTCTGTGCTGCAGGGGTTATACATAGGAAGCAATCTCCTGTGCCCATCTGTTGTAGGGTACTTCCCACTTTCTCTTCTATCAGGTTCAGTGTGTTCGGATTGATATTGAGGTCTTTAATCCATTTGGACTTGAGTTTTGTGCATGGTGATAGATATGGATCTATTTTCATTCTTCTACAGATTGACATCCAGTTTTGCCAGCACAATTTGTTGAAGATGCTCTCTTTTTTCCATTGTATACTTTTAGCTCCTTTATCGAAAATCAGGTGTTCATAGGTTTGTGGGTTAAAGTCAGGGTCTTCTATTCGATTCCATTGGTCGACTTCTCTGTTTTTATGCCAATACCAAGCTGTTTTCAATACTGTAGCTCTGTAATAGAGTTTGAAGTCAGGGATGGTAATGCTTCCAGACAATCCTTTATTGTATAAGATTGTTTTGGCTATCCTGGGTTTTTTGTTTTTCCATATGAAGTTGACTATTGTCTTCTCCAGATCTGTGAAGAATTTTGATGGGATTTTGATGGGGATTGCATTGAATTCGGGATCAACCTACCCCTGGATCCAGCAATACCACTCTTGGGAATATACCCAAGAGAGGCCCTATCATACAACAAAAGTATATGCTCAACTATGTTCATGGCAGCATTGTTTGTAATAGCCAGAACCTGGAAACAACCTAGATGCCCTTCAACGGAAGAATGGATGAAAAAAGTATGGAATATATACATATTAGAGTATTACTCAGCAGTAAAAAACAAGGACTTCTTGAATTTTGCATACAAATGGATGGAAATAGAAAACACTATCCTGAGTGAGGTAAGCCAGACCCAAAAAGAGGAACATGGGATGTACTCACTCATATTTGGTTTCTAGCCATAAATAAAGGACATTGAGCTTATAATTCATGTTCCTAGAGAAGCTAAATAAGAAGGTGAATCCAAAGACAAACACATAGGCATCCTCATGAATATTAACCTTAATCAGGCGATGAAAGGAGACAGAGACAGAGACCCACATGGGAGCACCGGACAGAAATCTCAAGGTCCAAATCAGGAGCAGAAAGAGAGGGAGCACGAGCAAGGGACTCAGGACCACGAGGGGTGCACCCACACACTGAGAGAATGGGGATGTTCTATCGGGAACTCACCAAGGCCAGCTGGCCTAGGTCTGAAAAAGCATGGGATAAATCGGGACTAGCTGAACATAGCGGACAAAGAGGAATACTGAGAATTCAAGAACAATCGCAGTGGGTTTTCGATCCTACTGCACGTACTGGTTTTGTGGGAGCCTAGGCAGTTTGGATGTTCACCTTATGAGACCTGGATAGAGGTGGGCAGTCCTTGGGCTTCCCACAGGTCAGGGAACCCTGATTGCTCTTTGAGCAGATGAGGGAGGGGGACTTGATCGGGGGAGGGGGAGGGAAATGGGAAACGGTTGCGGGGAGGAGGCAGAAATCCTTAATAAATAAATAAATTTTAAAAAAAAGAACTAGAAAATAATTTACATGAATCAGTGATGTGCTCGGTTCTGGCAAATGAAAAAAGAAAAAAAGAATCTACATTTCACTGGCTGGGCGGTGGCGGTGAACACCTTTAATCCCAGCACTTGGGAGGCAGAGGCAAACGGATCTCCTTGAGTTTGAGGCCAGCCTGGTCTACAGAGCAAGTTCCAGGCTCCAAAGCTACAAAGAGAAACCATGTCTCGAAAAACAAACAAACAAAAAGAATATTTCCTCAGTCTGGATTTATTTCCTACCCCCTGCATGCTCTGACTGTGTACACAGAGACCTACATATTATTTTTTATTTTTCTTATTTTTTATTTTGTGGGAAGGTGTGCTGGTTAGTTTTAACTATGAAACTAGCACAGTCTAGAGTCACCTGTGAATTATCTTCATGAGGAATTAATATAGATCAGGTTGGTCTGTGAACATGCTTGTCAGGGACTGTCTTGGTTGGTAATTGATGTAGGAAGACCCAGCTCCCTGTGGGTGGAACCATTCCCTAGGCAAGGGCTTCAGAACAGTAAAAGCGAGGAGAGAGCTACCTGAGAGCAAGCAACCACATTGTTCCTGACTGTGGGTGTGATGTAAATAGCCACTTGAGGTTTTGCTTTGACATTCCCAAAGCAATGGACTGTAACTTGGAGTTGTAATCCAGGTAAATTATTTTCTCTCTATGTTGCTTTCTGTCGAGGGTATTTATCAAAGCAATACAAATAAAGTTAGAATATGTGGGTTTGAGGCAGGGCCTCTGCCTCCTGAGTGTTTTGTTTATACTGTGAGCGACCACGCTGGCTTGATCATCTTTGATAGAGCAGCCTCTTCTTCCTAGGGTCACTGAAATCTTAGGGCCTTTGTAACCTGTCTTTTTCTTCAGTTTTATGTATTTGTCACTTTCTTTAAGTCAAGTTGTTTCTAAGAACATGAGCGTTCTCCTTCCTGCGTTGATCTTGACTTTTTTCTTTTTCCAATTAAGGGAAAACAGAAAACAATGCAATTTTTAAATTTCTTTAATTGAATGCATATCTTGTTCTTAATTTTAACTTGTCAAACAGATCATTTTATAGTATTGTCTTTTTAAGGTAAATTTTGATTGGTTTATTTTTTAAGAATTGGCAAACTTAGTTCTGCAGCATACTGAAAGGCATCTTAGAAATGCAAGTGTGTGCTGAATTTTAGAAAAATCTCCCAACTTAAATCACTCTCGCTAGAGTCCAAGAACTACATAATTTCCTCGGAGTATAAAAATACCTTTGAAAATATTCATATATATATATATATATATATATATATATGCTTTCGTATTTTCTGAAAAATCTTCAAACAACACATTTAGTAAGATGGCTGGAATCTAGAACATGACAACCTCAGATGCTGGGGAGGATGTGGAGTGACAGGATTGTCACTCAGTGTTAGTGGGAAGGTGAAACAGGAAGACAGTTTGGCAGCATGTTTCCAGACTAAGCAGATAGTTACTATACACGATAGCAATGCATTCCTTGCTTTTACCAAGATGAGATGAGAACTTGTGTTTACCTAAAAATATGCACACAAATGCTCAGAGATACTTCGTAAATGCCAAGACCGGAGGCGACAAGAAGTCGTCCAGTGAGTAAGGGGTTAAATAGACTGCAGCATATCCAAGCAACGGAATAACTTGTGGCTCCAAACACAAATGAGCTATGAACCAATGGAAAGAGATGAAAGAACCTTAAACGCCTGAGTTGACAGAAGAAGCCAACTTAAAAATGTTGCTTACAGGGTAATTCTGGCTGCGTGACACACTGTGAAAGAAAAACACATAAAGGACCTGGTCTGGCTTCCAGGAGAAGGAAGAGTGGAACAGGTGAGACACAGCAGAGCTGCTGGACAGTGACACCGCCCTGTGATACTGAAATGGTGTACACACGTCCTTGTACAGTTGTCCAAAGCCGTAGAACATTCACCACCAAGAAAGCGCTCGTTGTGTCCAGTATGAGTTGTTCAGTGGCATCAAACACTCCTCTGTTAGCGATGGGGGCCATGTGGGTGCTGGGGTCTGTGCGGGAATCGGGTAGATTGAACAACCCTGTACCTTTCAATTTTGCTGCAAATCTAAAACTACTCTACAAATATGGTCTTCTTAAAGTCAGGGGTGGGGAGTCCCCAAATAAAGCTTTCAGAAGATCACACCACATCTTAGTATAACAAAGGGCTTCAGAACGCTAGGGTAATCAGCATACCGGATGATGAAACAGAAGAAGCCAGTGTTACCATCATGGCTCTGGCCAGTCTTTCTACTGAAATCTAGGCAGCAGTACACCTTGTATCTTAGTTAGGGTTTTTCTTAATCTGACAAGCTATTTGGAGGAAAGGGCTTATTTGGCTTATAGTTTGCAGTCCATTATTGGTGGAAGCCAAGGCAGGAACTGAAGGTCAGACCATGAGGAATGCTGCTTACTGGCTTGCTCAGTCTGCTTTCTTATACAACCCAGGACCACCTCCCCAGGGACAGGACACTCCCCAGGGACAATACCACACATAGCCCTTTCCACATCAAGCAATAATCAAAAGAATGCCCTACGGACTTGCCTATAGAAAACCTGATGAAGGCTTAATTACATACTAGCAGAACCCAGTTAGAAGAGAAAATGAACAGTGAGCAAAACACTCATTCTTAAAAGCAACAAATGGAGCTGGAGAGATAGCTCAGAGCTTAAGAGCACTGCCTGCCCTTTCAGAGGTCTTAAGTTCAATTCCCAGCAACCACAGGGTGGCTCACAACCACGTACAATGAGATCCTGATGTCCTCTTCTGGCATGCAGGCATACCCGCATTCAGAACACTGCATATGTAGTAAATAAATCTTTTTCTTAAAGCAACAAATAGTGCTGGAGAGATGACTCAGTGGACCCATGTTCCATTCCTACCACCTATATGATGACTCACAACTGCCTGTAACTCCAGCTTGGGGAATCAGATGCCCTCTTCTGTCCCAAGGAGGTGCTACACACATACACATAAATGAAATCCAAAAATAATTTTTTTAAGGCAACACATTCCTAAATACCTAATAGAAAACACAGCTGAAACACCTAAGACTGGGTAGGCGCAGTGTTGAATGTTGCATCCCAGCAAGAGATAGGCAGGAGCAGGCTATGCAAGAAGATTTTTTTAAAAAACCTAAAACTAAGAGGTCTGGAGAAATGGCTCAGCGGTTAAGAGCACTGACTGCTCTTCCAGAGGACCCGGGTTCAATTTCCAGCACCCACATGGCAGCTCACAACTGTCTGAAAATCCAGTTCCAGGGGATCTGACACCTTCACACCAATACACATAAAATAAAGATAAATAAATCATAAAAATAAAAAAAACTAAAACTAAGCTAGGCATAGTGACGCAGTCTGTCATCCCACTACTTGGACAGTGGAGGCAGGAGGATCAGGCATTCAGAGTCATCCTTGGTTACATAGTGAGTTCAAAGCCAGCCTGGGCTACATGAGACCTTGTCTCAAAAGCAAAACAAAACAACAATAACAAAACAGAACAAAAAGAGCAAAGCACCAAAACACACATAGAGAGAGGGAGAGAGGTAGAGGGATCGATGGGGTGGGGAGCAAAATCAAGCTCTAGACAAGGAAAGCAATCAAGATATATGGAACAGGCTTCTATAAGAGTGAGATACACCATATCTCCCAGGAACGTACCTGTGGGCCCAACAGAACCCCACCTTAAGCCTCAGTTAACTTGTCAGTCATACATAGCAAGATGGTGTCTTCATCCTAGAAGACAAATTTAATGACTAAAGTAGGTAAAATCTATAAAAAGGCAACCCATAGACAGAAGAAATATAAAGAGCCAAAAATCAAGTTGCAAAAGACACTTAAGTTTAGATACGGTATTTTGGGAATTTCAACTGAAATTGAAACACATTTTATTCATTATCATATGACAGAAAATTAAATAGCAATACCTAGAGTTGGGGAAATGAGCATTTTTATTTACTGGTGAATGGGAGTGTACATCCATCAATTCTGAAGAAAACCTTAGGAGCATCTGTAGAAGCTAAAGGAATATATTTGAACAAGCAATTCCGCTCCTAAGCTCTGCCCTTCAGCAGCTTTTCTGGTTTGTATTCATGACTATGAGCCATTAGTACGGCGGGGAGAAGGGCACCAACCCCTGGTAGGCAGCAGGGTGGGTTGGCTTGGTGCTGTCTTGTCCTCACCGGTTACAGCTGTGTTGAAATGGGCAGGTTGGGTTCTTCCTGCCCCAAGGTGATTGTTTCTGCCATGGAGATTCTGTAGTTTGGATCTGGAATGCCTCCTGAAGCTTAGTTCCCAGCATGGAGCTACTGGAGGTTGGAGAAGTACTAAGAAGTGGGGAAGGCTAGAAAGATTTTAGGACACCAGAGACATCCTACTGAATGTGATGGCGGGGGTCTGGGGATATAGCCGTTGTAGAATGCTTATCTCGCATACACGAGGCCATCCTTCCATGAGTAGAGTGTGATGACACTTGTCTATAATTCCAGGACTTGGGAAGTGGTGAGGCCAGAGGTTCAAAGACATCCTCAGTCACATAGGGAGTCAGTAGCTAGCCTGGGCTAGATACCTTGTGTAATGTAAGAAAAAGGAACGAGGGAAGGGGAAGGGAAGGAAAGAAGGTGATGGGATTCACCCTCCCCATTCTCCCCAAACAATGCTTTCTGCAATGACACTGCCCAAAAGCAATGGACCCAATAAAGCATGGACCCAAACCTCCAGACCTGTGGGCTGAACGACCACACCTTCCAGGCTGACTGTCCCAGATGTGTGCTAAGTAGCAGAATGGTGACTGACACCGGAAACAACTGCCAGACCACATCCCAACATTCCACTCTTTCCTCACCTGGTTTCTACCACAAACTTGGGACACAAAGTCTCTGTGTGGGTGGCATGCTCTTTGGAGGACAGGAGGTTGAGAGGATAAAGCCAGTTCACTTTGGGTACAAATCCATTTGCGAAACACCAACTTCCAGCCCTTCCTGCAGCTTGCAGAACCTCCCCAGGCTCTTGATCCTGCACACATGTGATTTTTAAATTCAGGGGTCCATCGTGAAGTTTTGGGGGACAGACAGACATATGCAAATGAGCACAATTATGCTAACCCCAAGGTGGCCTGTAGAGGACTTGGGGATGCAGAGGGCCAATCTTCTCATTTGCATTGGAAATGTGGGGTTTGTGCTCCAGTTTGCTTAGCCAGGTTGAGAAGGGGTGAAAGACAGGGAGTCCAAATACCCCCGGACAGCCTGTTTGGGTGTGTGATCTAGGCAGTGGCCTTGAATGCAGAGAAGGGAACCTGCTCTCCCTGCCTCATTCTGGTCACCCTAAGTCCCCGAGGAAGACACCATGCAGCTCTTAGGGTACCCAGAGGCCCTAACCTGTCTTTTCAGGCTAAGGAACTGCAAGAAAAGCAAGAAAACCATTTGGCCTAGGAGGCAAGTGGAATTACCACCGAGCTCTCACAGGGACTGTGCCAATTTGTAGCTCTCCTTGCAGGGTAGCACTGTTTCCTTACAAGTCTGCAAGCACATTTAATGAATTCATAAAACTCCAACTGCACAGATTTCATGGTGGGGAGGCAGGATGCAATTCTGTAACTGTACATTTGCTTAACTGCTTGGGGTCACAGAAACCCTGTGAGGGGGTGAGGGCGGGGAGTGAGGGAGGCTCTCCCTTGCCTATTGCTGCCTGGGCTAGTGGAGCTCACTTCTGCAGGGAGGAGCCCGATGCTCACATTCCTTCTGGTTCCCTGGGCCCCCCGGAGTGCTGGAGCGCTACAGTAGGGTAGGGCTTTAACCAGTTACTCCTAAGTCCTGCATTCACCCACTCAGCAAGTCAACTGTTGAATGAATGCCGATGTGGACCAGGTGCTATCCCAGGTGTAGGTCTAGTGCCAATAGCTCAGTTGGTCCCGGTCCCAGCCCTTTGGGCCCTGTGACAGAGCCCAGGGCTACTCTGAGTTTAGATCCCAAATTTTGGGCTGACTATGGTCACCCAAGCCTGGGGCCTGTTCCAGGTGTGCTTGATATGAAAGCAGTTCTCATCAGATACTGCCTGGAAGCAGAGCAAGACCTTAGCTGACACAGACCTGTAAGCCTAGCTTTACCCACCGAAGGCTAGGTCTGCCCTTCAGATGATAGAATAAGCTGTCTGTGTGTGCGTGTGTGTGTGTGTGTGTGTGTGAGAGAGAGAGAGAGAGAGAGACAGAGAGACAGAGACAGAGAGACAGAGAGACAGAGACAGAGAGACAGAGAGACAGAGAGAGACGGAGAGACGGAGGGAGGGAGAGACGGAGGGAGGGAGAGAGAGACAGAGAGACAGAGAGACAGAGACAGAGAGACAGAGACAGAGAGACAGAGACAGAGAGAGACGGAGGGAGGGAGAGAGAGAGAGAACAGAGAGGAAATGGAGTCCAGGCTGAGCAAGCCAAGCTCACAGCAACCTCAGCTTCTCTTTGGGAACTCTGAGCTCGTTTGCTTTATTAAGCCAACTTCTTTCATTTTCTCTCTGAAATTCTCAGCCATCTGTGTTCCCTGTCCTCTCCCACACCCAGGCTTCCCTGTCTGGGAGCATTCTGACAAGGTGATTCCTGTGGCACAGCCCCAGGGGAAGCTGCCCCTCTGCAGCACCGCTAAGCAGCCGTCCTCTTGGTTAAACAAATCCAGGGCTAAAGCTGAAGTTTAAAACTCTGAAAGGCAAGAAAGGAAATTGGGGCCAAGGAGGTTGCTCCTGACTTTCTGCTTGAGCCACTAACACCGCTTGACTAATTCCTCCCATCTGGAGGCTTTGTCTTGCACTAAGAATTTCCTGGTTTTAGGGAAGGCAGGTGGGGACCCCAGCACAGGGCTTTGGAACAATGGACTGAGAAGCTTCATTGTCTGTGCTGACTCGCCCCTTGTCTGCAGTGACTAGCACACTAGCCTGCACACACACACACACACACACACACACACACACTCAGCTTGGCGCAGACGCAGCACACTCCCGCTGCATACACAGCCACCAGCTAACAATCCAGCCTTGGCAGGAACAGATGGCTGTGCAAATGGGGGCTTCTCAGGGTTTGGATAAAAGGGCTGTTAACAAAGGTGGAGTGGGCCGGCTTTGCAGGGGGATGAGTGATGCTGGTCTGAGCAGCCATATCTTAGGTCCTCTGCCAGGGTCTCATCTAGGGGTAGAGTGTGGGATCAGGACTGGCCAGTGTGTCTCCAGAAGATAACTTTGGGGGAGATTTCTTTTGTGTTGAGAGAGTACTGTGTTCTCAAGCCTGTGTAGCATGCACTTTGTGGACTGAGGCATCACCCCCCCCCCAAGAGTCTCCAAGGCACAACCCTCCTCCCCCATCCCAGCTGCTTCTTGTTCTGTGTGGGGGTGGGAACTGATGCTCAAGTCAGTCCTTCATGTGACCAAAGAAACAGAGGTTCAGAAAGGGGAGGTGCAGCAGGAGGCGGGAGAGGCCTGCCCCACCTGGGACCTGGCCCTCCAGCTCCTTTCTCCAGGGGCTTTGGATCTGGAGCCCACCCAGCCCCCAATGGGTGCATTCTTCCCTGTGCTTCCTCCTCCCTGCAGGGCCCTGCAACTCACCAGTAGTTTCCAGGCTTTAACACAGGAAATTTTTAATTAGCGAACAGTAAAATGAAAGAAGAACAAAGGCAGAAGGTGGAAGCAAATGTGCCTCAAAGCCCTGGCTGAGTGACACGTCCTCCTGAGATGGAAGATCCCGGGGACAGAAGCCACTTTCAGCAGGACACACACATCTGCTCCAGGAATGGCTTGTGTTTTGGTTTTTGCTCTTCAGTGTGAGCAATCTCCTGCTTGCTATCATTCTCAGATGGCCGAGAGAGGTCAGTGAGTTGTTCTTCTCCTGTGTCTGAGGCTACTGGTCAGTTCCTCTTCTCTTCTTCAGGACAGACAGTACCTCTTAGCCACTGCAGACAGGGAACTGTGGCCAATCCCACCAGAGGAATGGCAGGGACATTTTTGGTCCCTTCAGGCTTTCAGCCTCACTTTTTCTGCTGACTTGACCATGGAAATCATGTGTCTTCAATGGTGTAGTTAAAGCATGGTGGGGCCCTGGGAGCTAGAATTGCCCACCCAATTATGTACATTTTGAGTGAGAAATAAAAGATAATTGTGAAATGTCATATTACCAAAGAGATCTTCAGATTCAGTGCAACGTTCAACAAAATGCTGCTGATATTTTTCACAGAGCCAGAGAAAGGTCCTAGAATTCACATGAAAGCACAAAAGACCACAAATATATGAAGGATCTTACACAGAGCTGTGCTGGAGGAATCTCTGTATCTGCTTACATGCTACCACAGAGTCACAGTGAGGTATCTCTATCTGCTCACGTGTGACCACAGAGTCACAGTGAGGTATCTCTATCTGCTCACGTGCGACCACAGAGTCACAGGGAGGAATCTCTCTCTGCTCACACGTGACCACAGAGCCATGGTGGCAGGAGCAGCACAGCACACATCAGGCATGTTAATCACAGGATAGAACAGAGGACCTAGAAAAGAAGTCCTGTAGCCACAACCACCTAAGTTTTGACAAAGGTGTCAGAAATGTACATTGGAGAGAAGACAGCTTCGTAGACAAGCGGAGTCAGGAAAAATGAATACCCACATGAAGACGAGTGAAGCTAGACTGGTCTCTAAGGCTGCACAAAACCAATACCAAGCTGATCAAAGACCTCAGTGCGGTACCCAAAACTCTGAAACTGTTGGGGAGAGCGTGTCAGGATTCAGGTATGCAAGTTCTTTCTGAAAAGGACCTTACTAACTCAGGGAATAATGACAAAAATTGGCAAATTGTATTGCATGGCACTAAAAAGCTTCTGCACGGCAAAGGTAACGAGCAGCAGAGTGAAGAGAGAGCCACGGAGCGGGAGAGATTCTGTGAAATGTACATCTGACAGGAGATTGATATCCAGAAGCCATGAAGAACTCCAGAAATTAGACACCGAAAAAGTTAAGCAATAAATAAATAGGCAAATGAATTGAGCAGAGAGTTCTCAAAATGAAAACACAAAATGACCAACCTATATACATGTAGAAATGGTCACTATCCTTAGCCATCAGGGAAGTGCAAATCCCAACTGCATTGGTACGGTCTCCAGTCACAAAGGATAGCGTCAAGCAGATGAAGACAACAAACACTGATGAGGATATGAGGGGGCAGCGGAATGAGGAAAATGTGCACACTGCAGTTGGGAATTTACACTGTCGGCGTGGTGGCTCCTCAACAAACTAAAGCCATCTGCATTGAGGCGATGGCTCAGTAGTTAAAAGTATTTGCTGCTCTGCATAGGACCCAGGTTTGGTTCCCAGCACCCCTGTGGCAGTTTACAACAGTCTGGGATTCCAGCTCCAGGACATCCAACGCCTCTTCTGGTCTCAATGGCCACCTCCACACACATACATATACACATAAAATATAAAAATAATCAAATATTTTAAATGAAACAAAATAAATCTAAAGACAGACATAGCATATAACCCAGTTATCCTTGGGTATATCTGAGGGGATCTAAGTGAACATACCAGAGAGATACCTGTACATCATGCTTATTGCTGCACTTTTCACAATAGCCAAGGTAAGGAACCAATCTAGATGCCCAGCAACAGATGACTGAATAACGAAAATATGAACATATATATATATGTATATATACACACACACACACACATATAGGTATATATCTAAATATACATCCATAAGTAGTTGCCTTAGTTTGGGTTTCTATTGCTATGAAGAGACAAAATGACCTTGGCAACTCTTATAAAGGAAAGCATTTCACTGGCGCTGACTTACAGTTTCAGAGGTTCAGTCCATTATCATCATATAGCAGGACACGGTGCCCGCAGGCAGACAAGGATGGAGGCCCAAAATTAAGAGCCTATTTCCACTTTGAAGGTCAGGGAGTTTGAGGTTGTTCAAAATTGTTGACAACAACAACAATCAAAAGAACTTGGTTCTTTTGATTTTAAGATGGCTCATACAGGTAGATCCACTCCATCCTGATAGATGGTCAAGAGACACAAACATACTTCTGCTCCTTCTTTTGTATTAGGACTTTTAACCTGGGGAGTGGCTGCCTTCAGGATACTTGGTCTAGGGAGGCTTCACAACCTAAACAACAGAATGACTTGATGTCTCAAAGTGTTGAAACAATTAACTGTTTGAGTTGTCCTTTGTATCATGTTAAAGAAGTCTTTTATTGCCTTCTTCGCCCTTTTGTATTGAGTATAAAAGCGTGTGGAAAATTAAATGTGGGTGATTTCAGTATTCACTGGAACTCCCTCCCAATACTATCCTATGTTTCTGTTATTTTACTAGCATCTTTGTATTCTTCACTAATTTTTCTGCTCCCCATGCCTCTGGTAAGTGGTATTTTTATCGAGGCTGGTCCCTGACACAGACATGGTACTGGAGAAGATGTTGAAAGTTCTACATCTTGATCTGCAGGCAACAGAAGACAGTACTGGGCATGACTTGAGCATATATGTGACCTCAAAGCCCACTCCCACAGTGGCACACTTTCTCCAACAAAGCCACACCTACTCCAATAAGGTCACACCTCCTAATAATGCTATTCCCTATGGGCCAATCATTCAAATGCATGAGTCTATGTGGGGCATACCTACCCAAAACCACCACACTAGTGGACTTTTAGTCGGTCATAAAATAATTAAATGTCATTTCCAGGAAAATAGATTGAACTGAAGTTTATCATGTTAAATAAGCCAGATTCAGATTTTTTATGTAGAACACACACACACATATATATTTACATATGACATGGCAGAAGAACATTGACTACAGAGGGGAAAGGAAAAGTCTAGAGAGAGTAACAGAAAGATAATGAAGGGAGCAAAAGAAAAATAATGTGTATAAATTTCACAATTTGTGTTTTTTGATTGTTTTCTTCCAGTAGAAATAGAACTAAATTATTTTGTGACCTGCTCAACTTGTTCCAACATTTTTCTGTACAAGTCCCTTGTGGTTTTCTATCTTGTGAGACCACATTGCCTGCGAAACTGAGACGAACTGCTTTTTCCCTTCCAATCTGCATGGTCTGGGTTCCTTTGTCTTGCCTTGCTGACCTGCCTGGAGTTGTTAGTGTCGTAACAAGCAGAAGCAGAGACAGGGGCTAGGGCAGAAACTGCCAGTCCGTTTCTAGAATGGATAAGGCAGGTAACTTCTGTACCAGGCCTTCCTTTCTTCTACCTGATTCTGAGAATCCACCTAAGACAAGTTGCCTCCAGGAAACCCTCGACCCTGTCTGCCAAGATTGCTAATTCCAAAAGTCAAGCCATTCACCCTACCATGAGTGAGCTCACTGCGTGTGGGGCCTTGATTATTAAATCCTCTGTGACATCAGCTTCATTTGTTCAGAGCATCCCTAACTTGCTCAAGAGCTCAGATCTAGGGACTGCACTCAGCCACAAGGACGGCTGTCTTTAGTACCCTACTATTCTGCCCTCCAGGCACCATACTACTCTGAAGCCTTCGTGGTCAAAGCTAGGCCACCAAGTTATTTAAAGCTGCAAAAGACAAGCACATCTTGGAAAGCTGTTTCTTCTGCCTAGTTCAGAGTTTGACTTTCCTATTATGACTTCTATCTTAGGATTCTGTTGCTGTGAAGAGTATTTATTATTAAAATATTGATTGCATTAAATATTCATATATATTATAAAATGAAAGTATTATGTACTTTAACATTTTATGCCAGGTTTATTTATATACACATGTATTTAATTATTAGTAATACTCATCTATAT
This sequence comes from Microtus oregoni, assembly GCF_018167655.1. Taxonomy (NCBI): domain Eukaryota; kingdom Metazoa; phylum Chordata; class Mammalia; order Rodentia; family Cricetidae; genus Microtus; species Microtus oregoni. The sequence continues at coordinate 30,946,059 of NW_024543061.1, read as the reverse complement.
TTTAGTACATTATCACTAAAATGTATTTTATTGTATTAAAGTTATGATGCTAAAAACCCTAAATTTTTATCTGAAATTCAACTAGATATCATGTACATTTAAAAACTTACACCTGGCTACTTTGCTCCCTCATGTATTCACATGCAGGGCACAGATAACAACCTGGAAGATTTGTGGAGTCAGAGAACAAGGAATGCCTGGGGTCTGAAGTCAGACTGCCCACATCACCTCAGATCTACCAGACACCCAGGAGACATGGGACAGCTTCGACGGACTCCGTGGAGGGAGGCATAGCGTTAGATGATAGATGATGGCAACTCTTATAAAGAAAACATTTAATTTAGTGGCTTCCAGTTTTAGAGGTTCAGTCCATTATCATCATGGCGGGGAGCAATGTGGCACACAGGCAGATGTGGCACTGGAGTAGGGGCCAAAAGTCCTACATCTTGCAGGCAACAGGAGTGGACTGTGTCCCTGGGCGGTATCCTGAGCATAGGAAACCTCAAAGCCCCACTCCCACAGTGACACACCTCCTCCAACAAGACCATACTCATTCCAACAAAGCCACCCCTAATAGTGTCACTCCCTAGGAGCTCTGGGGAGTGGGGTGGGGGAACAGTTACATTCAAACTACCACAGTGTTATTCTGAAAAATCTTAAGTTCATTCAAACAATGGAGTAGTACAATGGACCCAATATATATTTCATTTAGAATCAGCTACTGACACTTTTTCCCTCAGAACCACTTGAGTGTAGGTTGCAGACACTTTGACACAGCACTCTTAAATATTTTGGCATACGTCTCCCAAGAACAAGAAAATTAAGATTGAGGGACTGGAGTGATGGCGCAGCAGTCAAGAGCACTTGCCAATCTTGCATAGGGCATAGGTTTAGTTCCCAGCAGCCATATGATGACTCAGCTTCTGTGAGAGCCAGGGATCTGATGTTCTCTTCAGGCCTCTGCATGTGCTACATATGTAACCATGCAGGCAAGCAACCATGCACATTAAATTAAGTAAATAAAACCTTTTAAAAAAGAAAATTAATGTTGATTCAATAATAATTACTGAATAATATTAATTCATGTAGAAGGCCAGGGTGTCACTCAGTGGTAGAATGCTCTCAGTGTGTGGGAGGCCCTTGTGTTAATTCCAGTTGCAATAATTCAAAAAACTCCAGGATATTGCATTGTATATAAACTTCCCTAGGGGCTGGGAAGACAGCTTAGTAGTTGAGAGCACAGACTGCCCTTCCAGAGGACTCAGAATTCATTCCCAACACCCACTTTGGGAAGATCCAATGCCCTTTTCTGGCCTCTTGTGGCACTGTATTCACAGGCACACACACCCTCCCCCCACACAATTAAAAACAAATCTATTGGGCTGGTTTTATTTCTTTGTTTTGTTTTTGTTTGTTTGTTTGTTTTAGGCTTTCTTTCCACTCCAGTACATTCAGTCTCCTAGGACTGCAATACTCCACAGCAGCTTGCTGAGGGGTTGGGATCCGCACTGTTTCTCCCAGCATCTTCAAAACTTGGTCATTAGGTAAAGGTAGTGACCAGCAGGTCTCCTCGTTATAATACAACTTTTCCTGATAAATAGTCAGACATCTATCAAAACTAGAAGACTGGCCTGCTTGTTAACCTTCCATCTAATGGCTTTAATATCTTTTGATGATTTGGGTTCACTTCATTAAATTTTACTGATGATGGAAGAATGGCAGTTTTAATGAAAAAAATCTTAATTTTTTTTTTGCATTGACCAGCTGGTATTTTTATTTATAAAGAAGAGATTTTGGGCCACTGAGATGGCTCAGCAGGCAAAGGCACTTCGCCAAGCATAATAACCTGCTCTCAGTCCCTGGGACCCACAGGGCAGAGTGAGAAAATTGACTTCCACAGTTGTCCCCCGACTTAAATATCTGCTGTGGCATGTGCATGCCCATTCTCACGAACACGTGCAATTTTCAAAAGGGAAAGTTGGCATCCTCCTAACAATTTTATTTCTGCTTTTCCTTCTTTAGACTGGAATAATGGAGCTGATGAGATGCCTCAACTGGTTCAAATGCTTGGCTGACAATCTGAATTTGATCCCTAGAACCCAGGGTGGAAGGAGACAACCAACTCACAAAAGTTGTCCGGGCCGCCACATGTGCACAGTGGTACACGAGACCCCTCTACATCATATGTGTGCATGCACATTGCCTTAGAGTTTCCATTGCTGCAACCGAACACCAGGACCAAAAAGCAAGTTGGGAAGAAAAGGGTTTATTTGGCTTAAACTTTAGCATTGCTGTTCACCACTGACGGAAGTCAGGACAGGAACTTTAACAGAGCAGGATCCTGGAGGCAGGAGCTGATGCAGAGGCCGTGGAGGGATGCTGCTTCTATGGTTTGTTCAGCCCAACTTCTTATAGAACCCAAGACAAGCAGCCATGGGATGGCACCACCCACCATGGGCTGGGTCTCCACCATTGATCACTAACGAGAAAATGCCTTACAACTGGATCCCATCGAGGCATTTCCTCAGCTGAGCCTCCTTCCTCTGACGACTCTAGTCTGTGTCAAGTTGATACACAAAACCAGCCAGTTGCACACAAACATACATAAATAAAATTTAAAACTGGACTGATGGATTTAAAGAATATTAAATGCATTATAAGTCGTTATTTTTATTATTCATTTAAAAATATTTTTATGTGTATATGCATGTGCCTGCATTAGTTTATGGGCACCATTTTTATGTAGGAACTCATGGAGGCCAGAAGATGTTGGATCCCCCAGAACTGGAGGTAGAGGCATTATAAGCTGCTCTGCTGGTGTTGGGACCTGTACAGGGTCCTCAGTAAGAACAGTAAGTGCTCTAAATTGTTGAGTCCTCTCTCTAGCCCCCTTTACTCTCACTCTTGATGTTCATATTGGCCCAGATTTGACCAGTGGGAACCAGGCCGTCTTTCCTAGTAGGGCACATGACTAGACTGAAGGAAACTGGGGTTCCGTTATAGGGAGAGGGATAAGTATACGGCAGCCACTAGGAAGTGCCACACTTCCTCCAGAGCTTCGGTTTCCTAGGTCGTAGGTTGGATCCTAGCATTGCGGCTTTTCAAACTCAATTGATTGGTCATGGATTAATATGAACATCATGAAATCATTCTGCCACGTCTGTTTCTCTTCATTCTTATCATTTCCTTTATTTAAATGCTGTCTTGAGCTGGCATGTAGCTCATGGCAGAGTGCTTGCCTAGCAACGAGGCCCTTGGTTTGATCCCAGCACCGGAAGAAACAATCATCTTATTTTTGATTTATATACAGTATTTTTACCTGCTCGCTGCTCAGTTATCCAGGAAATGGGGATATAGAAGCTAGTGGGGTATCTGGTGGTTTCCCTGTGCAGCTGTTGCTCAGTGCACACCATCAATGGAAGACTTGTGGAACCCCAAAGGTCCTCCAGGATTTCTCACCATGGTGATGAGGGCACCGTCTCAGGCTTTCCCTGGCTCTGACCCATTTTTTCTGATTTTTTATTTTTTGGTGGGGTGGCAGGAGCTCTTGGTAATAATCACTTCATCATCGGACCTAGAATTTCCTGAACAGATAATCTACTTGGGTCTTCTATGAGACTCTGAAAATGTCTAGGGCATGTAATGGATACTTGAGGTCTCTCCCCTAAATTTTGTTTACTGACCATTGAGGTTATCCCTAATGCTATGGGTGTGGGACATTGATGAGTCACAGATTCCCCCTTCTCTAGGGAACTATCCTCAGCTGCCAATGACTGGCGGACTGACGTAACATGGTCAAAGCTGGTAACTTGCTTCAACCTGGTCCCATGGGGGCTCTGAAGTACAAGTTTCATCAGAATTGTGCCCAGGTTTGATGACCACAGCACTCCCACACAGGTTCATTGAGGTATAAATAACAAAATTAGGTATATTTAAGGTATAAAACATGGCTTGATGAATGGTGAGAGGATGATCACAATCAAGGTAGTTAATCTGTCTCCTGGTTACCACTGTGTATGTAGTTATGATCAAATTTTAATCATATGATAGCATATTTTAAAATATTTTTATGTGTATGGTTGTTTTGCCTACATGCATGTCTGTGTGTGCACCATGTGTGTGCAGTGCTTGAGGAGGCATACCTTTAATCCCAGCACTCAGAACACCAGTTTGAGCCCCAGCATGGTCTGCATAGTAAGTTCTAGGTCAGCCAGGACTACATGGTAAGATCCTGTTTCAAACAACAACAGAAAACAACCCAATTACATATATTTAATAACAAAGATAATATATACTCAAGATTTACAGGGTTATAATCTGATGTATTAACAAGCTGTATAATGCTTATTATAATTGAATTAGTCAATATGTTATTTACAACTCAAGCTGTACACTAGGTCCCCAGGTTTTTTAATCTTATAACTAAGTTATAACCTCAGATCAACAACCCCCTATTCACCTCAAACTGAATAATCTATGAGTTACTGACACTTGCTCCCTTGTTGTGACTATTCTGGATAGTTGTTGAAATAACACAGGCCGGAGAACACCAGGCTAACTCCAAGATAAACCAATTATGGTTTTCTTTATTATAAGGGCAAACTCACGAAACAGGAACAAGAAGTCTAAGCTCAGCTATATAGCACGGGAACCAAAAAGAGAGGGAGAGAACCCTGGGCCACCCAGCGTTTTTCTCTGGGTACCCAAAAGGTCATGCCTTAACATGGTCCCACCTTTAAAGATCATTGGCTGACAGAGATTCCCCATAACCTTTCCCTTTTATCTAATAAGAGAGTTTCAAACCCAATACAAAACTATATACAATAGGAACAGATATCAAGTATAAAATTACAACGAACATAAACAATATTAATCAAGGAACACATGATAAATGTTTTAATAAACATTCTATTCTAAAGAGTCTAAGTCTAGCATTGGAAATGGCTTGGCTAAATCATAAGAGGAAGGTGACTATGACTATCTAATCTTCAACCCCATCAAAGGCCTGAGAAGGGAGAAATATTACTTGAGTAGGCAAAAAGTACAATCAAACAGCTTCCGAAGTGTGTAGTATATGACAGAGACAACTGGCTACCTGAGCAATCACCCAAAATCTCATTTGCAGTGTTGAAGCAACCAACTTTGGCTAAGGCCTAGTGTAACTGAGAGACCATTTTCAGAGGCAGGAAAATTTTTAGAACCATCTTACCTGTCTTGGCAAGGTTTGACAGTCTTGTGTGTGTGTGTGTGTGTATGTGTGTATCCTGCTTATCTAATCTGGACACCCATGTGCTTTGTCAGTGGTCAAGGCATGGACAGTTCCTTGCCCAAAGGCCAATTGTGCCAAGAAGAAAGCAAACTCCAAGTGGAGTGTCTTTGGTGCTCAACATTCTCTTGGGAATAGATTGATACTGACAGGAGCAATCATGTCTCACATCAACAGAACCCTAAGTTATTTAAATGTCATGTTCTACAAATCCTTGAAGTGGTCAAAGATTACCTATCTAGGCAGAATACAATCTCTATGTATTTAAAGAACCTAATTAATCTGACTATATATAAAAAAACAAACATGAATAACTATTGATCTATAATACTTAATACCTGTATAACTTAAAAACTAAGACTTTATATCATAATATTAAATAATCTATAAACAACTGTGCAGTAAATGAGGAAATGACCTCAAAATATAAACAATGTATAAGTATCTTGATCAGAGGTAGGACTATATAATGCAATATGAAAATATATCCTAAAAAATTGTATCAATATACAAAATGTCTTAAACGAGGTAGAAACATGCATTCAAACAATCTGACTAAATAACTTTGCATAGGTGTACAAATATAAACAGAAATAACAAATATAATTTGAACTTGTAAAAAATATAATTTGAACATGTAAAAAAAAATAGAATTACTTTTTTTTTCTTGGTTTTTGAATCCTGTCCCAAGCATTCAAAGTTGCTGTGCTACATAGGACAAGGTATGTTTGTTGTAAAGAGCCTGGCCCTGAGGATCAGAGTAATGTTTCTTGACAAGTATTTGATCTTGGGAAATTTTAAGTCCTTTTGGGTTTATTTTGTTTGCTTGTTTGTTTTAAAATTTTTGCTTCTTCTTTTTTTCTTGGTTTTTGAATCCTGTCTCAAGCATTCAAAGTTGCTGTGCTACATAGGACAAGGTGTGTTTGTTGTAAAGAGCCTGGCCCTGAGGATCAGAGTAATGTTTCTCGACAAGTATTTGATCTTGGGAAATTTTAAGTCCTTTTGGGTTTATTTTGTGTGTTTGTTTTAAAATTTTTGCTTCTTCTCTCCAATAACACCTTTAAAAAAAGCTGTGGTCCATTTTTCAGGACAACTGAGATTAATTGAAGCCAATCTTGTGGGGTTGTCTTGTTGCTTGAAACCCATGTTTTGACCATTTCTCTAATGAAGGGTGAATTATGCCATAATTAACTGTTGTTTGTTTAATTTTTTTAGCTCAATCATACATATGATTTTTAATGTATATTCTTTGGCTACCTTAGGGTACTTGGTGCCAGATGGTCTTTCCGAGGAGATAACTATTAACTGGATAGATAATTAGAACTTTGGGTAAGCTATCCTAGAGTTTAGTACATAAGTGATGAGGCTAAATATTATCTTTGTACCTTTTGTCCCTGGTCATTAAATTTGATAAATTTCTCAATCCTTTTTTAAATCTTTTTACCACTGCCTTTTGTAAAGTCTAGATCTCCTGTCGGGTGTTTTGTTTTATTTCCCACATTGAGGATTCCAAGGTATGAAGTCTGTCCAGTAAAGATAATGTCTCATCCTTGGAAGGTGCTGTGGGAGCACATTCTGCTCCTTCAGCCAATAGCCTTTAAGATACCAGCTCACTAGGGCATGATCTCTTATACTGTAAATGCAGCTGTAAGCATGCACTCACTTTCTTGCTTCTGGCTCTCTTTTCCGGCTGCAGGTTCTGGCCATGGAACCACCACCAGAGATAGACACCAGAACTTTAGCCGGTAAGCCACTGCCTTGTGGCAATATATATAGAATAATAGAGATGGGTTAGTTTAGGATATGAGTTTAGCCAGAAATGCACTTAAGCTATTGGCCAAACAATATTCCAAATAATATGGTTTTTTTTAAAATTTATTTATTTATTAAGGATTTCTGCCTCGTCCCTGCAAATGCTTCCCATTTCCCTCCCCTCCCCCAATCAAGTCCCCCTCCCTCATCTGCTCGAAGAGCAATCAGGGTTCCCTGACCTGTGGGAAGCCCAAGGACTGCCCACCTCTATCCAGGTCTCATAAGGTGAGCATCCAAACTGCCTAGGCTCCCACAAAGCCAGTACGTGCAGTAGGATCAAAAACCCACTGCGATTGTTCTTGAATTCTCAGTATTCCTCATTGTCCACTATGTTCAGCTAGTCCGGATTTATCCCATGCTTTTTCAGACCTAGGCCAGCTGGCCTTGGTGAGTTCCCAATAGAACATCCCCATTGTCTTAGTGTGTGACCACGAGGGGTGCACCCACACACTAAGACAAATAATACGGTTTTATGAGTGGTTATTTTGTGGCTGGGTAGCCAGGATGAACAAGCAATTCCAACCTTCCCCCAACAGGTGCCCTCCACACTCTATATTTAAAAAGTATGAGTAACTTGTATACCATTTCTCATAGTGGTGTACCAGCTGTGTGCAAGGATTCCCTTTCCTCAAGTTTTTGTCAATAGCTGTTACCACTTGCCTTTTTGATAGCGGTCGTCCTAACCAACGGTGTTGAAAGATTGTGGTTTTGATCTACATTTCTGTGGTGACTGGTGATGCTGAGCATTTTTTCATGTATTTAGTTGCGATTTGTATGATATGAGGCAAAAGTCTGTTTTAGTTCTTTGCACATTTTAAAATTGGGTTATATTTTATTAGTTTTGAGTTAATATCTTAGATATTTATTATTATTATTTTGGATTTTTTGAGACAGGGTTTTTCTGTGTGGCTGTCTGGCTGTCCTGGAACTCACTCTGTAGACCAGACTGGCCTCAAACTCACAGAGATACACCTGCCTCTGCCTCTGCCTCCCAAGTGCTGGGATTAAAGGCATATGTCACCACTGCCTGGCATATCTTGGATATTATTAAGCTTTTATTATAATTTATATGGCTGGCAATACTTTTTTCTTTAGGTTGCATTTTCACTTTCTTAGTTGCTTCCTTTGCTATGCAAAACTATTGAATTCTTTTTTTTTTTTTTTGGTTTTTCGAGACAGGGTTTCGCTATTGAATTCTTAAATTACATTTAGCTCTGTGTGTGTGTGTGTGTGTCTGTGTGTGTGGTGTGGGAGGTCCTTCTGTCTATGAGTTGCTTTTATTGGTTAATGAATAAAGAACTGCTTTGGGCAGGGAAGAACAGAACTAGGCGGGAAAAAGCTAGGCTGTATGCAGGGGAAAAAGGACAAAGTCAGGGAGCCACCATGGAGTCATCAGAGATAGATGTGCTGAAACTTTGCTGGTAGGCCATGACCTCGTGGTGATGCACAGATTAATAGAAATGGGTTAAATTAAGATGTAAGAGTTAGCCAATAAAAAGCTATAGCCAATGGGCCAAGCAGTGATTTAATTAATGCGCGCGCACGCGCGTGCAGTTCTTGTGGGAACAGTTCTCTTGATCTACCATGCAGGTCCCAGGGATCAAATTCAGGTTGCCATTACTGGCAGCAAGGACCTTTACCTGTGGGATTATTTTAACAGCTGTGGAAAGCCTTTCTGTTTGTTAAAAAAATATTTTTATATTATATTATTTTATGTGTATAAATATTTTGCCTGTTCTCACAGAAGTCAGAAGAGGACATCAGATCCCCTGAAGCTGTACATACAGATGATTGTGAGCCACTATAAGGGTCCTGGGAATCGAACTCAGGTCCTCTGTATGAGCCATCAGTACTCTGAAACACTGAACCATCTCTCATTAATATAGTCTTATTTGTTATGTTTGCCTTTGTTGACTGTGATTTTTGGAGTCACAGCTAAAAGATTAGTGTTAATATCAACAGTAAAGAGCTTTTCTTCTCCACTTACATACCCTATGCTTAGGGGTATTTCAGGTTCAGATCTTACATTTAAGTTTTTAACTTATTTGTAGTTTATTTTTGTGCACAGCACAAGAAAGGATCCAGTTTGCATTTTTTGAATGTGAAAAACCTGTTTTCCCAACATCATTTATTAAAGACTTCCATTTTCCCACTGGACTACTATAATTAGTTTATTTCCAGGCTCTAGTCTATGTGTTGTGTTATTTTGATTACATTAGCTTTGCAATATGTTTGAAACCAGGAAGTATGATGTCTATCTTTGCTCACTATATATGAGACTATATATTATCTACAATGTCCTCTATCAATATCAGTTTTTGTTAATCCCTGTGAATGAGAGTAAAAAATCATTACCCAAATTCTTTTAGTGAAATTAAGCAAGGGTTATTTTCTGTCAGAAAGGGTTGTCTCTCTAAAGCTGCATTAGAAAGAACAGCCTAAACACAGGAGAAAGTGGGGTTTATATTAGCCTCAATGCTGTAAGGTTAGAGGCTTTTCAGGGAGGAGGACTCCATACAGAGGTGCTTGGTTTTTTGTTTGTTTTGTTTTTTTTGCTCTAGTTTTTGCCACCATTAGCTCAAGTAATCCACAAACTAAAGGTGTGCCTTGGCAGGAGGTGGGCTTGGATTATCTCCACGGTGAGTGAGCACTCACCCACCTCTACCCCCCATCTCCCCTCCCTCTGAGAGAGCATCTCTTCAGTCCCAGAGGACCAGAAGGAAGGGTCTGGTTTCTGAATTTCTGACTTTGGGTTGGGGTCTTGATCTCATGGGTCTAACTCCAACTGTTAGTTCCAAAGATGTGAGAAGAGAGACCACTAACCCAAATCATCATGGCCAAATTAAAGCAAGCAATTAATTAAAGCAAACTTTTTTATTTGTGGTCAGGGATTGTTCCCCCTAAGGCAGGGTTCTTGGACATAGGAAAGATAAAGATTTTATAGCTCAGGAGTAGGGCATTTCCAAATGGGATGTTGGGCAGGTAAATAGGCAGAGTTATAGAAGCAGAACATAACAAGTTGGTCATAACAACCTCTTGTGAAACAAAGACATGATTTCAAGGTGGCCCTAACAAGGAGGTCATAACAAAAGTTGACTTAAAACTTATAACATAGGGTTAATAATTGAAATTTTATACACAGGCTGTAAAACTCGACACAAAAACAGCACCACCAGCCAAAACAAAAACAAAGATCTAATCCGTCAATGTCTGCAATTCTGGAAAGTCTCCAAATGAACTAATCGTGCTTTTTAAACCCTGTAGTTCAGCTGCTGGCTAACTGTTCTTGATAACTGAAATGCCGATCCAAAATATGGTTTTCATGCTCAAAAGCTCCCTCTGAGAAAGGCTTAGCAGAGACTGACTTAAGAATGCATGTCTATCCTTATCTTTGCTAACTTTGTTAAGTTTTACCTATTTTAATAAACTGAATCATACAAGAATTATTCAAGAATCATACAAGAATATTCTTCAATGGTGCACTATAAAAAGACCATGAAAATAAAGTTGTTAGTATCCCTATGGACTGCATTTATTATTTAAAGTTTTATTTTGGTAAGTTTTATTTAGCCTCCTAGATATGTTTTTGTAGCGAGCTGCATGGAATCACACCTGATAGAGATGTATAATCAACTCCTGAGATGGCTAAGGCCTGACCTATGCTATGATCAGCAATGATTATCAGCCCAGGGCAACCTGCTGGGACCGGAGTAGGGGCCGGCCTCTCAACCCTGCCACGCCTCCACCCCCACTCCCCTGCCGCGACCTGCGTCCGAGCACGGCTGAAAATGGCTTTAAAAGAGCTAGTTCCAGGACAGGCTCCAAAACCACAGAGAAACCCTGTCTCGAAAAACCAAAAAAAAAAAAAAAAAAAAAAAAAAAAAAAAAGAAGAAGAATGCAACGTCCCCGCTCAGCAGGAAGTAGCCAGATGGATTGACAACGCCCAAATTCCCCATAAAATAATTTAAGCGGGGCCCTTTCAGAGCAGAAGCAGGATCAGCTGGGTTGCTAGGGAAGCCAAAGAGGTGCACGAGGGAGAAGGTGTCTTCCATGCACTCAGCTGACAGGAATAAATGAGCCACGGGGGTGTGGCAGCTGGGTATGTTAAGTCTATACCCTAGTCTGTCAGACATTTCTATCTATCCGGGGCTGTGTGTGACCAGCATTCAACATGACTCAAGCAACTAATTTGTTTAAAGAATTGTCTAGATATCTTTTAGGTAATTGGTCTGGTGAATTCGAACAACTGGAAAAGCTGCAAGTGACGATTGTGACTGCAGATTCCACACGCATGGATACCAGCCTGACAGAAGAACTATCTTCCTGGATCACTCCATGGATCATCTGAAGGAGTGGGCGGGAGTAGGAGCCCTAACAGGCTAATGGTGCTTGCCTCCCTGGTATGCCTGTGGTGCATTTGCCACATAAGGGTTTCACAGCATCGCAATGCAGTTATGATCATTCAGGCCTTCACGGCCATTGAAGCAGGACAGTCTTGCCAAGTTTGGCTAGAGATGTAAGAGCAAGTCTGATTGCATGTGGGTTGGTGTCTAGCTCCCACCTCTGTAAAAAGGCACCGGACAGGTCTAGTGTTCTCTGAGTGGATGACACCTGGACAAACACTAGTACATGTTTCATTTTTAACAGAGATCAGACCTATTATACTCTTGCCTGATGCTTTGCAAAACAAAAGGGGGAACTGTAGCGAGCTGCGTGGAATCACACCTGATGGAGATGTATAATCAACTCCTGAGATGGCTAAGGCCTGACCTATGCTATGATCACGCAATGATTATCAGCTGCCTGCATATGCGTGAACCTATGGGCAGTGCCCACCTGGCAATCCGGGATTGGCAGCCCATGCCTACTTAAGGGCTGGGAGAGGTTTGCCCAAGAAGAGAGAGAGGAAAAAAGGAGAGAGGTCAAGGAGAGAGGGAAGAGAAAAGAGAGGAAAAAGAGGAAGGAAAGAGAGAGGAGAGAGAGAGAGGAGAGAGAGAGAAAGAGAAGGAGAAAGAGATAGATTACTGTGAATAAAGTCCTGAAAACTGCCGCAAGAAGAGCTCCGGGTGTTGCGTCATTCCTTGCTGGTCGAGGGTGGACGTGACATGTTTTCGAGTTTAAACCTAAAACAAGTAACTAAAAACAAGTAAAGTTTATTTAAAGTCAGTTGTACTTAATAGATGATGCTCAAAACTTTTCTGATATCTGCTGAATATGACATTTAAAATGTCTAAAGGGAAATTTCCCTATGATAGACAGAAATTCCAGCTCTTAGCAATGACCATAGGTTCTTCAAAATAGAAGATGGGGCACAGACAACTCCCCCTGAATTATGGTGATATTATGGGGAAAAAAAGTCCCTACTGCCAGGGCTCTGCCCACATTGTGGACACTGTTGGGTTGACTGCCCTCATCACAGTACATCAGATTTCCCAGGATCCTCCTCTGCAGGAAAATCTCTCAGATCTCCTGGGTCTGACAGTCAGAGGCCCCTGCTATCCTGTGCAGCAGCTGAAGATGTAATGCCGTCCTATGTGACAGTCAGAGACCGACTTCTGCCTGTCAACACAGCCACCAAGACCATGGAAATCTAGGGTAACCCGTGACGTAGTAGTAAGTCTTTGTCATTTTAGTTGATATATAGGCCATTTGGATTATACTTCCTACTATAATTTATCCTCATATTTCTGATAGTGTTGACAGCTAACTATAGCTTTATCAGTTTAACAACAGCTGCCTTGTCGATGCATTTCATACATAAAAAAAAACAAATTTGTTTTCTAGAACTATTAGGTCACATGATGGAAAAGGCAAACTCACAGGTTTGCTTACTAATAGGATTCATATTAAAAGATAAATTTCTGGTATAACTTTTACTATTTAAAGCAACTTGCTTTGCAAAGACCGCTCTCGGTAATCAACCACCTAAGTATGGCTAATAGTAAATAAATACATAAAAAGTTTAAGTTTTATACAAATTATAGAAGTCTTAAATAATTTAAATTATAAATGTCCAAATATAAAAACGTATATAAATTATGAGGCTTTAAAATGACTTAAGGTTACTAAATACAAGGTACTCTATGCTATTGCTATACTAAAATTTCAAAAGTTCAAAGTTTTAACATTAATCAATTAAGTTCTGATAAACTGTTAAAGCACTGACTACTATTATCAGTCACAAGCTCATGATTTTAAATTTCCTCTGATTGGCTTCCGAGTATAGATTTAAAGATCATCATGCTAAGAACTTCTGTCATGTAACACCCGATTCTGTGTTACACCCTAGGTACAGTTCGTGCACCACTGTACCTTACGTGAGTCAAGCAAGGGCCTGGAGATTGAAAGAACACACAAAGAGACCTGGGTCATTTTCGTAAGGAGATCAGCCGAAAGCCGTTTATTCAAACTTGGGGAAATCCTTATATACCTAGCTGCTGCACAAGGATTTCCGCCCAGGCAGGTGGGAAATTACCATACCAACAATGGAGTCAATGCCCTACAGCTAATCACCAGGCGGGTCAGGGGGAACACAGGAACAAACAGAATGCTTTAGTTAGCTGACCAGAAACTGTCCTCAAGATGCACCCCAGGAACAAGGGTAGACCCGGGCCCTACACTGTCATATTCATATTCATATATATATATATGTGTGTGTATATATATATATATTCAGCCCTCTGGACAGAAAGAAAAAGGTGCTCACTGTTTAACTCAAAGCCATAGTTTTTGCGATGGTTCAAAGGCATGAGAATACTCCAGCTGTTTTACAGACTCCTGTTAGTTGCTTTCAGAGCAGATTTCGATTTCAGAGCAGATTACAAACCGGACTTGCTGAACATAGCGGACAATGAGGACTACTGAGAACTCAAGAACAATGGCAATGGGTTTTTGATCCTACTGCACGTACTGGCTTTGGGGGAGCCTAGGCAGTTTGGATGCTCACCTTACCAGACCTGGATGGAGGTGGGCGGTCCTTGGACTTCCCACAGGTCAGGGAACCCTGATTGCTCTTCGAGCAGATGAGGGAGGGGGACTTGATCGGGGGAGGGGGAGGGAAATGGGAAGCATTTGCAGGGACGAGGCAGAAATCCTTAATAAATAAATAAATTTAAAAAAAAAACCCATGATAATGTAAGCTTCAGTGAGTTGAGAAGGTCATAAGATTTAGATCCATCTCTCACAGGTCAAACGGACTCCGGATTTGTACTCCTTTCATTCAACAGCCTCAGCTTCCCTGCCTATTGCCTATTCTTGGGGAAGAAGCTCCAAATAGAAAAGTTTCCTTTACATACCTCAACTTTAACTGCTGTCCCTTGTCTGTATTGTCTTGGCAGAGCTCCACTTGGTTGTTTGACACAATCACTCCAAAGGTGACACACATCACTTCAGCCCCCCAGGTAGACCTACAAAATTGGAAAGCTCTGAACTTGCTGAAAACTGATGTAAACCAGTACAGACAATATGATTGCTTCCTGTCTCTTCAGAGGGGTTGGCAAACCAGATGCTTCTAATGAAGACCCCATTGCCCTAATCCCCTCCCAGTCTTTGACTAACATTCCAACCTTCCTGGCACTGATAGCTGCATCCTAATTTCTACAATAAGTAGTTACAAAAGAGAACAGATATCCCCTTATCCTCAACAAAAAGCTGGACTATTAGATCAAAAGGAAACTCCTACGTTCCCTGAGAGTGGCCTGACATGACCCATGAAGACGGTTTGCTTCTCTCTTGACCCAGAAACACCTAAAAATCATGCAAATCAGGAGGTTCAAATCTTTGTGTTCATTTTAAGAACACCTGTGACACTGCTCAGGTCATCAGGGATATGTGTATCTAAAGATCCACCAAGTATCTGAAAGACATCCCCCTAGAGAAGCAGTGTGTGCCATTCTGGCAGTAATGTTCATGGTGTCAGAAGCAATGTGTACTGTTTTGGGTGTGTGTGTGTGTGTGTGTGTGTGTGTGATGGTGGTGTGATGGTGGAGTTGATATGTGTCCAGGCCAGAGGGTGGGGCTGAGCACAGGATCAGTGGCCAAAAAGAGTGCTGAATTTTTACTGCACAGGCTTTAAAATGCAGAGAGTAATACTGAACTTAAGCCTTTGATGTAGGTTCTCTAGTCATTGAACACGTCCAGGTGAACAAAGCACCAAAAATGTGATGGCAAACTTATAGAGCTCCTGGCCGGATTAACCCATACATGTGCTCCCTCTGCCTCATCAAGATGATCCTCACTGAAAAGGAACAAATTGTCCCAAAGTCAGGAGAGGAGGTTGTTCAGAAGAAAACGATATCGCAGAAGAAATTGAGGTAACAAAAACTAATGGCGCAAGAATAGATTCAGCTTAAAAAAAAAATACAGGTTGAAAGGTTTTTATGAGCAGATAAACCTCTCTGCCAATGCAATAATCCAAATTAGACCAAATTAGAAAAAGCCCAGGTTTAATGAATGCCAGGGCTCCCGGGTAACCTTCCAGCACCGCCCCCCCCCCCCCCCCCCCCCCCCCCCCCCGCCCAGGAAGACAGGAAAGACCACATGTTTGCTCTCTGGAGCTCAGTTTAAATAGCCCGTGGGACACTTACTCACGTTTTTTTTATTTTATTTTATTTTATTTTTTAATGACCTAAGCCTAGGAAGACTAAGGCGGGCATGGGGATTGGGAATGGGTTTGCTCAGCGCTTGGTAACTGAATACCTCTTAACCTGAACATAGACAATAGACAGTTGCCTCAGCATCTTTGCTAGTTTCTTCTCAGAACAAGACCGATACTTTACTTCCGGGATAACATTTACAAGAAACTTTGACCTTGCCTCAGTATCTGTTAGACCCTCCATCCATTTTCACCAGGGTATGAGAACCACGCCCCCAGCCACTTATGGCGCTAGAATACCAGACTACTACAACTCCCACAATACAACGCGCGCCAACAGCAGCAGCCAATAGAACTCGGTGTTGCTGGCCTGTGTCCTGAGAGAAGAGCGTAGTGCGCTGAGCGGCGTCGTCCTGGTTGCTGTGGAACCGGCTCGCGTGGTTGCACGCCCTGCCCGCCTTCTGTCATGGGCAGCGCTGAGAGCGCCGAGGCCCGAAGGGTGTCCTTCGAGATGGATGAGGAGGAGCGGGTCCGGGTGCTGCAGGGCATCCGGGTGAGCAGCGCGGCGGGAGGGCGCGGGCCCGAGGAGCGTGCGGGCGGGAGCGGGAGACGCGGTTTAGGGACCAGATAGATAGGGGAGGCCGCTGGCACCCAGGGGCAGCCGGCAGCCTCAAGTCGGTTTCCACCACCTTGGCTCTCACGTTTCCGGATTTGTTCCGCACTACCCCACCTCTCCTGGCGTGTGCGTCTGGTTGCGTGTGCTGTAGCACTTCTTGAAGGTGTTCCCCATTTCCAGTTTTGATCACGTGCCTTCGTGAGGCCCCAAAATGGGGAGTTATAGCTACCATACACCTCATCCACAATTCATCTTAAACCTTAATAGTGGATCTCCACCATGTCAAAGAGGAGGGAATGACTCACTTCCTTTTACAAGCTGTCCTGGTGCACACTGACCTGTCCGTCCCTTCCCTGGCCTGTTCCTCACCTTTATACATATATTTGTTTTGCCTCAGGACCTCCATGTTCTTCCCAGAAGATGCCAGCTGTTTGATGTTTCTTCAGTTATCATTAATCTGACTGTCATCATGTTATAGCTCAGACACCGTCCAAGAATCCTTCCTTGACCACAGAGTCTCAAGCAGCTTCCCACACCACGGTCACACATTTATGATTTTCACAGCACTTGTTTTTGAAAAACAAAACAAAACTGTGTTTATTGCGTTTCCCATTAGAGCTTTAGCTGCTTCCTTGGCTGAAGTTCTTGTGTGATTCATAACGTTATTCCAAGAACTCAGGAGAATAAAAGCTCCCGTTTTAGTACAAAGTGGCAGCCCTTTACACGTATTATTTAATTTTCAACAGAACTATGAGAAGTAGAATTGTTAGTGCCCTCATCTTTTTGTGTTGTTTGGAGACAGGACCTCACTATTTAGCTCAGACTGGCCCAGAAATCCCAGATCTGCCTGCCTCTGTCTGCTGAGTGCTGGGATTAAAGTCCCATACCACCACGTCTGGTCTCTTAGCCCATTTTGTCACTTATGGAGCACTGAGGTGCTGTTGGCAGAACTTGTCTAAGGTCACATAGTTAACAAAGCAGGAGGTCCAGGACTAAAGTAGGTCAACTCCAGAGCTGTTTCTAAAACTTCTGTGCATGACACGTAGTGGGTGCTGGGCATGACACATAGTAGGTACTTGGTGAATAATTGTTAGGTGCTTATATCAGTTAACCCAATGAAATCAGATTTAAACAGAATGTTCTGTGAATTAGAGAGGAGGTTCAGAAAAAGACTTCCAAGGCTTGGACATCTGAGTTCCTTACGGGTATGACCTTACTTGAATGAGTTGTTTGTTGAGTTTCACTTGCCCCACTTGAGATAAAACCAAGACAGCTGTGGAGAAGGCATGCAGCCTGTTTTTGTGGAGGCCTCTCAGAATATGCAGCATGTTTGGTACTGCCCAGGTGGTATTGTTGACTTGGCTTGTGGCAAGAGTTAAGTGCAGGGAGATACCTTCTGTTGAAGGCCGAGGTGGGAAGTTAAGGTAGAATTTAGGAAGGTGGCCTTGGCTCAGGATAATTTTCACTTTGTCACTGGGTGTCTTGGTCCAATAGGGCTCTGCAGGCCTGAGTCCACAGGTTCCGAGAAGTGGCATTGGAGGTGACTCTGGCTTTCTATTTCTAGTTCTCATAATCATCCTGTAGCGTATAAAATCTTTAAAATTATCTTCTCTCATTTTTGAAACAATTTGTGTGTGAGTGCACATGCTCACTTGTCTGTGTGTGTACCACATTCATATAGGTGCCCAGCGTGGCCAAAAGAAGGTGTCAAACCCCCTGAAACTGGAGTTACAGGTTATTGTGAGCTGCCGACCCTGGGTGCTAGGAACTAAACTCAAGTCCTCTTGAAGAGCAGTAAGCATTTTAATCACTGAGCCATCCTTCCATACCCTAGTATAAACAATTTAAAGATGGAAAATCGAGCTTGGAGATGGTAAGGACTTCCTAAGGCACGCTTGAGTACCACCTGGGACTAATCTAGATCTATTGGGCTCCCTACAGCCAGGTGATAGATGTTTAGGCAGTCTGGAGTCTTGATTTTGCTTCTGCCTGGCTTGACAGGGATGCTCGTACACTGCTTAGTTTTACAGGTGAGTAAACTGGGGGAGCAACAGTAGTTGTTAGCTTCCTTTTCTAGTTAAACTGAGAGACTAAGTGGCTTGTCCAGGGGTAGTCAATGAGGTCTTGTCCCCATGTTGGAAAAGCCATGTTTAGTGTGCCCGGATTTAATGAGGAAGGTGGAAGAAAGGACATTAAGGTAAAGAAATATTTGGAGCAGGGCCTGTTGTTATTAGTAGCCACTTGAAGGTTAAGGAGTTTACCTGGTCTTCAGACGGATAAGAAAAAAAATCAGTAACAAATATTTAAACAATCAGATCAATAAAGCAGTTGAACACATGAGAAGTCAATAAGGGGTAGATTCCAAAAGAGACTGTCTGCCCTAGCTCTTTCAAAAAAATTTAAATGTTCTTAGAGACCACTTGTATTTAATCCCTGGGGCCTGATCCCAGTGCTCTTGTTTCCTTAAAATCAAGTGTTAGGGCCTAGCTCATTTGCACATTAATTTGCATAAATTTACATAGCGAGTTCAAGCCCTAATTCTGTGGAAGGTAAAAAAAAAATTAATTGATGCAAAATGCTGCAATTATATTCAGTTCCTGATTTCAGAGCAAGCATGCATGAAATACACGAAGATTGTTTTGGTCAGTATATTGAATCTCATGGTTTTATAAGAGAAGGCAACAATGTCTTATAAATGTTTTTACTTTCCCACCTGATATAAGCTGCCATCCTAGTAATTCAGCTGAACTTGGTTGATTGTTGAAATCCAGACTTTTTCTAGTTCCCAAACAACTTCTTTTCAGCTAGTCACCTCCTATTGCACCACACGCTTCAGGAGCCAACTTATTCAGCTAGGTGCCTATGCTCATTCCAGGCTCATTCCATCCTTCTGGCTGGATAAACTTTATCATTACTCATTACACCTATGAGGCAGGTCCTGGACCGCTGGGGAAGGGAAATACGATGAAAGATTAGTCAGATACACAGGAGACAATCTCAAAACATTCAGATGCCAGGGAGGCTGCTTGCCAGAGCACTACCTGAGCTACTCAGCAAACGCTGCCAGTGTGTTATTTACCCGACACTGGTCTGGTCTTACAGGGATGAGGAACAAAGCCAGGTTCTCTGCCATCTTGGAGCCTGGAAGGTAAACCAAAAGGCAAAAAATTTAAAAGCTGTAGTTTCTGAGAAGAAATTATAAGCCTGCAAAAAGTAGAAGGACTTAGGCTTGTTTGAACTGGGTTGGTGAGAAATGCCTCACTGAGGAGGGACGTAGATGAGGTATGACCTGAGCCCGTCCTGGGAAGAATACATATGTCTACTGTGCTGAGTGCTGTGCCAAGTGTGTTAAGGGCATTTCTTCTGCACATGCTACCTTGTGCTGTGTCATTGTCCTCATCCGTCTTAGAGGTTAGATGTCATTCGAATCTCACAAAGGAGGAGGCAGGCTCAGCAACAGAAAGTAACCCAAAGGTCATATAGTGAATTAGTGCAAGACTTGGCTCAGGCTCTGACTCTGAGGCAACATTAACATGGCTGGCCACCATGAGGGGTAAAGATGCTTGACAAGGCTTGCCATGTGGCAGGATCAGCCTGGACCCTGGATGCCAGGCAAGGCTGTGAACATGTTAGTTTGGATCTCTAGTCAGGAGCGGTCTTCAAGGATTGGGTGATGTCAATTTTTGTTTTTTCTCTTTTTTAAAAAAGCTGTATTGAGATCTTATTTTAAATATATCATTTCAAGATTTTTTAGTAAATGTACAGAATTGGGCAGCTGTCACCATATCTACTTACAGAACATTTGTGAGCTCTGAAAGCTACGTGTGTCTAGGACACTTCCTATTGCTTATCCACAGCTCTGGGTAACAATTATTCCTTATGCCTCTATAAATTTGCCTTTTTTGGATAATCCGTGTAGGTGGGTTTGCATATCTTATATGCCTGGCTTCTTTTGCTTAGTGTAATTTTTTTTTCTGTAGTGTAGGGATAGAACCCAGAGTCTAATGCATTCTAGGCAAGATCTCTACTGCTAAGCCACATCCAGTCTTGTTAAACTTTTATTCCTTTTTTTAACTTTTATGTGTATGAGTATTTTTGCCTTCATGTATGTATGTGTCACATATGTGCCGTGCCCACACAGGCCAGAAGAGGGTATTGGATCCCCTGGGACTGGAGTTACATACAGTTGTGAGCCACCATGCGGGTGCTGGGAATTGAACCCAGGTTCTCAGAATAGCCAGTTCTCTTTAACTAATGTGCCATCTCTCCAGCTCCTGCTAAACGTTTTTGACATTGCTGTTAGTGGTGGTGTATTCCTGTCACATAAAAGTCGTAGTTGGTGAAGGCTGCTGTGTTGTATGGATCTATGGCGCATGCATTTATTCAGTCACCAGTTGGCGACATTTGTATTGTTCCTAATTCCACGTTATAATGAGTAAAGCTGCTGTAGACATTTGTTTGTTGTCTGTTGTCATTTCCAACGGATAGAAACCTAAGAGTCTGTTCTCTGGGTCGTTTTTATAATGTTAAGTTTAACCTTTTAAGAAACTTGCAGGTTGTTCCTCAAGTGGCTATCCCATTTTCTGTTTTCACGAGCAATACCTGAGTGTTCCAAGTTCATATCCTTCTCACATTTGTTCTTGATGTTGCTTTGCTGGTAGTGACTAGCAGTGCTGTGAAATAGCATCCATGGAGTGGTTTCAATTTGTGTCTCTCTAGTAAGGATCCATGTGCATTTTTTATGGGCTTATTTGCTGCCCACATATTTTCTTTGGTGAAATGTTTATTCAGGCCTTTTCCCATTTTAATTGGGTTGTCTTTTTTATCATTGAGTAATGTTTTCTTTTTGCTGAATCCAAACCCTTTCTTACATTCTAATTTGAAGCTTTTTTTTTCCTTCCAGTATGTGGCTTGCTTCTGTTTTTATAACAGTGTTTGAAGTACAGTGTTTATAATTTTAAACTTCAAAAACCATCGATTGTACTTTTGGTATTGTATCTAGGAAAACTTTGTCTACTTTAAAAATCATGAAAATGTCTTCCTTTTTTTTCTTACTAAAGTTTGATAGTTTGGGGTATTTAGGTCCATCATCTGTTTTAGTTGATTTTCGTGTATGGTATATATGAAGGTAGTTTTAAAATTGAGATTGAGAGAATAATCCTAGGAAGGACATAGTAAATACTTGGGTTTTGCAGACCAGAATGTCTGCCATATCTACTGAGCCATCTTCCCAGTCCCCACATTTAACAGTGGCATTGCCTGCCTATGTGTTTGAAAAGTATCTCCAGTTAGTGTCCCTCTCCTTGTTTCCTCAGCAATACTTTTTGCTTTGAGTGCGCAGCAGTGTGAATTTTCTTCTTCAGTGTATTTGAAAGGGTTTTGTTCTTTTGGTATTATTGTGAATGAAATTATTTTCTTAATTCTGTCCTCGCGTTTTCCTTTGCTCATATGTAGTTGGTTTTTACGTATTGATCTTGCAGACTTTTGAGCTCCTTTATCCCAGCAGCTTTTTTGTTGATTCTTTAGAATATTTTATGGTTAAGATGATATCTGCAAATGATGCAAATGACTTTTTACTTCTTCCTTTCCAAGTTGGATGCCTTTTTTTTTTCATTTAAAAAATCTTAGTGTGTGTGCATGTGTGTGCTTGGGTGCATGTGAGAGTATGGAGGTCAAAGGACAACTTTTGGGAGTTGGCTATCGACTTCCAGTCCCAGGGAGGGGGTCCCGGGGATTGAACTCAGGTCAGGTTTGTATGCCAAGTGCTTTTATCCTCAGCCATGTTGCCAGCCCTCCTTTTCTTTTCTTATTCCACTAGCAAGATTCAGCAGTGTATGTTGAATGGAAGTGGTAAGAGTAATGTCCTTGCCTGTGATTAAGGAGAAAGCATTGAGCCTTCCCTTGTTAAGCATGTTAGCTGTAAATTGTGTGTAGGTTCCCTTTAAGGGTTTGGTGGTCTTAACCTTTTAGTCATTTGTCTCCTCTTCCTTCAGCTCTTGTATACTGTTTATCTCTTAGAAATTCTAAGAGGACAAAGATTAACTTTTAAAGATAGGAATGTCTGGTTTATTATGCTGTGCATTTATGATTCCAAACTTGGCTTTAATGGGTTGACACCTCTTCTATCCAAGCTGACACTGGCAGCTGAGCATGAGATTTATACCTCACCAAGACTTTATGGACTTACGTCATATTTGTGCAGCAAATTTCTTTTCCACCATGCTGTTGTCAAGAGTGTTGAGCTTGTCTCCTCAGATGTCCCACATCTGTGCTGTAATCATGTTCTATATTATCCTCTTTTCTTGTTCCATGTCTTTTGCTCTTGAAAGTTGTTATTCTGTGCTTAGGATCCTGTCCACTCTACCATGTCTGTTCTCTGGTTGTATCATTCATCTCAGTTTGACTTGGTTAAAGGCAGTGAGACAGACTAACCATCTTGGAAGACCTGGACAAAGGCCTTGACTCTGGAGGGGGGACAGATAGGATGTAGCATTTCTGTGCACCTATTTAGCACAGGTGCATTCAAGGGTGCATAAGTTCCCTCTAGTGTTCTTCAGATGGAAAGTTTTCTTTGATTTATGACAGGTGACTATAGTTTGATAGAGCTGCAAAAGGAAACGCCAACTTGGAAATCCAGGAGACAGGTAGCTAGCTTCTCTTCCCCTTTGCAATGAAGGTGCCTTGAGTTAGGATGTAGAGTCCAGCACACAGTGCCTGAGTGCACATTGTGCACCAATTCCTTGTCTGAGTGCTTCAATGTTCTGATCAATGCTCTGACAGCAGTCACACCTTGTGGCTAGCTTTGAGGCATTAGAAGACAAAGAAGAGCAAGTTCTGTTGGCAGTCAGAGCCCTTTAGGTCCTCTGTTCTTCGTCATCTGTGGAGGCAGAGGATATGTAGGCCCAGACTTTCCCCTGGTACTCTCTCCCCTGACTCCTAATTCCCAGATTCAGAGTGTGTGAGATTGCAGTCAAGGGATATGCACACAGTTTGAGTTGCTTTTGACCCCTAGATATCCAATGGTAATGTTTAACAGCATAAAGAGATGCAGGGACTTCCATCTGACCTTCTGAGTTGGGGATGCTACCCTCATGTAAGGTGAAATTTTGCAGTGTACCTCAACTGTGTCACAGAACCCAAAACAGCAATGTAGATGTAGGGGTGGCTGTTGGAAGGCTGTTGCCTTCATTTGGGAAATTAAGATATAGCTCTGGAGGCATCCTTGATCCTTGAGGATAGCAAGGGAGAGTTTTGCCCTTTCTTCGTGTTTCTGGTCTAGGATGAAAGCTGCAGTTGCTGTCTGTAGTGCCGAATTTTGGTTGTCAGGAAGAGAGAACTTCACCTGAAGAATTACCTCCGTCAGACTGGCCTGTGGACATGTCTGGGGGGCATTTTCTTGACTGCTCACCAATGAAGGAGTGTGACGCTGTGAGTGGTAGTAGCATCCCTAGGCAAGCGGGCGCTGGGCTGTACAAGAAAGGTAGTTGACCTTACCTTGAACAAGCTAGTGAGCAGCTTTCCTTTGTGGTTCCCGCCCTGTAATTTGAAATGAACCCTTTCCTCTCAAGCTTGCTTCTGTCAGAGTGGTTTATCACAGCAACAGAAAGCAATCTAGGACACTGCTTATTTGCCTGGCTCTGATTGAAGCTTCAGGGTGTTTTCTGGTTCTACCCTTTGCCCCTCCTGTACCCCAACGTCAGTCATTCTCTACCACCCCATTCATTAGCTGATAACTTCTGGAGTCAGTTCCCAGCCCAGAGCAGTCACAGACGGCCTGTCCATGTCCCCTTGTGTAGCACATGGGCTGTGTGCGCATCTAATTCACTGTCCACATGAGACCTGCCTGCACCCCTCCTCCACCTCCCGTAGGAAGGACCTGTTTCTGCCCTCCAGTCCCTCATCTGTGTTAGCAGTCTCCCTCATTTCTGTTTTCAGTCTTCAGTGACAAACTTTGCCAGCAGTCTCTGTTTCAGTATCCCTTTGTCGTTACTACTCTTCTGGAAACCGCCTGTACCAGGTTGGATCAAAGGGCCTTGTGCCTGCTGGGCAAGCTCTCTTGAGCTACCTCTCCAGCCCTGTTCTTATCTTGTGCTTTCCCCTCAGTTCAGTCCATACCTCCTCTCTGGACAAATTTTTGTTAAATGGTCATAAAACTCAGGTTCAAAGGAGACAGGCAGGAATACTTTGTCCCTGTGCCCTGGCTTGTCCCCCTCTTGAAAGCAGCTTATCTCTGTTTCTTCTGTCAGACTCTGCAGAGTCAGGGCTGATTGTGTCACAGTCAAGTTTTGCCTCTGGGTTAAAGGCCTATTGCTGTGCCAGACTCACCGGGAGCTCATGTGCTGGCACCCTTCCATGCAGATGGGCTACGGGCAACACTCCTACTGTGCTCAGCTCTTCTCTGGTCTGGCCTGTGGCTCCCTCCTCTGGACCAATGGTTTCTTCTCCTCCTTTGATTGGCTGAATCTTCTTCCTTAGGACTGTGGTAAGGGACTGCCCTCTGAAGAAGCCTTTCTCAGTAGCACCTGCAGACCTACTCACTTCCTACTACTTCCTGCTCTGAGCCAATCACGATCCCTTACTTGCCTACTGCCTTCTGCCTGGTAAGCAGGAGTCACTTAGATATGGCTCAGTGTCTGCTACAGATCAGTATGATACTAGCTGGATAGAATTTGAAGACATTGGCTGGTTTTCTTGCCCCCAACCGTGAGCCCAGAAACTTTATGTTATTAATAGGTTTGAATTAATTGCTACCAATTAAAAATTGGGAAGCTTTACATAATTTGATTCTTAGCTTTTTTGGAAGAGGAAAAAAACCCATTGACAGTCTGGTGTCTTTCCGTATGGCAGCATTTTGTGTGAGCGACAAGGCGGCTGTCCCCCTTTTGCCCTTAGCACTGTTCCCACCATAGAGCCTTACATGATTTGCTTTTCTTTGCTAGGCCTGTTTTGTTTGCTTCTGTCACCCACCTGACCCCAAGCAGGCACTTGTGTGTGCTGCACATGGTGTCATGTGCCGTGCTTGGTGTCGGAGGTCCCTGAGGGCTTTTCTTGTCCTGACATTCTGGGATTTACATCTGTGCTGAGCAGCCGGTGGGTCTAATTTCAGCCCATAAGAAGTTGAAGGACTAGGAATGCTGTCTCCAAGGCAACAGCCCCAGCAAGGAGAGGAGTCTTCAGTACTGCAGGATTAGGCAGTGTCTCGTCAAGGATTGGGGTATCTGGGCCCCAAGAGCTTGACTCAATGAGATGTCAGGTAAACTGTTTGCTCTAGAGATCAGCCGGTTGACACTGCCTTGGTACACAACTGAGCCAGTGCCCCGGCTCACAGGATCCATGGACCCAGGCAGGGAGAGGGCACAGAACAGATTTGGTCTCCTACTTGTCTAGGGTTTGCACAATGCCTGGCACCTGTGAGACCTTGGAAAACATGGTACTGTACTGCATGGACAGAACATGGTCACATAGACTTGGTGGGCCTGCAAGCCATTTCTTATCCCTAGTGACCATGGTGACACTTCTGCCCATAAGAGAGCTGACACCTTACTTCATGAACTGACAAAACTGCCTCCACATTGTTACTTCTCAGCTGTGTAGATAGTAAGATTTGTGAGGCTGAAAATCCACTAATTTTCATATTGACTGCTTGCTGAATTCCTACTTACTGCTCCTCTTCTTCCGTCTCCATAAAGCTCATCCGAGGCAATGTGGCTGCAAATTCCTGAGCCAGCCCTGGCATGGCATGGTTTTCTCCCCTCCAGGGAGCTCCACGTTCCTGCCTGCCTTTGTACAGGTGTCACTGTTGCTGCTAGGGTTCAGTTTGAGTGTTGGTCTTAGCACTTAGGTCATCTGTGATCATGGATGGCTCTCCAGCCCCCCAGTATAAAATGGCCATGCACAGAAAATGCATTTAGCTGGAACCTGGCATGTGACATGTGCTCAGGGAGTCCCTGTAAGGCACAGTGCCTTTTCATTTGGGTCTGATGCTGGGGTTTTTCTGCCTCTGTTCCAGCTTTGTTGCCTGTATTAGTCAGGATCCTGTAGAGCAGTGGTTCTCAACCTTGGGTTGTGACCCCTTTGGGGGTCGAATGACCCTTTCACAGGGTCACCTAAGACCATCTGCATATCAGATATTTACATTAAACTTAGTAGCAAAATTACAATTATGAAGTAGCAAGGGAAATAATTTTACGGTTGGGGGTCACCACACCATGAGGAACTGTATTAAGAGATCACAGCATTAGGAAGGTTGAGAACCACTGCTCTAGAGTAACAAAACTTATAGAATGAATCTTTCTCACTCTCTCTTTATAAAGGGGATTTATTTATTAGAATGACTTATAAGCTTTGGTCCAGCTAATCCAACAATGGCTGACTGTGAACAGAAAGTACAGGAATCCAGTAGCTGGGGTCAGTCCACGAGGCTGGATGTCTCAGGTGGTCTTGAGTGTATATGCTGGAATCCCAAAGAAATAGACCCTAATGCCAGTGAAAGGATGGACTTGCAAGGCAAGGGCAAGCCCGCAAAGAACAAAAGTTTTCTTCTACCACGGCCTTATGTAGGCTTCCAGCAGAAGTTGTGGCCCAGATTAGATCTGCACTAAAGATCTGAATTTAAGGTGTGTCTTCCTGCCTCAAGATATGGGTTAAAGGGTTGTCTTCTTACCCCCAAAGAGCTGGATTAGAAGTGGATCTTCCTATTTCAAATTAAGCAAAAATCCCTCACAAGTGTTATCTCATTTTGGTGTTTTTGTTCCATATGTAGTCAAGTTGACAACTAAGAATAGCCAGCACATTGTCCCTCTCTGGAATTTGAGAAGTGACCTCCGTCCTCCAGTCTGCTCCTGGGCTCTTGCACAGGGTCCCTTGCTGATTTCTTCCCCTATGTGCAGCCACCTCTGTTTCTGCAGTGGCAGAGGGTCAGACTACTTGGATGCATTCGGAACACTTTACACATTGACTGTTCTTAGCTCGGCAGTGACACCTCCTCTCCAGCAAGCCAGGCTGAGAGCCTCACTGTCATCTTTTCTCTTCTCCATTACTTTGTGACTTTTTCTTCTTGCAGAATACATCTTATTTTTAAATGCCAACTGTTCACAATTTCTCAGGAATCCTTTCAGACTCTCCCCAAGCCTATATTCAAACGTGCTCTTCCCTTTGGCTTATGCAGTGAGATGTGTCATATTTGCTGTTCTGTGAATTGCTCTTTCATTTGTCTGCGCCTTCAGACAGGTCTTAACTAATTTCTCTCCCTTAGTGTCTTCAGTATCCATTCCCTCTTGTCCACTCTCCAGCAAGTACACATCTCAGCCTCCACTCCTAATCTGCACCCCTGTGTTGTCACACTTCCTTCGTGCTTTCATTATCTCAAGTCCCTCTTTCTCCTTTGCCAGACTCTTTTCTGCAGAGAAAATCCTGGCTAAGTCTCTTTCAGAAGCTGCAGTGGTTCCAGTTGATGGCAGAGTCAACTCTAGCCTTTTGTCATTCGGAAGCCTCATCAGGCGGAGCCCAGCTCTGTACCTTAATTTTTAAATACACCCACCAGTGATCTTTGTGACTGAACCTCAGGAACCTCATTCCTTCCCTGTATGTCTTTGCTTGTGCCATTGCCAACTCTGGCAGGCCACCCTCTACCCGACCCCTGATTGCAAAGTGCATTTCTGTTTTTCCCTAAATGTAGGATGTGTTCAAGGCCTCATTTAGGGGAGCCCTGGAGCTCCAGCTCCTGGGGACTTAGCAGAACTGCGTATGTATCTCTATGACTACGTTCTGTCTATCCTTTTCACCCCTATCTGATGACAAGCTTGTTGAGAAGTTGATACTGAAGAACTTGACATTCTTCTTAGGCTTGAATGTTGCTTCTAAGGCCATGGGCTGAAACTTGTTTCCATTGTCTCTGGTAGTACTGGGAGACGGAGCCTTTAGATGGTAGGGTGTAGGTCGTGGGAAGTGTGCCTCTGCAGGGGTTGTTGGAACCTTATCCTTGGTCTTTGCTTCCCAGCTGCTCTGGAAGTGACTAGGCCTTGCCCTAGTTTCCTTTCTGTTGTGATAAAATATGGATCTAAAGCAACTTAACCTTCCAGGTCTTAGTCTATTATTGAGGGGAGTCAGGGCAAGAAGTTAAAGCAGGTACCTGAAAGTAGAGACTGTAGAGGAACGTTCCCTGTTGGCTTGCTCATAGACTCATGCTTAGCTAGCTTTTTTATATAGTTCAGGACCACATATGTAGGATGATGCTGCTCACACCTGCTTGGGTCCTGTAAATAATTAGTATTTACTCCCCAGACATGCTTATAGGCCATTCTAGCCTAGGCAATTCCTCAGCCTAGGCCTTTTTCTCAGATGGCTTGGTCATTAAAGCTAAATAGGATAGGCCTCGTTTGATAGGAAGTACTGAGTCACTAAAGGCCCAAAGCAGTAGAGGCAGGAACCATGTGCTGAATGAAGTCATGAGGCAGAATAAGCCCTTTCTCCTTTTAAGTTGATTAACTCAGCTATTTTGCCGTGATAATGGAAACCCGACTATTAATAATGTGTTGCATGTATGCAGTGTTGTGTACCTGAACCTTTACTACATGTTTAATTTGGCAAGTATTTTAGCACTTCTAATGTGCCTGGGACTTTTTCAGGCATGGAGGATACAGCTCGAGCAAAGTGGAAGCCTGGCTGCCTTGGATGGGGCTTATATTCTGGTGATGGTGTACAGGAAATCACATGTATATTGTGTCAGATTGTGAAGTTCCTGAAGAGAAACCAGGCAGAGAACGGAGAGAGTGGGGAGTGGAGGCAGAGGTTTGGTCAGACTGATGTACCGAGTTTCCTTTTTGCTTAGCCTACTCTAGACTCCATGTGTTCCTTGTTTTCTTTACTGTCTTACTGTGAGAGCCATCCCGGGCTGTTCCAGCACTGAGGGCTGCATGGCAGGCATGTCCTCTTGCTCTTGAGAACAAATATTCCATTGCTCCAGGACAGAGGAAGGCGGGATAAAGCGTGGACCCAGGGGTCCAGTGGCCTGCTCTGTGGTGGGGTAATTCTTCACCTGCTCTGCACCTTGATTACCAGGGCTGGGAGGTGAGTATGCTGGGAGGAGTAGTGAGGAGGCTGTGGTGAGTGCCAAGTGTTAGCTCCTGGTGCGTTAGTACATACGCTGTACTTCTCCCACCCTGGTCTTCAGTTGTTAGCAGACACAGCTCAACTGTCACACTTCTGTTGGGTATTTCATGTGGTAAAACAACACCAGCTCCCCACAACTTTCATCCATGGTGTGGCCACATGACTTGCCCAGATTCACAGCTATCTGTCCTCTCTTTGGGAACTGTAAACTTGTGGATGCTCTTGGCTGAAGGTAGTGTTTGTTTCTGAGGATTTGGAGGAACCTGGGTTTCTGGAAGCATTTGTGATGAAGGAAGGGGTGAGGTCTCTGTTGTGACTTAGACTGAGGCTTCAGTTCTGGCCTCTTGCAGTTCCTCTTCGGCCTTCCTGTTGTGTGCCTTCTCACACACCACCACCAGGGAACTCAGAAGAGGGCTGTGTGGCTAGAGAAAGTAGGGAAGAGGGCTTTCTTGAACTTTACCTCACACTGTCTCCTTAGGGTCCCCTGTTAGGACAGCATGAGTGTAGGTCCAGGTATCAGACCTGGAAGGTGTGTGTGGATTCTGGACACTGTGGGAAAGACATACACAAGGTCAGTAGAGCCTGGCTACCCTGTCTTCATAGTCCCTGCGCTCGACCCTTTCATATACCTGCATGTGCTTGGCCCGTGTCTGGCCTGGATTATAACTGGTATTGGTCTGGTGTGCGCCATTTACACTGAATAACTCACACTGATGTTTTCTTTGTGTAGCTGCTTTCTGCAGGTTAGTCCTCAGTGATGCTCTGAAGTCGCCATTAATTATTTCCGTATTACAAGAAGCAACTGATTTATAGGTGAGAAGACTCTTCCCAAGGTCATGCAGCTAGTCAGGGGCTTAGCTGGAATTCAGACCTGGGTGGGGCCGATGGCACAGCACTTTCTCCTGAGCTGTGTCAAAGCCAGCAGCCTGAGCGCGCTCCTGTTTTAGGAGAGGAAATGGAAGCTCAGAGATAGAAAGAGATTTTTATCCCTTGCCATGGTTCTCTGCTGGCTACACTGGACACTTTCTGGCCAGCTCTAGTGGAATAGCGACCAGAGGGCTGGTGGCACTGAGCACCAAGCCTCGTCTGGCTCTGGAGGCCTCTGTTCTGGTTCTGTTGGTGCAGGGAGCACTGCCCAGATGGTGTTTATTCTCGCATGACTACTGTGTGTGTGTATTTGTTGATTAAAAATATTACTTGCTGTATTTTGTAGCAACATTAAAAAATATTACAAATCTCTTACCGCCAACAAAAATTGTGCCAATGTTTTCCTTAACCCTTCACTCACCAAGCAACATGGTTCTGTTGATGCCACCTATGCCAGGACTGGCAAATCAGAGCCTATGACTTACTCATGGCAGCCTTCACCTTGACTTCCTCTTGCTCTGGAGTCAGACTTGACCTCTTACCCTGGACTGCTCCCCACTCCCCCCATACCAGAAAGAGCCCTACTGGTAGTGTTTGCTGATTTCTGAATTTCCATAGTGAAAATACTCCCTCCTAAGGTCAATTTCAAATGACCTTCATGAAGTCAATTGGTTTACTAAATTTCCTGAAAAATTAAGAATCAGCTTTCAGGAGATGTTTCCTGAACAGTGGTAGATGCCCACATTTTCTTCCCACCTTCTGTTCCCACAGTGAGACTCCGTGCAGGACTATCTACTCAGTATAGCCTGTCTGGCCTTGACCTCAGTAGGCGGCTGGTCCCTCCTCCTTTGAGCTGACCTTCACTTTCCCAATTGTGTTCAGTTGCTACAGCTCAGGGAAAGAACAAATTGGCTGACCTCTGAAGGCTCGTTCCCTTTTTTGGTCTCAGCACACGAATGTGTTACCTTCTTTTTTTTTTTTTCTTTCATTTAATCACTGCTTGGCCCATTCTCTTCTAGGCTAATTCTCACATATTAATTTAGCCCATTTCTAATCATCTGTGTGTAGCACCCCAAGGTGCGCTTACTGGGGAGATTCTAGCCTATGTCCATCCTGGGTCAGAGCTTCATGCTGGGAGCGGTGCATGGCGTCTCTCTCAGGCATCTGCTCCTGAGAGGAGAGCTGTGGTGTCTCTGACCTCACTTCCTCTTCCTCCCAGCGTTCTGTTCTGTTTACTCCTCCCACCTATCCTCTAACCAATAAAATGGGCCAGGGCAGTTCCTTTATTAGCCAATGACCTTCCTCCATCATTTCCCCTTTTTCGGTTTAAACAAAAAAAAAAAGGCTTTAACTTTAACATAGCAAAATTACATATAACAAAACAGTTATCAAGTAAAAGTTACAATAATCTTTATCATAACTAAGAAAAACTATAACTATAACTAACTATTCTTAACTCCATCAAAGACTCCAGAAAGATATAATATTACCTAAGTAAACAAGAACTAAGAAACTTCAAACTCTAGAAATGACAGAGACATCTCGCTGTCTGGACAGTCACCCAAAATTCATTCTTCATGTCTTTCAAAGATTACAGAATAGGACATTTGATGTGTTACCTTCTTAGAGGTGTCTCTTAACTTTGCCTTTTCATTCTTACCCATGTTTTTGTATTAATGTGAAACCCATACTCCTTCTTTTCTTTAAATCTTAGCTCTCATTCATTCCTACCACTCAAGGCAGCAGCCACTCGCAGTCTTTCCCCCCATGCTACAGGCCTTTCTCCCACCCCTAGCACAGGTACTCCCTGCCACACTGCTTCTGTGCCCTGTTTCTGTAAGCTTCCTTGAACTTCCTGCTTTGCTCAAAGCTTGTACAATAGTTTGGCCCCTCACCAAAGAAGGTTCTATGTATCCACGCTCAGGTTCACTTTTCTAATCGTGTCTTCTTACTAGAATTGGTGGCAGTAGCCTTGCTCTCTCCCTGTCCATCAGTCCCTCCTTCCCACTCACAGACCGTGTTAGAGTCCACCTCCATAACAGGCTTGCCAAGCAAGGCATTGTGGTCCTGTAGCATTGTAGCTTTTCTTGCCTGTGCTGTGCCTGCCTTCCAGAACCTACCACTGGGACATCCTTCCTGGGCTGTTCATGTTTGTGTTTCTTTCTCTCTCTCTGCTATGAAATATGGTCAGCATGATGTGCAGTTTATTCCTAGCCCCAAACTGCTGTTAAGTCCTTTTGTGTGTGTCTGGAGAGTTTCCTGGATGGATGGAGCACGTGGATCTATGTTGTACAGGCTACGGCTGTCTATGTCTAGCTTACTTAGCACATTTTTTAGGGTCGTCCATGTTGTGGTTTGCATCAACATTTCATTCCTTTTTATTACTCAGTAGTGCTCCATTGTATAGATATTTTTGTTTTATTTATTCATGCGTTGGTTGAACATCTGGGTGGTCCCTTTCAGCCGCTCTGGATAAGTGGTTGTGAACATTAGTGTAGATGTATGTGTGGGCATGCTTCCTTTCTCCTTAGCTTGTCCTGGGTGGTGGAACTGCTGGTTCATAGTCAATTCTATGTTTAACCAGACTCTTCCCTGCCCTGGCTATACTGTTTTATACTTCCCAATGTGTGAGCCTTCTGATCTTTGTGACACCGTGTGTAGTGTTTGGATTGCAGTTATCCTGATGGATATGAGGTGTCTACTCAGTGTGCCTTGATTTTTGTTTCTCAGTAATGACTGATGATATCAACTATCTTCTCATGTTCTTCTTGGCCCTTTGTTTCTTTTTGTTATAGAACTTTCTGTTCAGGTGTTTTGTCCATGGTATTA
Organism: Microtus oregoni; assembly: GCF_018167655.1. Lineage (NCBI taxonomy): Eukaryota > Metazoa > Chordata > Mammalia > Rodentia > Cricetidae > Microtus > Microtus oregoni. Next base: position 30,912,965 of record NW_024543061.1, on the reverse strand, counting down.
GCACTGGGTTACTGTGACCAAGTCCTGAGATAGTTAAGGTGTCAGGAAGTTTTTCTTTGGCTCATGTGTCAGCTCCATGACTGTTCTCATTGCTTTGGGCACTGATGGGAGTGGCACATCATGAGAACATGTGCCAGAAGAAATTGTTCACCCCCTAAAATAGGAAGGAAGGAGAGATCAGAATGGGGTCCCTCCACCCCTATGAGGACACTTGTCAGTGACTTAAGGACCTTCTATTGGACTCCACTGTCAAAAGATTCAACCACCTGCTAGTGGTGTCACCCTAAGGACCAGCCTTCAACATATAGGCCTTTGGGGGACCCTGGGCCAAACCACACCACTCCTTTCAGTTGGGTAATTTTTGTTTTTATTATAAGTTGTAGGAGCTCCTTGTATGTCCTAGATACAAGTCGGTATGATTTACAAATGTTTTTTCCATTTTGTGGGTTATCTTTTCAGTTGCTTTAGATTGTCTTTTGATAAACAGAACTTTAATTTTTATAAAGTCCAATTATCCATTTAATTAGTTGCCTTTACTTTTGGTGCCACATCCAGGAATCGATGCCAAAAAACAAGTCATTCAGTTTGCCTCTGCATATTCTTCCAAGAGTTTTTTTTTTCTCCTACTTTCAGATTACTGATCTGTTTTAAATTAGTTTTTAATGTATAGGTTAGTGTGGGGCCCAACTCTGTTACCTTGTGTGTGCTATCAGGTTGTGTATACATTATTACTGACGAGGCTATTCTTTCCCCATTGAAGAGTGCTGGCACCTGCGCCGTCGCTAGTCTGTTTTCTACTACTGTGATGAAATACCTGAAGCTGAGAACTTACAAAGAAAAGAGTTTTATTTAGCTTCCAGTTTTATTTTGTTTGGCTTTGATTTTTCCAAGACAGGGTTTCTCTGTGTAACTGCCCTGGCTGTTCTGGTACTCATTTTGTAGACCAGGCTAGCCTCCAACTCTTAGAGTTCTCCTGCCCTTGCCTCCCTGTATGCTGGGATTAAAGGTGTGTGCCACAATGCCCAGTTTAGCTTCCAGTTTTGATGGCTGAAAGCCCAACAGCACAGGGTGCTAACTCTCGTGAGGACTCTCCTGGCTGCATCACCTCATGGCAAATCACAAGAGTGGTAGCATATTAGAGAGACATCATATCTCAGGTAGCCAAAGAGTGGAGAAGGGTAATGGCTGTCCCCATGCCCATTTCTTACAGGTTCCATCACCTTCAAGCATGACCACACTGAGGACCTAACTTCCAACACAAATCCTTAGGGACCAGGCTTAGCCTCATAACCCTTTGAACTATCAGTTGGCCATAGACACACAGGTTCATTCTGGACCTTCTGTTCTCTTCTACTGATGAGTGGGATTGCCCGTATCACCAGTTACTTGATTTTTATATATCTTCAGTTATTAATATTCTCTTTAGTTGTCAAAGAAATGATCATGGCAAAAAAAGTGAAGTAAGGCATAAACACATATACACACAAACACAGATACACAGAAGCACATATGCACATATATACATACCTTGCCCCTTTCCTATCCAGGGTTTTGATGAGGAGCTATGTGGCCTGCCCCTCTGAGAAGAACCTGTGTATTCATCTGTGCAGAGATGTGAAAATTCACTGTGGATTTGTGTTTATACATGTGCATGTGTGTGTTCAATTTAGATGCATCTTCATAATCAGCGTCTTTTTACTGCTTTGAGATACAGAGTCCTGAGGCTCACTAGTGGTCAGCAGTGTGTCATGCACCTTCTCAAAATGGATGTGTGTCTTGTCTCAATCTTCTTTGGTGGCTCCTGGTATTTTGCAGAATTTAACCATTTTCTCCTGGATGTTCATGTCCTGCAGGTTCCCCTCCCCTGCTTTTGTTTTTAAGGACTGGATTTTTCTGTGTGGTTATCTCAGAACGCTCTCTGTAGACCAGACTAGCCTAGAACTCAGGGATCCTCTTGTCTCTCTATGCCTCTCAAGTGCTGGAATTAGAAGCGTGCACCACTACACCTGGACCTGCTGCAACATTTTTGTTTTGTTTCTCACAGTGAGCATCGTAGCACAACCTTGTGCACACAGGGGACTGCTTTCTTTCCATAGGTATCTGGAAATTGTGCTTTTTGTCCCAAAGCCATTTTTAATGTCTTCCTCTCAAGTGTGCTTTATGATAGCCCATGGATGTTAGGCACTTAATAAATATTTACTGAAGTGAACTCTTGAGTTTTTTTTTTTAATCTGGGATTTATCTCTAGCTCACTACTTCATCTATGTAAACTCTTTTATGGCACCCTCATGCCCATTTTATTTCCTCTGAAAGGAGTGAGCATTTCAGTTACCAAGGCTTCATTAGGGGAATCAGGTGAAATGAATCAACAAGTATTTTGATTATCTGCCCTGTGTAGTGACTAGAGCAGGTGAGGAATGAGTGTCAGTGTTTGAGCTTTCCACACACCAACATGCCAAGCCCGCAGAGGCTGTGGAGGCATGCTGCTTTCCGGGCATTCATTGTAACAGTGGTACTTCATCTGAATGCCTCAAAGGCTCCTGGGGAGGGAACATTGAGCTGCTCTGAATGGATCACTGATGATAGACAGAAGTGACCAGTGGCGTTGGTGAGGTTTAGAGGCTCAGGGATATAAGGGACATGAGTCATGTAACCCCAAAGGTAGGGTGTGTGTAGAGGGTGACAAGATGGAAGAAAAAGCTTCAGAATCCAGTGGGGACTTCCTGGGATAGGCTTGGAATTCCAGGTGGGCTTGGCACTGGGCCGCTGTGAGAGGCTTTTGAGTAGCATTGTATTATTGGAGCTGGTCTTCACTCCAGTAGCTCTAGGGAATGAATTTTCAAGGGTTCCATCATGTAATGTTCCCTGTTCCTTGCTTCTTCTCACAGCTGTCGGAAAGTGTGGTGAACCGCATGAAGGATTCCTGCCAGCCTTCAGCAGGGCAGCAGCCAGCTCCGGGTCCTGGTCCTGCACCCACTGTCCCTGCACCCATCACCCCTACGCCTACCACTCCTGTGCCCTCCATGCCTGTGCCTATTGCTCCTCCACCTTCTTCACGTGGCCCCCAGGAAGGCGCCTTTAAAGCCCCTCAGACAGGTATGTTGGGGGAGTGGGAACAGAGGCTGCAAGAGATTTGCCCGACTGCTGCTGGGCTTGCCTTTACTCCTGAGTGATGCGAGTCATTGCCTTCTGCGGCACTGGCACTTCATGCAGCACTGGCACTTCATGCAGCAGACACTGTCTGGTGTGGTGCAGGTTGCAGGTGTGGGCCAGACTGTTTGCCTTACACTGTTTCCATGGCTGTGCATGTAAAAGATGAGGCAGAAGGTCGTCGTCTGACAGCTCAGGTAGGGAGTCATCTGCTTTTCAGGATCCAGAGGCAGAAGTGTCACTCAGCTGTAGCAACTCTACCCTAGCTACCAGTCAGAGAATGGAAAGTGTATGAAAGGGGGCCAACAGGGCACCTGAGCAATGCTGGCACTAGCCGCAGCCACCCTGATCTGACCCGCCTCCCAAGACACCCTGGCCACTATGGAGCTGGTGCCCATGCTGCTCTGTTGTGCTCCTCAAAAATGGCTTGTAGTAAACACAAAGAAAGAAAAAGCCTTGAAGAGAGGGCTATAAGATATAGTGGAGAAAGGATTTTTTGTGGCCTTGAGTTACTGTTGTCCTTGCTATCCATTTTTTTTTTTTTGAGGGTTTGTGAGATTAGAGAGTGGGAGTGTCCACTTTTGTCCAGGCAGCACTGCTGGAACATAAGGCAGGGACAAGCCCCCTCTCAGGGTGCACACAGCTCTGGTTAAAGGCCATATATCCAGCCTGGGGCTTATGAGATGATATCACCAGAAGCTCCTGCCAGCTGCCGAGGGCTAGGGGTGGCGCAGAGCAGCTTCCTTATGTTAGGCAGGGTCTGTGTGAATGTGGGAGGTGGGTGGGATTTTCAGGCTGTTGACAATAGGAGCAGAGGTGGGGTACAGTGTGGCCTGTTGAAAATGTAGATGCAGTTTACTGTCTCCAGACTACAAAGTCCAAAGGAAGGGGAGACATTGGTCATGGTCACCTCCAACAGGGGCTAGAGAGCTCTGACACTCCTCCCACTGTGTTTAGGCCTTAGGGCTTCCCACAGGCCTTAGAGCCAGTCAGAGCCTGGATTTCACTCTGAGATCTTAGTGAATGGGGTTGGATAAGCCTCCCCACCCCCATCCCTGTCTTTTACCCAGAAGGCCTCTCCTGGGATTTCTTTGGCCTAGAGATGAGAGGGACTGAAAGGGGTCTATCTTGACCCACTGAGCTTTATTTAATAAGCAGATTAACTGAAGAGGAAGAGAGCGATGGGAAAATAAGATTGTCATAATGTATTGTCGTTTGAGCATTGGAGAATAGGCATTGGCTTCAATTTCAGTAAGTTTCAGCTGTTTAAAAGGAATAATGGAAGTTCAGTTGTCACTTAGTTTTTGTACAAAATATTTTTCAGAGTATGTTTAAGTTTCTGAATGTGGAAAAAGTTTTGCCAGAAATGGACCAGCTTGAAATGGACTGGTTTTAAGACATCTTTTAAACACAGTTTTTGCCTTTTTGTTAGTGGTAGAACTAAGTTAGAAAACACTGTTAAAATTAAATTGTTCCCTCATGTCATTGCTCAGGTGCAGGAGCCAAGGCCATTGAGATGAAGAGGTCCCAGCTACCATAGCAAACTAGAAAGGAAGGTGGGAAGCTCTAAGAAGCTAGTCAGTTTAGAAGAACGACTGAGGGGCGGTTGATAAAAGGGGGAGACTAGAATGTTGACAAAGTGCTGTCATCGTGGTTTGTGGAGAGTTTGGAAGGTCTTTATGGTGGTTTAGTTGAGAATGCCCACAGTGGGCCGATGTTTGCTATAAAAGCCCCTTATCAGTGATACTTGCTGAGAGATTCTAGAAGGTGCTCAGTATTGAGAGAACAGGGACCTGAGTGGGCCCGACAGGAGGAAGGTTGGTGGGTCAGTGTCACATTATCTACAGTGGGGAAGAATATTATTTTTAAGTTGGAAAAGGAAATTTTTTATTTATTTATTTTTTGAATCAAAGTCTCATGTAGCCCAGGCTGGTTTTGAATTCTATCTGTAGCTGAGGATGAAGTTACACTCCTGGTCACAGGTATTCATCATACTTGGCATATGTGATGCTGGGGATGGAACCGATGGCTTCCTGTATGCCAGGCAAGCACCCTACCAGCACAGAAAGACTTTTCTCTAAAAAAAAAAATCACAATTTGTCCCTGAACAAAGCTTTTATAAATGAGTAGGAGAAACATTACTGTGGAAATGCAGGCCCCAGCGCAGTCCTCCTCTGCAGCAGGCTCAGGTGAGAGCCTGGGATGTTACTGAGGAGCATGTGCTATGCCCTCCTCAGACCCCAGCTGTGCCACTGTCCGTTCATGAGCGGGTGTGGTCGTTTTGGACAGGCCTTCCTTCTGGAATGGAATAGAAGACCTGTGCCCTTGTTAATGTTTGGCACAGGCCTCCTACCTTAGAATCCTGAGGTAGTAGTGGGGGACTCAGGACATACGAGTCAATTTCTTACGGTTTAGGGGCCGGGAAGTCCAGAATCAAAGGGCAACATTTGGTCAGGGCTTTCGTGCTGATGGGAATTGGGCAGAGTCCCTGCACAGGGCCTCACACAGGGGACAGACAAGTGTGAGAGCTCAGGGCTGCCACCATCTTACAAACTTAACAGTGCCATCCATGATGGGGGGCTTTCTAGTCCGAATTGCTACTAAAGGCAAACTTATTACTGCTGTTAGAATGTAGTCATGACTCACCCTGAATTTTAGAGGGGCAAGCATTCAAACCATGGCAAGAACCAATATAAACAGGATACAAGAGCGACTACCCTCCTCTTACACAAACATGGCAGAGGGGTGACTGCCCTCAGCAATGTCTGGTCTGTGTTTAAGAGGTAACCTCAGAGTGCTCACAGCAATGGGGCAAGTAATGGTGAACTTAGAGAGCAGTCCTCAGGTGGTTTGCTGCCAGCCCCACATTGAGGATGCCCTGCTGCAGAACCTGTGGGCAGACCAGCTTCCTGTCATTTGGCTCTGCAGTCTGGTTTAATTGAGACTCTGCTCCTATCTGCCTCTGGAACTCTGCAGTCTGTCCATGGGAAATGCTTTTCCATAGGGACATCTGTCCACATGCCGAGTGTGGTTTCCTGAGGAAGTGCATTATGTGTGTGTGTGTGTGTGTGTGTGTGTGTGTGTGTGCATGTGTGTTCCTGCACCCTTTTTCATCAATCCTGGCAGTTGTTGATTGCCTCTTTTCTTCTGGTTCATTTGTAGACTCCAAAATACCCAGGACAGAGAGTGGTGGTGGTCATCAGCCCTCAGCAGTGAAAGAGGATCTCAAGAGGTAAGCCCAAGAGTCTGTATGTCCCCCTACCCAACCCCACCAGGCCCTGAAGCACTTGCCTCATAATTTATATTACTTGTGTTAAAACACAACTTTTAATTTGAAGGTAAAAAACACTGAAAAGGGCACAGGGGACTTAGTTGTCAAAGATGGATTCCTATAAAACCTAGAACTGAAGAGTCGGGTTCTTAGAGGAATGAAGGAAATGGAGCTTGCCCAGTTCTATGCCATAAACTTCCTGCCAGCATAAGCCACTGTCCTGAGAGCTCGCCAGTCATGAAACAGGACTATTTACTTTGCTCCTAGGATGTATAGAAAAGTGGCTAGGGCACAGAGGCCCCTTTGTATAGGCCAGCTTCCTGATTCTTTGATCCGCGTTGTCACCTGGAGAAATCACTGCATAAGAAGGAGTAAGAGGAGGATGTTGTTAGTGAGAGCATAGTCAGGAGTAAGCACGGTGTATGTGCAGTTCACAGAGACTCTGTGGCCTTCCCTGATGGGCTTCCTTGTCATCATTAAGGAAACAGCCTCTACACGGTCCTAGGGTCCAGATTCAGCCCATGGACAGTGTCAGCCATGCCTGGGGTTTGCCCTCCAGCAGGACAGCCCTAGATAAAGACCTGTGTTCTCAAAATGTACCCTCTGGAATCCCAAAGGCATTTCCAGGAATATACAACCTCCTTCAGCCCCTCAGTCATTTTAACCATTTTAAAGTAATATATGCTGATAAAAGATTTAGAAAAATACATAAAATGAAGACAAATCCCCATAGACTCATTATCTCAGTACAACTGCTGTGGCTGTTCTGGGATGTCTCTTGTGCTCCATGCCTTTACCCTAGCTTAGGGTATATTAGCAACATAGGCATTTTCCTGTCTTGCTGCTTTACTTACTATTATAATTACTTTCCATCAGTAACACCTGCTTTCAAGCATGTTTATTGCCAATCAGATTGTTTATTCATTATTCTCAGGTTTTAGATTGAACTTATTTCAGATAAATCCAAGTTAGCAGTGGGGCTATGGTATAGCTCTTCATGATGCTGTGGTATTTCCTCTATGGTGGCCTTGAAGCTGTTCACACTGTTTTACTTTCAAGAACAACACAAAGGATCTTAGTCCTGCTAACTTCTTTCTACTAGGACATACTAGCAGAATGCCAGCCAAAGGGCAGCTATATTCAGGACAAAGTGAGATGTTTAAAACCCCAAACTGCTGCTGTTTAAAACCTTCAAGCTCTCAGCCAATCAAGAACAACGTGGCCCACCCTGCCTAGTTGTTTGAAAGGATGGCACTTATGGGACTTAGCTCTGCCCTGACACACTCCCTTTGGCATGTGACAGTCCGATTCTTTGCCTATGGATAGCCCTCCTATTTTTGATTTGGGTTGTCTCAGTGTCACTGTCCCCTGGCTGTGGGTGCTGTCACTGAGGCTTCCCCTCAGATGGAAGAATTGTCCTGTGCTTCTAGGCAGCCAAGGGCCAGAAAACCCCATCCCTGCTTAGTCAGGTATAGTGAGCAGGCGGGTCTTTTCCTGCCCATGTTCTTCCAGTCATGCCTTCTGCATCAGTTTCTCTGTGTCCCTCTCTGGCCTAGGTTCCAACAGGAGCAGGCTGCAGTCCAGGATGAGCTAGTCAAGGTGGCGAAAAAGGAGAAAGAGGCAGCTGAGAAGCACTTGAAGGCATCACTGCCTAAGAAGCAGGCCAGCCCTAACCGTGAGCAGCAGCAGTCAGCACGACTGGTGAGTGCGTCTTCTGAGCTCCCCGTCTTCCAGCCTGTGTAATAATGGGCAGCAAAGGCCTGGCCCTGGAGCCTGGGGCCCAGGCTAACTATATCAATTGTGGCTTGGGGAAAAAATGCTTATCAGGCACTGGTAATTTGGAGTCTTCAGACTCTTGACTCACTGTTTTCCTTTGCCACATTGTCAAAGTTCATCCCTGTGGCTTTAGGCCTCTAGAGCCATGGGGGACTGAGAGTCTCATTTGTCATAGCCATCACTGGTGTAAGGGTTGCAGTGCCATGTGTGTCAGGAGGGCATATGGGTGGGACTCTGAGGCATACAATGTGTGACACCAAGAGCATAATTTTCACAGCACAGAGCCCAGGTGCAAAGCCTAGCACTTTGCTTACAGCTTCAGCACACTGAGCCTTGTTGGAACATCATGATGCTCACACACAGGATTGCCCCAGGGGTCAGGGATAATAGCTACCCAGGGCTTAGCACAAACTAGCAAATAATGAAGGAGTGCTATGACTGCTGCTACTGTTACTAATGCATCTAATTGATCGAAGCTGTTAGTCAGGGTTCTTCCTGCTTTAATGCAAAGTTTATTTTACAAGTAAGGAGTCCAGGAGCACTCCTAAGGTGGACCAGTTCAGCAGCTCGTTGGCATCATCAGGGATTCGGCATTCCTCCTCCCTCCCCTCTGTTTTCCCCAGTGAACTAGCCACACTCAGGCTTACTGTTGCCACAGTTCCGTAATAACTGCAGTTGCCTCATGATTACAACTCTGAGCAGAAGAAGAAAAACTGTCAACCTCTGTCAGCAAGGACAGGTTTCCCAGAGCCACCTCCAGCAGCATTCCTCTTCCATTCTATCGGCCTGAATTTCACTGGGTGCCCAGAGCTAAACCATTCAAACCCAGAGTGACTAGGGAGGCTGTACTGTCTGCAACTAGGATCCTTTTGTTGCCTTGGTAGAGATGTGCACAAGCAAAACCATGCTGACGGCAAGGCTGGTGGTCTGGCTATTTTACAGCCTCTAATGACGTTTGCTTTGGAGACCGTGGATTAGAGACTAGCGGGCAACTTTGCCTCCGTTAGGTCAGTAACCTATGCACACAGAAGCATGTGAGATTGCAATTCTGGGATGAGATGGGCAGAAAGATAAGCTTACTGTCCTGATGACCACACAGCTATTCAAAGCATTCGGCGGGTGAAAGCTCTGGAAGATACAAGCCTATCTTGATGGGGAGAAGATAGGCTTAACCTGGGAACTTTGAAAGAGGCTGAGTTGTTTTCAGTCAGTGTTAAGTGGCAGAGATGAGTTATTTGGGAGTATTGTAACCTGCTGGTAGGACAGAGATGGCATTGGCTCTCACCTGGGACAGTTCTGGAGCGAAAGCATGGTAGCCCACAGGTGCTGTCACTTATTCTCACCGGAAAGGTGTTAATGACGGTGATGGTGAATTCACAGCCTCTCTTACCTCCACCTGCAAAGGAGAAGCTAGGCCTTCCTTTCTGCCTTCACCTTCTGACTCTTCCTCAGGTAAGTACTTCTGCTGGTGAGGTGGGCTTAGATGCCCCTAGGTGCAGGTGTGTGGATTTTTGTTCGTGTGGTTGGTAATGAATTTCTACCTTAGAATGAAGAGACTGTGTTCCTCCTAGCTTTCTCTCCCAGCTTCCTACATGGATGATGACTTCTGCAAACCAAGTCCCTTCAAGCTGAAAATACTTTATCTACTTTTGTGGGTGTTTCCACTTCTGGGTACACAACATCCTTTACTCCTTATGACTAGAGTTCAGATCTTCTTTCAGGAGCTTTCCTGCCTCCTGTGGTTGCAGCCTCCTTCCTGAGATTTTCCTGGAAGCTAGATCTGGGCATGTGTCCCTAGGTGAGCCAGGGATAGATATCCCCTTCCCAGGGACTTGAGTTTGAACTACGTACAGAGGGAGAGTGGGAGGCCAGGGTGGTGGATATTTATTACAGCTTAGGTGGGCAGTGAGGCCCCTTATGCTGTTAGGTTATGTCTTTTGCTCTCTCCTACCCCTCCAGGGTACACTTGTTTTCTCTCTGGTCCTCCTGTCCTCCTGCCTTCTTGGAGATCATGTCATCTGCTGATAGCTACCAGTTCACTCTTTTTTAAATTTACTGTAGTTGGTTTCTATTGGGAGGTGCTGCATCAGGTGTACCTCTCGTAGGAAGACCTGCAGCAGATGCAATGCTGAACCTTCTTGAAACGATGTTGTAGCAGATGATTTTGGAGACCTGCAGCCTCCTGTAGGAGAAGGGAACTAAGGCACCTTTTTGTATCAACAGTTAAAGTGTTGGAGAGGTGCTGTTGCCATCAGTGCAAAGGAAACTGTTCACTATGGATGGGTAAAGAACTCTAATTCTGGAACATTTAAATGAGAGGGAAAACAACTAAAACAAAAGGGAAAAAGATGAAAAATTTTTTTAAAAATCCCTTGCACTAAGTATGAAGATTTTCCTCCTCCCCCAATCCAGGCCTTTCATGCCTTCTGCATGTAAGTGCTGGAGATTGGCAGCTTTCAGGGCAGAGCTCCAGGGGCCTGGTAGTCTGGGGATGTGTGTGGACTAGAGCTGCTGCTTTTTGCACTAGGAGCAGGTGAACCTGAGACACACCTGGTGACTGCTGGAGTGAGCTAGCTGCCAAGCCTCCTTAGTGCCTCTGTTACTAAGTCCCACACCCTTGGACCTGAAGCCCTGTCTGGATGTACCGAGATGTAGAAGGAGCAGCGGGCTCTGTTCCTTCCACCCGGTTCCTGGCCGCCTGGCTAGCTTATGCCCCGAAATAACAACACACAAACTGTATTCATTTAAACACTGCCTGGCCCATTAGTTTTAGTCTCTTTCTGGCTAACACTCATATCTTGCTTTAACCCATATCTAGTAATCTGTGTAGCACCACGAGGTGGTGTGTTACCAGGAAGAATCTAGTGTATGTTCATCTTGGGCTGGAGCTTCATCGCGTCTGACCCAGAGAGGAGAGGCATGGCGATTGCCTCACTTCCTCCCAGCATTCTGTTCTGTCTACTCCACCCACCTAAGGGCTGGCCTATCAAATGGGCCAAGGCAGTTTCTTTATTAACCAATGAAATCAACACAAACAGAAGACTCCCACATCACTGAGAGGCATTAGGTATTTGATGTGCTCTTCTGCCCTCTAGTTTGCCTCTCACTTTTACAGTATTGATTTTTTATTGTCTTCTGCATGAGTGAGCAATGGAGCTCATTATTGGGAAAAGTTCATAAAACTAATGAGAAGGAAAGGTAATAATTTTTATAACTTGCTTTGCTAACAGAAGTGTTAACATTTCCCATCTAGTACAGCAGTAGTGGACAGGTCTGTGTACCATACCTGCTCCTGTCCTTGCACTTGGGTCCAGCCCCAACTCTTGTGGGTAAAAGCCATGAATGTCACTGGAGCCTATGTGATCCAGGAATTCCCTTTGGATTTGTGGAGAGAGGCTGGAATTCAAGTCAAAAACTGTGGTAGAAGCAGGAGAGAATGAAGTGGTTTAGGGACCCAAGCTGTCTATTCTGAGGCATAGTAGATTGAGAAATGAAGTCCTGGCAGAAATAGCATCACAGTTTGCCTGCTAGTTTCTGGGTGGTGATTAATAGGTATCTGAGATCTCAGTGCCCCTGACAGACAGCAGAAACATTCTCCCCCCCTCTCCCACCCTCCCTCCCTTCCTCCCTTCCTTCCTTTCTTTCTGTCCTCCCCCTTCCCCCTTCTTTTGTGAGCAGTACACACATGCACACACACATAGGCGCACACACACACACACAGAGAGAGAGAGAGAGAGAGAGAGAGAGAGAGAGAGAGAACGAGAGAACATAGTACTGGGTTAGTTTCCTAACAGATGGAGATAAATAGGCTGCCCCTGCCCTTAAGCAGATGTATTTGTTAGGAGAGTGACGGATTCCTGTGAGTGACAGTACAGACTTGAAAGGAGACCCTGGAAGATGCTGGAGGAAGAAGGTGCTATGCTGTTGGAGGTGAGAAAGGCCTCTAGGAAGAAGAGACAGGTGAACTGGATCTGAAAAGTGAGTAAAGGTTCTTGGTGAGGAAGGATGCTGGTGCTGAATGAGCCAGAGATAGAGGCTGGGGGTAGGGGTAGATTCTCTGGCCAGAGTGGAGGTTAGTGGAGGGTGCACTAGGCAGGGAGGCCAAAGAAGCCAGTGTGCGGTGACTTTCAGGAAGGTGGAGGGAGAGCTTGGGAGGGATTTTCTTTTCACAAGATACAAAAAGAGAGAGCCCAGCATCAACTCAGGGAAGGGCCCAATTGCATATCCAGCCATGGGGTCAGCTGTTCTTAGAGTTGGTGGGCCACTCTAGGTTCTCAGATGTGGCCAGTCTAAGCCTACGAGAGTAGCTGTCCTGTCTTCTCCCCAGGTGGCAAGTTCTTTTGGTCATTGTCACAGTTCCTGCATTGTTTGGATGCTTCCAGAAACTTCCACATGAGCTGTATGAATCTCTAGCTTATGATGTGAGGGAAATATTAAGACAGTCTGTAAGTTGCAGTTTTCAAAACTTAGTGAGGTGGGAAGTTTTAGCCCTTCTCCCAAATATCCCCCTATGTTTACGTAGGCTTTTCCTCAGACAAACCGTGGTGAGTAAGAACTGTGTGCTGGTCACACTGGTCTTTTCAGTGCTCAGCATGCAAACAGACAGTGTGTGGCTGGCACACAGCAAGCAGGTCTGGAAGGCTGCTGACTAGCTTCCCTTAGGGTCTCATTGAGGCCTCTTGCTATGAGTAGGAAGCAAGTGCCGGTCACAACTATTACTGGGACAGATAGCAATATAAAGTTCTAGCTCTTTCAAAACAACAACAACAACAAAAAACCCAAACCCAAATAAGGGCCTGGTGTTGTATACTTCACTGTAATTCCAGCATTCAGGAGACTGAGATAGAAGGATTTCCATGAGTTTGAGATTAGCTGCGACTACAAGTTCCAGGTCAGGCAGGACTATGTGGCAAGATCCTATCTCAAATAGGGAGGTAGCGGTAGTACAGTAAGATGGTTCCTTGAGTAAAGGTGTTTGTGCAAGCCCAGTAACCTGAGTTTATTCTCTACGACCCACATGGTAGAAGGAGGGAGCTGGTGCCTGTAAGTTATCTCTTGACCTTTGCATGTGTGCCATGGTACAAACACACAGAGAATATAAATACATGCAATTAAAAGTTTAAAAGAAAATCAGAGATGTATATCTGATTCCTAGCCAGTGACTTAGTAGACTTTCCTGGCTTCCTTTGCTGGGAAACAGGACGCTTGGGTTTTGGGAATGCAGTGCTCAGGTCATGAAGCTGGGCCTTAACATTTAACTGAGCAGTTTAGTGGCTTGTCCACAGCTAGGCCCTTTAGACATCTTTGAATTCCCACCTGTGTCTGTTTTGCTGGCCCCCAGATGGCTGATAAAAGGTGTAAACTGGGAAAACAACCTTGATGTTCCTCCCTTCTGTCCTCAAAGGGTCTTTAGATCAGATCAGAGATGGCTTTGTTTTTCTGTAAAGATCCAGAGAGGAAACACTCCAGGCTCTATAGGCCACATACAGGGTCTGCCTGTCTTTGTTGTGTTTATGACATGAAAATATACCTGGAACATTCCTGAATCAGAGTCCATACCATAAAAAGCCCTTGGACCGGATTGTAGAAAAATTCCAAGTGACAGTATTCACCTCTAGGAATTTTATTTCATTTTTCTGCTTTTAGAGACAGGGTTTCTGTAACTTACTATATAGCTCAGCTGGCCCTGAAGTTGGGGCAGTTCTCCTGTTTCAGCCTCCAGACTGCTAGGCTTTTGGGCATGGGTACCACATCCAGCTTGGACTTTGTCCTAAAAGTGTCTCTGAGTAGCCAGTGCCTTAGGAGCTGTGTGTTGGGTGGCTTCAGCTATTTTAGTGGATGGGCCCGACTCCGTCTTTCAATCTTTTAAAAATTATTTGTGTGTGTGTCGCATGAGAAAGAGAAACAGAGAGGGAGGGAGGGAGAGAGAGAGAGAGAGAGAGAATAAGAATGAACTTGCATGTGTGCAGAAACCTTCAGAAGTTGTAAGAGGGCCTCAGAGCCCTTGAGTCTAGAGTTACAGGCATTTGTGAGCCCTCTGATATGGGTGCTGGTATCCAAATTCTGAATCTTATGATAGAGCAGCCAGTGCTCTTAACCCACTGAGCCATCTCTCTCACCGTCTGTATTTCTGTGGAGTAACTTGGGAGCTGGGTAGTCTTAGTGGGAAGATTTGTGTTGGCTGCACTGAGCTGTAGTCTTCTCACCTGCAGTGAGATGACAGTGATCTCTGTGGAGAAATCCTGAAACCTCCTTTATTCCTGGTTTGTTTCTCCTTGGCCATTTTATATAGTGAAAAAGTGCCCCTCCCTTACACACTGCCACCCTTTACTGTGGATCATCTGAGCACACCTGGTAGCCACCCGGAACACTGTAGTTCATACGCCTTGGTCATCTCTAGAATTGACTCTGTCACTTGACCAAATTCTAACACTTTGGTTTAAAGACATTACTTAATTTTCAGTTCTAGAACTGGATAACACTTCATCCTATGAGGTAGACCTGTGTTCTGATGGCTGGACAGGGGTACTGAGCAGTCTGACCAGAAAGGCTTTCTGAAGACAGTTGAAACAAGCTCAAGAAGTTTCTTTCTAAGATGAGGACAAGGAGATAGGACAATAGGACCTAGCTGTTAGTTCACTTGAGAGTGCTGTGTAAGATTTGGACATCAGGAACTTCATGGTCAGACTAGTTCATACTGGCCTGTGTACAAGCTTGGTTGTTTCCTTTCTAATCCTTTTTCTGGGAAGGTGGGATAAACAGTTTACTTTCAGTTTGGATGTGGGTAACTTTAGCATAAGTGACCACTAAATGCTGATTTAGTCCATGCTGTATTTAGTCTAAAACAATGGCTTCCTCTGGTTTTCACTTCACCATGCTGGAGTTTAGTCTAAAACAATGACTTCCTCTGGTTTCCACTTCACCATGCTGGGGTTTAGTCCAAAACAGTGGCTTCCTTTGGTTTCTGCTTTACAGTTCTATTGGCTGTTTTTCTTCTTGATAACAAACCACCTTTTCTTATAGATTTCTATGCTTGGTGATTTTTTTCTTTGAAATTGGTTCTGGACATCATCTGCAGAAGAACAGCAAAGGGTGATTCTCTGTCCTCTGCCCAGGGTAGCTTGGGAAGACAGCTGTCTCTAGAGGAGGGGGCAGACATTCTGAGTTCAGCCTTGTAGGAGATAGTGATCAGGGATTTGTTGGAGCCAGAAAATGATGGATGTTGGTCATCCCAGGGGAATCCCTGGACTCTGAGCAGAAACTGCAACCCAGGCCATATGTGAGGCTAGGACCAGAACAAAGAGGACTCTTTGCAAGGCATTCTGGGGCATGTGAGGTATTGCTGGTCCTATCGCTGATAGGTTACCGGGCTGTACCTTGAGGCAGGCCCAATAGACCTGCAGATAGAGGTTTTAGCATCTCCCCTGGGAAGCCTACTTCTCATCCTAATCAAGTGTGTAATAACAGCATCCATGCCACACATTCTAACTTTCTTCTTAGCAGCTGTCAGCCAACTATTGGCCTCTTGGTAGAGATCCAGGAGGTGTAGTGTGCCAACAGGGGGGTGAGACTGGGGTGGGGGTGGGGTGCTAGGATAGAAGTTGGTGTGGATAAGGTGACCTGAGTTGTTCCAGTTACACAAGGTAAAGATGAATGGTGGTCTCCCTAGGGAGAAGTAGGGGGCCTGGGGACCTGTTTAAAGAAAGCTATTGCTCTGTGGCCTGCTCAGATTCACACTCAATGGAAGCCTTACTTCTGGGTAGCATAATATGTGTACATTGTATTCTAATGAAAAAGTAAGGATTTGGGGTGGACTTCCAGTCTGGCCCCCATTACAGGGTTATAGGTGCTTCCACTGTGGCCTTGTAGAGTTGTCTAGGGGCACCCTATTGCCCTCCACTGTGTGTCCACAGAAGCAGCAAGGCCTCATTAGTGCGAACTTTGTTAGGCAAGTGGCTGATTGTGGTTCCATTCCCGATGTCATTACTTTTAATTAGCAGATCGGTGTGTCTATGAAAATTTATGTTACACTAGAGACAAATGAGCAGGCTGACAACTGAGCTGGAACCTGGAGAAAACGGAAGGAAGCATTTTCTCTTCAGCTTCTTGAAGACCAACCAGGCTGCCAACCACAGTCAGGCCCCTGGCCTCTGTATATCTAGTGCGTCCCCAAGAAAGCGAGCTGCTAGCTGCCAGCTGTGGCAGTGTCAGAGTGGCAAGATATGCCCTCCCTGACTTCCACAGTATTCTGGCCCAAGTTGATCCTCTGGGCTTTGTGTTTTGAGCAGAGATTTTGGTGTCATCCATATGCCTAAGCTTATGGGACATTTGGTTTCAGCACTGGGCCACCCTCCTTGCCTGTGTGTGATAGACAGAGGTATACCCAGGTGCCCACTACCCTCTTCCTGTGGTGGAAGTTACTCACCCTTACGTTTTGCTGCTCCTGTTGTCTTGATGGTGTGTGCCTTTTTGCTTGGTAAGTAGGACCAATGCCTACCTCTGTGATATCCTTGAGAGGCTGGCAGAGCTGGGTATGATATCCATATGATTTGCTCACTATGCCACCTTTGCCTTCTTGTAAGTTAAGCAAATTGTTTGCCCCTTGGGTAGATGCCATTGCTGGCTACTGGCAAGACAAAGATTTGAAAAAGGTTATTATGCTGACCCATCAATTGGACAGGAGCCTTAAAGCCTTAGATTCTCTTCTGTAGTCACTCAGTGGCTGAGCCTCATCCCCTCATCTTGTGTTTTGATAGACCAAATGTGCCCCAAGTTCTGGTAGGTTTTGTTATCATAGAAGCCCCGTTGGTGGTGGCTTAAGAGCGGGGCATATTTGTCTCATGTTTAAGATATCCAGGAGCAGATAATCCAGGCAGATAGTGTAGTATGTCAGGAGGGTTACAGTCTCTTTCTGATCCCCAGTGTCCCTCTCCTCATGGATGTACAGTGGCTTCTGACCTCCAGCTGTCACATCATTTTCAAATTCAGAAAGGAGGGTTCAAAGCCCATTTCCTAGTGAAGCTTTACTAGTTTATACTGAAAAGATCCTGCCAGTCTCTGGCAGAACTCAGGCTGAAAGGGGGGCTGGGATAGTGATTCATTTAGCTGGGCACTGACTTTTTGACACCACGTCTTTGGGGTTATGTCATTCAAGAAGTGGACTGATGATATCTTCTACAGTGTGACTTAGAACTGGCTGACCTCTGGTCTCTGGCTTCAAGACTCTTCAGGTGCTGTCACTGTGACCTGTGATGTGACCTATGCATGTTGTTAAGCCTCTATGAAATTCAACTTCCTCTCTGGTCATGTAGCATGCTTCTTCCCCTGAAGTCAACAGGCTGTCTCAGCACAGAAGGGCAGACACAAAGCATTCTCTGTGTTCTGGCAGGTGAAATGGTCAGTGAATTCTTAGCGTGGTGCCCAGCTCCCTCACAATGTAGGAGAGAAGGCCAGCAGGCGACTAGAAGGAGACAAGAGGATTCAGGTGGGTCGTGTTTCAATATAGCAGAGAAGGAGCAGGCACAGAGTGGTCCTGAAAGCAGAATGATGATGTTTTGGGACACTGGAGTATTTTTGCCTCCTCACTTCATCCTCTTTCCTATGGCCCTGTGTTCTCCTAGAACCATCCACTGCTGTCTTGGTACTCCCGAGTTAACCTGAATTTGGCACAACTTCCAGTACTTGACACTCTTAGTTGACCCCATCTGGACACGAGGGTTCAAAGATTGTTTTCAGCTATGGACCCATGTGAGGCTGAGAAAGGAAGGGTGTAGGTGCTGTGTTTCTGACCACTTCGGTATCCTCTCTGGCAGTTGTGTGCCCTGTACTCTTCAGCCCACCACCCAGTGCCACACCACAGTAAGACTTCCCTGTCATTCTGTGGCCGTGCCCTTGGCTAGAGCCTGGGGGGAGAGTAGACAGTGTGTAGTACATCCCAAGTGACCAAGATTAATGCCGCCAGGTTGAAATGCCCGGGGATGTTAGTGGTACAGTGCAGACTTCTATGGCTTTAGACTGTTCTCCCACCTGGGAGGGACCATCCATGGCTGGACTGCCTCCCTCCTTACTCCTGCCCCTGGGTCTCCTTGTCTGTACTTCCTTCTCTTCCCTTCCGATCTGTGGATTGCTGCCATCTGTACCTTTGTCTTGTGGTATCTGTAATGGGTTGCCTGATGTGGCTTTGAGCTGCTCCCTTCCATACTGCCACCCTGTGGTGATGCACACACAGGCAGTGGGGCCTCCATTCACAGGCATCCAGTGTCGGTCGGGCAGTGTTGAACATGGGCCCATTCTCTAGCTGACTGGTTGGACACGATGTCAGCACCTTATCTCCGCTCTGACACACACTGGACATTAATAGAAATACAACTCGGCAGTGCGTGGATGGAATTTCAAGCAGCCACACCAGGCCAGTGCTCTCCATGTCCATTGTGTGCTTAACCTCTGCCGAAGAGGTTTTTGATGAGAAATAAGTGAGACTGTTAACTCGGCAACTGGGATGTGTCAGGCTTCCTTCCTTTCTTTCTTAGCCCCTTTTCATTCTTCACAGTGCCTCCCTAATCCTCCCTCAGGAGAGCTGGCTTTGCTGCCTCACGAGTTTTATTTAATCCACTGCTGCAGGCTCACACTTCATGGCCCAAGGGCCTTGGCTGTTTTCTAGCACCGCTTCCTTGGGGTGGGTTGGTACAGCAGGAAAGCCTGTCTGAAATGTTCAACTTGAGGTTCCTGCCCAGGTCCCCACTTTCCCAAATACTCACAGTTATTTTGGGCCTATAGGCTACTCCCCTTTCTAGCCAGCTCAGCCTCTAAAATCCTTTGCATTCTCCTTTTGGCTGTTCCTCCTCAAGTGTGTGGATGATGCCCCAGTCCTTCTGACCAGAGTGCAGCCCCAAGCGAAGGGCTCCTGGTTCTGGATGTCCCTCATGGGGCCAGTTGCTAGCTGCTGATGGCTCTGGGATAGATCCCCTTATGCACGGCTCCCATTCTAACTGTAACGGAAGACAACAGGATGACAGGCCCTCAGCAGCAGTGAGACCTGTGGGTCCTGACAGCCAGGCCAACAGGGAGGCCCAGCAACAGCACTCCTGATGGCCTTTCTAGATTCATCACTCAGTCTTCTTGAATTCCAGGGGTGTCTTTTTTCTGGGCTGCATCTTAAGTCAGAAGCCATGTCTACCTTCTGCATTCTGCTCCACTGACCTCCTTCCTGACTTTCCCCAACGCCTGTGTGGCTCCTGGTCTTGGGCATTTCTCTCTCTGACAGGTTTGTGTTGAGAGCTGCTTCTGCATGTTGTTGTATTGGGCCATTCCTCTAGCCTAACACGTAGGACTTCAGCACCAATTAGGTACTTCTCCACACCTGGGCCTTGTTCCCAAGGATTGTGAGAGACCTTGACAGACTGGGAAGATCACCTTTCCTTGCACCTCATTCCAAAGACTTCCTGCCACACCAGCCCCAACCCCAGCTCCTTCCTAGCTTCTGAGTGTGGAAGAAGCCTCTGCTTCTTGTGACCTGGACCTAGCTCCTTGCCCCTCCCTAGAGCCCCATGTTTCATACTTAGTGCCCTTCCTAAAATCAGTACCCCCTTCCTAAGTGCTCTTTAGTTCCTACTTCCTCCCCTTTCCCTTTATCATGGAGTATCCTGGAGGTACAGTGGTAAAGTTATGATCTCACTTCTCAAACTCTTTACAGTTTTGCTTTTACTTTCAGAAATGCCTTATGACGCCTCCATGGTCTCTCCAACAAATCTGTCTGTTGAACTTCACTGTCCTCTGTGTGGATTTGACCTTTGAACTCACCTCTGTTATTCTCTCTGGTGTAACTGTCTATCATGGCTTTGTTGTCTTACTGTATATGACGTGGAACCTACCCTCCTGGAGCCTAGACTCCCCTTGGAAAAGTAGACATCAAACAAGTAAACACTCTTGAGCTACAAACTGAACTAAGTGTGAAACTATTAAAGAGGAAAATGCCTAGAGAATAACAGTAAGGGCCTAATTAAAGTTGAGGGAAGCAAGAGGCTTGTCTGAGAAGCTGTCATTTGGGCTAAACCCTGAGGGGTGAGTAGGTGTTAGAAGAAGGAGGAGCGGGAAGAGGTATGAGGATGAGGAACAGCAGTAGTATAGTCAAGGTCAGGGAGGAACCTGCTCAAGAGTCTGGGGACACAGGCTAGGAAAGCTGGGACTTAAATGGGCAAGCAAGGGAGCTCTCAAGTCACAAGGTCTCTCAAGTAAGGGGAAAGCCAGGGTCTGAGATACGAGGGAGCTTCTGGTAGGTCTTATCAAGGTAGAGGAGGCAAGATCAGGAGGAGGCTCACCAAGAATCCCAGGGGGAGTTGTGATGACCTATACAGGGCAGTGATGATCTTGGAGAATTGAGTAGATAGGCAGGTTGTTGACTGGGGCCCACAGGCACAGTGACACAAACAGAAAGACACAGCTCCTTTTTCTGTCACTTGCTATAATAGGCTAGTGGGGGCTGCCAGTCTCAGCATCTGTGGCTTCTGGGTCCTTGATGATCTCTGATGGAGAGGGGCCCTGATGAGCCAGTTTTAAGCAAGAACACAAGCAAGCACTCCATTTCTGGACATGTCCTTTTGACTGGATGGTCGTCATGTGGCCTCTCAGCTATAGTTATCTAGGAATTGTGTCTAACCGGCTTCAAGCTGAAGCTCTTACAGTGGAGAAGGGAGGCATGGCTGCTGGGGGACAGATGGAAATTTGCCCTCTCTTCTGTTGCCTTCCGTCTGCCCACCCTAAGTGACTCCCGCATCCATCTTGTCCTGAACTCTGCGTGACTTCTGTTCTCTGGGTGCCATTGGTGCCAGCACTGTGACAAATTCTTGAGAGAGACAATTGAAAGGGAGTCAAGGTTTGTTTGGGCTCATGGTTTCAGAAGTATCTGCTCATTGCTGGCTTCATCATTGACTGTATTTCTGGCAGTGATGAAGCAGGTGGAAGGACATGGCAAAGCTGTTTATCTCATCATGGTCAGGAAGCAAAGAGAGGCAGAGAGGCCCAAGATGCTACACAGTATCCAAGGACATAGCACATGTGACCTTCTTCCAATTAGGCCCCCACCTCAAACTTTCTGTCTTTTCCCAAGAATTCCATGAAATTGTACGTCCATAAGTGGATTAATCCACAGATTAGGAAGAGTCCTCATGATCTGGTCACCTCTCAATGATTAAACCGACTAACTGGAGACCAAGCCTTCATCACAGGAGTCTTTTGGAGGGAGCATTTCATATCCAAAGTTTAACATCTCCTCTTGAGCTGAAGCTATCTACCTGGGAGCCCATATTCTCCATTAAACCTGTGCTTGGATCGTGTGCTGAGTGTTTGCTGCTTTGCTGCTTGGTTCTGCACATTTAGCAGTAATTAGGTCCTAGAGAAGGCACAATGCTTTTGGCTCTACCCATCCATTCTTTAAGGTGCTTCTGAGGAGTGGGTATGAGGGTGAGTCCCCTGAACTGAGTTGCTTTTTGACTCTTTCTTTCTAGTGGTTAGTTGGCCTTCTAGGCAGTGTCAAGCTTCCATTGCAATCTCAGACACATGTCTCTGTTATTCTGAAGATTTTCTGTCAAGATGCTGACCATAGCTCAGCAAACAGCTTCCCCCGAAGCCATCTGTCCAACGTCAGTCCTGGCCAGACCTCTCATAGGGCCAGTGCTTTCCAGCATATGAGGCAGAATAGAGACAAGTCACACAGAGCTGGTGCCTCCCCCTTGGGAATGTAATCAGGATGAGGACTGAGGTGGGGCTAGGCAGCTGGTTTATGGTGTTGCAGCTTTTGGGGTCTGGTCTTGGTTGATTGAGGCCAGTGTACCTCCTAGTCTGAGACTCAACCTGTATACCACCTGTCCTGTGAGCCCCAGGTAAATCCCTCTGCTTTCTCCCTGTCTTCCAGGTAAATGAGCACACACACCCTGCCCCTCCCCCACCAGCTTCAGTGTAGATTCCACATTCTGTGAGCCTGAACTTCCCCATTCAGCCAGAGCCAGACATTAGCTGCTCCATCTGCCATCTGACAGTAGATAGTCAGTTCTAACAGGTGGATAGGCAGTTCTCCCAGGCTAATGAGGTGTCGGTGGAGTCCTTCCCGGGACTGGGGACACTGCTGTAGGACTGGTCTACAGCTCTTTTTAGGACGATACAGCTGTCCAAAGGCAGTTGGTGCTCTCTGTTGACCCCAGTGAAGACCTCTTGACCCCAGAGTGTTGGAAGGAGGGTAGGGATAGTGTATTTTCATGTTTCTTTCTCTATTTTCTGGAGTCACTGTCAGGGGGAGGGAATGTGTGTTTTTATATGCTGTCCAGTCTTGGCAGGGCTTCGGGGCTGGCTCGTTCTTGGACTTCTCTGAACAGTTTTTTTTCCCTGATAAGAACTTCCTCCTTGGCATCCCTTGGTCTGTAGACTTCTGTGGAGTGGAAGCACTCTGCTCCTTTGCTATGCTCTGGGCCAGAACAGATCTGAGTTTTTAGGGTTTTGGGGAGAATTTTGTTTCTCTAGCAACTGAAAATGTGAGTAGTGGCATATGGTGGGGTGCGATTCAGGAGCCAGGCGGCCTGGATCCGATCCTGCTTCCCTCTGTGTTCTTGAGGAACTGGTGGTATCTCTCCTATTTCTTCTGAATAAGGTGAATAAGGTGGAACATCGGGAGGGCTCTTTGACAGAATGCGTGGACTGAGTTCAGCAACAGGCGCTGTGGCATGCAGCAGTTCTCTGTGTTCACCTTCCAGTGTGCCACACTGTACAGTGAATCATCCTGATGATTCACATCGGAATGTCTGTGCAGCCCTCTGCCCTTTACCAGACACACTCCTCCTAAGCCCCCCTCCTGCCTTCAGGGATACCTCTTGTCCACAGTAAGCCACTTCCTATGGCCATGTAATGTATTTTCTAAGATCATGTCAGGTTTGAGGCCAGATCCCAGAATCTATGTGTTTGGAAGGGGTATCCTAGAAGGGTATTTTAGAATTGGCGTGACAATTCCATGCACTTCCTTTCCTGTTGTGCATGGGGGCAGGTGTGGGCGGGGAACCTGGTTGCCTGCTCTCAGGAAGAGTCGACAAGGACAGACTCATAACTGACTTCTTCCTGATTTTTACTCTGTCTCTGGGGTAACTGTTTCTTCAACAGCCAGAGAATCCTACTGAACCTTGGTACTGAGGTGTCCCTGCTGCTAGGAGGTATATGCACTCCCAACTCCTCTGAGGTCTGGCCTATCTGTCATGCTTATTGAGCAGAGCCCGCTAGGTGGCAGTCCTGGGCCACTTGTTGGTGGGAAGGAGTGGACTGCTGCAAAAGACCCAGTGGGAGGGAGAGCAAGGGTCCCTTCCCCATGTGCTCTTTAGGGGGCCAGTAACTGAGGGTTCTAGAGACACTGAACCTAGTCCGGAAGCTGGAGAGCTCTTTCCTGGTAGACTTTCCACCTCTCCCAACCTTCTCTCGCTGTTTTCTTCTGCTGTTTTCTGCTCTCCCTTTGTTGTGGTTGCTCTGGGTCTCCTGTAGTTCAGGGGTCCAAGTGCTGCCCCTGGGGATGACTTGGGTTCTTCCCATCAACTGTGGTGCACTGGCTGGGGGATGGGCTCCTTCTTGCTGTGTTTTGCTTCTTACTTAGAAGTTGCTGGTGGCAGCTTGGCTTGAATCCAGAACAATAGAGGCACAGTTGGGCTTAGATGGGGTGTGAGAAATGCGGTGTTTAAGGATGGGCTGGGCTAATCCTGTGTCAATCAGCGGTTACTCTTTTCCCAGGCTGTGTAGTCTGAGGCTACTCCTTGCCTAATACTCCAAATTAGGGTGGGATTAAGGGTGGTTCTGTGGACTTTTGTCTTCAGACAGATGGCAGGAGACAGAGGGTTCCTTACACCATCTTCTCTTGGAGCTGGTGGCATCCTTCAAGTGCCTTTCTTGGCTTCCTTGTGCAAAACAAGCAGATTCTGACTTTCTTGTAGGCGGATGGACTGCCAGTTTTGGCAGCCAGGGAGATTTTATTTTTCAAGGCCCAGAGAAGAAGCGAAGGGAACTCAACTAACCTAGCAGTGACTTGAACTGTGGTGAGTACCAGTTGTGTTTAAGGATCCTAATGCTGGCTTCCAGTGCAGCCACTGCTGCTCATTTCTCTGAAGACAGGATTCAGTGGCAGGAGCCCTACTGTCTTTGTGTCCTCCTGAAGACTGACCAGGAGGCCAGCATGGCACCATGGTGCATATCATCCCATGACATTCCTGTGAGCATGCTGTGGCTGGCCTGCATGCCTACCATAGCTCTGGCTTGTCCCAAATTGGTTTCTGCCAACTTCACAGCAGGGTGGCGCCTCATGTAAATATGAAGGCCTCTGTGGGGATGGTTTCCTCAGAGCTGGTCCCAGCCTTATTCTCCTCAGGTTCTTGGCAGCCTGAGTATCTTCCAGATACTGATCAGTTGTCCTCACCTCTCTTGGCCTTCCTGACTCCACCTCCTTTGCTTCCTAGGCAGCTGTGCAGAGCCTTCACAACTAACTGTCTTTTATATAGCAGTGGGTAAAGAAAGGGCTCTGAGTTTGTTCTTACTCTCCTGCAGGCTCCTGTACTCTTGTGGCTGCAAAGGCACAACATACATACATGCCTAGCTCACTGGAAGCTGGTGTCACCCATAATGTGCCCTAGTGACTGTCATTCCTCAGGGACTAGGGAGGAAGAGCCTTGTGCTTTTTAGCTTTCTGGGGGTAGGGGTGGAGAAAAAGCCTTAAAGGTGATGTGGATATGCAAGTTCCAGGTGGAAGAAGGGGTCCACATTCCTTTGTCCTAGCAGTTAGTCTTCTGGTTCTTTGTGTTACAATCTGAGTCACCTCAGAAGGAGTGGAAGGCAATCGAAATCTCCCCTTGGAGAGGATGCCATCAGCTAGCCGTAGTCAGCTGTGCTTTTCTTCAGCTCTCAGGTCTATACACTCTGTGCCTGCTAGGATACCCAGTGGCTCCTTATTGTTAAGGTGCTAGCATTTGGTTGAGATGCAGCCAACTGGAGAAGAGAGGTAAGCTTGTCCAGGAACATTCTTAATGCTTCCTTCCACCGCAGACTGCTTCAAACAGTTCCACCGCTGGAGTGAAAAGCCTGTGTGCTGCTCCTAATAATTGGTTTGCAGAGAGATTGATTTCTGACTGTGTGATGCTGCTAGTAACCCCGGTATCTTTCTTAGGGATCATGTACCTCCAAATGCATTCTGTTTGTAGCCACTTCAGAGATGGAACCCCAGAGATGAAATGTTAGGCACCTTCAGCTGGGCCTGGTAGCAGTCCCTGCATTAAGCAGTTGGCCAGTAGTAGGGAAGATGGCACCAGGAGGGAGCAAGGCCACTGCCAGTCTTCCTGGGTCCCTGGTATCTTCTCAGCAGTGGTAGCTATCTGTCATATTCAGAGACCATGGAGAAGGGAGATTGCAGAGAGTATCTGAGAAAACATTTCTAAGTGTATGCAGAAAATGCCTTGGAAGAGAGTGGCTGACCGCAGTTCTCCTGACTCCCCTAAGTTCTATGACAGGAAATATAGGTAGTGCTAACTGGGAATGGGGAGGAGAACAACGTCCATGGATGGAGGGTGGGGTTCCTCACAGTGGCCTCCTTGGTTGGCAGCAGATCTGTGTCTCTGGGCAAGGAGGTGGACAGCCACAGAGCATCAGAGTGAGCATTCATCCTGCCAGTCTCAGCAGAGGGCAGTAGGGCCCATGGGAGGTGAGGTAACCTGTGTCTGCAGGCTCCTGGACCTTGGCTTGGTACTCAGTCACTGCTGGCACTCCAGTGCATAACCAGCATCTGGAAGTATCTTCCCCTTGCTCCTGAAACCCTGTGGGTGTACACCCTCCAGAGATTCTGCATGGTATCTACATTTGAGTCACTGTAGCTCTTTTTTTTGGCAGCTTGATTATTTAGACTTGACAGGTAGGCACAACTGTCTCATTAGATGTGGATGTATTTGTTGGTTTGGAAAAAAATGGAACATTTCCATTAGTCTATAAAAATACTTTATTCTTTAGGAATAAAATACTTTTATTCTTAAGCTTTTATTCTTAAATTCGGTATATCAAAACCTGTTGTCATTAAATTTAGGAAGTAGAAATGAAGTCATCACCGGTGCTGCCTTTTCATCAATGCCCACATGTTTGTGGTTGTGTTTGTATGTTTGTTTGTACACACCAATGCCACTTGATTTTTTTGTTGTTGTTTTGTTTTGTGTGTGTGTGTGTGTGTGTGTGTGTGTGTGTGTGTGTAGACACATGCCTGGGCATAGATCCTGGTCTTATTTGATCCTTAGAGTCCCTGTCATGTAGGGACAGGGCTAGTGTCACCCCCATTTTGTAGTTGATTCTGAGGATGCCCTGACCCCCACAGAGGATTCGTGTAGAACTGTATAGTGAAGCTGTGCTGCAGCTGATGCCTATCTATAGATGTTAGCATTGGAGAACCAAGTAGATGTGGCAGCTAGATCACAGGATGGAACTTCTGGCTTTGGGTTTCACCTCACCTGACTCCTCCCTGGCTCATGCATTAGTATTTGGGGGTGGGGGACAGGGAGTAGGGATTGCAGAGGGCAGGGTAGTTCTGTTAAACATGCCCACTGCTGAGAATCAAGTTTCTGTAAAAGGAAAAATCAGAGCACTGTTAAAGCACTATGTTGTAAATGGAGATTGCACGTTCATTTTCCAGCCGTCTAGAACCCAAATGATCACACAGAAACTATATTAATTACAACACTGCTTGGCCAATAGCTTAGGCATATTTCTAGTTAGCTCTTATATCTTAAATTAACTCATTTCTGTTATTTTATATTTTACCATGAGGCTCATGGTTTATTGCCTCTTAATTCTTGGGCAGCTGCATGGTGTCTTTCTCCTTTAGCAGCTACATGGTGTCTCTTTGACTCTACTTACTCTCTCTATCTCTGTTCGGATTTCCCATCTGACTTTACTGTGCTAAGCCATTGGCCAAAACAGCTTTGCTCATTGACCAATAAAAGCATCATAGCATATAGAAGAACATCCTGCATGCCTTAGTGTCTAATAGAGCTTCAGAGAGCCATGCTGCTGTATATCTACCTTACTCTCCTCTTCACCCCTGGCCAGAGGTGGAGGGGGGGCATCCTTTGACTCAGAGGCAATGGGGTTGATGGGTCTTGTGATTCCCCGTATTCTCTTCGAGTCTTATCAGAATGTTCTATACTCTTTCACATCCATACCTTAGGTGCTAGTCATGGACCACTTTAGGCATATGCCCGGTCCCCAGGGTGCCTTTGTAACATTGAAGTAACGGAATATAAAGACCAAGGGAGGTGTTGCTCTCTCACCTACTTGCTGCTCATTCAGCCATTACCTGCTGCTCATGGGATAGGCAGGTTAGGAAAGCAAAAACTCAACAGTTCACTTGGTAGTGTAGAATTAGGGTGGGGTCACAGGGCTACCCCACACAGTCTAGAAGACTTAGAGTTATAAACTTTAAATTCCCTCCAGGGACAGGTGTAGAGTCAGTGACAAAGCAACAGGTCCAGCAAGAAGTGAAGCCTGTACTAGTTGAGCCCAGGGTTGCTGAGCTGCAGGCATAGGTTCTTATGTGAACTTTAATGTCAGAATCCCATTCATCTTTTACAATGGGGAAGGAGGACCATGGAAGAAGAAGAAGTAGTGTGATGTAAGCAAAGCAAAAGCAAGGTCCAGTGTGGCCCAGTGCTGTGGGGTGTAAGCTGATGAGGTGAACTCACTGTCAGGCAAGTGGGGGTGCAAGTTTGTGATAAGGGGTTGCACAAGCATTTGGACTAACTGAGCTCTGGGGCAGCTCTGTGAGGCACTGCTGATAACCTTCCGTTTGTCACCTGTGAAGCAGGCCACCACCAGCTGTTCCATGACTGGGGAGTGGTAAAGTCTTGATTAAGAGGGCTCAGCTAAACAGAAGATGCTCCTGGCAGACTGACAGTCTTTCCATGGCCATCAGTGCCCATCAGCAGGTGCCACCCCAGTGTCCCCCAAAGCCTCTAGCTGTGTGATATTTTTAGCTCTTGTGTAACTCCATTAACCACATCCACCTCCTCGTGCTGCTTGTCTTATGTTTAATTATGTAAATGACATTACAAATCACAGTGGTGTTGAACTACAACTCATTTCTCACGGCAAATCAAAGCATGATATGCTGCCCCGTTGGCTGTCCACTCCATCCATAGGGAGATGTAGCAGAGGGTTGTGCAAAAAACAGATCAGGGGAAAAATGAAAGTTGTCTGTACGGAGTTCCCATGGGATGAACACAGGCTCAGAGTGAGCTTTTTTTTTTTTTTTTAACCTCAAGAGTGGTTGTGTGCCTGAATTATGCCAGTTCACTGCCAATGCATTTTTAGCCCTTAGCTTTAATTCTCCAACCACTGCTCTCGTGTGTGTGTGTGTGTGTGTGTGCATGTAATGGTAGACTTTGGATTATAGAGAAGGGTCAGTGGGGCCTGGAAGACTGTCCCTTGGAGTCACCTGGAGAAAGGGCTTGGGATTCCTTCCACTACCCCCTTGATAGTTGTGTTTCCCAGGAGTTTTTTGCTGCTGCCTGCTGTGACCCACAGATTAGCATCTGGCTTATTGTCTTGGATGGATGGATGGTCGTGAGGACAGGCTTCATTCTCCTGGTCTCTGGCGGCTTCTTATGAGCCTATGTATCTGTCTACTCTTGCTGCTTCTCTTCCTGGGATGCAGTGGGCATCTGATTGCCCCCCTCTTGCCAGCATCCTTGCTTTCTCCCAGCCACCTTGGCAGCAGCCCTCAGCTCTCCTTGTTCTCTCCTTTGTTCAGTTTTTCTAATTGTGGCCCGCCTCATTTCCTCAGTGCCTCTCCTGCCCTCCACATGCAGCTCTTTTCTCCCAGTCTCTCTTCGTCAGTGTTATGACTGTTGAGTCATGACAGGGTGGCTTGAGACAGTCACTTCATCCTAAACACATTAGCATGAGTCTTGTTTCCTAACACAGTGGGCATGCTATATATCTAATGCACAGGCCATGGACAGTCCTTCTGCCTGCCCTACTTTGTCTGTTGAAGTGCTTTAAGAATTCCAGGATTCAGTCCGAAGACACTCAAGCTGTGAAGTTGTTATAACTCTTGGGTTTTTGAGCCTAATGGGAAGGTTGTCCAGGTCTTGTTCAGTTATTTATGACAAAGACATTGTTGAATAGTGTGAGACCCTAGTTTTGTAGACTGTCTTTCATTGCATTTATTTGACCTTTTCCTGTGCCTAGATTTGGGTCAAGGTGCCAATTGGGTGCTTGGGAGTTCTCAGCACTTGCATCAGGAGACACATGACATTAGCTGACTGCTGGTGACATAAAATTTGGTGACTTGATTAAGGTAGTGAAGGTGCCTTTTCCCTTTTTGAATAAAAAAGTAGTGTGAGACTATATGCTGTCTCTCCAAACAGTCCTTCATTGGTGACTTTCTACCCATCGATGTGTTCGTGTTTGGGATGGGTCTCATTAAATTGCTCAGAGGGTCCCAGAGCTCCTGGACTTACACGATTCTCCCTGTGTCAGCTTCTCAAGTAGCTGAGATTACAGGCACACACAATAGTACCAATTTTTTGAAATAATTATTTTCTTGGGTTAAAACGTGTCACTAAAATTTGTTATGTGGGTCATTTTCAGTCCATGATTCAGAGGCACTAATTACACTAATATGTGTAATGTTATTATTTCAAACTGTAGCCATTAAGGACGCTTGTCTCCTTATCCCCTATCACTGGTTACTGCCATTTTACACTTAATCTCTCTAATTTTGACTGCTGTAGGGGTGTGATGCAGTTTGTTCTTTTGTAACTGACTCATTTCAATAAACATATTTCCAAAGATCATCATGGTATATAGCATATGTCAGCATTTCCTTCCTTTTCAAAGCTGAATAATATTCCAATTTGTGCGCGCGCGCGCGCACACACACACACACACATTCCATAGCTATCTTTCTTCATAGTAAAATTTCTTCACCACATAATTTTATTTGTAATATTTTGAAGACCTGTCATACTGCTGTCTATAGCAGCTGCATTGTAACATTAAATTTTTTTTAGCCTTTTAAAAATTTGGTGTGGATCTTTTGCACATATTTATGTCTGTATACCACATGTATGTAGTGCCTGTAAAGACCATAAGAGGGGGGTCTGATTTGCTGGGACTGGAGTTACAGATGGTCCTGTGCAGCCATGTGGGTGTTAGGAGTTGAACAGAGGTCATCTGAAAGAGCAGCCTGTGCTCTTAACCTTTGAGCCATCTCTTCAGCCCCACTTTAGCAATTTAAAATATCAATAGTAGTTTCTGAGGGACTTAGTTTCCCCACATCATGACTGGAATTATTTGTCTTTTGTAAATTATAGCCATTGCTACCCTGGTAGGTACAAAGTAGCCTCAATGAGATTTTGTCTTGTATTTCTTTAATGATGTCAGCCCCATTTTAATGTGCTTGGTAGTCATTTGTGTGTTTTCATGGAAAGATGTCTGTCTAGATTCTTTCCCATTTGATTATCTTTCTATTATTGAGTCATGGGATGTGTGTGTGTGTGTGTGTGTGTGTGTGTGGTTGATTTTGAGATATAGTCTTATATATTATATAGCCCAGGCTAGCCTTAAATTCCTGATCCTTCTGCCTCCAATTGCCAAGTGCTGGGATTGCAGATGTGAGCTACCATATCCAACTTAAGTTGTAGAAATTCTTTCTTTCAGGTACCAATCTCTTAGTAGGTATATGGTTTGCAAATATTTTTCTCTCATATTTTGGTAATATCCTTAGACATAAAACTTTTTAATTTGTATGAAATCCAACTTACCATCCCACCACCCACTAGTGCTTTTGGTAGTATGTTAAAGAATTGTTTTTAAACCCAATGTTGCAAAGATTTACTTCTATGTTTTTCTCCAAGCTTTATAATTTTAGCTCTTACATCAAGATTGTTTATCTATTTTGAGTTATTTTGTATATGGTGTGAAGTCAGGGTCCACTTTATCCTTCTACATGGGTAATACCATTTTATCAGCATCACTGTTGAATGGAATGTCATCTCCCACAAAAGGTGTTGGTATCTTTGTCAAAATAAATTAGTAATACATGTTCAAATTTATTACTAGACTTTCTATTCAGTTCCATTATGTATGTCTGTTCTTAAGCCAGTTACACATTGTTTTGGTGACTGTAGGCTAGTAGTTGGCTTTGAAACTGGGGTTGTTTTAGTCTGGGTTCTCTAGAGGATCAAGTGAATATGTATTAAAGGTTTTATTAGGTTGGATTATACAATAGGGTCTGGGTAGTCTAGCAGTGGCCACCTGTACCTATAAAAGCAGAGTATTGATAGCTTCTTATCCCACACCACTGTGCTCCCTGGTAATCTCTATTTATAATTGTAAGACTTAGGGATTCCTGGACTGCCGCTCTTCTTCAGTCCATGTTAGAGCTGAAGAAGTAAGACCTGATATTAGGAAAGGATGGTAGTGGTAGCAGCAGCAGCAGAAATGGCAGTGGCACAGCAGCACAGATGAAATTATGAAAAGGGTAGATGAACTTGTCAGCAAAACGTGAAGGCAAGTAGGCAAAGAACAAAAGCTTTTCCCTTGAACTTCCCTATATCTGGACTATCTCTAGAAGGTGCTACCCATATTTATTTAGACTGGATCTTCCCACTTCAATTAACCTAGTCTAGAAAATACCTTGTATATCTGAAAACTTATCTTTTTTTGGTTCAAATTCCTTTATTTTATTTTGATATTTATTGAGCTCTACATTTTTCTCTGCTCCCCTCCCTACCTCTCCCCTTTCCCCTTCAAACCTCCTCCAAGGTCCCCATGCTCCCAATTTACTCAGGAGATCTTGACTTTTTCTACTTTCTACTTCCCATGTAGATTAGATCTATGTAAGTCTCTCTTAGTGTCCTCATTGTTGTCTAAGTTCTCTGGTTTGTAGGCTGGTTTTCTTTGCTTTATGTTTAAAAACCACCCATGAGTGAGTACATGTGATAATTGTCTTTCTGTGTCTGGGTTACCTAACTTAAAATAATGTTTTCTAGCTCCATCCACTTTCCTGCAAAATTCAAGGTGTCATTATTTTTTTCTGCCATGTAGTACTCCATTGTGTAAATGTACCATATTTTCCTTATCCATTCTTTGGTTGAGGAGAATTTAGGTTGTTTCCAGGTTCTGGATATGACAAACAATGCTGCTATGAACATAGTCGAGTACATGTCCTTGTGGCACGATTGAGCATCCTTTGGATATATACGCAAAAGTGGTATACTGGGTCTTGAGGAAGGTCATTTCCTAATTTTCTGAGAAATCGCCACACTGACATCCAAAGGGGTTGTACCAGCTTGTATTCCCACCAGCAAGGTAGAAGTGTTCCCTTTTCCCCACAACCTCTCCAGCATAAGTTGTCATCAGTGTTTTTGATCTTGGCCATTCTTACAGGTGTAAGAAGGAATCTCAGAGTTGTTTTGATTTGCATTTCTCTGATGACTAAGGATGTTGTCTTTCAGCCATTTTAGATTCCTCCATTGAGAGTTCTCTGTTTAAGTCTATACTCCATTTTTTTTTTAAATTAGATTATGTGTTCTTTCGATGACCAATTTCTTGAGTTCTTTGTATATTTTGGAGATCAGATCTCTGTCTGATGTGGGGTTAGTAAAGATCTTTTCCCATTCTGTAGGCTGTCGTTTTGTCTTGTTGACTGTGTCCTTTGCTTTACAGAAGCTTTTCAGTTTCAGGAGGTCCCATTTATTAATTGTTTCTCTCAGTGTCTGTGCTGCTGGGGTTATATTTAGGAAGTGGTTCCCTGTGCCAATGCGTTCAAGTGTACTTCCCACCTTCTCTTCTATGAGGTTCAGTATGGCTGACTTTATGTTGAGGTCTTTGATCCATTTGGACTTTAGTTTTGTGCATTGTGATAGATATGGGTCTATTTTCATTCTTCTACATGTTGCTATCCAGTTATGCCAGCACCACTTGTTAAATATACTTTCTTTTTTCCATTTGATATTTTTTGCTTCCTTGTCAAAGATTAGGTGTTCGAAGATGTGTGGATTGATATCTGGGTCTTTGATTCCATTGGTCCTCCTGTCTGTTCTTATGCCAATACCTGGCTGTTTTCAGTACTGTCGCTCTGTAGTAGAGTTTGAAGTCAGGGATTGTGATGCCTGCCTCCAGACGTCCCTTTGTTTTACAGGATTGTTTTGGCTAGCCTGGGTTTTTTGCTTTTCCATATGAAGTTGAGTACCATTCTTTTGATGGGCATACCATTGAATCTGTAGATTGATTTTGGTAAGATTGCCATTTTTACTATGTTAATTCTGCCTACCCAGGAGCATGGGAGATCTTTCCACTTTCTGGTGTCTTCTTCAATTTCTTTCTTCAAAGATTTAAAGTTCTTATCATACAAGTCTTCCACTTCTTTGGTTAAAGTTACTCCGGGATATTTTATGCTATTTGTGGCTATCGTGAAGGGTGTTGATTCTCTGATTTCTTCCCCAGCCCTTTTATCAGGAGGGTCTGAAAGCTTGTCTTATGGTTGATTCTAGATCTAGCTAAGTTGTGACAACAAAGATTACCCATCATAGATCCCCTACCAATCTTCCTTCTTTGATTCCCTTAACAAGTCTATATGAATTTGATCAGCTTTTGCATTTCTACAAAATAAGACTTGGAATTTGGTGGTATTTTCATTGGATCTTTAGATTGCTCTGGGTATTGTGTTCATTTTTCAGGGCCACTGAGACAATGTCATGATTAGTATGATTTTAGTTAACTCTGAACCATCTTTCACAGTTCTAGAGCTTGGAAGTCCTAAATCAAGGTATTGCTGAAGCCCCATCTCTCTGAAGGTTCTAGGAAAAGGTCTGGCCTTTGCATTTCTCCTGTGTGTAGCATTGGCTGGAAGTTGTGACTGTGCCCTGGCTTATAACTGAGTAATCCAGTTTCTGTCTCCATCTTTGAATGGTTATTCATTCATCCTATTCCCTTTCTTTTTCCCCTCTCCTTTCCCCATCTTCCTCTCTTTCTTCCTCCTTGTTCATTCTTTTCTTCTGACAGTCTCCCTGTGTAGCCCAAACTGGCCTTCAATCATCTTGGAT
Source organism: Microtus oregoni (assembly GCF_018167655.1). Classification (NCBI taxonomy): domain Eukaryota; kingdom Metazoa; phylum Chordata; class Mammalia; order Rodentia; family Cricetidae; genus Microtus; species Microtus oregoni. The sequence goes on along the minus strand of NW_024543061.1, from coordinate 30,878,669 downwards.
CTTCCTGCCTTACTCTCCTAAGTACTGGTGTTACAGACATACACTCTTGTGCCCAACTCTTTAAGTTTTGTTTTTTTTCCCCTGCAGATAGTAGATTTACTTTTTCTGTTACCAATTTGAAAACCTGTTATTTCTTTTCTTATCTAATTGATCTATCAGAATTTCCAGTTTAAAACCATCCTTGTCTCATTCCTAATTCTAGGGGAAAGCTTTTCCTCTTCCATGATTGGCTTTTCTTCATATGATCTTTATGATCTGTGGTGATTTGAGTTAGAATGGCCCCATTAGTCTCATATATTTGAGTGCTTGGTCATTAGGGAGTGGCATTCCTTGAGAAGGATTAGGAGGTGTGGTCTTGTTGGTGACCTAGAGGATGTGTATCCTCTAGCTGGACAGCTTTGAGGTTTCAAAAGCCCAAGCCAGGACAGTGACTCTCATTTCCTGCTACCTACTGATCTGGTTGTAGAACTCTCAGCTGCTTTGGCCTAAACCTCTGAAACTATAAACAAGTCCCAGTTAAATGCTTTCCTTTATAATAGAGAGCTCTCTTCCTGTTCGCAAATCTTGCATCACCTCTTCTTGCCTAGCTTCTGCCTCCTGAGTGCTGGGATTAAAGGCATGTGCCACCACTGACCAGCTTAGCTTTTTATTAAACCAATGAGAGCAACAAATCTTCACAGTGTACAAAAAGATTGTTCCTCAGCAGTACTGTATTTCATCAAATACATTTTCTACATCAAGAGGATCATGTGGGTGTTTCCCTTTTTCTGTTAATGTGACTGATGTGTTATTTAACTGGTTTCTTCGTGTTGAGCAGCCGCACATTTTTCTGTTGCATCCCACTTGGGTTGTGGTCTTTCTGAGATGATGTTAGTCTTGCTTTGTTGGTAGTTTGCCGAGGACATTGCATCTGTGCTCATAAGAGAGACTGTTCAGTGATTGTATTTTATGTTTTCTTTAGCTGGCTTTGCTTTTAGGGTAATGCTGGTCTCATGGAATGAGTTAGATTTTTTTTTTTCAAGAGTCTGAGAAGTGTTGGTATTGATTCCTTAAGGGTTGATTAGAATTTCCCACTAAAGCCATCTGTTTATGGACTTCTCGTTGTGGGAGGCTTTAGTTACTGTTCATATGTTAACAGGTGTTTAAGCTTTTGTGAATTTTTTTGTGTAGTAATTTGAGTATTTCTTAGGGTCTCCGTAGCTTTCCCAGATCCCCAGCATGCGCTGTGATGTCTGCAGCGTGCTCTGTGATGTCTGCAGCGTGCGCTGTGATGTCTGCAGCGTGCGCTGTGATGTCTGCAGCGTGCGCTGTGATGTCTGCAGCGTGCGCTGTGATGTCTGCAGCGTGCGCTGTGATGTCTGCAGCGTGCTCTGTGATGTCTGCAGCGTGCGCTGTGATGTCTGCAGCGTGCGCTGTGATGTCTGCAGCGTGCGCTGTGATGTCTGCAGCGTGCGCTGTGATGTCTGCAGCGTGCGCTGTGATGTCTGCAGCGTGCGCTGTGATGTCTGCAGCGTGCGCTGTGATGTCTGCAGCGTGCTCTGTGGTCGCTTGGCAGTGTCACTAGCTGTGTGCCCACTCTGTCGTTCTGATGTTTCTGTCTGCTTTCATTTTTGCCAGGTCAGCTGAAGATTTGTTTATTTCTTGATCTATGAGAATTAATGTTTCTGTCTTATCGCTTATTTTTTTCTTTTCCACTTTATTTCTACTCTCTTCATTATTTCCTTCTGCTAGCTTTGGATTTACTTTATGAATTTTTTCCAGTAGTAGGATCAAGTCCACTGCCTTACATGTGCCAGAGAAATGCTCTGCCACTTACACCCAGCTGTAAGTTTGCTCTTTCTTGTTCCTGTGCATGTAAATGCAGGATATTGGATCTGATATGTTCTTTTTAAGTCAAGAACTTATATGTTTCATTATGTTATTACAGCTTTTTTAGTTAGTTTTTGCTTTAATTTTTAAAAACATTTCGGTTTCAACCATGTGCCTGGTACTAAAGTAATCCACCTGCAGGAAGCAGAGCAAATAGATAATGCTTTTTATTCAGTCTTTCTGCTTCTGCCGTTTGACTGGAATGTTTGATCCATTTACATTTAAAGTAATGATTGAGAAGGATTATTTTTGCTTCCTGCTCTGTTTTCTATAATTTGGATTTATGACTTTCATTCCCTATTTTTTCTGTTACTACTTTCTTCTGGGTGGAGCTGTTTTTTATGTGATTTATCAATTATCTTTTCAGTTGTTTTTGTTTATATTCTTTAGGCAATTTCATTCATAATGGAGATTGTATTTAACATCTTTCAAAGTTATAAAAACTTGCTGATAATTCATATAAGCAGAGAGTAGGCTGCAGATAATGTGGGCTTGGGAGATGGGAGAATGGTTTATTGTTTTAATTGTTGCAGAGCTTTGTGCCACATGATGACATCAGTCTGGAAATGGATATGATTTTACAACACTTTACATTTTTTAACTTTACATTCTTAAGTTTCCTGAAATCATATACTTAATAAAGCTGCAATAGTAAATTTTAAGTAATTTATATTTCACTATAATAAAGATTCACTATGACTAGACCTCTTAGTTATGTTGCTATCACAGTAACATTTTTTCTAACAGCATAAATTTGTAACTATATATTCCTTTAGTTTTATAAATCATAAGTAATATTTTAAAAACATAGATATAAAAGCCCTGTCCAGAGACTTCTCTTTTGTTCCTGACTACCCAGACCTGAATAATCACACAGAAACTGTATTAATTATAACACTATTTGACCGATGACTCAGGCATATTCCTAACTAGTTCTTACATTTTAAATTAACCCATTTTTATTCATCTGTGTATCTCCACAAGGTTGTGGCCTCCCAATAAGGTTCTGTTGTCTGTCTCCTTCGGCAGCTACAAGGTGTCTCTCTGACTCCACCTTTTATCCTCCTCCTCCTCCTCTTTCTCTCTCTGCTTAGAATTCCCACCTAGTTCTATTCTGTCCCGCCATAGGCTGAAGCAGCTTCTTTATTAACCAATGGTAAAAAGCATATTCACAGCATACAGAAGGGAATCCCACATCTAAGCCCAAAGCATGATACTGCAGGTTTACCTGGCTGAAGACCTAGATTTCCTTATGGGGGTCTGAGATCCTGTCTGGGATCTTTTGCTCCAGGTGAGAGGACCCTTTGGTATACATTCCCTGTCACACAGGTCTAGTAGAAGCAAACCCTCTCTGGTTTTGTCTTCTAGGAGGGTCCTAGGCTATTCGTGTTTTGAATGAGGTTTACAGTTTGTTTGAATACAGAATCTTTGGTATTTAAGTTTGTTGTCTCCAAGTCTTCTTACCAAGCAGAGCTCCTAGTAGGCTGTTAGTCTTTCTGAGGATGCTTTATCTATGGCATGTCACAAACTTGCTGCTTTGTGGATTTCTTGTAGCTCCACTACTTTGCCATTGTGTATGGGCATAGAGCTCTAGTTCAGTTTCTTTGGAATTTAATGAACATCTTGGGGAGTCTTCAGTCATTGTTTCTTAAATGTGCTTTCCTGCCTTTTCTCCCTCCCCCACCTCTCTCTCTTTTTTCTTTGTAGAATTTTTGTAAGGTGCTGCTATCACAAAGACCCCCCCCCCCGTTTTCCCTTTTTTGATGTCTTTTTGTCCCATTTGCTCCTGAGATACCATCATTTCTGTAGCTGCATCTTTGTTTTCATGTAGTTCTTCCTCCTGCTTGTTGAGGTTCGACGCTGGTGCTTCCTCTTGAACATTTTAGCTACCAACTGCCTAGTCACAGCATTACCACTGACTGGGGTTTATTTTTGTTCTGTCAGCATTTTCAGTATTTATATACCATTTTTAAATTTCTGACTGATTTTGCCCGTGTTTTAGCTTTTTGAGTATATTGAAATAGTTGTTTTAAGTATGCCTGTTTAGTTTGCTCTCTGGGCTTTAGAGACACATATTGACCATTAAATTTGTTTCTTTGGCCGGATCATTCTTTCATGTTTTATGATAATGCTGACCAAGTAACCATAGGCTGGGCCTTAGCTGGAAAGACTCAAATGTTCAAGGGCTGGAATGTGTAGGTTCTTCACACTACATAGGATGACTATGTAGTCAGAGCTCAGTTAGGAAGATCTCTTATGACCTTCCGTGGGGCTTGGGAGGGGTAGAAAACAGGGAGTGTGGGTTCCTGCACAGTTGTGTAGGCCTAGCTTGGGGAGAAGCGTGATCTTGGAGAGGGACTCTGTGGAGTGAGCCTTCAGTGAAAACTAGCCAGAACTGTTTTGTCTAAGAACTGACCCGTAACTCATATGGTTTGCCATGTCCCATTAGTTGAAGCAGCCATGAGCCCACCCACATTTAGGGGAGACAGGACTTTTACTTTCTCAAGGATGTATATCTCTTCAGGAAGAAGATCTTCTCTCAGCTGTCCATATACCTACCCAGGAGAACAGCAGAGTAAGCACAGACTCCCAACTCCTGTCTGAGCACGCGGGACTATAAAACAGGCATGGAATCAAACATTTACTGATAATAGACCTTAAAGAAATTTATTTGAAATCAATTCTTTGGAACACAAATAGTTTTCCATTATTAAAAACAAGAGAAAATTTGGGAGTAAAAGAGGTGGTTTAATTGTCTCAAGAGCTTGCTGTGCATACCTGCAGACCTAAATTTGGGTCCAGCCCTCACATAAAAATTCTGGTGTGATGGGTGGCAACCTGTTCTTGTATTCCCATTGCTGGGAGATGGAGGCTTGCCAGGTAGCCAGTCCAACCAGCTGCTGACTTCAAGATTCAGTGAAGGATCCATCTTAAACACCTAGGTGGAGAGGTGTCAGGAAGATAGTGTTGACCTTGTCTCCACAGTTATGTGCACAGGTACATGTACCCCATACACTTGCGAGTGTGCACATTTGCACGTGTACACATACAAACAAATAAAAACAAGTGTAGTTGTGGGATTGTAGTGCTTTTTACATGAAGAATTGAATTTTGGCTGAATATTTGATATTGCAGGACATAGAGCATCTAAAGTGTTTTTTTAGAGCTGATCAATATTTTGGTATTATAATTGTCAATGTTGAGAACAGTGCAAACAGGAAAAATGGCAGAATTATGTATGGGGCTATTTCTGAAATTGTTGAAGACTGTACCCAATCCCAAAGTTCTTTAATAGTGTTTTAGGAAATTCAAGTTAGCAACTTAGACAGCAGTTTTTAAACCCAAACATTCGAGCACAATTCAATCCAAAGACATACTGGTTCGCTACTTACATGCTGAGGAATGCTGGTAGGAAAACATTAAAAGCTGTTGTTTTCTGTTGTTTACTGCAAGAGCAGTAAAGAGCTGAGGGGTTTCAGACTCTGTTCATTGGTGGTGTGTGGTGTGATGACGCTGTGTGATCAGAACCAGCGCTGCAGTGAAGTCATGCTGTGTGGCAGCTGAGTGCTGCCAGGCTGTCTTGGGTTCATCATACATTTGACTCTGAATTGATATTTGGTCACTGCAGACCTTTCACTGCTCCACCCCGTATGTGGTTGTGATCTACAGTTTTAGCAGCCAGGTCCTGGCGGTACTCTGAAATCAGAGGCAGTGGAGACCCCATGTACAAGTCCTTTTGTGCGGCTGCTCCTAAGCAGACAGCTGAGGGGACTTGGTGCTGAGTCATGAGGCCTCTGAACAGCTCGAGTCACAGAGTCATCTTATGCTGGATGTGTGTATGCTTGTCTGTGGTTCTAGCAGAAGGAATAGGAAGGTGGGACTCTACTGTGTCAGTGCAGTTTTTTTTTTTTTACTTAAATTGTAAAGATTTGGAACAAATACTATCAGACTTCCCAATATAAAGCAGCGACAACAGATTTTATACACACACACACACACACACACACACACACTTGGGGTGGGGAGGTAATGCATTACCTGTCAGTTATAGTCTAGTTGTCTAGTCAGGAGATAGAAACCACAGCCATCTCTGCAATAGAGTGAATTTGGTAATAAGAACTGATGAGGTAGGTTATTAGGCAGGCTACTGAAGGGAGGAGGACACTAGGTGTCAGGAGGTAGCAATTGCAAGTCGCAACTGTAGCCTGTCAGACTGGGATCAGGGAGGAGACTGCAGTTGCTGAAAAGTGGGAGGTAGAGGGAAATGCCTAGGACACTCAGTTTCAGGGGCCACTACTTAGGGCTTTTTCTCTCTGGTGGTGAGGCATGTAACAGTCAGTCCTGCAGGGCTTGGAAAGCTCAGCCTGAAACCAGCTGCTGCCCAGTAGCACAGCATAGCTGCCTGATGCTTCTCAGAGCAGGCAGGGCAGGAAGCAGGCAAGGTCTCTTCATCTCCCTCTCTCCTTGTGGATCCCCTCCAGTTCCCCTGTAAATGAGCCTCAGGAGGCAGCTGGGCAAGTTGAACTGGGGATTTCAGGGTATCACCCAGGGCCAGGTCACAGAATCTTGCAGTAAACAGTGTATACGAGTGCTGCAGCCTAAGAACTCAATACTGTCCCCTGATGGGTGCTGTCTTGTGGGCACGTGGGATGGGAGACCTGCGTGAGCTGTGTAACGGGCTGTTTAGAGATTTCTGTTCTTTGCATAGTTCAGACATTTCACTACAGAGAGTGATGTTTTGTTTTGGTACAATATGGCCTCCTAGTTGTGTTTTGCATATACACACACAGTTCACTTTGTGTGTAGTTAGCCATGGTGATCACTTTCGTGCAATTTTATGAGAACAGCACAGAGCATATTCCAAGAGTAGTTTGGATAGTAGCTGATGTGCTATGTATAATCTCCTCAGTCAATCAGGCAAATCTGCAGTTACAACCCAGGCAACCCAGAGGGTACATTTGTTAAGTATTGATAGCAATAGCTATGTGGTCTATATGATTAACACTCACCTCCTGCCAGCTGGTAGGTAGTGGCCAGCATGGCATCTAGGGTTCTGAGATGAACTTTATCTTCAGTCATTCACTATTGACTTTTGTTGGTGATGTCTTAACCACAACATGTTTCCTTTTAATTGTGGTGACAAAATGGTGTATAGTTGGTGATTAGGGTCACTTGGGTACAATGTTCTTTCTAGTTTATAAATCAGGAGACCTAGGACGGGGTAAAGTGACTATAAACAAAGCAGCAGACCTTCAGCAAGTGTCAGAGTCCTTCCTGCCCTCATCTTTGCCTGCTGTGGCTGACCACCTTTCCACCAGCTGCACATAGCTTATACCTCTGCTGCTGCATTTGCTCTCCAGGCAGCTCTCGTCTTCCTTCCTTTGAGATCCACCCATTTCCTAAGGATCCTACCTTGCTAGGCTTCTATGTTGTTTAACTAAAGTCAGATCTCCCCAAGCCACTGAGGGCCCAAATCAGCATGTGAGGGAAAACCAAGCATGGTGCCACTGGCAATGAAAGCCTCTGGGAAGGAAGTCTGGCAAGATAAGTTAGTAGATTCCCTGCTTCAGGAGCAGATTGAACCAGATAAGATAGCTTTTCCAACAGGAGATTGTTACTTATCAGATCAGTGATTTCTTCAGCAGGAGGTCAGAGCAGGTGGAATCAGCAGCTTGTATTTGGGGCCAGGTTGTAGGGAGAGTTCTGATCATCAAATGCTAGACTTGGGAGTGTAGGGAAATGCTGGCTAAGAGAAGCAGGAACTGAGGTTGGTGAGAACCTCTTCTGCACACACTGCTCTAGCACTTCACATTCACAGTCAGCCCGACTGGCAGCCCTGCAAGCCCTCTTAGCGCCAAGGTTTGTTCACTGAGATGATATTGTTAGCATTCTCTGTTTCCAAAAGTACAAGATAAAACTACCAGCATGGTAGTGTACGCTGTTAATCCAGTGTCTGGGAGACTGAAGCAGGATAATCCATGTTTAAAGTCAGTACCCCAAAGGACAGTGCTTTGTCCTTACTGGAATAGGTTCTTATTCTGGTTATGAATTTGTCTTTTCTGTATCAAATGCTTCTGCCCAAACCACCATATGTGGACTTAGTGGCATTCCACATAGTATTGCTTCTGACCAGGTAACTTACTTCAAGCAAAGAAGTGTGACAGTAGGCCCACAGTCATGAAAGCCACTGATCTTACCGTGTTCCCCACCATCCTGAAGCAGCTGGCCTGATAAAAAGGTGGACTAGCCTTTTGAAGACACAGTTACAGTGCCAATTAGGTGGCAGCTACCTGGAGGGCTGGGGCAGGGTTCTCTAGAAGGCAGTATATGTTTTGAGTCAGCAACCAGTTTATGTAATGTCTCTCTTAGCCATGGGTCCAGGAATCAAATGGTGGAAAAGGAAATAGTTCCACTCACTATTGCCTGTAGTGCCCACTAGGAAAAGTTTTTCTTCCTGTTCCTGTGACCTTCTGTTGGCTTAGAAATTCTGGTTCCAGAGTGGGAAGGGCATACAACACTCTTTCATTCCACAACAAACGTACCACATTCTGATGAATCGGAAACCCAGACTTCCCTTTGGCTGGCCACTGGGCTTCTAGTGCCCTTAAGCCAACAGGCTAAAAAAGGAATAACAGTGTTGGGGTTCGTGTGTAATTGATCTAGATTACCAAGAGGAAATTGGATTGCTTCTCTATAGTGGAGGTAAGAAAGATATCTGAAGTACAGGAGATCCTTTAGAGTGTCTTTTGATGCTGCCATGTCCTGTGATTAAAGTAATGGGAAACTACAACAGCCTAATCCAGTCAGGATGACAAAGGACACAGAACCTTCAAGAATATAGGTATGGGTCACTACTGTAGGGAGAGTCAAGACCTCATGAGGTGCTTACCCATAGTGGAGGGAATACAGAGTGGGTAGTAGGGGAAGGTACTTTTAATTATGGCCGCTGACCAGTTGCAGAAATGAGGATTATAATTGACATGTATGTTTGTGTATTTTGTTAAGGATGTTTTTGTACAGATATTTTCTGTTTTCATATGTACAGATATGTTTTCTTTCCTCAGTTTCTTTATCACATAAGGTAACATCAGATAATCAGTGGTTATCATACTTAAGTTTGAGATACTAAAAGAATGTCCCTCAAGGGACATTACCAGCTTTTCTAAATTTATAATGCTTTTGCAGTTGTACAAGGGCTGGTTAAATAATCTTAGGCATAATTATGACCTGGTTATTGTTTTCATTTGGAAATGAAGCATGACATGAAGAGATTTGTTTGTATTAAGCTGACAAAGAGTAGACTTGTGATGACCATTCTTGATTGTCAACTTGATTACATCTGGAATTAACTAGAACCCAAGTGACTGGCATACCTGTGAGGGATTTTTGCCTGATTAAATCATTTGAATTTGAAAGATCCACCTCTAAACTGGATCTTTGAGGTGGAAAGATACACCATCTTCCTCCCATCCCCCTGCTACCCCTCAGACAGGGTTTCTCTGTGTAGCTCTGGCTGTCCTGGAACTCATTCTATAGACCAGGCTGGTGTTGAATTCAGAGATCCATCCAACTCTGTCCCCCAAGTGCTGGGATTAAAGATGTGCACCTTTAATCCAGATTTTTTTTTAAAGGATTTATTTATTTAATGTACATTGAGGTTTTGCCTGCATGTGTGTCTGTATGAGGGTGTCAGATCCCCTGGAACTGGAGTTACAGACAGTTCTGAACTGCCATGTAGGTGCTGGGAAACGAACCCCAGTCCTTTAGAAGAACAATCAGTGCTCTTAATCTCTTGAGCCATCTCTCTAGCCTTAATCTAGATCTTTTGAGGTGGGAAGATCCACCTTTAATCTGGGTCACACATTCTACTGGCACATAAAGGACCCGGAAGAAAGAAGCTTGCTCTCTTTTTGCCTGCTTACTCTTGCTCAACCTAGCAAGTCCTTCTTTTCTCTGACATTAGAGCCTACCGGTGGAATGTCCAAGAAGAATCCAATAATTGTTCAGTTCACAAGGCTGATGTCTCAGCTGGATCATTTTTTTGAGGAGCAGGTTTTGAGACAGGGTTTCTCTGTGTAGCTTTGGAGCCTGTCCTGGAACTCGTTCTGTAGACCAGGCTGGCCTTGAACTCACAGAAGATCCACCTGCCTCTGCCTCCCAAGTGCTGGAATTAAAGGCGTGTGCCACCACCAACTGGCTTAGCTGGTCTTTATTATACACCAGTAGCCGGATAAATAGACTCAAATACCAGTGAGGAATGAACCTCGAGAGTGAAGGTAAGCAGGCAAAGAGCAAACACTTCCTTTTCCATGTACATTTTTTTTTCAGAGTTGGCTACATTAATTTATTGGAAACAGATCAAGACTTCCATGTACATTTTATGGGTTGCCACTATAAGATGTGGCCCAGATTTAAGGTGGATTTTCCTACCTCAAAAGATCTGGATTTGAGGTGTATCTTCCCACCTCAAATGATACAATCAAGAAAGTCCCTTAGTTAATTCTAAATGTAACAAGTTGACAACCAAGAATAGCCACACCACCCATCAAGTTACCCTGGCACATTTGTCAAAAAAATTATAGTGTGTCTCAGTGAGTCTATGTAGTGTGTTTTGTAAGAAACATGAGCATGTTTCAGATAATAAATGCTTTAGGGTACAAAAAGATGTCTTGTCCATCTTTCCTTTAGCGTCCAGCTTAGTACAGAATGCACGTCCGACTTCTGAGTGATTAGAAGCAAGTAAGAGAAAGCACCCATGAGCACATTCCAGCATCCCTATGTCCCAGGCCCTGCTGGCCAGTGTGTGTCACTGGCTACACTAGGCAGGCTGTGTAGTGACTGAGATCTTTCTTCTGAATTTTACCTTTTGATTACTTAGAAAAGCAAGCACAATGTCTATGTGCTGCAGCATATTTTACTCTGTAATGAGAGTACATGACAGGTTTAGAAACTTGGGCCTCCCCACCTAGAATCTGAGTGGTTTATTTTCATCGTTTCTACGTGTTTTTACATGCAACTTTTATTAATGGCAAGTAACAATGTTTTCATTCTTGCTAGTTATTTAAAGTCTAAAACCAGTTTAGGTTAAAAAAATGAAAGTAGGTTAACAACAACAACAACAATAATCTAACAAATAAAATGGGACATAAACTGGCAATATCATCAGGTAGCATGTCAATAGGTTTGAATAATGCTACAACAGAGTCTCCCCTAATTTGCTAATTCCATTTCTATCTTTATTCTTGAGTAGCTAATGCACTGACATGGACAAGTCAAGAACTTAGGTTTACAGTAAAAAGGAGCACTAAGCAAGTCCTCCAGTTGTCTGATTCCCTGTTTTGGGATAAGATTGGCGTTCGTTTCTTTTGTGTTCATCTAGTGATCCTTTGGTTATATTGGAGAAAATATCCCCTTTAATCTTTTCCCATTTGTTTTATTCAGATTAGCTCTTATTCTGGTCCTTACTCTCCCTTGCCTTGGAGGCTTATCTTTTTGCCCTGGCTAGCTGGTTTGAGTTTGTGGAGGTCAGGATGGCTTCTTCCACACCCTGCTGTCCTTGCTTTGGGCTTGTTCCTACCTTCTAGATCCTTAGGAATGATGAGCCTAGAGGCTTTCATAATGCTGCTGTGGATTGGTGCTGCCATGGCTGTGATGGGCACAAGGTACAAGGTCAGCGGCTTAACAGCCCACACCCACTGTATCTTCTGGTGCAGTACCAGGGACAGACAGCATGTCTGCTAATCAGAGTTAAATGATGTGTCTTCTCCACAGTGCTGTGATCATTCCCTTCTGTAGCTCCTTATAGTGTCTTCCGCAGGAAGGAGCAAGGAGGAGGGGGTACCAGCAGCTTATGCATAGGCCTCATTGGCTGTACCTGAGACATGTAAGCATCTCTGAGCTAGATTGATTTGAGCTGGATTTCACAGCCTTCCTCACAGTGGCCAGTGGACTTCCTTTTCTGAGATGGAGCCTTCTACCTCCTGCAGACCCTCTTATGGGACTTTCATGGTGGAGGGACATGATTGCTCTGGACAGAGGCTGCCAGAGGCCAAGAGAATGGTGCACCCCACAGATTATCCAGCTGAACCATTGAAAAGGCCAGAGAAGACCAAAGCCTCAGCTTTCATTGCCTTGCATAGCTCAGTAGTGGAAGCAGAAATGGTGTGATCCACCATGCTAAGGCAGCTTTAGCACTGGAGTAAGGTAGAGTCTCCTGACTGGAGGCTTCCCAGTAGAACTTTCAGGGTTTCCTAGAGGGAGAAAGACCTAGGGAAATGCCTTCCGGAGTGCCTCCTTGGAGAGAAACAGTGTTCTAGTATGTTGTCAGAGGTCAAAAGGCCTCTGTTCTGACCTGGGACTGGGTCAGAGGGAGTAGCTGGGCACTGGCCAAGGGGTCAGAAGTGGAGATGATGCAGCTGGAGTCTGTAAAAAGATATAGAGCACCTTGCTAGCCACCCCTGTTTCCCAAGTGGCAGCCAGCATCCTGCATTTATGCTGCCATCTCCTGGTTCTTCTGTCCCCATATACTCCATCCATTTTTCTGCCTTTTTATTATGTTGCCACAACCTGCCTCAACTCCTGTCCCACTGAATGCCGCCCCACCCCCAGCCCGTGGAACTGAGATCAGAGGCCTATAGTGTTAGGAGTCCGATTGCCCTAAAGCAGTGAAAGGAGGAACACTGCCCAAAAGGTGGAGACAGGGCAGAGAGGAGTGCAGCAGGGTAAGTGAGAAACAGATGTGGGCTCTGGAGTGGCTGAAGTGAGAGAAGATGAAGGGGGGCCAAGAGGCTGTACTTTATTGGTTACTGTGGCTTACTTAGTCAGTGCTTTTGTGGCTTTACTGGTGCTCATGGAGTATGCAGCTCCTGCAAGGCAGTGCACAACAAGGAAATGATTAATTGCCCCTTTTAAATTGTAATTATGTCACTCACCAGAACCTGTGAACACTAATTCTTGATCTGCAGAGGGAGTAATTGGATAATGAAGGGCTGCCTGTTTGCTGGGCGCTGTTCTTGTCCTTGCATTCCCACCATGCCAGGCCCTTCTGTCTCTAGTCTTTGGACGTGCCTCACATCCCTGGAGGTTTCAGTGTCTATTCTGGCCTTGTCACTGTGGCTGCCTGGCACTGCCATCCATTGACCGCAAGTGGGGCCCAGTTGATGATGTATGTTCCAGAGGAAAGGAAGCCGGTCACTTGTGAGCCCATCTGATGCTACTAAGTTTTCTTCAAGCAACAAAGCCTGCCTTGGTCAACTCTAGCCAGAGAGCCAGAAGCCTTTCTTGGAAGCATGATGAGATACTCACGTGGGTCAAGGGGACAGCTGAAGAAGCAGGCTTTGGAGGGGACAGGCACCAGTCAGCAAGTAGACCACAGCACCACTAGTGTGAGAGCCAGCTTCCATGTTTGTAGTCTACCTTCTCACACTTGGCCTGTTCAGGCTCCTGATCCAGATACTGAGACAACTTGTGGCGGGGATAGGGGGGTGGCAAGTGGGCACTTCAGCTGTCTCTGCAGCAGTTAGGAGGGGAACTGTTCTCTTGCTGTGCTTCATCCCTCACCGCTAGTGGGCTCTTAACCAGAGGGGGAAGGATGCTAGCAGGCAGATATTGCACAGGCCTGCAGGCTTCACCCCCAGCCTTGGGGTAGTCACGTCTCCTATTCTATCACATGGAGAAGTTTTCCCTTCTCCATAGGAAGCGAGTCCACAGGATGGAAAGACCAGCATCTTATGGGGCTGAACGTTATTCCTCTCTCTGGGCTCACATTACTGTCTCCTTTGTGAACTGATATTCTATTTGCTGACCTTAGGGTGTAAGAATGCACAAGTCACATTCTTCAGGTTGGGTACCACAGGTGTCCGGTTGAAACCTCTTCACTCTCCACTGGCTCTGGAATCACTGGCATCTCCCTTCCCCTCAGTGTTATTGATTAACCTATTAGTAACAGTGAAGTTCATTGTTCAGGAGTCTCTAATTTGAGTTTTGGTGTTCACAGTCAGGCTAATGAACATTGGCACCACGGTTATTACTTTGGTGTGGAGTGGTAAGAACACACCGGCTTTCCTCTCGGCACTTTCCAACATCTAGCACATTGTTATTGATCTTAGTCACATGATGTGACTATTTGGCTTATGTAAAAGTTCGTACAAACCTCAGCCAATATCTCGCCTGTCCTTGACCCTCAGCCCCAATACTACTTTACTCTCTTTCTCCAAGAGTGTCCCAGATTCTGCAGGTGAGTAACAGCAAGTGAGATTCATCTTTCTTTGACTTGCTTATTTCACTAAAATGCTTCATATAATCACTTCAGTAGGTATACCATTCTTTTATAATACAAACTCTGGAAGTCATGCTATTTGAGGACACACAGGCCTATGTGACAAGCCTACAACTGGCATAGTGATGAAGAATAAAACTTTTTCTAGGAAAAACCATACAGTTGCCCCCGAACCTCACTGTTTTTATATATACAGTACTAGATAGAAATGCTAGTCATGGCACTTAGGCAAGAAAAATGGAGAAAAGCATCTATGTATGAAAGGAAGGGGTTCAGTAGTCTCTGCAGCTAAAATGATGACATTCACGGAAGGTCCTGGTGGCCTCAGATATTGTTGGAACAAACAAATTTAGTAAAGTAACAGGACCAGATGTGAACATACACAATCACTGTGCTTCTGTATGATACAGTGAGCTATCTAAAAAGCCAGGTAAAATCATTTGCAAAGTTCTTTAGATTTTGAGAGCTTTTTCTAGGATTGAAACTGTTTGGCCTATAGCTTCTTAGACTGTTTTTACTTTGTTCTTTTTTTTTTTGTTGTTGTTGTTCTTATTTAAATCAGCAATTATCATAGCAGTTGTGGGCACAGTGAAGGTCGAATCTTCTGTCAAACATGTAGGTTTGCCCGTTTAGATGAGGTGTGGGACACAAGGTGAGATTCATGACCTTGTGGATAAAGAATAAACTGTGATGGGGCTATATTATACTGCTGTCCAGTGATGGTATAGCCTTAACCCCCCCCCCCCCCCACACACATACACACTGCAACCATATACTGCCCTGTTGGTCAATACCCGTGCTAGTCATATGAAGCAGAGTGCTGTCACTCTGCACACTAAGACCCATGATGTAGTGAGCACCTGTGTCTCTGTCCAACTCTCTACTGTATTGAGTCTTTCTGAGTTTTCCAGTGTTTTCCTTGTGCCCACTGAAGAGAAGATGATGTGGTAAGACAGTGCGCTTGCCGTTGGACACCTACAATACAGTATCTTGTGTTTGCTGTGTCTTTCAGTGGTGTCTGGTGCTCAGGCAGAGTTGCTGACTCATACTTCCTAGGTTTGTGCTGGTGTGCCGTGATGCCCACAGAGTGATGTGATTGCTTAGCAGCACACTTCTCAGAGCACTTCCCCACCTTAGCAGTGCATTGTTCTCTTCATCTCCCTTGGAAGGCACAGAGCCTCAGCACAAGTCTTAAAAGGGGCCTGCAAGTAGCTTCAGAGATAGCCTGTGGGATGCATGCCCTATAGAAATGTAGTGTGGACTCCCTTCACATGCACATAGGGATGCATGCATGCACGCATGCACGGCTCGAGCTTTTTGTCTCCTTCTCCTTGCCTGAGTGACCCAGGCTCCTTCCATTAACAACTTTAGACAATTGAGTTCCTTTTCTGCTCTCCTGTCGAGCTTTCTCCTTGCTTCCATTGCACTCCCAATGCTTCCCTCAGCTCCCAGCCTGTCTCCTGTCTTGGTCCCCAGGGCAGCCCCCACTGGCAGATTTCATTCTCTTCCTCCTGCATTAAGTAACCTTTCCCTCCCTCCCAAAGCCATTTCTTTCTTTATTTCCAAAATGATTTCCTTTCTGTGTGGAGAACTTCCTTAACAACTGTGTGATCTTCTGGGAACAACCTCTTCTTTCCTTTACTTGAACTTCATTTCTAGACGACATTTCCACTGGAGTCAGGCTTCTGGTTAACAATTCTTTTATTTCAGTACTTAGAAAGTGTGCTGTCACTCCTGCTGGCCTCCAGGGAGCCTGCTGCAAAACCACTGTCCTTTGTACCCTTGTTTCAGGGATAACAGGATTTCTGTCTAGCCATTTTCAAGAGTTTTTATTTCTCCTTAATATTCACAAATTTGTTTACAGTTTCTCTGAGAGGTCCTTTGAAGCAAGGTGTGTGTGGGGTGTGTACTCCCCCTTTCTAAGTCTTAAATTTGTAGGGCTTTCACTTGCAAACCGAGGAAGTTTCCAATGTTACTTGTGTAATTTTTTAAAGAAAACCTTTCTTTCCTTTGGAACTGGAATAGTCCACATTTTTGTTACAAAATATTATTTTCAAAAATTATAATTTGTATGTATGTGTATATGTATATGACTTAATTTATACAAATTTATGTTGCCAAAGATTGCTACCAAATTTTCTGGGTTTTGCAGTATGTTCCTGTGATCCCAGCAGTGGGAGGCTGGGATGGGAGGATCACAAGTTTGAAGCCAGCCCATCTCAAAACAAACAAGTAAAAATTCAGATGGGCTGTGTGTATGTGTGCATGCGTGCAAACGTGTGAGCAAGTGTGTGAGTGAATGTATATGTACATGAGTATGTGTGACTGTGTGTGATTAGTACAATCTCCAGACACCTCTTCTTTTTTCTTACCCACTTTCCTAGATTTCTCTATTAAATAATGCTTTCAATTACAATTCTGTAGTTGGGTACTGTGAATTTTATCTGTTCTGTCTTTGAAGAATCACTCCTCTGCCTTCTGGGGTCTGGCTTGACTAATGAGATGTTACACAAACCATCCATCCTGTTACTGTGGCCATTCCCATAGCAAACCTCATACTCTAGGGTCTCCATTGAGTGGTTAGAAACAGGGGTATTGTCTGCTAATCAAAATGATGGTTTTGCTAGTAGAGCTAGTAAGTCAGACAACTGGCAGATAGTTCATGGGGGTTTGGAATGTGGGATGCTGTCAGGAGAGGAACTTGGCCTGTGCCTTTAGGATTCTAGTCTTGTTTATTATTACTATTATGGTACTTTTTGACTAACATGCTCATACCTGAGGGAGGAGAGTCACACAGTCTCAACGGTAGGGAGGTAGTTTTACTTGCAATGAGTCTCTGCCCATTTCTTGCTTACAGGAGCTGGTGGCCTGATAGAAAGATGTGGATGGACCTTAAGTGCCAGGATGTTAGACGAGTCTTACCTAATTCTGCAGTTCATTAGGTGTGGCCAGCCAACAGGGAGCTCATTCCGTTTCACTCCAGTTTCTCTCATGTGACATGAGTTCAGAAGCGACCCAGCCAGGGGATTATCCAGTGATAAATCAGGATGTCACTGCTCTAGTTCTGGCATGCAGGTGACCTTCAGCAGACCCTGTTCATCCCCCCACCTTTTTTTTTCTGAAGTGGAGAATTAGAATTACCCTTTCATTACCCTTTCTGGCTGGGTTAGGTTAGATGTTGAGTCAACACATTTGCCCACATTTGTTTTCTATTGTATGACAACAGAGGAAGGGACCGAAGTTAGTTGTTGAAGATCCTACCTGGTTCTGGGTTTCCAGAATTTTAAGACGTGAGTTTTTGTTTGGCTCTTTGTATAAGGGTTTTTGGCTTGGTGTCTTCATACAGGTAGCTACCATGAGCCCCTTGTCCCCGGTGTTGTGTTGACAGCAGGCACTCTGAGTAGAGCACTACACAGGAGTAAGGCTTTCCAGCTTCAGTCTCCACTGGTGTTCATTAGACCAGCACACACCTCAGCTTCCACCTCCCAAAGAGAGTGTCTTTAGGGAGTCTAAGATAGTCCAGCTCCTTCTGTTCTGGCTTGTCCTTACAGTAACAGGATCTATAAAAATGTGCCTGTGCATGTGTGTTTGTGTGCATACATGTTATGTTTGTGTGCCTCTACATGCCTGGTAAAGGTGGCGCACAGATGAGAGTTCACTCATGGGTGGCAGGTGTAGGCTCCCCCACGGCTAGAAGGTGCCTGTGTGTTTCCTCCCTCTTGGTTTCTAGGTGGCCTCTCACTTGCCAGGAACATATTGCTCTATCTGCTCCCTTCTCTTTTGACTACTTCCCCCTCCTTTCCCTTTCCTTCAGTGTAGAATCCTGGCTAATTATTTTACCATCTTGCGATGATTTGGAAATGTTTAGAGGGAAGTTATCTGAGAAGAGTCATACTCTCCAGCACACTGTGGAATGTCTAATTGACTGGGGTGTTCCTGAGGGCAAGACTGGATTTTGTAGCACAGGAACATGAGAACCTGCTAATAGTGTGCATGAGAGTTTCTGTGGGAGAACTCCCTGACCTTTATCCTGTCTTGGCCTCTCTGTCTAGCCAGAGAGGAGCTTGCCTTCATGTACATCATGCTGAGGTTCCACTCTGGATGTGTGCAGCCTTGGGTAGTAGGATCAAGAACCCCTTTGAATGTAACTCCAAGCTACCCTGAGGAAAGCTGGTGTTTTAGACATTTTACTACTCCTGCCATTTCCCCGTCTCTTGTCAGAGGCTTCATGGCTGAGCTCTTCCCTCTTAGCTTCTTCACTAAAAGGTAGAAGATCAGTTTCTTGGGGGCTCTGCAGGGTACATAGGAGAAGGAAGTACCAGGCAGTAGATCAAAGAAAATGTCCCTTGTTCCTTTTACCACAGATGCTAAGAAGGATGCTGGTGTAACTAGGTGGAAGCAAGAGTTAGGAGAGGATTGTTGGAAGACAACGGGAATAAATGTGCCTGTCCAGAATGGGAGGCTCGGGCAGAAAGCCAGACCCTGCCACAGATAACAGTATAATTTCAGAAGAAGTTAGTGTTATATGAATGCTCTTGGTTTGAGTAGGTTATCTTCACGTCTCTTTCTGGTTTATCATTTCTAATTGCTTGTGGATAGAAAATGGGGTGTTCCAGGGATGATCTGAGATTGAGACTACCTTAGGGCTTTAGGCTTCCTGTTTATCTGAACATCTTTCTTTATTCACAAATAATTTTTTTCCGTGATATTTATTGAGCTCTATTTTTCTCTGCTCCCCTCCCTACCTCTCCCCTTTCCCCTTCAACCCTCCCTCAAGGTCTCCATGCTCCCAATTTACTCAGGAGATCTTGTCTTTTTCTACTTTCTACTTCCCATGTAGATTAGATCTATGTAAATCTCTCTTAGTGTCCTCATTGTTGTCTAAGTTCTCTGGAATTGTGGTTTGTAGGTTGGCTTTCTTTGCTTTATGTTTAAAAACCACCTATGAGTGAGTACATGTGATAATTGTCTTTCTGTGTCTGGGTTACCTCACTTGAAATAATGTTTTCTAGCTCCATCCATTTGCCTGCAAAATTCAAGGTGTTATTTTTTTCTGCCATGTAGTACTCCATTGTGTAAATGTACCATATATGTGTGTGTATATATATATTTATCCATTCTTCGATCAAGGGACATTTAGGTTGTTTCCAGGTTTCCAGGTTCTGGCTATGACAATCACATGTTCTGTGGCACGGTTGAGCATCCTTTGGATATATACCCAAAATTGTTATTACTGGGTCATGAGGAAGGTTGTTTCCTAATTTTCTGAGAAATTGCCACACTGAAATCCAAAGGGGCTGTACCAGTTTGCATTCACACCAAAAATGCAGAAGTGTTCCCTTTTCCCCACAACCTCTTCAGCATAAGTTGTCATCAGTGTTTTTGATCTTGGCCATTCTTACAGGTGTTAGATGGAATCTCAGAGTTGTTTTCATTTGCATTTCAACTAAGGGTGTTGAGCATTTCCTTAAGTGTCTTTCAGCCATTTTAGATTCCTCCATTGAGAGTTCTCTGTTTAAGTCTGTACTCCATTTTTTTTTAAATTAGATTATGTGTTCTTTCGATAACCAATTTCTTGAGTTCTTTGTATATTTTGGAGATCAGACCTCTGTCTGATGTGGGGTTAGTAAAGATCTTTTCCCATTCTGTAGGCTGTCATTTTGTCTTGTTGACCGTGTCCTTTGCTTTACAGAAGCTTTTCAGTTTCAGGAGGTCCCATTTATTAATTGTTTCTCTCAGTGTCTGTGCTGCTGGGGTTATATTTAGTAAGTGGTTCCCTGTGCCAATGCTTTCAAGTGTACTTCCCACTTTCTCTTCTATGAGGTTCAGTGTGGCTGGCTTTATGTTGAGGTCTTTGATCCATTTGGACTTTAGTTTTGTGCATTGTGATAGATATGGGTCTATTTTCATTCTTCTACATGTTGCTATCCAGTTATGCCAGCACCACTTGTTAAATATACTTTCTTTTTTCCATTTGTTATTTTTTTTTTTTTTTTTGGTTTTTCGAGACAGGGTTTCTCTGTGGTTTTGGAGCCTGTCCTGGAACTAGCTCTTGTAGACCAGGCTGGTCTCGAACTCACAGAGATCCGCCTGCCTCTGCCTCCCAAGTGCTGGGATTAAAGGCGTGAGCCACCACCGCCCGGCTCCATTTGTTATTTTTTGCTTCTTTATTAAATATCAGGTGTTCAAAATCAGACAAATAAAATTTTTTTTAAATTTTTTTTTTATTGAGAAAAGGAAAAATAAAGTATCCGCCTCCTCCCAACCTCCCATTTCCCTCCCCCTCCTCCCACCCTTCTCCCCCTCCTCCCAAACTCCTCTCCCCCTCCCTCTCCAGTCCAATGAGCAGTCAGGGTTCCCAGCCGTCCATGTCTAGGAAGGTGAACATCCAAACTGGCTAGGCTCCCACAAAGCCAGTACATGAAGTAGGATCAAAACCCCGTGCCATTGTCCCTGGCTTCTCATCAGCCCTCATTGTTCGCCATGTTCAGAGAGTCCGGTTTTATCCCATGCTTTTTCAGTCACAGTCCAGCTGGCCTTGGTGATCTCCCATTAGATCAGCCCCATTGTCTCAGTGGTTGGTTGCACCCCTCGTGGTCCTGACTTCCTTTCTCATCTTCTCCCTCCTTCTGCTCCTCATTGGGACCTTGGGAGCTCAGTCCAGTGCTCCAGTGTGGGTCTCTGTCTCTATCTCCATCCATCACCAGATGAAGGTTCTATGGTGATATGCAAGATATTCATCAGTATTGCTATAGGATAGGGTCATTTCAGGTTCTCTATCCTCAGCTGCCCAAGGGACTATCTGGGGACATCACCCTGGGCTCCTGGGAGCCACTCTACGGTCAAGTCTCTTGCCAACCCTAAGGTGGATCCCTTAACTAAGAATTGTGTTTCCGTGCTCCTCTCCCTATCCAACCTTCCTTTATCCCAATCCTCCTGTTTCCCCAAGTTCCCCCCCTCCTTCCTTTCTCACTTTTCTCTCCCCATCTCCCCTTACCCGCATCCCACCCCACCCCCAAGATCCCAATTTTTTGCCCGGCAATTTTGTCTACTTCCCATAGCCAAGAGTATAACTATATGTTTTTCCTTGGGTTCACCTTCTTATTTAGCTTCTTTAGGTTCACCAATTGTAGTCTCCGTGACCCTTATTTATGGCTAGATACCAATTATGAGTGAGTACATCCCATGTTCATCTTTTTTGGTCTGGGATACCTCAATCAGGATAGTGTTTTCTATTTCCATCCACTTGCATGCAAAATTCGAGAAGTCATTGTTTTTTTTACCGCAGTGTAGTACTCTAATGTGTATATATTCCATACTTTCTTCATCCATTCAGCATCTTCAACAAATGGTGCTGGCACAACTGGATGTCAACCTGTAGAAGAATGAAAATAGACCCATATCTATCACCATGCACAAAACTCAAGTCCAAATGGATTAAAGACCTCAATATCAGCCCGAACACACTGAACCTGATAGAAGAGAAAGTGGGAAGTACCCTACAACATATGGGCACAGGCGATCGCTTCCTAGGTATAACCCCAGCAGCACAGACATTAAGGGCAACATGGACCTACTAAAACTGAGAAGCTTCTGTAAAGCAAAGGACACTGTCACTAAGACAAAAAGGCAACCTACTGACTGGGAGAAGATCTTCACCAACCCCGCAACAGACAAAGGTCTGATCTCCAAAATATATAGAGAACTCAAGAAACTAGACTTTAAAATGCTAATTAACCCAATTAAAAAATGGGGAACTGAACTGAACAGAGAATTCTCAGCAGAAGAAGTTCAAATGGCCAAAAGACACTTAAGGTCATGCTCAACCTCCTTAGCAATCAGGGAAATGCAAATCAAAACAACTTTGAGATATCATCTTACACCTGTCAGAATGGCTAAAGTCAAAAACACCAATGATAGCCTTTGCTGGAGAGGCTGTGGAGGAAGGGGTACCCTCATCCATTGCTGGTGGGAATGCAATCTTGTGCAACCACTGTGGGAATCAGTGTTTCGGTTTCTCAGGAAATTCGGGATCAACCTACCCCTGGACCCAGCAATACCACTCTTGGGAATATACCCAAGAGATACCCGATCATATGACAAAAGCATTTGTTCATCTATGTTCATAGCAGTATTATTTGTAATAGCCATAACCTGGAAACAACCTAGATGCCCTTCAATGGAAGAATGGATGAAGAAAGTATGGAATATATACACATTAGAGTACTACGCTGCGGTAAATAAAATTTTTAAATACAAATGTGGTATGTGCTTTCAAACCATAATACACATTCATTAAATACTGTTTTAAGTTTTATTTTTAAGCCAGATAGTGGTGGTGTTCACTTTACACCTTTAATCACAGCATTTGGGCATAGAGGCAGGCAGATCTCTGAGTTCCAGGCCAGCCTGGTCTACAGAGTGAGTTCCAGGACAACCAGGGCTACACAGAGAAATCCTGTATTAGATCAGATGGGGTGGGTGGGTTATTTTTAAGTGTGTGTGTGTGTGTGTGTGTGTGTGTGTGTGTGTGTGTAGGTGCAAATAAGTACAGACAGGATCCCACAGAGGACAAAGATGTCAGATCCCCTGAATCTGGAGTTAAATACTGTTGTAAGCTGCTGGTGGTGGATACTAGGAATAGAACTTGTATCCTCTACAAGAGCAATACATGGTCTTAACTGCCGAGTTTTCTCTTTATATCCCATTAAAAACCTTTTAAAATGCTCAGAAGTGCTTAAAATAAAAAGTGATGCTCTGTGTGTGTCCCTCTCTCCCCTAGTGTCACCCCAGAATGACTTGGAAAGATGTATTGCTGGGAATTATTCTGGACTTGTTTTTACCATGTGAGCTCCACCATGAGGGCTCCCTGTTCCTGTGTCTGTGTGATGCCAGATGTGGTGCAGCTACGAGGGAAAGGAACAGGGAGGGAAGTAGCAGGGCACTTCCATGCTTGTGCCTGCTGTCTGTCAGGAGGCTGTTGGGGAAAGATAGACATTTTTTTTCAGCTGTGAATTTTCCTTCTCACTGTTAATGTGCATTTAATAATGTTTCTCTCTGTTTAAAAAAATGCTTTATTGTTTAAATCACAAAGGGGCAGAATGCGAAAAAGTCAGGTAGCCTGATGGCAGGGGAGGAGATGAGCTCAGAGTTGTCACTCTGAGAATCCCCTGCTCCCAGGAGACCTGAGGGCCACTGATAAGTAAGGTTCCTCCTTCCTCCGCACAGAGAAGTTAAATGGAGCTGCTTCTTGGAGTGACTTTTTTTTTGTCTGTCTATTTAGAGAGTGAGGGAGAGAGTGAGCCTAGTAAATCCTTGATGTTTTTCAGATAATTAAAAGTGGTTTCAATGTAGAGAGAGAGCTTGAGCTTGCCAAGGCCACCTGGGCACGTGGATCTAGAAGCTAGTTGTGCCTCCTAGTGCATGTTGTTCCCATGTCACAGGCCAGTGTTTCTCCAAGTTCCCTGACAGCATTGTTGTCTGCTCTAGTGGCCCGAAGTCCATGGCTGGGCTGCTGCTGAAGGCAAAGGCTAGGTCTGAGCCACCTGCCTGTCCTCTGGAGTCTTTTGTTTTTAAAACTTTATTATTTTTATGTTCCTGAATGGTTATAACGTGTATCACTTGCATGTAGTGCTAACAAAGGCCAGAAGAGGACCCCTGGAACCAGGGTTACAGAAGGTTGTGAGCTGCCATGTGGGTTCTGTGAACAAAACCTGGGTCCTCTGCTAGAGCATTGAGTGTTTTTACTTACTGTGCCATCTTTCTTTCTACCTACTATATACTCTTAACCAACAGAGGTGGGATCTCTGAGGTTCATAAACAACTGCTTGGCCACTACACACAAACATTTGCTGATTTTACACAGGACCCAGGAATGACCAACACTGTTCCTCACTCTGGATCTCTGTGCTTGACTCATCTAGACCAGAAAGATTCCAAGTTTTGAACAATCCAGGTTCTTTTTTTCCATGGATGGGTGCTCCCAAACCCTCAGATATAAATTCCTTATGTCAAAAGAAAGTTATTTATGTCCCCAGGGCTGATTGGGTAGCTATCCTGTCCTGATTTCATCGTTTACATTGTCATTTTTCTTTCTGAGCCTCTGAAGACATTGTCTGTAGCATAGGGCCAGGAACTTGGTGGCTGAAGGAGTTCAGTGGATAGGTAGAGGCATTAGGAATTATACACATGCAAAAAAACCAGAGGGAAGGTCATGTAACTGGAACTTCTGGGCCATGGCCTGTAGGGTGTTTGTATTTGTGTCACACGGCTCATTCATTTCTTAGTGGTCTATTCATGTTCACAGTGTTGGTTTGATGAATAGTGGCAGCAAAAGCAGACAAACACCAGGACTGCAGTTCTGAGGGAGAAAGAAGACTATAGAGTCTTGGCCTCTGTTTTACAATGTTTCGGGTTTAGGCGATGCACTTTATACTATTTGTAAATGGTCTTTCTCTTTGCAAATTTGTGTGTGTGTGTGTGTGTGTGTGTGTGTGTGTGTGTAGTGTAGTGTACATGTATACCATGATGTGCATATGGCAGTCAGAGAATAACTTATGGGAATTGGTTCTTTGTTTCTATCATGTAGGTCATGGACTGAATTCAGATCCTCAGGCTTGGCAGCAAGCACCTTTACACACTGAGCCAGCTTGCAAACATTATTTTACACTTTTCAAAATATTGTGGATCCTTTTTTATATAGGCAAATAAAGATTGAAACCAGAATTTTGAAAGGCTGTATAGTTTTTGTAATAGGGATGTGCTTAGTTTATTTAACAGGTTTCTTATTGTTATTCATTTATTTCTTGATATTAGGGCTAAAATTGACTCTGCCATGTATGTGTGTATGCACATACGCGTGTGTGTATGTGTGTCCAGTTTCTTATTTTCTTTAGGCTAAATTCCTAAGCATGGAATTTCTTATTTATTCACTCTCTAAGTAAAATCTCTAGAAAAAATAATTTTAATCAATGTATTCATTTCCTAGAGCTGTTTTAATAAATACTACAAACCAAATGATTTAAAACAAGTGAAATCTATTGTGTAGTAGTTGTAAAAGACTACAAGTCTGGAATCTGGAGAGATGGCTCAGTGGTTAAGAGCACGGAGTGCTCTTCCAGAGGACCCAGGTTTGATTACCAGTGCTCACATGGAAACTTACAACTGTTTGTAATTCCAGTTCCAGGGGATTTGACGTACTGTTTAACCTTCATGAGCACCAGGAATGAACATGGTACACAGAAAATATATGTAAGCATCACACACACACACACACACACACACACACACACACACACAAAATCACACAGACACATTAAAAAAAAGGTTATGAGGAAGGGTTCTTTCAGGCCACCCTCTGTTCTTTTGGAAGCCTTAAGTATTCTTTGGTGTAAGGCCTGCATTACTCTCCTTACTCTTTTTTTTTAATTTATTTATTTATATATTAAAGATTTCTGCCTCCTCCCCACCACCACCTCCCATTTCCCTCCCCCATCAAGTCCCCCTCCCTCATCAGCTCAAAGAGCAATCAGGGTTCCCTGATGCGTGGGAAGTCCTTAGGCACCACTGTGTTCGCAGCCGGGCTAGGACCTGGAGATGAAAAGAACACACAGAGATCTGGGTCATTAAACAGGAGATAAGTTGCTGTTTATTCAAGCTTAGGAAATCCCTTATAAACCTAACTGCTGCACAATGGAATTCCCCCCAGGCAGGTGGGAAATTTTCCCTGCCCAAGATGGAGTAAACAATGGCCCTATAGCTAACCACCTGGGGGGCAGAGGGAGCACAGGAACAAACAGGATATTTAGCGGGAAAATGCAACAAGATATCTGGCCAGAAACTGTCCTCAAGATGAACCCCTGGGGGGGAGGGGTAGACCAGTGGGCCCTACACTTTGACCCTTCCTGTGTCTTTATATACATTCTTCAAGTACTGGGTGTGGCTCCACATTCTCTCTATTTTATCAGGACCCCAGCCATATATTGGGTTGGGGTTCACCCCCTGTGACCCCATTTATCTTGATAACCCCATGCAGGCAGCTTAGCTTCAAATAAGGTCACATTCTAGGAGTAATGGGGGTAGAGCCCCAATAGTTGGAAATAATATGTCCGACTTGCATTTTAATCTGACAACATGGAAAGTGGCTTGGGGGAGAAAGGAAAATAGAGGTCAAGGAAACTGGGAGACTGGCTTTCATTGATGGAAGATAAGGGCCTGGCCTGGAGGAATGATAGTGGACTTGAGTGGGGACAGATGATTAAGAAATACATAACAAACAGAATCATAGAGTTTAGTAATCCTAGTATGTGAGGATGAGAGCTACCAGGCTATCTGTTGATGGCGTAATGAACAGCTCTGTTCCTTGGTTCTGTCCCCAAGTCCAATTAAAACAAGTAAAGGAACAGGGCAGCAGCAGAAGTGTAGAACTGGGAGGTTAGATGGCAGGACTGGTTGCCTAGGCTGACAGGAGGCCTGCAGTGTAGAATCCGGACAGTACTGCGCTTCATGTCTACCTCAGAGCTTCAGAATTGAAGAAAACCCTAACCTTAGCCCTAACCCTGTGGGGTTCAAAGAGAGTAAAGAATGGAAGGATTAAAGAGATGACTTAGTCAGTAAAGAATATGGAAACCTAAGCTCTGAGCCCCAGTATCTACATGAAAAGCCAGGTTCAGCAGTGCAAGTATAATTCCAACTCTGGAGAAGTAGAGACAGATGGAATTGTGGTAGTTTGAATGTAATTGGCCTCCTTATCTCATAGGAAGTAGCACTGTTAGGAGGTGTGGCTTTGTTGGAGTGGGTATGGCCTTGTTGGAGGAAGTGTGTCACTGTCGGGGCAGGCTTTGAGGTTTCCTATGCCCAGGATACTGCCCAGTGTCTCAGGCAACTTCCTGTTGTCTGCAATATGTAGGTCTCTCAGCTACTACTCCAATACCATGTCTACCTGCACAGAGCCATATCCCACCATGATGATAATGGACTGAACCTCTGAAACTGTATGCAACCCACCCCAGTTAAGTGCTTTCTTTATGAGAGTTGCTGTGGTCATGGTGTCTCTTCATAGCAATAAAAATCCCTAACTAAGACATGGGTTCTGGAGCTCAAGACCCTATTTCAAAAAATAATGTGGAGAAGAGGTTGAGGAAGACATACAGTACACACACAACAAAAGAATAGGAGCTAGGTTAAAATTGTTTAAGAAATGCCAAAACCTGTCTTCCTTAAAGTTTCTTCCACCAGCAGACAAATCTTTTATGGTTCAGGTTGTCATGGATGTGGTAAAAATAGAAGGGTCTGGATGCCCAACAAGCATCTTGGGAAGAGTGGCCCTATGAGTAGGAGGGGACCTTCCATCCTGCCCTGTGAGTCTTTCTTTCTTCACTTGCTCTGAAAGTACAGGATTAACTCTCTGAGGCTAGAAGCTGAAGGATCTGAGAGAAGGCCTGTAAACATTGACAGTGTGAAGTTCCTTAGGAAATGTTCTGACAGGTCCTCTGGCAAGTGAAAAGCAAGTCCCAGAGAGACAGAACTTGGAACTGCTTACTGCTCTACTCTGAACTTGGAGAAATCAACTCTACAGAGGGATCATTTGGTAGCAAAAGTACAGGCCAATGTTAAGATCAATGTGTTTAACCTTTGTACAGAGTTTGTAAATTGAAAGCGGGAAGAAACAATGTATGGAAGCAGCAGAAGAAAATAAGATGAAAAGCCCTTTCTCTGATAAAGAAAATATTGTATTTCTGAAAAGCAGAAAGCTATTAAAAATAGCACAGAAAAAGAACTCTTAGAATTAAAAACATGATCACAGAAATAGGAAATTTCATTGAAGGGTTAGAAAGCAGAACTAAGGAAATTGTCCAGAAATGAGAACAAGTGATAGAAAATACAAAAGAAGCATCAGGAAATGAGATCATCTCTTAGGCAGTTTAGCATTGGAGTGATGTGAAGAGAGCAGTGTTGGCGAAGTAACTGCAGGACCTTTCCCAGACCTTGCAGACTGAGTAGCCCATTAGCTGTTGAAAACAGATCTATACAAGGTTCACGTCATGAAATTCTAGAATATGGAAGGATCTCAGCTGTGCCTAAAAGCATCCACAGAAAGGAGCATGGTAGTGTCTGTTGCTGCCGTCAACTCATAACAGAACCTGGAATCAATGGAATCTGCTACCGCCACTTACCTGTGCCATGGTGATGCAAAGACAGCCAAAACAGTTCTTGGGACAGTGCTGAAAGTACAAATCGGGATAGGACTGTGGCTCACTGTGTTCATGTCCCAGGGTTACTGTAACTTTCCTGCATCTTTGGACTCTGGGTCACCCCCAGGGTCTTCAACCAAGTTGTTTAAGTTATCTGCAAGCGTTTCTGGGGTGCATCTTCTCTCATTGCATGGTGGATGGAATGTTTCTGTTCCTGTGGGCTACTGAATGGAAGGCCTTGTCTTCTTGCCTCTTGGCCTTCTCCTTGAGACAGCTTGTAACATGGCAGCTTGCTCAGTTAGTGAGGGCAGAATGGGCAGACATCAGTCCATCTTCCAAGTGTCATCCTAATCCTAACACTTTAACCTTGCCTGCTTTCAGAAGTGAGATGTAAGACCAGCTTGTAGTCAAAAGGAAGCTGCCATTAAAGGCACAGGGGCTTTAACTTAACCAATCAATGCTCTAGTCTGAACTCTGTAATGGAGATGATGGAGATGGATGGAGAAGATGGAGATCATTGGAGCGTCTTAACAGTCTGTGTAACGAGAGGGAGTGGGAGGGGGAGAATAGGGAGAGAAAGAAAAGAAAAAGATAGGTTGTATCAAAGAGTCACACTGACTTTGGTGTACTGGAAGCCATAGGATAGAGGAGCTGTGTCTTGAAAGTTCCAAAAGGAGAATGAAATTTGATTCTGTATAAAACATTTATTCTAGAATAGAAATCTGAGAACATTCCATGGCTCAGCTGTGAATAATACTGGCTCAGTCATAGCACACTGTATTCTACAAGTGTGATGAGGGCTGCAGACATGTGAAAGGCGTCTGTGTGAAAGAAGTCAGCAACTGGCAGGATTAGAAACATGAAGGCAAATGCTTGAGAAGCAGCTAACAGGTCTGAGTCAGCCTAGGAGAGTGGAGAGAAGCTCATCAAGAACTCAGCTTGTGTAGTTCAGTTTAATAAAAAAAAAACACTTGTGAAAGAGATAGGATCAAAATGTAAAATGCTTTCTGAACTTGGATTCTGGAACAACAGTAACAGTGATGGTAGTGGAAAAACTTAGGCTTAGTGGACATTCGTGGTAAAGTGAGCTCAGACTGTCAGGGGAACCCTGGTGTAATGTAAGATGCTACCTCAGAGTGGCAAGTGTGCATGCACTCTGCAGTGTCTAAAAGTTTTTATGTGAGTCAGTAAGTATTTCTGAATAGAAAGCTTATTTAAAGAGAGAGGTACACACAGGATGAAGGTGTCTCTGTATTAATGCCCCGAGCTCCTGGACACAGGAGGAACAGACTGGTTGTGGGAGAGGTTGGCTCAACTGTGGACACCTCAAACTTAAGTGTCCAGGCACATCAGATGTCCTTATAGGCAGGACTTCAAGTTAGAGAGAGTGTCAGGCACCAGCTCATGGTTAATTGGCCAGGAGCAGATGGGCTGTGTCTGTGGGAGATGAGAAGAGGAATTAAGACAGCACTAATGAGTACCAAAAACACTGGTGGGGGACGCTGTTCTTGCTGCTTGGTTTTCATTGCTAATTATGTGGGAATACCTTTTTTTCCTGTGCTTTGCTATGTTTGCTTGCTTGTTTGTTTACAACTAAAGGTTTGTGTCAGGCTGCATCTAGCAAATTTATCAGCAGCACTTTTTCAGTAGCGTGTGTTTGCTACCTGTCTTTGTGTCATGTTGTGTTTCCTACAGTATTTCAAGCTTTCTCATGAGTATTGTACTTATGGTGATCTGTGATGTCATGATTCTAATTATTTTGAACTATATCTGCATAAGATTGTGACTCTAATTGGTAGATATTGTATCACATTGCCTTCTGCTTTTCAAGCTTTCTATTTCTTAAGATACAACAGTGTTAGACCAGTTATGCAGTAGCCTTTATGTGTTCAGTCAAACACTAGAGATGATTAAGCTTAGAAAAGAAGGTTGTTGGAAGCTATGATGGGCCAAAGACAAGACCTGGCACCAAACAGGCAAATTGTGAATGGTGAGAAGTGACCAGTGTTAGACAGGGACACAGGATGAGGAGAGAGAGTGGAGCAGCCTTGCTGCTGAGAAAGTGTTAGTGGATGGATGGAAGTTCAAACCAGCCACATTGTTTCCTTCAGCCAAAGCCTAATCTAGAACAGCTCTAATTCTCTTTAGTCCTGGGGAGGCCAAGAAGCTGGCAGGGGCTGACTCGTGGGGTGCAATGAAGGAAGTGTCTCCATAACAGGAAAGTGCAGGGGAGCAACGGCGGCTGATGTTGCAGCAAGTGACTCAGAATGTCTGGCTAAGATCACTGGTGAAGATGGCTACACACCACTGTGGGCTTCCAGCACAGATGACATGGCCCTGTGTTGGAAGTCAGTATTGTCCACTACTTCCATGGCTGTCTTTAAAGTTTCAAAGAACAAGCAGACTCTTGTGATGCAGCTGGTGGATGACTAAGCCATCCAGTCCTCATTTGCCATTCAAAAAATCCTGTCTTATTCTGCTTATGTGCCATAAATGAAACAGTGAAGTGTATGTGATAGTACATCTGTTTACAGCATAGTTCGCTGGGTGTGTCAAGCTTGCTATTAAGACCTGCTGCAACCTGACAATTCCTGTGGTCACCCCAGAGCTCTGATGGAGAAGAGCAGTGATGTCAGTGTTGGCACACCTCCATACATGGTATCCATTCCCCAAACAGTAAAGCAGGCAGTGATTTTGACTGAAAAGCCTTATATTTAAGATCTACTAGTATTTCTGCTGATGGTCTGGGAGGTTCAGCTGAAAGGATTCACCACTCTTGGGACCAACCTAGGCCTTCTGCATGTGTGTGACAATTGTGTAGCTTTTGAGTAGGGCTTATAACAGTGAGATCAGGACCTCTCCCTGGTGCTTAGCTGGCTAATGGTAACCTGTTCCCCTGCTGGATTACCAGGAGAAACTCAGTCCTGCCTCAACTTGATGTGCCTTGCTTTGTGCACACCCATGGGAAGCCTGTCCCTTTCTGCATAAAGACAGAGGAGGAGTGGATGGGGAGAGGCCGTAGATGAGAAAGGGGAGGAGAGGAGAAGAGAGAGGGGAAACTGGTTGGTGTGTAAAATAAA
Source organism: Microtus oregoni (assembly GCF_018167655.1). NCBI lineage: Eukaryota > Metazoa > Chordata > Mammalia > Rodentia > Cricetidae > Microtus > Microtus oregoni. The sequence continues at coordinate 30,847,251 of NW_024543061.1, read as the reverse complement.
TGAAAAAAGTTATTTAAATAAAAATTAATTTTAAAAAGAATGTCTATGCGTCACGGAAGCAGTGACATTAATAGGGCTTTGGAATTAATTCCATGCTTTATGGATACTTGCAGGGAGTTGAGACGGAAGTGGAAGCAATGAGTACACATATGGTAGCAATAACAGGAAAGCCAGAGCTGGGAGTAGAGGCTGAAGGTACTCTGACTGGTATAACCTCACAAGAAATGCGATTGAGGATGCTTCTTAGGATGAGCAAAGGAATGTTCTCGAGATAGTATCTGCTCCTTGCAGAAATGCTGTGATCCTTATTGAGACGACATGGAGGGTTTAGGATATTACAGAAGTACAGTTGATAAGGGAGCAGCAAGGCTTGGGAGCCCAGCTCTCACTGCAAGCAGAAGTGCTGTGCCAGTAAAATGCTGTCAGACAGCAGTGTACCCCAAAGAAAAGAACCACCCAGTCCATAGCAGCAATTACCCTGATTTGCAAGCAACCATTAACATAGAGGGGAGACTCACCACCAGTAAAAAGATTAGGCCTCTCAGAAAGCTCAGGTGATCATTAGCAGTTTTTAGCAACGAAAGACACAGTGCTTTTCAGACTGTGCTGTTGAGTTCTTAAAAGACTACAGGAGTGTGTGCACCGACTCCCTCCCTATCTGGATATGCCCACAGTTCTTTCTGTTGTTGCAGTGATGTTTTGAGACTAGTCATTGAAATTCTAAATAACATAATTCTGATCAAGCACTAACCCCCAAACTTCTAGAAATCGTATAGGCTTAACATTTTGCCTTGTATGTAATGGAATGTGTTGTGTTCTGTGACAATCCAGATTGTGTATGCTCTGACCAGAGAGGTGACTCCAGCTTTGATGGACTGTTGCCATATGAGAATATATAAGAATAAAGGATTTTCTGTTGACACAGTTCCCTGCTTTCCAAGTCAGAAATTGAGAATGTTTTAAGGATTGGTAGTTAATTCTTTCTTAACATTATTATCACAGCAGATTATGTATGTTGAGAAGGTGCACACTGCCTGTTATCTCCATCCAGTCCATTCCTGTGAGTGTGGCCACTTTCCATTCTTTTTCCTGCTTCAAACTTTTCTCTGTACCTTAATTGACACCACTCCCACAGCCTGGCAGCCAAGTGTTTGATGAATTTGTTGGCATATTTGAACCAAAGACATTTTCCTACTCTTCACTGTTTGTGAAGTCCCCTTGCCTCCCCAGTCACAGACTTCCTCATGGTTGATTGATACATCTGGCTAGACCTTTAGTTCTTTGCTTAGGAACTTTAGCTCATACTAGTCCTTGTCTTTGATTGCCATTAATAGGGGACAGGGTCAAGTTCCTGCCAAGAGAGACAGCGTGGTCCTGAGACCTGTGGGACTGCTATACTGGTCTGGAAGTCCAGCCCAGCCTGGTAGGCTAGTCCTCTGCGCAGCCACACTGCAGCTTAGCAAGTCCCTTCTGGTGAGTGCAGAGAGGTTTTGCTTTATTTCCATCTCTGCCCTGCTGGTAACGGTAGGGGAAAGGGTGTTGCTTATAGTATTAGAAGAGAAAAATGCAAGTTGTGTGATGAAGCTGGTTGGGTGATAATTTTCTAGACTTTTTAAACAATTAAATTGTGTGTTCACGCACACATGCACATACATATGTACAAATACACACTTACCACAGCATATGTGGAATCAGAAGGCAACATTGTCAGGGAGGCAGGTTCACCTTATAGAGGCAAGGCCTCTCTTGACCTGGTCAGTTGTCCTCATCAACTTAGACTGTGAAACCAATATGGACAAGTTCAACAGAACTGCCATATATGGGCTGCCCATGCATGCTTCAGCATTGCCAGGACATAAATTTCATTCATTCATTTATTCATTCATGTACTCCAGGACAGGTGACCTAAGATCTTCTAGCAGATTTTTGTTTCTACTTCCCATCTCTCCTTAGGAATACTGGCATTACAGATGTGTACCACCAAATCTAGCGTTTTTTCTTTGTTTGGTTCTAGAGATGAGCTCAGGCTGTCAGGCTTGTGTAGTGAATTCCCCAATTCATAAGTTTATTTTTTAGTATGTACATACATTGCAATGATTCTTTTCAAAGTTGCTCAAGCATATTATCAGTCCTCTGTGAAGTCTTATAAATACTAGGATTTCTGTAATCTTTTCAGCCATTTTCTTGAGAGCTTCAATATGCAGGTTTGGAGGCACAAATTTGATTTGCCTCTTATATTAGTCAGGACTCTCTAGATTAACAGAATTTGTAGAATGAATCTCTATATGTAGAAAGGGAAATTATTAGAATGATTTACAGGCTGTGGTCCAGCTAATCCAACATAGTTGGCTATGAACAGAAAGTTCAAGAACCTGAAGTTGCTCAGTCCACAAGGCTGGAGGTCTCAGCTTGTCTTCTGTACACATTGGAATCCCAAAGAAGTAATGCCAATGAGGGAATGGACTCACTAGCAAGGCAAGGGCAAAAAGGCAAAGAGCAAAAATCTTCCTTCTCCTATGTCTTTACGTAGTCTTCCAGCAGAAGGTGTGGCCCAGATTAAAGGTGGGCCTTCCTACCTCAAGATCTGGATCAGAAGGGAATCTTCCTACTTCAGATTAGGCAAAAATCCCTTGTTGGTATGCCCTCCATTTTTGGATTTTAATTAATTCCAGATGTGTTAAAATTGACAACCAAGGATAGCCATCATACCTACCTCTTCTACATATGGCCTGGTTCAAGTGTTTGGTTCACAGGTGACCTTGAATCCAGAGAGATGCTTCTCACAAGAGCCATGATCAGCTTTGTGCCTAGAGAGTGCACTGTGTTCCTGCCTCCTCCTGGAGAGTGCACTGTGTTTCTGCCTCCTCATAGGGAGTGCTCTGTGTTCCTGCCTCCTCCTGGAGAGATCACTGTGTTCCTGCCTCCTCCTGGGGAGTGCTCTGTGTTCCTGCCTCCTCCTGGAGAGATCACTGTGTTCCTGCCTCCTCCTGGGGAGTGCTCTGTGTTCCTGCCTCCTCCTGGGAAGCACACTGTGTTCCTGCCTCCTCCTGGGGAGTGCTCTGTGTTCCTGCCTCCTCATAGAGAGTGCACAGTGTTCCTGCCTCCTCCTGGGGAGTGCTCTGTGTTCCTGCCTCCTCATAGAGAGTGCACTGTGTTCCTGCCTCCTCCTGGGGAGTGCTCTGTGTTCCTGCCTCCTCATAGAGAGTGCACTGTGTTCCTGCCTCCTCCTGGGAAGTGCTCTGTGTTCCTGCCTCCTCCTGGGGAGTGCTCTGTGTTCCTGCCTCCTCATAGAGAGTGCACTGTGTTCCTGCCTCCTCCTGGAGAGTGCTCTGTGTTCCTACCTCCTCAAAGAGAGTGCACTGGCATTTGTGCCTTTGTCCCAAATATCAGGTCTGGTTTAACTTTTCTGATGCTCCCTTCTGTGAGGAATGATACTTTCTTTCCACTACCAATTGACACCTTGGTATTTTTACTTGAATCTTTGAATGTGCCTCTGCCTTTTGTCTTCTGCTGGGAGGAATACCTGGCTATCTTGTAAGCTACCATAATTCTGTGTTTATGTTTTATAAAGCTAATCAAGTTAGCAAAAATGCAAGTTTTTAAGTCTTAATTGTTTTTAGGGATCTAGCATGGTTGTGTTTTGAAAGAATATAGGCTCAGAAAAAAATAGTTTAGATGTTTTCATGAAACTTCCCTTAGCAAATCTTGAAATGTTAAACATTTTAAATATTTTGAGTCCAGAATTCTACTTTGCCTTTCATTGGCTGCATGGCCTCGGGCATGTCCTGCTCTTCTGTGGGTCTTGGGCATGTCCTGCTCTTCTGTGGGTCTTGGGCATGTCCTGCTCTTCTGTGGGTCTTGGCTTTTCATATATTAAAGGGGACACTCTTTCTACCTTGTTGACCATACTGGATTGTTTTTAAGATTCAATAGGATTTTGACTGGCGTGGTTCAAAGTGAATGTCAATATGTGACTTGGCTGTCACTATTTGTACATATTCCTAGGTTACTTCCTAGTTGAAGAAGACATGAATTGGGGCTGGAAGGTGGCTCAACAGTTAAGAGCATGTATTGCTCTTCCAAAGGACACAAATTAGGTTTACAGCACTCATATCAGAGGATTCACAATCACCTGTAACTCCAGTTCCAGGGGATTCATGCCTTTTGGCCTCTTCAGGCTTCTGTATATGTTTGGTGTATACACACACACACACACACACACACACACACACACACACACACTAACACACAAAAAAATAAAATAAAAAATGTACATAAGTGGGCACATAGGATATAAATGGTTGCTTTCCTTCAGTGAATGTCCCTGGAGCTGTGGTCTAAGTTAGAGACTGAGTATCTGCTAGGTGTGACTACTATGTGCTGTGCTCTCTGACCTTAGTTCCATCACAAACACTCTCAGAGAAAATGGCCAGCCTTGTTTCTGGACAGAAGCAGGTTCTTCTTACAAGTAAAGCTTGTCTATCATATATGCCTCATGAGACCCACCCTGAGCATCTGAGCATCCTCTAGCTGGATGGCCTGCTCTGTCCTTCAACTCCAGCATGTGCCAGCCACAAAAGACATAGAGATGGTTTAGGTTGGCTGCAGAAGGTTGTTGCCAGGGTAAATTGTATTAGTGACTTAAAGGCCACTCACTGTGACTTGAGGAACTTTCAGGAAGCTGTGAATTCTAGATCCTAGTTAGTTCCCACCCAGTTGGAAGAGTCATATATAGAGGGGTCCAAAACTAATCCAGACTTTGTGGGGCAGACTTCCCAAAGGGACTGTTTGGAACCCCTGTTAGTTGTAAATAATTTTACTGGTGATGCTCACACCAAGCAAGCCTATTTGTAGCTTTATTTGATTTTGCATTTATGTATTGAAATGCCTTTTCCAAGGGCTCTGAAATGTAAGATGAGGTATAGGTAGGGAAGGTGTCTCTTGTAAAGCAGAGGGAGACATGGGTTTGCTTAATAAGGTTAGAGGTAGCCCCTTATTGCTCCTGTGGCCTCATTGGTCTTGGCTCCCTTTTACCTGCCTGTTTCTCATAAAAAAAAAAAAAAAAAAAAACATGTGATGGATTCCTTTCATTCTTAAAATTTATTTATTTATTTATTGGCCAAATCTCCTAACTCTATAATCTGGCAGTCAAGGTATGTGGCTGTGCACCTGTGCTGGTCTCATTCCAGCTTTTCTCTAGAAGATAGCAGGAACCTCTCACCATGTGTAGAGCAATCAACTGTTCAGAAATGACCTCTGTCTAGAGGGTATGTCCCCCTTTCCCCTGTCCAAAGATAGATATCTGTTGACAACAAACGCTTCCCTGCCTTGTGCATTTTTCATATGCTCTCCTTCCTTGTTTCCACCCTGTCCCTACTCTGTTATCAAGGCTGGTAGGATGTTCCTGTGCTCATACCCCTGGGCAAGGACACACTAGAGGAGGTCCATGAGCAGGAACACTGTTTTAACACTGTTATAGTGGCAACTACTGAGTTAGGTGCTTGAGAAAGATTTATCAGGGGAATTACAGGGCATTGACATGGAGGCTCTGTGCTTTCTCATCGGCTGTGTTAACAGCCAGTGGCTAGAGTGATCTTGGTGTCATTGTTATGATCTGATGTGGTGTATGAACTTCCTCAGCAATGGCCTCAATTGGCCAGCACCTACTGTTACCTAGAAAAAGCTGGTGGCCTTTTAAAGGAGCTGGTTCTCGAGATCTAGGACTCCATAAATGCTGAGCAGGGCTAGGGTTACTGCCTGTTCTTGAACTTTATCTTGGGAATAGCTTCACCTACAATGGACAGAACACAATGGATTCTTAAACTTTAGACGTGCAGAGGATTTGCAGCTGGGGACTCCCAAGATTAAGGAGGCTTCTGGAACCTAGACCCCCCACCTCTTACTCTTAGTAGGTTGCCGTGTGAGATCTGGGCCCCAACAACCTTGCAAAATGGTGTTGCCTGTCTGTGCTGATGCCTGAAAGCCAGAAGGCAGCAGAGCCCTACGGAAGGGATGAGTGTGGTTGGGTTGTTTTCTCTTTACAATCAAGTATGTTGGGGTTTTGCCAGAAAGATTTTCCTCTTACCTTTTTTTTTTTTTTTTTTTTTCTAAATGAAAAGCTTTCCTGGCAGATGTCGTAAAGCCACTTTTAGGGCATTGATAGTTACCTAAAAAAGCCCCTGGCTTCCTCTTCCCACCAGCTGACTGTGCATTTTGCTGCCCCACATCTGTGCTGTCTTCCACAGAAGGCTGAGCCTGCAAGTGCCTGCTCTGGTGAAGGCCTAGCCTGTGCCTGCAGGCCTCCCCCAGCATGGAGTTGTCCCTCCTGTTTAGTGCCTTATGACCTCAATTTCACCCTCCCTCTGCTGGACCTGAACCTGCTGTATCCCTACATCTCTCATGGTATTCAGACCACATCTGGCCTCTCCTTTACTGCCTCAGCTTGCCTCCTCCTTCTCTTATTGGCCCTGTGCTATGCTTCCTCTTTTACTGTCTGCCCTGAGCATTCTCATAAACCTTCTTCCCCACTTCCTATTAGAAGTGCAGTGTGTCTAGATCATGTTACATGCCACTTGTGAGCTGTAGAATATGTCAAGACAAGGCAGAAAGGCCAGGGTTTGTGTCTATGGACAGTCCAGCTCTCCACAGAGCTCTTTCTTGTAAGGACTGGGTGACTGCCCTGCCGGCCTTGGTAGGAAGAATGAATAAGGTGACCTATAGAGCAAAGAGTAGCAGCATGACATGCCTTTGGGCATCTGGCTGCTTTAGATGATTCTTTCCTGAACTTCCTGCCTGAAAGAACTTCTCTTTGTGCTCATGCCTTGGCAGCTGCCAGGTGGAAAAAGCATTTCTACCTGTATTGCAGTTATTTGCAGAAGGACTCTTCTCCCTTCTTAAACAGGTTCTTTGACTGTGTTTGGCTCATCCTCCACAAAGCCGCTCAAGTCCTTCCTGGATGCCTTGCTCTCTAAGTGTGTGAACAACATGTACTACTAAACTCAGAGGTCCAGAGTCAGGCTCTCAGAGGTGGCTGCTCCCCATGGAGACAGGCAGCCTTCCTCTCTGCCTTTCATTATGTTTATTACCTGAACTGATTTTGACTCTGTATTAAAATGTATTTGTAAAGAGAAAATAAGTAAAGGCTTATAAAGAGATGGTTTGTCAATGTGTGGCCCAATGTTCTCTAATGCAGATCACCATGGCAACATGGTAGCCTTCACATTTCACTAGTTAAGAAGATGAACTCTTCTGCCCACAGAATCCAACCGGATTGGCCACCATTACCCAGTGCTCTTTGCAGCAAGTCTTACTGAAAGCCAGGAGACCTCATTACCAGGGACCTTTCCTCAGCAGGGATTATCCCCTGGCATCCTCAGCCCTTCCTGTTTCCCTGTGGCCCCCTCCTGCATCAGGCCTTGTGGCAATGGTCCATATAGCTTTTATCTGTATACCTGCTACCTCTGCTCCAGGCCTGTGAGAGCATGGGGAGATAGGAGTTAGGTATTTCTGAGGTGTTTGTGTAGCAGATCCATTATCCATTGACACTTCCTGTGTGGTGCCAGCAACCCTAGCCCTGCTCAGCAGCTCACCTGTTGACCAGCATCTCTGCAGTGGCAGGTGTCAGCTTCTCTTACTTCCTCACTGTGTGACTTAGGCTGGATTGAACTCTGTCTTTGTGCTTCTAACTCTTGAGTGCTAGAATTTCAGGTGTGTGCATCTTTTTCTGTTGTTAGCCTATCCTCTGAGGTTCTGCTCACGCTGTCATGATGGGAAGGTAGACCTGTTTATAGCCTTTTTTCTTATTTGGTTGGTTGGTTTGTTTTGTTTTTAGGGGAGGGCAGTAACAAGATGTTAAGGCCAGGTGCAGGCATAATAAGTCTAAATCTGACAAAGAGGCTCCCAGAAGAACAGAGTGGCTAACTCAATCCCAGAATGCTGTGTGGCACCTGGGGTTCTGCATGCTGCATACTCTAGCATGGGCAGAAGTTGGCAAACCTAGAGGGTTCTAGACCACCCCTTGATATGGTGTTTGCAGCAGGAAGACAGGCTTCACTGCTCCTCTCCCTGCTGTCAGGCCACAGTATAGCCAGGCAGTGACCACAGTGGAGATGGGGAAGCCAGCTGGCAGCAGTCCACCAGAAACCTGCTTTCCTTGGCTCTCAGCAGCTCTTTGTTGACTGAGGTCTTAAGTGGCCACACCTGACAGAGGTCTCTGGGCAGATGGAAGCCCGTATGCCCATTAGAGTGCTAACTTTCCCTGGTGGGCCCCCAGGGGAGATTGGGCATGCAAATCTTGGAATCATTTGGACACAAAGTATCCCAAAGGACAATATACCTAAGCTGAGATTCTGGCTATGCCTGGTTACCAGTGTATGAGACCTTGCTAGACCTTGTTCTAAAGAATTTTCTGCTGATAAGGATATTTGAGGAGAGTCTAGCAGAAGGTGCCTGGGAGTCTAGCTTGGACAGCTGCCTGGGCTTTTCTGTCATAGGGAATGGTAGCCCTTATGGAAAGAACCAGCTCTGGAAACAGGCCTGGGTTCAAATCTGCACTTTGCTGCCCGCTGTCTGTGTGTTGATGTGGGTACAACTTAAGGGGTGCAGCCAGCCCCAAGGAATGCTTCTGAAGGCCACAACTATGCTCCACCTGTTTTCCAGCAAACTCTCTCAGAGGGAGTTATTTCTGGTGAGAACTGTTATCTTTTCGCTTTGGTCTCCTAGCCGTAGTGGTTGGTTTTGTTTGTTTGTTTTAAATTTTTTTAAAGTATGACAATAAACACGTAAATTTGAAGCCATCAGCCCATACAGTTTTACATGGGCACACTCACTCTCTGGCCCAAGATGTAGACCATCTTTACCATCATAGAAGGATCCCTTCCTAATAACCCTCCTCTACAAGGTGGCCACCAAGAGACCCTGTCAGTGTCGACTGGTTTGTGATCTTGACTTAACTCTGTGGAGGTATGGTCCCTGGTGCCTCTGGCTCTGCGCTGTGCTTGTGGATTTACCTGTGTTGCATTTAGCAACTTTCTGTTCCTTTCCAGTGCTATACAACATTTTGCTGTCTGACTGTGCCATGGCTTACTTATTAAGTACATGTGAATATTGATGCTGTTTCCAGGACTGGGCTATTATAATGTTGCTATGACATTTTAAACTTTTTAGAAAGATTTATTCTTTTATGTGTATGAATCTTTGCCTGAATATATGTATGTGCACCACATTGTAGTGCCTGAACTACGGGACAGTATGTGAGCCAGGAACTAGGCTGGAGATTTAAAAACACACGCACACAGACGGGGACACCGGTCATCCTTGAAACAAGAATGCCAACTTTCTTGTGCTCCAGGGAAGCTTATATAGGTATCCTTAACTAGTAGCCCCAGCTCTTGGGATTGCCCGCTGTAAAACTCACCAGAATTCACTCCCCTGCCATCAGGGGTCTCGTGCTCAGAGCAGCTGCAGGCACAGGAAAAAAAGTTGTTTCACTCTGGCAGGCAAAGAGTCTGAGGCAGGCAAAGAAAATCAAGGCATCAGGAGTCTGCAGCCCCCAACACCACATGTTTGTTGCTTCCAGTACTCAAAAGAGGGGTGGAGATTTGTATAGTTGTGAGCCACTGTGTGGTGCTGGGAACCAAACTTATATACGTTACAAAAGCAACAAGTGCTTTTAAGCTCTGAGCTATCTCTCCAATCCTGTCAATATTTTATAGATAAGCATAGGTGTAAGCATTTATTTTTGCTGAGTACTTACCCAGAAGCACAAGTGTTAGATCTGAGTTTGTGTGTGTGACTTTAATAGATACTACTAAGTAGATTTCTTTTTTTTTTTCCTTTTTAAATTGATTTTTATTGAGCTTTACATTTTTCTCTGCTCCCCTCCCTACCTCTCCCCTTCCGCCTTCAAACCTCCTCCAAGGTCCCCATGCTCCCAATTTACTCAGGAGATCTTATCTTTTTCTACTTTCTACTTCCCATGTAGATTAGATCTATGTAAGTCTCTCTTAGTGTCCTCATTGTTGTCTAAGTTCTCTGGTTTGTAGGCTGGTTTTCTTTGCTTTATGTTTAAAAACCACCCATGAGTGAGTACATGTGATGTCTTTCTGTGTCTGGGTTACCTCACTTAAAATAATGTTTTCTAGCTCCATCCATTTTCCTGCAAAATTCAAGGTGTCATTATTTTTTTCTGCCATGTAGTACTCCATTGTGTAAATGTACCACATTTTCCTTATCCATTCTTCGGTTGAGGAGAATTTAGGTTGTTTCCAGGTTCTGGATATGACAAACAATGCTGCTATGAACATAGTCGAGTACATGTCCTTGTGGCACGGTTGAGCATCCTTTGGATATATACGCAAAAGTGGTATACTGGGTCTTGAGGAAGGTTGTTTCCTAATTTTCTGAGAAATCGCCACACTGACATCCAAAGGGGTTGTACCAGCTTGTATTCCCACCAGCAAGGCAGAAGTGTTCCCTTTTCCCCACAACCTCTCCAGCATAAGTTGTCATCAGTGTTTTTGATCTTGGCCATTCTTACAGGTGTAAGAAGGAATCTCAGAGTTGTTTTGATTTGCATTTCTCTGATGACTAAGGATGTTGTCTTTCAGCCATTTTAGATTCCTCCATTGAGAGTTCTCTGTTTAGGTCTGTACTCCATTCTTTTTATTGGATTATTTGTTACTCAATAGTTCCTTTAGGGGAGCATAATGTAAACACTAGATAATCTAACAAAATACCAAAACAAACGGAACGAAAGGAAGAGCACATGAATTTAAAACATCAAACCATAGCAAAGAAAACAAAAAAAAAAAAACCCAGACCAAACAAAATCTACCAAATAAACCAAACAAAAAAATTAAGCTTAGCAGCTTGCTTAATTAAAGATTAGCTTAGTCTTGCTGCAGATTTTGTAGCACAGGCTTACAGCCTGTGGCTGGCCTTGGAATCATGGTACAGGCAGGTACTAATTATGCAAGGCCTTTTAAAAGCTAATATAGCCATGCCTTCGTTTTTTAATTTTTTTATTTTTCCATTTAAAAATTTACACTCCCTCCCCTCCTCACAATCCCCTCTGGCTCCCCAACTCACCCTTCTCCCTCCCCCTCCCTGCTTGAGAGAGGGCAGGGAACCCTGCCCTGTGGAAGTCCAAGGCCCTCCCCTTACATCCAGGCCTAGGAAGCTGTGCATCCATATAGACTAGGGTCCCAAAAAGCCAGAACATGCCATAAAAACAAGTCCCAATGCCTTTACCAATGCCTTGCTTCTCAGTCAGCCCCCATTGTCAGCCACAATCAGAGAGTCCGGTTTGATGACATGCTCGTTCAGTCCTGGTCCAGCTGGAGTTCTTTACATATTTTAGATACACATTCCTTGTGATGCATGATTGCAGATGTTCACTTCCGTTCTGTAGAGTCTCCTTTCATTTGTTTTTTAAAGGTTTTTTTGAGGCAGTCTCACTGTGTAACCCAGGCTGTTTTGTGATTCTATCTCAGACTCCAAAGTACTCAAATTATGAGCACAAGCTACCATACTGGCTTGTTTATAGTGGGTTTTTTTTTTTTTTTTGAGGCAAGGAAAGTTTCACAGTTTGATCAAGTTTGTTTGTTTTATTTGTGGGGCACTTGTGCTTTTGGTGCTGTATCTTAAGGACCCATTGCCAAATTAAAAATCATAAAAGTTGATTCCTCATTTGCTTCTAAAAATTGTATAGTTTTAGCCTTTTAATATTTAGAGTTTTTAAAAACTGTTTTGATATAGATTTCATATATGATGTGAGTAGGGATCCACATTTTTTCTCTTGGATAAGTTCATGTGCATCACTCTGACATGGGCTCAGCCCCCTTCTTGCACGTTAGTTGACTTAAATAGTAAATGTAGGTATGCTACACTAGCACTATGCTGTCTTTATTTGTTGTGTTTTGAAGCCAAGAAATGCAAGACCTCCAGATTTGTTCTTTTCCCTAACTTATTTGATATTCTTGGAGACATTCAGTGTGAATTTAGGTAGGCTTATTCTACACCTGAGAAGATAGGTTACTGAGCTCTTGATAGCAATTAGTTTGAACTAATAGATTGTTTTTACACAGTTCTTTTTGGTCTCAGTCAGTCATACTATGAAATAATGTAAGGTGTTTGATGCAATGGCAATTCACTTATGATACCATTCTTTGGCTCATGGTACTACAGGAAGGCCTTGTGGATCATTCTACATGATGGGGCTGCTTCTGGACTGCGTCCTGTTAAAGTGGTATTAAAGTGTTCTATGCCTCTGCCCTTAACTCAATAATACTCTTTATTTTATCTTTATGATACATCTTGTACCTTGGGTGTGAATCCTTCATTTTGCTATACATTAAGATTGTCTTTTCTTTTGCAGATCCTGTTTTTTTCTGTATCAGTTTTAGTATCAGTTCATCAAATTAACCATTCACAGATGAGTTTGGACAAAATTACTGTCTTGATATTTTTGGGTTTTTTAGTCCATTTTGATGTGTAATGCTTGTATATATAGAAAAGACTCTGATGTGGGATGTCATTCTGTATATGTGTTGCTTTTTTGACTAATGAATAAAGCTGTGTTGACCTATAGCAGGGTAGAATATAGCTAGGCTGGAAGAGATATATAGAGAGAGTAGGCGGAGTCAGAGAGATGCCATGTAGCTGCCAAAGGAGAAAGACACCAGAACAGAACCTTACTCGATAAGCCACTGCCTTGTGGTGATACACAGATTAATAGAAATGGGTTAATTTAAGATATAAGAGTTAGTTAATGAGGAGGCTGAGCTAATAGACCAAACAGTATTGTAATTGATATAGTTTCTGTGTGATTGTTTGGGTCTGGGCAGCTGGGAAACAAATGCACAGTATCTGCTTAGAAGACCCTCTAAGACAACTGTTCTTAACCTGTGGTTCAAGCGACCCTTTCACAGAGATCACATATCAGATGTCCTCCATATCACATATTTATACTAGATTCATACTAGTAGCAAAATTACAGTATAATACCAGTATTTAAAATTATGAAGTAGCAATGAAATAATTTTATGGTTGCCCGGGTCACCACAACATGAGGAACTGTATTAAAGGGTCACAGCATTACAAAAGTTGGGAACCACTGCACTGAGGTGTATGATTGTATGTACAATACATAATGCACACTCACAGATACATAGTAGAGTTAATATTATATATTTAGTGTGTAGTCTCTATATTTGTGTACGTTTGTGTTAGCCTTCTCAGCAATGCTTCGTGTATTTCTCTGTAGTATCTTAGACCTTTTTTTGTCTAGGTATTGTATTTTTACTAATAAATGCTAATTCTTTAAAGACAGAAATCTCCTGTATCCCTGGCTGGCCTCAAACTTGATATGTAGCTGAGGATGACTTTGAACTTCTGATTTTCCTGACTTCTTCTCCTTAGTCCTGGGATTACAGTTTATGTAGTACTGGGAATCAAATCCGGGGCCCCCTGCAGACTAGGTAAGTGCACTATCAACTGAGCTGTATCCCCAGGCCAAAATACTGTTGTATTTTAACTTCATTTCCTCATTTTAAGTTTTGTTTATTAGTGGCAAATAGAAAACAATTAATTTCTATATGTTGACTTTATCCTGCAACCTTGATAAATTGCCTCATTACCTCCTGTCATCTCTGAGTCATGGCAAACTTGCTCTTTCCTTCTGTTCTGTAGGTAGAAGTTTTAAAGATTTTTCTCCTTTTCTTGAGCTGTTGCATTGGCTGCGCCTCTAGTATAGTCAAAATTATCACAGTGGGCAGCCATAGAGGGGGTGTCAGCATCAGACTGCTGTGTGCTGTGCTATAGGTTCCTACAGATCTTGAGGTTCCTTAGGATATTTTTCTGATTTCTTAGTTGCAATTCCGTTTCTTTCTCACCTGCTTCTCTTTATTGTTGTTTACTCTTTTCTTTTGGGCTAAGATGCTCTCTTTTTTTTCCTGCTTCTTGAGGTAGAGGCTCAGGCTGTTATATGAAGTGCTTTTCTCTGGCCATCTTCTGAAGCTGTGCATGCTACTCTAGACACAGTTTTGATGTTTTATGTTTATTGTTATAAAGCTCAAGCTACTTTCTAAGTCTGCTGTAATTGTTGGTTAAACCTTAGATTTCAGCACTTGGGAAATTCCCAGGTGCTAAGCTACCTTCCTGCTGTCGATATCTAGTTTGCTAGTGGTCATGGGTGTTTGTAATATTTTCTTTCATGTCATGTATTAGGACATGTCTTATGACCCATAGTCCTTTCTGGAAAGTTTTCCCTTGTGCCTGGATGCAGTGTGTCTTGTTTTGGGTTTTGGTCATTGGCTGGCTGCTCCCTGTCTATCTGTTAGCAAGATGGCTGACTCGGCTCTGTTGTCTGTCTTCAGTTTTCCCATCTGCCCTCACTGATATTAAAACTCTTCCTCCTGCCAGTTCTTGATGTCCAGTCTCCACTCATACAAACTTTTACTTTTAATGTAAGAAATATGTAAATAATCATTAGTCACATATTCTCCCATCTTGGTGAAAGATGTCTTTTGAGTCTTCTTGGTGTAGCAGTAGCCCAGTTTAGCTTTCCTTTAGTGTTTGCTGAATCACTTGTCCTTGCGTCCATGTGAAGAATACCTCTTGCTTTTGTCTGCCCGCCTTTGTGCTGCTGCTTTCAGAGCCATGTGGCACATTCACCTGTCCCACGGGTGCTTTCCTCCTGGCATCTCCTCACTGTCTGGATCATTCTCTCCCTTCCAAAGCTCTCTGTGGGATTTTATGTAGTGGTGTGTTAGCCTATGATCTGTCTCCTTGCAGTTTTTAACTCGTAAGTAGTGTGCTAATTGGAATAATTGGAAATCAACCTTCTGCTGTGACCACACTTTACCTGCAAAAGCCAAAGCTCTAGCTTACTGGGATCCCACACTCAATGCCTTGGACTGAATTTGAACTTCTCACACTCTGTGTGACAAAGGAATGATGACTAACTGTGTGAGCAGTTAGCTATTTATCTGCCATTCTCATTAGCTAAACTGTGAGCTTGAGATCAGGAATTGTGTTTTCTGCTATAGGGTCTGTCACCGGGAACACGCTTAAGAAATGTCAAGGGAGTGAACAGCAAATGAAGGTAAATGCCTAGCCAGGAAGGCAACCAGTCTTCCCTTCTATAAACTGTTAGCTTGTTCAGCCCATTGTCTTATCCCTCCCTGCTTTCCTCTCCCCACTCCTCTCTCTTCTTTTCTCATTCTCAAGTCGTTAAAAGCGAGAACACCTCTTAATCTAGACCTAATAAATAGGCAAGTTAATTGGGCAAATGAGCAGGTTACTGTGAGCTCTCTGAACACAACCAAGCCATGAACTGAGGATCCCTTCTAATGTGTTGGGTAGATTATGGTGCTTTATCCTTTGGGTAACAACAACAACAAAAATTCTCCTGCCTTAGCCTCTTGAATACTGGGATTACGAGCAAGAGCCAGCTGTAGTGGCACACATCTGTAATCCGTAGATGGCACTGCAGCCAGAGGGACTAGGCAGCATAGACCCAAGGCCCAATTACACTTTCAAATTGCCAAGAAGTAACAGGGAGAAAAGCAGCCATGAGAAGCCTCTTGGAACCAAAGAGCTTCTGAAATGGAGATGCAGCAATTCTTTCAGGAGAGACATGTTCCTTACCAAAGATCAAGACTTTTCTCCTGGAACCACAGTCAGAGAGCTCTAAGTTGGCACCTCATAGTGTGGAATCCATATGCTTGTTTACTGTTGGACTCAGTAACTACACCCTGTGTTCACCACACTGGGAAACCGATTCACACTTTATATGCAATCTTTCAGTTCGCTCTAAGTCCACTTAGTAAAGGGGAAGCTCTACTGAAGTCGAGGAAGGTAAAACATTAACAATCTTTACTCTCTGTCCTTCTCATCATAAAAGAATGTTTGGCTTAGTGTCTCAAAGGGAAGATGCCATGGAGCTGAGATAATCAATGCTGGAAACTCTAAGGGCCATACTCTGTGGTGTTGATGCTGTGCCTGTGTGTGATGCATTTCCCATAAAATAGTATTAAAAAGTAGGACCAATGTTTTGCAAAATGCATACAATATTTTGCCAATAAGTTGTTGATTAAAGATGGATGGAAAAGGGCCAGGGATTATTAAGGTCTCACAGGGTGTTAAGGCGTTCCTATTTGTTTATCAAGAATAGAGAGAAAAAGTGAATCTCAAGAGGTGACTTTACCTAACACCACACCTTTCTTTAATAATGTTCAGAATGGGCATTCAAAAACAGTCCCTTCTGACTCTAAGAATCCAGTGGCATGTTCATGTGTCTGTGCCCTGCTGTGTTGAAGGAGCTGCGGGCCGCTTTCCTGCCACCTGGCTCCCTGCCGCCTGGCTAGCTTATGCCCCGAAATAACAACACACAAACTGTATTCATTTAAACACTGCTTGGCCCATTAGCTCTAGCCCTTACTGGCTAATTCTCATATCACGATCAACCCATCTCTAATAATCTGTGTAGCACCAGTCTTACCAGGAAAGATTCAGCATGTCTGACCTGGCGGCTTGCTTCATTGCGTCTGCCCCAGAGAGGAGAGCTATCGAGTCTGAGCTCACTTCCTCTTTCTCCCAGCATTCTGTTCTGTTTACTCCGCCTACCAAATTTTCTGTCCTATCAGGGCCAAGGCAGTTTCTTTATTTAACCAATGACCTTCCTCCATCACTGCTGCAGGTTTCTGAGTAAGCATTCTGTCACTTCCATTCTCCAGACACTGCCTCTTCTGGTTCTGTCCATCTGCTAATGTCTGAGTGTTAGGGATGGCTCCTTTGGGCCTGAGGTCAGAGCATCCCTACAGCACCAGCTTAGCTGTTCTTAAGTGTTTGTAGAATAGACAGATAAAGCTTCAGAGTCTTCATACAAGCATGTAGTAATTGGAGCGGCGGGGCTGTGTCCCCAGCACCCCAGCCGCCTGGCTAGCTTATGCCCCGAAATAATTACACACAAACTGTATTCATTTAAACACTGCTTGGCCCATTTCTATCTAGCCTCTTCTAGGCTAACTCTCGCACCTGGACTAGCCCATTTCTAATAATCTGCTGTAGCCCACGAGGTGGCTTACCAGAGAGATTCTAGCCTACATCCATCCTGGGTCGGAGCTTCATCGCGTGTGCCTCAGAGAGGGGAGCATGGCGTCTCTCTGAGGCGTCTGCCCCCAAGAGGAGAGCTGTCGAGTCTGAGCTCACTTCCTCTTCCTTTCCTCTTCCTCCCAGCATTCTGTTCTGTTTACTACACCCACCTATGTTTTAACCTATGAGGGCCAAGCAGTTTCTTTATTGCTTAACCAATGAAATCAACAGATTGATATATGACACTCCCACATCACAAGCATGTGATTATAGTCTTAGGATTGAGTGGTGACATTCTCAGAGCCTGCCACCAAGAGAAAGTGGGATTCCTTGAGAAGCCTTTCAATTCTTGGAATAGACACTACCCATGGTGTTTCCCTGTCTCCTGTTCTTTATGCTTTGTGGAATCCACAGGAACAGGACTCAAGTAATACAGTCCCAAGAAGGGAGGAGGACCAGCCATGACCAGAGCAGCTAAATTAGGGCCACTGTACCACTTCTTAGAGGAACAATGCGCTATCAAGGCATAGTTTTGTCCAATTGAGGTATACTGATATGGGGGAGGTTCTCCTTTTATTGTCCTCTTAGACATTACTTTAGGCTGGATCATGTCCTACTGGGTGTGCCCCACATAGTTAAGAAGTTTAAAGGAGGGCTGGAGAGATGATTCAGCAGTTAAAAGCACTTGTTCTTGCAGTGGACCTGAATTCAATTCCCAGTACTCACATTAGTGCCTCACAACTGCCTGTAATTCCAGCTTCAGGGGATCTTATTCCTTTGACTCCTGGGCCATTCGTACTCATGGTACACTGGCCACTCAACCACTTGCCCCCACACAGACATGCACACATGCACATAATTAAAATAAAATTTTTAAAAAGAAGTTTCCAGGAAAGACACGATGTACGGGGGCATGGTACATCTAGGAGCAGAGCTAGGATTTCCCCAGGCACAATAGCAAGTCACCAGTCTCCTGCATGTGAGCTTGCTACCCCACAGGCATTTGTATGCTTATATCCTACACGGGTGTGTTATGTACTCATGCATACAAACACACATGTGCGCACACACCTCACCATTCAAAGCAAAGTCAGAACCCTATTCCAGAGAGCTGCTGTTATAAGAACCCTGGTAGGAAACCAGTGTCCTACCAGGTGGGTATACACTTTGTACTCTGGCAGGCTTTGTCCCCTTCAGCACACATTGTTTTCTTCCTTGGCCTAGAGGGAGGAAGATAGCTCTTTCTAGAAACTGTAACCCACTTAAAGGTAGAAGTGCTTTTGCAGTAAAAGGTCTCTGTGTAGTCATTCTAAACAGTGCTTTGTGCAACAGCAACTTTGTAAGAACAGTTTGCATCATGCTCTCTCCCTCCCTTCCTATCTCCTCACCCCTGTGTGTGTACACATGCACACCTATAGGTGGGGGGTGTTCTTTGATGATCGTGAGTAGAAAGAGCATGGGCTTCACACCCACACCAACCTAGGTCCTCATCCAGCCTAACCACCTGACAGCTATAAGGTCTGGACCCAGGGTTCTTGTTCAGCACCTGCTGGATGCACAGTAGCTCTCAAAATGATGAGTATTGTTTGTTTAAGAATTAAGATCTGACCTCCCAATACAATTTGTAAAGATTAAAGTACAGCATTAGGTGACTTGAACTATAATAACCAATATCATTGCTTTGTGACTATTCTGCCTGAGAATGGACTAATTAGTGCAACTTGAAGGTCTAAATCTGCTCAGCACATCTGTGTGGTGTGTTACCTGCCGGGCCCCATGCCAGACGTGGGTAGATCAGGCAGAAGTGACTGAGGGTTCTTTTAACGCGCCTGGATTTCAGGGAGATCAATAGCTATAGATGAATTAGTATAATAATAATTAGAATAATTATAAAAGATACTCAACTGCTATAGGAGTGCAGATGGGAGATATAATTCTGTTCAGATTGAGAGAAAATTAAAAAAATAATGTCAAGCATCTTAATTGCAGTCATAGAAACCAGCGTGGGCCATCTTGAACACAAAAGGAATGGATTGGAAGGGTGCAGGGCCTCACCAGTGGGTAAGGGCTATGAGGCCACACTTGGAAATTAGGCATCTCATGCTTCCAGTTAGGTTCTCTTGCTATTATGGATACTGGCTCTGTCAAGTTCTTCTCCGTCAGTCTCTCCCTTTTGTTTTCAGGATGCAGTTTTGTGGGATAGTAAATGTCTGAGCTTTCTGGTATTTCCCCCTGATCTGTCTGTGACAGAGGACATGCACAGATCTGGTCTCCTTCACAAATAGAACATTTTCTTCTCTCAAAACGCCAGCATACAGTTTACTAGAGTGTGGAAGGAAGCTTGATTGGGTCCTGGACAATGGAAAAACAGCAGAAAATAACAGAGCATTTGAATAGACCCTAAAAAGTCTCTAAGCAGCAGGCAGGCAGGAAGATGGAGGGAAAAGGTATTTTAGGCAAAGAACAGAAGGAGCTGAAAAATGAACCATGAAAACCCTGGTATCTATGGACAGCAAGAACTTTGGTGTGCAAAGGACAGTACTTTATAGCTGACTAAGGCTTGGTCAAAATGATACTCAATTTCTGGTGCCTCTTCTTATAGAAAAGAGCCCAGGAATGGAATCTAGATGGATCCAATGTGATCCACTTTCTAATTAGCTTCTGGGTCCCTAGTGGGATAGCTTTCCTAGTGGCCAAGAAAATGATGCCAGTGCTCTATAAGCCCATGTTCCCTCTGTGTAGGGGAAACTCCATGTTCACCAGCACTGTCTCAGCCCAGGTTGTGGACAGTGCTATCCACATAACCCCTGATTTCCTTTGGAGTTGGAAGACAGCTGCCCTCCTACTTGTCATCTTTATGGACTAAGGGTGGCTAGGGCCAGGTGACCTCTCTCTGCTCAGCTGAAGGTTGCTTCTCTGACTCTCTTAATCTCAGAGCACTCAAAAGACCCTTTCTAACTTCGTAACTTATAAGACCCTATGTCTGAAGTTACACTAAGTATGGGGCAGGACTTGCTTTAGAGGGTTCTGTGCCTAGAGAAGTGGTTCTCAACCTATGGGTTAAGACCCCTTTTGAGTCAAATAACTCTTGCACAGGGGTTGAATATCAGATATCCTGTATATCATATATTTACGTTCAATTCATAACAGTAGCAAAATTGCAGGTATAAAGTAGCCATGGATTTTATGGTTGGGGGATCACCACAACATGGGAAACTGTATTGAAGGGTTGCTGCATTAGAACAATTGAGATTCACTGGCCTAGAGCAACCAAGGCTGGCTGTGAACTTCCTTCTGATCAGGAGCTGGGCCCAGCCCTTGTTCTCTGCAGGGAGCTGTGGTTGTCATACTGTGGCATTAAGCAACTTTTCTGAGCCAATACTCCTTAGAGCTGCAAAGTGAAACAGCAGGCCTCTGAGTTGAGTACTGCATCCATTTCCTCCCTCCCCAGCCACCTTTCCAGCCTGCAGATCCAGGTCCACCCATGAGCTCTGCTCTGCCTGACTCTGGCTTGTTTCTAGTGGTACATTGTTACAATGCACTCAGAGACAGCCCCTGCCTCCCTCACAGGCAGGGATTTTATTCTCCATCATTACTTTTTAAAAGGTGTTCAGCTAGAAAATTGCATATTATTTCCTCTGCAAAGGTTTCTCCTTGCCGCCTTTGTGCAGCTACAGCTGTCATAACCGCAGTTGATAGTTTGTGTGCCTGTACATGCAAGTGCCCGGCATGGAGAGAAATAATCAGGCCCTCCTCTTGGGTAGCTGCCTTCCAGTTTGCCTTTTATGAACTGGATTTAAAAAATAAATAAGTCAGATCATATCACCCTGCTGCTCTCGCCTCATAGAAGTCAGCATGAACTTTTCAGTACAGCCTGCCATCCCTGCACCTTTGAGCATCAGCCTGGTTTTCATGCGTTTGCTCCTCTCCCCTTCCCATGTGCCATTGTGTTTGTTATATTCTTGCTTCTGTCCCTTGGACATGCCAAAATTTGTTTCCACTCAGAGGCCTCTGCATTTTCTGCTAGGGATATCCCTATCTACATATGTTCTTATCCATTGTTCATCTTCTATCACTCCTTGTCTTTCTCAATTCAGCTCTGAGAGCAGTTTGGGACCACAGGCACTCAGTAAGCGGTCCTACCTCTGAGAGCACCTGGACACAACAGGCAGTTAGTGCATTTTTGTTCCAGACTGACAGAGCAACAAAAGCGTAAAGTAACAGCAGGACTGCAGCAGGACTTAGCCAAGATGCTGGCAGGAGAGAGAGTATTGAAGGTTAGTGCACATGTTGGCATGGAGGTACAAATAGGTCCCTGCAGACCAGGTATCTGCTGCTTTATCTCTGCTGGTCCTTCTTTGCTCTAAGAACTACACTCTGAGGACATGGGTATGGGAAGGTAATATGCCAAAGGTGAAGGTAGAAAAGCACAGTGGTAATAGCAGGAGCCAGCTGAGTGTAGTGCCAGCAGTCCCACGTCCAGGAGAGATGCTAGCATTTGGGGCTTTCACAATGTGAAGGGTTCTGTGTGGCTGTGGTTCTTTGCAAACCTGGGCTTTCTCCTAACCTGGCAAATGGTTTGTTCCAAAGGAGTACTGTGCTTGTTTCCAATCACATAGTTTTCTTTCCTGAGACTTGATGAGACCATAGAGTGATAAGCGCCTTCTTACATAGTCATGCTTGAACAGTTATACCAAGTGTTCCTTTTTCAGAAGATGGAACCAATTACATAACATTTTAGCCATACAGTCTGGCTGATTTGGGGGCTCTGGGTGAGTTAACTGTCCTTTTAGTTGCCTTTAAAATGAAATTAACAATAGTTAACCACTGACTGACCTCTGTGAATGGAAGGGGTGTGCGAGTGTTTGTAAGCTGTTAATCAGCGACCACTACTATTTTGTTCCCACTTTGGAGGCTTCTCTAACCACTGTTCCTTTCATTGCCACAATGATACTTACTGTCCCAACCAGTACTAAAGTGTCATTAAGAGGAAGAAGATGCCAATAGGGATACACACTGCATAGACTGTGTCAGACGCATAGCTGTCTCTGGAGCTTTCTGTTGTTTTCTTCCTATGGTTTTGTTTTTTTGCTAAGATGGAAAGACAAGGAGGAAGGGAAGACTAGCTCCTGTAAAGTAATTTCCCTTCAGATCCAGAACAGGCAAACCCAGGCATGCTCAGGACCTCAGCACTAGAGCATAAACGTACCAGTCTCCCACGGCAGCATTACAAGGAATCGAGGAGACTTGGAGCAAAGCAGCACCCCATTCAGTGCTCATGGCAAATTGCGGTTAGAACCCAAGTCACTGAGCCGTCTGCCACACCTACTCATGTCTTCCCGCGCCTCAGCTTCTCAGCAGTGCCGTACTCCTCTGTCCTCTCCCCACACACTGGCTGTGTGGACTGAGAAGAAGGACTTACTGTGGGGAAGACAACTGACAGGTAAGCAGGCAGACAGACCCACGTTCCTTCTTTGTAGCTTATCTCTGAGCAGACACAGGAGCAGCACAGTGAGGTCAGTTCCAGCAGTAATTTTGTAGTTATGTATGTTCTTGAGCCAGCTTTGTGACTATGGTGATGATGTGAGGGCCACTTAGGAGAGGAGGGCTGCCTATGGCATTTATTATTACAGCATGGGTAGGTGTGGCTTCCCACATCGCACTAGAAACCCAGGGCCTTGTTGTGTTCTATATCCCATGACGACAGTAGAGGCGACTGCTGCTGCTTTGGTTGTGGCTGTTGATCCCTCCTTCTCCTTTTCTTCCTCTTCTTCTTCTCTTTCTCTTCTTTGTTCTTTCTTCTTGCCAGTTTCTTGTTCTTTTATCCATGGCTGACTTAGAACTTACCCTGGATTTCAACTGAAACCTGTGATGATCTTTTTGACACTGCTTCCATTATGAAGATGTGCTACCATGCCTTACAGTTCGGGGTCTTGTTCCTGTTTTCCTGAGTACTGGTCTCCAACTGCTGGCTTTTCTGTATTCCAATGTGATCTATTTCCTTGGTGATCCTCTATTGTCAATGATGTTTTTGAGACAGAGTTGTACAACTGAGGCCAGCCTTGAACTACTGCTTCAGGAACCCAAGTGCTGGTATTACAGGTGTGCACCACCATGTCTGGCTATTTTAACATATTCATTGAAATGTAATTTATATGCCATAAAGCACTCTATTCCATGGATATTAGTGTGTTTACTGGGGTGTACTAACCATTACACATTGAAGCCTAGAGCATTTTATCATCCCTAGAAAAAAAATTCTTTTGACCCTAGAAATGACATCACAATTCCAGTTGCTGGCAAGTAGTTACCCACATCCTGCCTTGTGTTTGCCTGGCGGGAACCCCCATCTGAGCATGGTCACTGTAGCATGTGACCGTTTATATCTGCCCCTGCTTCCTCTCTCATTCTCTATTGCCTTTGAGAATTTTGTGCCATGCACTTTACATATTTTCTATTACTCTTTGATCTATCCCTGGTCCTACCCACCCACCCAACTTTGTATTATTTTTCTTTTCACCCATCAAGTCCAGTTTATGCTGCACATTTAAGGCCTTCCACTGAAGGGTAGTTGATTTACCAATGTCTACACACGTAAAGAACCGACTCTTCATCTTCAAACAGCTATTAGTTGCCAGTAGCTTCTCTATGGGAATGGGACTTCATTCCCACCGTCCCCTCCACCCTCCATTCTGTGACTTGGTCTGGCTTGTTCTTGCACAGGTCTTGTACATATTGTCACAACTGCTGTGAGTTCATGTGTGCAGCTGTTTGCTGTGCACTCTTTCCTTACAGTCATCTACCGCCTCTGGCTTTTACAGTCTTTGTGCTCCCTTCTGTGCCATGATCCCTGCGAACTGGAAGGAAGGAATGTGATATAGATGTTCCATTTGGTGATGAGCCTTCAGCAGTCTCTCAATCTCTGAACCTTGACAAGTATGGGTTCATATTCATTGCCATCTGCTGCAGAAAGGAGCTTCTCTGGTGGGTGCTGAGAGGTGCACTGGTCTAAATCATTCGGAGTCGGTTTAGTACTCTTTCCAATTGACAGAATAATAGTAGTAGACTTTCCTAGAGGACCTATGACCTGTAAGCCATAGATTCTTGGCCTGATAGTGGTGCCTGGGTATGGGTTTCATCTTATAGAGTGGAACTCAAATGCAGTCAGAAAGTGTTTGATGATTCCCGTGATGTTTGTGCCACTATTGCACCAGTGGGTGTGCCTTGCCTGGCCAGTCATTATTGTAGCTCATAGGGTTCACAGGTAGATGGGATTGGTGATTACTTTTCTTCCTGGTAGCATGTAGCATGAAGAGCGCCTTCCAGCATTGTGAAAGGTAGTCAGTGGGTATGAAGTTCCCAGGTCAGTACCCACTTTATTTCTCCATGTTCTATGACTCGAGTGTGTGGTGTCTTCAGCAGAAGATCTTACTGCTGAGTTCTGGAGGCTAACCAATAGCATTGGTATAGTTTGGGGTTCCTGGGACCTCACTGGTCAACAACTCCAAAAGAGGTAATCCATTCCTGGCATGAGACTTTTATTTGTTAACCCATGGCTTGTTTCTTACTGTGTTGTTTTCAAGGTTCATTTGTGTTGCTGTATGTATCATGACTTTCCTTTCTCTGGCCAAATTTTATCTAATTGTATAGAAGTACTGCATTTGAAATCCATTCATTAATTGATAGCATTGGGTGACTGAGTGTAGACACAGGGAAGGGGACTGCCCCTGAGAGCATATTTGTTGTATGCAAACTGTATATTGATGTTTAAAATGCAGGAATGTGTTTCAAAACCTGTGGTAGTTCTACAGATGGGCACGTGGAGAGAGGCAGCCAGAAAGTGAAGGTAAGCACGGTACAGGCTCTGACACCACTTCCCATCTGCCTTCATGCTGGTGCCTTAGTGGAGATAATCTCAGATCAGCTCAAAATTCTATTTGTCTTTGAGATTTGGCTTTTTACATTGAAAGCCAGTTACTCATTGCAGTGGTGGATAGGCATGCCTTTTTTCCTGATTGAATATTTAATAATAACACTTTTATTATCATGAAGACAATTCTTGGCTGACATTTAACTTGAAAGCATTACATTGAATCAGATACTGTGTTGGTGCTTTATATGCATACTCTTAATTAACCTCATTGCAGTCTCATGAGACAGAGGTGCTGTCAGTCTCCTTGGTGCAGAAATTAAGAAACTAAGGCTTAGAAAAACTGACCATGGGCACTCAAGCAGAAGACAGATTCAGATCAAGTTTTTCTGACAGCAAAGCCTGATTTTTGGAATCCTTTGATACATTAGTGAATACCCTGACAGTTGTAAAGAAGGGATTTTAGGGACCGTAATCTAGATGTCTCATTATTTGCTTTATGCTTGTATCCATACCAATCTACCCAGCATCTCCCTCCTGGAGATTGTGAGCAACATACACTTTCAGGCCTATCTCAAAACCTGCTGTCTCAGGAGCTGCCCTTTATCAAAAGTCCCGGTTAACTCAAGTACACGTTAAGTGTTTGAGACATATTGTTGAAATACGTGTTAGGCATGGCATCCAACTTGAGGGTCAGTGATTCTCTTTTGTCCAAACACATCTCAAGATAGGCTGATTGCTTGAAGTCAGTTGCCTAGGAGTCGGGAACCTGTCTTCATACCCCTACATCTGTGCCACCTGCACCAAATTACTTAATCTGAGTCTTATTTTCTTCATATATTCAATAAGAAATTTGTTTACATCTTAATTTTATTCAGTAAATGTATTTAAAGCTGTTGATTTCTCTCTTAGATTCATTTTCTTGGCTGTGCACTTTTCTTTGGGTGGGTGAGGGATATTTTGAGACGGATGTTTCTCTATGTAACAGCCCTACCTGTCCTGGAGCTCACTTTGTAGAACAGGCTGACCTTAAACTCATAGAAATCCACCTGCATCTGCCTCCTGAGTGCTGAGATTAAAGGCACTACGCCTGGATTGTCTGCTGAGTTTTAAATATAACATTTTTATTCCTTTTACAAAATTTCATAATTTTTGTTTGATATAATAATTATGCATATTTATGGAGAACGATGGTAATTTGATTCATGTATATAATGTCTAGTAATTGAAATTTCTTTTTTTAAAAATATTTATTTATTTATTATGTATACAATATTCTGCCTGTGTGTATGCCTGCAGGCCAGAAGAGGGCACCAGACCTCATTACAGATGGTTGTGAGCCACCATGTGGTTGCTGGGAATTGAACTCAGGACCTTTGGAAGAGCAGGCAATGCTCTTAACCACTGAGCCATCTCTCCAGCCCCAGTAATTGAAATTTCTATTATATGCTTTTAGCTCCCAAGATATTTAGTAAGGTCCATTACTAAAACTGCCTTGTAGCCATCCTTTTACTGCATGGGTCAGTTATTTTGTATTTTACCTAAAGGGAGGATGAGTTTTTACAGCTGTCAGATCAACTAAGAAAATGAAGGTGTTCAGCTAGGGGGCTAGAGGTGGGGCTTCCAGAAATGTGCCTATTAATCAAACATTCTAAACCTTTCCTTGTTTATCTTCTTTTACCATAGAAGAAAGTATTTCTCTGAGCCAGTGTCACATGTTTTTCTTGTGTCTTCAAAATGATCACATTTTGGTAAACTGTGCTGGATTTTTTTTTTCAAAGATAGCTTTCATTCTTTTTATTTCACTGTGTATATGAAGAAACAAAGATAGCTTTCCTCTTGAAAGCTTTCCCCATGTTTGAGATGAGCTTTTGCTGTTTGGAGAGGTAGAAAAAGGGAGGGATGAAGAGATTGACCGGTTAACTGAATCTCTATTGTGGATTTCTAGATGGCCTTAATCATTAGATCAGAGCACAGATATTCAAAAGGCAAACATACATATATATACATTTACACAAAATTGTATGCACACGTGTAAATAGCAGTGCACATACAACCCTACTCTTCCAACAATCTAAAGGCTAGCTTACTACTCTGTTCTTCATTCCCACAGTAGGAGCTGAGAAAGGCTTCTTGCCTCCTGACTGCCTCTCCTGCAGATTGACCCAGACAAAGCCTCCATCCTCAATTAACCAGCTCTGCTTTGTCTCCTTGTCTGTCACCTACCCCCTATCTAGATACATTTCGCTAAAGGTACTAGACCTTCCCGGTAAATGTCAGAAAAACCTGCTTCTCACACACAAGAATGTAAAAAATTTATACCTCCATTACAAACCATTTTGTATGCAGAAAATAAATTCTGGGGTTGGGAGAGAAGTACAAGGCTAGTAGTTATGATTTTATTCTATAGACAACACACATTTTCCACCCTCAAAAATGTGATTAACCAAATGACAACATTTGGGAGAAATAATGTGTTCTGGATTTCCTTTTTCTTTCTTTTCTTTTCTTTTTTTAAAAAGTCTTTCTTATACCTAAATCTTCACTTTAGCCTTCTTCCCTCCCTTATTAGCTATCTTTTCCTATTTTTTGTTTATGAAAAATAGATTTTTCCTTATACTATATTTTGATTATAATTTTTCCCCAGATTTTTATTACCTCCCCTCCCAACTAAATGCACACCCTGTCTCTATCTTGTTAGAAAACAAATAGGCATCTGAAAAGTAATAAAATTAATAAGATAAAACACAAACAAACCAACCAGTATAGTATAAAAAAAAACAAGAAAAAGAACCAAAGAAAAAGCACAAGAAACACATACAGACACAGAGACACACATGTTCACACACAGAGAAACCCCAGAAAAACACAAAGCTGGAAATCGTAATGTATATGCAAAGGACCTGTAAATAAATAAATAAGTAAATAAATAAATGGCCTTACAAAGCATTATGAGGCAAAGAACTTCCAAATATGACATTGAGTTCATTTTGTGTTGGCCGATTACTGCTGGGCATGGAGCCTGCCTTTAAGAGTGGTTTGTAGGCCCAGTGAGTTTCCCTTGAAGGAAATGAATTTTTCATTTGTGAGGTTATCAGTCAGAGTTGACTTCTGAATTGATGCAGGCCCTGTACATGCGCCTACAGTCTTTGTGAGTTCATATAGTGTAGGTCCTGCTGAGCTTAGAAGGCCTTGTTTCCTTGGTGTTCTCCACCTCTGCTCTTAACAGTCTTCTTACCTCCTCTCCTGCAGTGTTTCCTGATCCCTGGAGGAGAGGGATTTGATGAAGAATCCCATTTAGGACTGAGTGTTCCAAGGTCTCTCACTCTCTGTTCACAGTCCAGCTGTAGGTTTCTGTGTTTGTTCCTGTCTACTGCAGGAGAAAGCTTCTATGTTGATGACTGAGCAAGTTACTGATCTATGAGTGTAGCAGAATGTTGTTAGGAGTTATTTAATTGCTAATCCCTTAGCAGAATTGTATTTGGTTTTTCCCTAGGTCCCTGATCTTTCTAGTCTCAGGTTCTTTATCACCCATGTAAAGTCAGGGATAGGTTCCATATCATTGGAATAGGCATTAAATCCAATCAGATATTGGTTGGTTACTCTCAAGCTTTGTGCCACCATTACTAGCACATATTGCAGATAGGTCACCATTGTAGATCTAAGGGTTTGTACCAGGATTGGTGGTCACCCTTTTCCTTTGGTAGAGTACAGGGTATCTTTCAGTACCATGAGCACTAGTCAGAAGGGGTGAAAGCTTTAGGTAGGCATCAACTCAACTTCTCTGTGTCCAATAAGTTATATAGTTGCCTTCATAAATGGAGCTTTATCCTTAATTTGTGGAGAGCAACCAATAGCTTTGGCAATAACCTGGGTTGTTTGGGGTTTTCCATGAGACCCATTTGGCCAACAACTCAATTATATGTAAACTATTCTCAGAAATGAAGGCTTCATTTGGTGACAAGAGATGTCCAATTGGGGGATCTTTCTCCACCGTTACTTAGCAATTCCATTTAGATCTCCTTTATTTATGTTTATATTTCAGAAAGCATCTACTGTATTATGTTTCCATACAACCACTCAACAGGTACTGAGTTTTAGCTGCCCTTCCTGTCATTCCCTCCCTCTCCCACACTTCCCTCCACTCCCCAATTTATTCTCCTGTTTCAGTCCTACTCCACCCCATCTGTGGTGGTTTGAAAGAAAATAATCCCCAAAGTGACACAATTAGGCTGTGTGGCCTTGTTGGAGTGGGTGTGGCCTTGTTAGAGGAAGTTTGTCGCTGTGGAGGCATGCTTTGAGATCTCAGGCCACACCAATGTCTCAGTCCATTTTCTGTTGACTTCTAATCAAGCTGTTTCCTACACTATGTCTGTTTCCATGCTGCCATGTCCCACTATGATGATAATGGACTAACTGTCTGAAAATGTAGCCTATCCCAATTAAATGGTTTTCTTTATGAGAGTTGCTGTGGTCATGGTGTCTCTTCACAGAAATAGAAACCCTGATTAAGATACCATCAATCCATATCTGTCCATTCTATTTCCCCTTTGTTCTAATCCCTTACTCTTGGTTATCTGGATTGTAGCCTGCTTACCAAAGACTTAACAACTAACATTGAACACGTACCCTATTTGTCACAGCTGGGCTCATGGTCTCTGTGCTAGAGCAAAGTCCCCAGTTTTTTATATACACTGAAGTAACTTTGCACTTCTGCTCCAGGACCCAGGTCATGGGGTGTTATCTTGTGTTTCCTTTTTAATCTGAGTAGTGCTGACTTGCCAACTCATTGTTGTTTGGGATTTTCCCACACTTTCTTAGATGTTTGGCCTCTAAGTGTCCTTTCTTGTCATGTTCCTGTCTGGTTTCATATCACAATTCCAGTTGCTTCTCAATGGCTAGGAGGATTCCCTCTCTGATGAAGGAACTTGCCTAATCATGGCACCCTTCTCTTAAGAACCTGGGACAGCCGGTCAGTAGGAAATCTTTCAGATGAACTTGACTTTTTTTTTAGAAATCCAGGAAAACGGCTTGTTTTAGATGATCAGGTGCACAGTGTTTATATTTCTGTCCTTATTTTAATCACATTGTGTAATTTGTGAGTGTGTAATTGAGCTTCCTGGTTTCATGCTTTTTAACACATCTAGAGATGTCCATCCTCTGTTCTCAGGCACTCAGATGCTTTCCTGATGCCTCTGCCTCTCAGGAGCTCTGCTCCATGTGTATACTGCACCAAACATGTGTATACTGCACCGAGTATGTGTATACTGCACCGAGCACCTGATGCTGGCAACTGTCCTGCAGTGGGAGGCAGACTGTCAGTCCAGTGTGATCATTCTTACACCTTCCTGACCTTCTTGAGAAATCTACTTGTTTCCAGGGTAGAGTATTCAAGCCTCCAACTGTGGTTGCACAATTAGTGTTGTACATTTGCCTGGCAGCTTTGCTTTTTGTATTTAGCTGATAAGTATGTGTACATTTAGGGTTGTTACTTCTCTGAGAATACTGGTCTACTTTATTGGAAACTGCCTTCCTTATGTCTGGTAACATTTTCAATCCCAGGCTTTCTTGTCTAATCTTAACACAGCCACACTGACTTTCCTCTACTAGAGAGGTGCTCAGTGTACCTTCCTTTAACTTTTTTTTTTTAGAACATTTTTATTTATATCCAGAGCATGTCATTAGGACTATGCTTTTTTCTTTAGGGAGCAGAATAATGTGGCCCCTTAAGATCTTTAGAACCTGTGACTGTATCCCTTATGCAAAAGGGACTCTTCAGATGTGATCAAGCTAAGGACATGATGAGATGCAGAGGTTGTCCTATTGTACAGATGGCCTCAGTGTAACCCAAGGATTCTGTGAAGGAAAGAGGGAAGAAAATCAGAAAAGTTGTAAGGATGGATGAGGTCATGTTCAAGGTACAGTCAAGAGCCAAGAAAAGAGAACAGACCCTAGACCCTACAATCCAGAGAAATCAGAGACAGTAAGGAAAAGATTCTTCCCAGAAGGCTACAGCCATGAGAACAACATAGATTTAGCTGAATAGTGCCCACTGAAACATCTGCTTCTGCACCAGTAGGATACACATCGTTTGTGGCCTTTAGACCACAATGTTAATGTCCTTAATGGGGTCCTATTTATCAACTGGTGTTCTTATTGCTTACACGTACAGGGCCCCTTTCAGGAAAATATTTTCTTGTGCTTAATATCCAGCGTATTTCCTAGTTTCCCATCTATTGGAGTGTTAAGGTCCTTGATCCATTTGGAGCTGACTTTGTACAGGGGGAGAGATAGGATCCAGTTTCATTCTTCAGCGTGCAGTTCTCCAGTTTGAACAGCACCGTTTGTTGACCATGCTGTTTTTTCTCTGATGTGTATTGCCTTTGTCAAAAATCAGATGGCGGGAAGAGTGCAGGCTTTTAAGAATGTTCTTAGTTATATTCTGTTGACTAGCTTGTCTCTTTTTAAGCCATAACATGCTATTTTTATTACTTTATAGTAATAAATAGCAACTTTATAGTACTTCAAATCTGGAATGGTGATATCTCTTGCACTTTTCAAAATATTCTGGATTGTTTGAACTATCTGGGCATTTTTGTGTTTCCATATGAAATGTAAGAACTTTTTCAGTTGCTGTAAAGAATTGGATTGAATTCTGATGGGGAGTGTATTGACTCTGTAGATTGCTTTTAATAGGACAACCGTTTTCACAATAGTAATTCTACCAATCCATGAGCATGGGAAGTTTTTCCATCCTCTGATATTTTCTTCAGTTTTGTTTCAGGGTCTTGTTTTTATTGTACAAGTCTTTCATTGTATTGATTAAATTCATTTCAGGGGTCTTTTGATGCTATTGTGAAAGGTACTGATGCCTTGATTTCTTTCTTAGAATGTCATTGAAAGGCTAATTTTTTAGTGCTAATTTCGTATTATGTTACGTTCTGGGTGTTTTTATCAGCTATATGAGTTTTCTGGTGTCATATATATATATATATATATAATTATATATAAATAAGGATGTTTGGCTCCTTTCTAATTTGTATCTCTGTAGATCTCTTTCATTCACCTATTGCTTTAGCTAAGATTTCAGGTATTCTATTGAAAGGGGAGGGGTGGTGAGTGGACACCCTGTCTTATTCCTGAATTTAATGGAAATGTTTTGAAATTTTCTCAGCTCATCAAGATGTGGTCTGTGGGCTTGCTGTTTATTGCATTTAATAGGTTGAAGTATGTCCTCTATATTCCTAGATTTCTCCAGATATTTTATCATGAATAATACTGGATTTTGTGAAAGACCTTTTTTATAGACGGAAACTGCTCTTTTGTTCCCAGCTGTTCAGGCCAAATAATCACACAGAAACTGTATTAATTACAGCACTGCTTGGCCTATAGCTAAGGCATATTTCTGGCTAACTCTTATATTTTAAATTAACCCATTTCTGTTATTTTGTATTGCCACAAGGCTGTGGCCAACCAGGTAAGGATCTGGCATGTTCTTCTCCTTTGACAGCTACATGGCATCTCTCTGATGCTGCCTACTTTTTCTCTATGTTTCTGTTTGGATTTCCTGCCTGGCTTTACTCTACTAAGCCACTGGCAAGAACAGTTTTATTCATTAGCTAATAAAAGCAACACATAAGCAGAAGGACTTCCCACATCATCTACCCTTTTCTGTCTAATTAAAAAAGGAAGGTTTTAACTTTAACATAGTAAAATTGCATATTCAAGGCAGTTATCAAGCAAGAATTATAGCTACAATATTTAGTCCATTTATATTTAATAAGTTAAGGAAAATACTCTATCATCTATCCTATCTTTGTGAGTCTAAAGTTTTATATCTAATTTATCTTCTATCATAACTAAGGAAAACTGTAACTATTTAGACTTTAACTCCATCAAAGACCCCAGAAGGATATAATATTAACTAAGTAAACAGGAAATGTATTGTAAGCAACTTTCAAAACTCTAGAATTGGCAGAGGCATCTTGCTGCCTGGACAGTCACTCAAAGTTCTTTTTAACATTGGGGCATCCATCTTCAGCCTACAAGCTGATAGTATCTGACAGACTTTTCCATGAAGCAAGAATTTTTTTCTGCGTCCTGCAGAATGTCTGCAGACTCTTTCATGAAGCAGCAACCCTGAAGGTCTGTCTCACCTTCTTTAGGCATTTTTAGCATTCATTTTTCTGTGGTTCCAGTATGTCCAGTTCATACAGAATACCATAAAGCCACCCAAGCAAGAGCAGTTTCTTGCCCAAATGGCTAACAAACTCCATAAGGAGCCTTTCTGATACCCATTTTCCTCTTGATGTAGATTGGTGCTACCAGGAGATGTGTCTCATTGTCAAGAAAAGTCTTAATTTCTTAAAACATTTTAAATGCCATGTTCTGTAGGTCTTTGAAAGGTTTGAAGAGTACCTATCCATCTGAAATATATCTCTGTACATCTAGAAATCCTAACTAATATGACTACAGTTTGACTATTATAGATGACTATCTATTAATCCATAATTTTAAATTATGTATTATATATATTTTTGAATTTTCCATCTGACTTTATTTCCAAATACACTTTCTTTAAAAAAAAAAACAAAAAACACAATACACTTTCTGTGGGAATGACAAATATCAGTATTGGAAATCCAATTATACAAAAAATACTACATCTAGTCTGGGGTAGATATATTTATTTTTGGTAACATACATTAAGTGGCACTAATTACACAGTAACTATAAGGTAACTAACATGACACCACAGAACTGTAATTCTGCCTCAGCTTCGTGGACTTGGGCCTTTCTGGCTGAGCAAATTTTCAAAAAACTGGATGCCTTCCCCAGAGCTCTGCCATGGGGTCTGCGGAGGAAAGCTCTGAGAGCAGTCGGTGACTCAACCAGAGTTCTTGCAGCTGACAGAGGAGAGGCAGGACATGTTAGTTATAAAGTAGTTACAGCCTAATTCACAAAAGTTACCAACTTTTTCTTTTTCTAGAAAGAAGCAAGAAGTTAAGAAATTCTTTGATGTAGCGCCTGGTGTCAGGTAGAGTGCAGAGAGAGCTGTTAGAGCAGTGTCAGAAAGACCCTGGCTGGTCAGACAGGTTGGACATCATTAATAATCATGGTTGGCTTCTAAATACTGGTAGCAAGATGACTTCTGATTTGTAATCTTAGGTAAATTATAGATAAATGAAAAGGCCAGTAATCATACACTAAGATTAATAAACAGCACTTCAAAATTAACCACGTGAGGGCTGTGCTTGCACAAGGCTTCACAAAATGAGGCACCCGGATTTTTTCTTTTCACGTCTGGCTTGCAGAGCAGTTCTCATGGCCATTTCAAAAACCTCTCTCACTCCATCTTTGGTCTTTGCTGAACACTCCATGTACCCAAAAGCGCCAATTCTGTTTGCCATATCTCTGCCTTCTTCAGGTTTTACCGGCTCCTGCTTCATTTTGGCTAACTCCCATCTTGTGTGCTCATCATTCCGAAGATCCTTCTTGTTCCCAACCAGAATGATGGGCACATTGGGACAGAAATGCTTGACTTCTGGAGTCCATTTTTCTGGGATGTTTTCTAAATTATCAGGGCTGTCAATGGGGAAGCACATCAGTATAACATCCGTGTCTGGGTAGGAGAGAGGCCTCAGGTGATCATAATCTTCCTGTCCAGCTGTGTCCCACAAAGCCAACTCTACCTGCTTTCCATCCACTTCAATATCTGCCACATAGTTTACACACATAAACCTCTGAGCACATAAACCTCTGGGAATTGGTCCTTGCTGAAGACTATGAGCAAGCACGTCTTACCACAAGCTCCATCACCAACAATCACCAGTTTCTTTCTGATGGCAGCCATCACTTACAAAGGTACTGAAAACACACAGCTTCTGTGACAGTGGTTGTACAAAGTACCTGGAACTTCTCAGACACAAGGCTCAAGGCGAGGACTCCGAGTCTGGCCTCTTTGCGCTGAGGACACCTGTCCGCGAGTCCATAAGCTCAGAAACTAACTAAGGAGAGAACCGACGGAGTACCGTGGGTGGCGGGCGGGGAGCGCCTATGTATTATATTTTTAATGAGCTATATAAACATAATACCTTAAACAAGAGTATACACACACACACAGTGTAATAAAATTGGCCTTAAATTTGTATCAGTATACCAAGATCCATACCAATGTATTCATCTCTATATATCGTATCTCCCTTTAAATGAAAACAAACATTTATAAACAATCATTTTGGCAATTTGGGTGTAGTTTTCTCAAGACTTCTTTCTGCTGTTTATTGGGAAAAGTATTTTTAGGGTTCACGGAGATCTTTCAGGGATGTTTTCTTCCATCAAACCACATCAGCCTGGAAGGAATCCACAGGTTGTTATATTTTGTGAAAACAAAAGCAGAACCTCTTTTCCAAAGAAACACATCCTTAGACCCAAATTTTGAAGTCAAGATACCTATATATTGATTTAACTTAGCAGCCTGGGGGGAGGGATGTCTCTCTACAGTCAAAAAATTTAAAGAAAGCACAATAATATACTCAATTTAGACTCTCTGTGTATATTCCATCTTTACGTGGCTTATTTTTCTTTACTGCTTTAATCTATGACTGTATTTTTTCTGTCTCTTTAAAGACTTTACTTTTTTCATCTAATGAGATAATCATATTATTTCTATCCTCATGCTTTTTTATGTGGTGAGTTACATTTTTTAAATTTATGAATGTTGACCATCCACTGTATTTCTAGATGAAAGCTGATTTGATCATGCTGAATTATCTTTATGTGTTTGTTTGCATGTATTTTATTGTGAACTTTTGTCTTTATTTTCTTTATTAATATTTTATGTTGTTCAACCTTTACTTAATTTTTATATTAGAGTATCACTGGTTTCATAGAAGTAATTTTGCAATGTGATTTTCTTTTCTGTTTTACAGAATAACTTGAGCAGTATTGGTATATGTTCTCCTATCTCAGTAGAATTCTGCACTAAATCCACCTGGTTCTGGGCTTTCTTTGAGGGTTGGGACTGGATTTTTAATATTGCTTCTATCTCATTAGATGTTATTGAGCTATATAAATTATTTATTTCATCTTGATTTGGCTTTGGTAGGCCATGTATACCTAGAAATTCATCCATTTCTTTTAGATTTTTCAGTTTGATAGAATGTAATTTCCCCTTTTATTAAAGAATTTTTTGATGCATTACTATATTAATCATGTTTTTACCTCCTGCATTTCTTCCAGATCCTCCCTACCCATCCAACTTTGTTTTTCTCTCTCTTTAAACAAGCAAAAAAAAAAATTAAGAAACCTCATACAAGAGAAATAGAAACAATCAAAAGACCAATAGGACAAAAAAAAAATCAAAACATAGTGCCTGGCTGATAAATGGCTGATAATATAAACAGTGAGACACCATTGGGAAAAAAAATGATTTTCCTTTTGCCAGTGGGTATCAGTTGCAGATAACTTCTTAGGGATTGAATCCCATATCCACTTCTCCCTCTCAATGCTAAGACTCCATCTGGTTTGAACATATGCAGGTCATGTGTGTGATGCTGTAAGCTTTTAGGTTCATATGTCCTATGTTTAGGTTCATATGTCGATATGTTGGTTCTATTGTATCTGGAAGACATTTTTCCCTTGGAGTCATCCATATCTTCTGGCTCTTAAAACCTTTTTGCTTCCTCTTCAACATAAATATCTGATCCTTGAGAAGACATCCCATTTAGGTCTCACTCTCCACACATTGTTCAATTGTGGATCTTGTGTTAATTCCCATCTCCTGCAAGAGTAAGTTTCTCTAATATGTGTTGAGCAAATTACTATCTAAGGAAATAGCAATGTGTAACCAGGAGCCCTTTTTTACTATATCCTTTTTGCAAAATAATAGTATTATATTTCCCCCTAGGCCTATAACCTATTTAGTTTCATATTCTTGGCCATGTTAATAATGCCAGGTAGGGTTTCATTTCATGTAGTAAGCCTTAAATTCAGTCAAGAAGTGTTTGTTTACTCCTCTAACATTTGCACCACTATTGTACCAGTGTATTTTACAAGCAGGTCACTATTGTAGGTCTCAGAGTTTGTACTGGCTGATATTGGTGATTATCTTTCTCCTCCAGTAGCATGCAGAGTGCCTTCTAGTACTGTAAACACTAGTCAGTAAGGGTAAAGCTTCTGGTTAGGCACCAGCTCAACTTCTCCATCTTCAGTGACATAAGTAAGCGTTGTATTCAGCAATAGGACTTACAGTCATGTTGTGTAGATTAATCAGGAGTCTTGGCAAACCCTGTGATGTTTGGGGGTTTTCCATGAGACCCTTTTGGCCAACAATTCAACAAGATAACACCTTCCTGGTGCTGTAAATTTTACTTGGTGACATAAGACATTTTATTGAGCATTATCTTCTTTTATTATTTGATAATTCCATTTAGATTCATTTCATATATGTATATATTTTAGGAAGTTTCTACAGTAGGTTTCCACATGGTTTCTCAAGTGACCTGTAATGTTAGTTACCCCTCCCGTATTTCCTCCGTTCCCCTTCTCTCCTATCCCCTTCCCTATTTAGTCCTCCTATTGTAATTTCCCCTTTGTATCTCCATAGCAACATGTTTTATTTTTCCTTCCTTGGGAGATCTTTTCCTCTACCCTAGTCCCTTTCTAAGTATCTAACCTCTGTGGTTAGTCAGATTGTAGCACACTTTCACAGCTAATGTACACATATGAGAGAAAATATACTGTTGTTTGTCTTTTGGAGTCTGGGTTACTTAACTCAGAATGATTATTTTTCTGCCATTTATTTACCTTAGAATTTCATTTTTCTTAACAGCTAAATAATATTCCATTGTGGAAATGTACCATATTTCCATTATCCATTCATCAGTTGATAGACATCTGGGTTGTTTCTACTTCCTGTCTATTGTGAATAGAGCAGCAATGAGCATGAATGAGCAAGAATCTCTGTAGTAGAATGTAGAGTTCTTTGGATATATGCCCAAGTGGTATAGCTGGATTTTGAGGTAGATTGATTCCTAAGTTCCTGGGTAACCACAGCACTGATTTTATGATTTCCATAGTGCTGTACCAGTTTGTTCTCCCATAAGCAGTGAATATGTGTTTTCCTTTTCCCTTATCCTCTCCATCAGCATGTGTGATTATTGATCTTGGCTAGTCAGAGTAGAGAAAGATGAAATCTCAGTAGCTTTAATTTGCATTTCTCTGATGACTAAAACTATTGAACATTTATGTAAATGTTTCTCAGCCTTTGCTGTTCCATCTTTTGAAAATTCTGCTTAGTTTTATACCCCAGTTTATAACTGAGTTATTTGTTGTTATTTTTAATATTTAGTTTTTTAGTTCTTTATATATTCTAGATACTAACTGTATCAGATATATGATTGGTTAAAAAAAAATCTTTTCTATTCTGTAGGCTGCCACTTTACCTGAATGGTGGTGTCCTTCGCCAACAGAAACTTTCCTGTTCCATAATAAATGAAATTTCACTTATTAATTTTTGGTGTTTGGCGCAGACGTTTAAAATTGCAATACCCTCTTGGTGGATTTTTTGTTTACTACATATATAGTTTCCTACCCTATCTTTTCTGTTAAGTTTTGGTTTGAATTTTGCTTTCTCAGGTATGAAAATAGCTACTACACTTGCTTGCTTCTTGGGTCCATTTGGTTGGAATACTTTTCCATCCTTTTACTCTGGAGTGACGTCCATCCTTGATAATGAGGTGTGTTTCTTGGATGCAGCAGAAAGATGAGTCCTGTTTCTGTCTTAGTTTTTGTATTTTTACTGGGGAGATGAGACCATTAATATTGAGTTATTAGTGAGCAGTGTTTAACCGATTCCTATTGTTTTGTTGCTGTGGTTTAGATATTTTCCCCCTTTGTTCTGATTTACTATTCTGGGGTTATTTATTTCTTGTGACCTCTTGGATATGGTTAACCTCTTCAGACTTAAGTTTTCCCTCTAGTATCTTGTGTAGAGCTGGATTAGTAGATAAAAATTGCTCAGATTTGGTTTTTATTATTGGAGTGTTTTTCTTTCCCTGTCAATTGTGATTGATAACTTCACTGGGCATTGTAGTCTCTGCTAGTATCTGTGGTACCAGAGTTAGGAGTACATCCACTTAGGCCCTTCTGGCTTTTAGAGTGTCCATTGAGAAGTCAAGAGTCATTCTAATGGTATTGCCTTTATATGTGACCTGATTTTTTTCCTTATAGCTTTCAATATTCTTTCCTTATTCTGTATATTTAGTGTTTTCATTATTATGTGTTGTGTTTAGTTTTTTTTTCTAGTTCTATGTGGTGTTCCATATACTTCATGTATCTTGATAGGCACCTTTTTTTATTGTTCTTATTGAGCTATGTATTTTCCTCAACTCTCCTCCCTTCCTCCTCCCTCTACTTTTACCCTCTCCCATGATCCCCATGCTTCCAATTTATACAGGAGATCTTGTCTTTTTCTACTTCCCATGTAGATTAGATCCATGTATGTCTCTCTTAGGGTCCTCTTTTTTTGTCTAGGTTCTCTGGGATTGTGAATTGTAGGCTGGCTTTTATTTTTCTTTATATCTAAAAGCCACTTGTGAGTGAGTACATATTATATTTGTCTGTCTGGGTCTGGATTACCTTGCTCAATATGATGTTTTCTAGATCCATCTATTTGCCTGCAGATTTCAAGATGTTATTATTTTTTTCTGCTGTGTAGTACCCCATTTTGTAAATGTACCACATCTTCTGTATTCATTCTCCATTTGAAGGACATTAGGTTGTTTCCAGGTTCTAAACAGTGCTGCTATGAACATAGTTGAGCAAAAGTGGTATTTCTGGGTCTTGAGGAAGGTTGTTTCCTAATTTTCTGAGAAATAAAATAGGCACCTTTCTTAAGATTGGTAGATTTTAAGCCGAGCTCTGGTGGTACACATCTTTAATCCCAGTACTCCAGAGACAGAGGTAGATGAATCTCTATGAGGCCAGCCTGATCTACAAGAGCTAGTTCCAGGACAGGCTCCAAAGCTACAGAGAAACCCTGTCTCAGAAAACAACAACAACAATAGTAAGTTTTCCTTCTATGATTTTATTAAAAATACTTTTTGTGCCTTTTACCTTAAGTTTTTCCTATACCTATTATTCATAGATTTAGTCTTTTCATAGTGCTTCAGGTTTCCTAGATGTTTTGTGCCTGGATATTTTTCTATTTAATGCTTTCTTTGACCTGTCTATTTCTTCTACTCTGTCTTCAGGGCCTGACATTATTTCTTCCAAGTCTTGTAATCTCTTGGTTAGGCTTTCCTCTAAGGTTTTTGTTTGACATTGTACATGTTTCATTTACAGTTTTATTTTAGTTTGGGTTTTTTCTTTGATAATCCTATTTCTACTGTCATGTTTTGAAATGTTTTTATTATTCCATTCAGTTGTTTGTGTTTTCACTGTCTTCATTAAGGCATTTATTCATCTTTAAAGGCCTTGAACATATTCATAATTACTCTTTTGAAGTCCTTGTCTTGTCCTTCAGCTAAATTGTATTTCTCAGAGCCTATTGCAATAAGTTTGCTGACTTATGGTTGAGGCATATTATCTTGGCTGTTCATGATTGTGTTTGGGGCCGAGGATCTAGGCATCTGGAGTTGTGGTATTTGAGGTGTTTCTTGGTGTCAATATCTGGTCTGGTCTGGTGACCATTCCATTCTTTACTTGCTGTTTCCCACTCTGGGTCCTAGGCAAACATAGTGGCTATGGGGTCCCTGATAGAGAGTGCTTCTATGGGTTGGCACAAAGAAATAGAGATAAGCTAGGAGAAAAGGCTGATGGGGCAATGGAAAAGAACTGTGGGAACTAGGGCTCTGCCCAGGAGGTAGAGTGTTCAGGGAATGGAAATAGGGTGGGAAGAGGAGTTCCTTCAGGCAGGTTGCATTAGGACTAAAAGAGCTAGGGATACCCTGTGTCTCCACCCAATGCAGAATATAGAATTTTTAAATATGTCGTTAAGATCCTATTAAATTCCTCAATAGAGTTTTAAAATACATCCTTATGATCTTCTGTAGTTCCTCAATGTCTATTGTAATGTCTCCATTTTTCTAATTTTCTTATTTTGGATTCTCTCTCTTTTGGCTAATTTAGGTTTGTCAATATTGTTAATCTTTCAAACTCTTCATTAATTCTTTGTATTATTTATTTTCTATTTTATTAATTTCAGCCCTGAGCTTAATAACTTAATATTCTTTTCTCTCTCTCTCTTTCTCTCTCTCCTTCTCTCTCTCTCTCTCTCTCTCTCTCTCTCTCAAGTTCTTAGTTTTCTGAGGCCTCCACATGCATCATTAAATTATCAATCTGAGATTTCTCAAAACCTTTTTATGTAGCACTTGGCACTGTAAATCTCCCCATTGGGGCAGTTTCCATTGTATTCCAAGGCTTTAGGATGTTGCATTTTCATTTTCATTCAAGTCTAGGAATTGCAGATTTTCTTCTTTCAGCAGTGTGTTTAGTTTCTGTGAATTTTTGTCCTCCTTACCATTTCTATTGCAGTTGGTATCTTTCTGTATTCCATTATGATCAGATAGAATGCAGAATGTTTCAAATTTTCCTATAAATCGTTTAGATTTGCTTTGCTTCATATTGTGGTTAATTTTGGAGAAAGTTCCATGGACTGCTGTGAAGAATGTGTAT
This sequence comes from Microtus oregoni, assembly GCF_018167655.1. Taxonomy (NCBI): domain Eukaryota; kingdom Metazoa; phylum Chordata; class Mammalia; order Rodentia; family Cricetidae; genus Microtus; species Microtus oregoni. The sequence goes on along the minus strand of NW_024543061.1, from coordinate 30,805,610 downwards.
TCTTGAGTTAAATGGAAGTTTTGTAGATATATTCTGTCCATTTGGTTTATGATATCATTTAACTCCAACTTTCTCTGTTTGTTTTTTTTCCCAGATTACCTGCCTATTATTGAGTGTGTTATTGACATCACCACTCTCAATCTGATAGGATCAATATGTGGTTTCAAATCTAATTATGTTTGTTGTATGAAATTGGTTGTTTCTGTGTTTGATGCTTATATGTTTAAGGTTTAAATACTCTGTCCTTTAATGACTATGAAGTGATCCTCCCTATCTCTTCTGAGTAGGTTTGATCTGAAGTCTATTTTCTCAGATGTTAGGATAGCCCTGCCTGCTTGTTTCTCTGTTCTGTTTGTTTGGAATACCTTCTTTTATCCGTTTATCATAAAGTGCTGTATATTGGTGGTAAGGTGTGTTTCTTAGAGGCAGCAAAAATATATACCCTATTTTCTGGCCTAATCCATTAGTCTGTGTCTCTTTATTGGGAAATTGAGATTATTAAAATTAAAAGTTATTGAGCAGTGTATATTAGTTACTATCATTTGTTGTTTTGTGGTGTTTTCTTTGTCCTCTTTTTATTAAACATTCTGGATTTATTCATTCCCTGTTCATCCTTGTGCATATTTTACCTGTTCTCCAGAATTACAAATTGTTTCTAGTAGTCTCTGTAGAACTAGCTTAGTGTCAGTACTTTTCTTAAGTCTTTCTTTAGCTTGGAATTTTTTTCCCTTATTTTTTAGTTACAACTAATAGTTCTGCTGAGTATAGTAGTCTAGGTGGCAGGCATATGTTGTCTTTCATGACTTTAATAGGACATAGGTCTGAGCCCTTCTTGCTTCTTAAGTTCCTATAGAACTTACTCTGAAGAACCTGTTTTTAGATGTGATTTGATCTTGTCCCTTGCAGCTTTTTTTGTACTGTACATGTAGTGTTTTGATTATTATGTGTCATGGGAGTTTCTTTTGATAGGCATCTCTTTCCTTAGATTAGGGAAGTTTTCTTCTATAATGTCTTAAACGTTTTTCTGTGCCTTTAACTTGCATGTCTTCTCTTTTGCCTGTATTTATTCATAGGTTTGTTCATTTTTTATTGTCTCAGAAATCCTTCATACTCTGTCATAGTTTTTTATTTCACCTTTATTTATTTATTTTTTGAGTGAACTTGTCTTCAAGGTCCAATATTCTGTATTCCATTTGATCCAGTCTATTGCTGAGGCTTTCCTCTGATTTTTTTAACTTATTCAATTTTTCATTTCTCTTTGGATTGTTTTTTTAATTTTACTTTGGCTATTTTTCAGAGATTCTCTTTATTAAAATATATTTTAATATCGAATTATTTTCATTGTTTCATTAAACTATTTGTTTTCATGGTCTTCATTCTCATATTTATTTGTATCATCTTTGAGTTCATAGATCATATTTATTATTGGTATTTTGAAATCATTATTTTTGTATACCATCTAAATCACTTTTCTCAGGAATATTATTATGGTAGTACTAATTTTTGCAAAGTGTCTATTGTCTTGGTTATTGATCTTGTTCATGTTTTGTGATGGGGGCTCAGTATCCTGAGTTAGGTTGTTGACATTTCCTGATACAGTCATTGTTTCCCCTTGGTTGAGAGGGTGTTTGGATCTCTGTTTGCTGTTGTTCTAATTTGTCAGGTTGTTGACCAGATGAGTGAGACTTAGGGTTCAGTCTTCAGGGAACTTGATGCTCAAATGGAGTATAAAATATAGCATGGGAGAAAACCTATTTGTAAGATTTTGTGATGAATATTTTACTCAGCAATATATAACTTTACCAGCAGACAGATCACCAGAAACATTCTTTTAATAAATGACTGCATGCAACTATTATTATGGTTCTATAAAAATATATTTGACCAATATTCTAAAAAAAAAAAAGAAGCAGTCTTCACTCAACCAGTGCTATGTGGAGCTTCAGGTCACAGGAGCAGGCATTCTGTAGACTTAGAAGGTCCTCACATCCAGTCTCCAGAAGTCTGTGGAAGGTCACTGGGCTGGGTAGAGTTCTGGTGGAGTCTGAGGTCCCTATCTGAAAAGGAGAGATTACAGGAAGGATGAGCAGGTTCTCAGGTGGCAGGAGAGGGAGGAATAAGTGGTGGAAGTCTGGGGTCCCTTCTTAGAAAGGAGGGGCAGCAGGAGGAGCCAACCTCTCTATGTTTGATTTTAATAGAGACGTGTTTCTAGGGTCATGATACTATCCTAGGCTGTCTCTGTTTGGTGTGTCAGTAACCCCTGATTTTATGTCACCTCATCTGCTTGTCAGTGCAAGTGGTGGACTAAGGCTCTCTCTACCAATCCATTCTCAAGAAGCAATGACAACAATTGTAGTAGGAGCTGAGGGTTGCATTCCTGCCGCCCTGCTCCCAGCCGCCTGGCTAGCTTATGCCCCGAAATAACAACACACAAACTATATTCTTTTAAACACTGCTTGGCCCATTAGCTCTAGCCCTTACTGGCTAATTCTCATATCGCGATCAACCCATCTCTAATAATCTGTGTAGCACCAGTCTTACCAGGAAAGATTCAGCATGTCTGACCTGGCGGCTTGCTTCATTGCATCTGCCCCAGAGAGGAGAGCTATTGAGTCTGAGCTCACTTCCTCTTCCTCCCAGCATTCTGTTCTGTTTACTCCACCCACCTATGTTCTAACCTATCAGGGCCAAGCAGTTTCTTTATTAGCCAATGACCTTCCTCCATCAAACAGTGACAGAAAATAGAGTTTACTTTTTCACATTTTTTAAAACAGTCTTTCTATATCGTTCTAGTAGCCTGGAACATACTATGTAGAACAGGCTAGCTTTGAACTCAGATATCTATTGCCTGCCTCTGCCTCCTGAGTGCAAGTGATGGAGTTAAAGGTGCCACCACACCTGGCACTTTCTCACAATTTTGAACATTAACCCAATGCAGGAACATTTGTAGTAAGAGGAGCGGGTTGTGTCCCACCACTGGCTAGCTTAGCTCCGGAAATAACCATGCAGAAATTGTTTTAATTAAACTACTGCCTGGCCCATTATATCTAGCCTCTTCTTGGCTAACTCTCACATATTAGTTTAACCCATCTGCATTAATGTATATTGCCACTTGACTGTGGCTTACCGGCATAAGTCTAACCAGCATCTGTCTCAGACAGGAGAACCATGGCGTCTGCCTGACTCTGCTTTCTTCCTCCAGAAGAATTCTGTTCTGTCTTCCCCACCTACCTGAGTTCCACCCTACCAACTAGGCCAAGGCAGTTTCTTTAATAACCAATGAAAGCAACTCAAATACATAAGGGCCTCCTACACCAAACATTTGTATAAGAAAATAAGAAACTTTCAGTCAGAACAGCAAAGACTTGGCCACTTTCACTGACCCTATTTCATCCTTCCCTCTTCAAAGCTCCTTGGCAATCTCAAAACCAATAGCTCACAGGTAGCATGCAAGCCTGGAGGGGCACTGGAGAGGCAGAAAAAGGCTGGAGCTCTTGTAGGTGCTGTTCCTGCCTACTGTTTTTCTGAAACATCCCATTTAAAAGGTTCATCTTCATCTGACCCAACTGTTTCTCATTGCAAACCTTCTTTTCCCAGGAATTTTGTCTAAAACAACCATAGATATTTGTTGGAAACATGGCTGCCTGCAAAGGTAGTTATTTAAGCAAACAACCTGGTGTCAAGAAATCTAGAAAGAAAAGCAAGAATTTAAAATTCTGCTTCGGGTTCCTGGAAAATTAGACCAAGTGTTTAGTGTGTAAGATCCCAGGGACCCACACCTAGACACTTGGTAATCATGCCAGCAGAAGTTGAAGTCAAATCTCAAAGGAAACAAGAAAGAAGCCACATGTGAGGAGTACTCAGTAAGATTGGCAGTAGATTTGTACTAATACTAATCGGAGCCATTTCCATCACTGTAAAGATTCTTTGTCTCTTCATACACATCTGCCTTTCTCTGCTAGATCCCTCTCATGTCAGCATAGTGTCTTGATTCCGATGTCTGAGCTGTTAGTGATCTGATTCTATTATTTTATCTCTTGGTGGTGGTAGTGCACTTGCTCTCACTTGCCCTCACTCTCTGTCTCATACATATTTTAGGTTTTTATTGAATATTTATTTATTTCTGTCCAGTAAAGGGTTTGTTGTTGTTCTGTATGGCTGTTTGTATAGATGTCTAGGTCTCTTGAAAGTATCAGCTACTTGGTTTGTATTTTATCCAAGTGATCATCTTTTTCCCAAAAGAATGAGATTGATCAATTTAAATTTTATATTTATCTATTGCTAAATATCAGTTTACAAAATTAAGTGGCTTCAGTCAGTGAGTGGTGTTTGCACTGCTGGGTGAGACATCTAGCTCAGTGGCTGCTCCAATTTCCAGGCTTCTCAGTGCTGCTTCAGGTACTTTCTGTGACTGCTATTGCAGCTGAAGGCCTCACTGGAGAGGATGCTTGCATGTTCCCTTCTGGCTGCTGGAAGCAGGCCTCAGCCTCTCTCACTGGCTGCTGATGGTGCTCCCTTCTTCCCTGCCCTCAGTTCATTATCATGTGAGTGTCTCTCTAGGGAAGCTTATAACATGGAAGCTCATGGTGTGAGGAAGCAAGAGGGATGGGAGCAGGGAAGCCAAGCAGACCCCTGGCTTGTGAACACAAATCTCAGAAGTGGCATCACACCATGTTTGTCATAGTCTGGTGATTAGCACTGCCTCCAGGTCCAACCCACACTTAGAGAAGGGGACCACACAAGACCTGAGTGTGGAAATGAAGGAGAGTTTGGGCCTCTTGGAGACTGTCTACCACATATTTCCTATAATGGCTCTTTTTTTCCCTGTGATTTCTCCTTACTGTTGTCTGCCCACCTTCTTCCAACACTTGTCTCTTTCCTTACCTCTATCTTGCTCCATGTCTTCACTCTCACCATGCCCATGGTTGCCCTCTTGTCTGCATCTACTCTTAGTGCTCTCTTCCCTTTGCCTCTGCCCTTCTTTCCAGGCAATCCCTTTGTGGTAGCCATTATACCTGTGCTTGCCAGTCCCCAGCCTCCTCTTCAGGCCTGTTTATCATCCCCGCCTGCTGCCTCTGGCTGGTAACTCTGTACCATTCACACACTGTTCATTTCCCTTTACTGCCCTATGCTTAAGGTTTATTTTACCACATTGCGGTTTTTATTTGAAGACTTGAGTATTAATATGTTTTGGGGTTTGATTATTTTATGCTCATAATTTCCTTTTTATAAATGAAAAATCATTCATTTCTTTGAGGCAACTTAAACATGTATAATAAAATATTTTATCAGTAGGAGATTTTAATACTCTGCATATTTGATGAGGAGTCAATCTTATTTTTTAAGTGATACTTATGTTCTGTTTAGAAGAATAAAAGTCCTTGTCTTTTAGAATAGCATGTTGAAGTCTACACAGATGAAGTTACTTGCTGGAACACTCAGAATAGGTGTTAGTGCATGCCTGTGTGTTTGAGCATGTGTGTATGCACACTCCTGTCTTAGTTCTTGGTTGCTGAAGCTTAATGATGCTATCTGAGTTTTTACTACATTGCTTTGTCTTATGTTTGAAATGTCACCATAAAATCTTTTCATCCTTGTGATATTGTCCCATGACATTAGTGTGATCTGGGGTGAATCTGTCTTAGTTACTGGTTTTGCCAATATGCTTCCTCACCTAAATGAGTCTAGATTCACAGTATGAGATTTGTCTGGCTGCTTTCTTTCCCTGATTACCTTCGGTGTGACCTTAGTATACTGATGTCGTTTTTCTAACTGACTGTACCCACCGGGTTAGGCTAAGATCTTCCTTCTGTCTGCACAGTTGTGTTGATACACTGCAGAGGCCTCAGAAAGTGGGTGCTGTAATATGGGAATGTCATATGTCAATCTGTTGATTTCATTGGTTAAGCAATAAAGAAATTGCTTGGCCCTGATAGGTTAAAACATAGGTGGGAGGAGTAAAGAGAACAGAATGCTGGGAGGAAGAGGAAGTGAGCTCAGAGATGCCATGCTCCCCTCTCCTGGGCAGACATGATAGCTCTGCTCTCTGAGGCAGAGGGCGATGCAGCCAGCCACCAGGTCAGACATGCTGAATCTTTCCTGGTAAGCGCACCTCGTGGTGCTACATAGATTATTAGAAATGGGTTAAGAGGCTGAAACTAATGGACCAGGCAGTGTTTAAAAGAATACAGTTTGGGTGTTGTTATTTCAGGGCATAAGCTAGCAGGCGGCTGGGGTGCTGGGGACGCAGCCCCGCTGCTCCAATTACAACAGTGCTGAGCTTGTTGTCCTGGGTTGGGCCTGGGGCCTCTCACCCGTTTAGGTTGGACAAACAGAAAACCATGTGCTAGAGGGGTCTGTGGAAATTTGTAATGCCTCCTTTTTGCTTCAGGGTTCACCCTCAGCTCCAGGTGTCCAGCTTGTTTCCTGCCCCCCCTCTGTAGGGTGGGGTTTATTTTTATCCTTCAGGATTGGGAGGTCCTGGCTGCCCTGGCCTGCTTCAGCCCCAGCCCAGCAGGCCTGTGGCTCACACTCCACCTACTGCTTTGTGTGTCCCTTCTGTGTTAGTGCTTTAATCTTAGTTTTGAACCTGTGTCTTCTCACAGTTTTGACTGTGTCTTTTCAGGCATGTGTTTTCTCTGCTGCTGTGTGTGTGGAGCAGCAGCGGTGCATCAAAGTGTGAACTAGCAGTATAGTCTTGATGGAAGAGGCCCTCTGCTAATCCACTAAAGATCCCTCCGCTCATGCTCAAAGCCTTCCTTCAACTTTGCACGTCGTAATGGTGATATTTGTCCTGTATGTTTGAAGCAACATACTTGGTTTGTTTTAGAATTTGTTTTCCCAGAGGACTTGGTTGGGATTTCTTTAGACAAAATAGCAGCCTGCTAGCTCGCATGTTACAGGGTCGTAGTCTCCCCCGCACATCAGACTCTGAAACTGACTATCTACATACATATTTGCTTTTCCCACAAGGACTGGGTTCCATGAACACATCTGGTACAGCCAGAGCCCGTTTTCTATTATAAAAGAATGCTCTTTTATAATAGACACTTGGGAGCAGCTAAGGAATTACTGAGCCAGTTACTGGGACCATGATGGCCACTCCAGTATCACCTGGAGAGGTGCCTATTTCTAGGAAGCCTGCTGACTGCAAGCCTTGTAGTAGAGCTGCTGTTGTGTGATGCACTCTTCATTCACCAAGAGGAAATCTTTGGGTGCCTGCTGTGGGCTCTCTTCCCTGCATTGCCTCCTGTACATTATTGCTCATGGAGATTTCATCACCAGCCTCACAGGTGACTAGAGTAGGCAAGCACTGTGCGGCAGGAACTTATAAAGAAGTGCCCAAGCCACAGAGCTGCCAGTCAAGTGGGCTGTCCTTATTCTTCCTCCCTGATTTCCCATTACATCCTCACCTGATCCTTCTTTTGTCTTTTCCTGTAGACTTAGGCTAGTCTCAGTCTCTAGACTGGGCAGTAAGTCTGATGGTGAGGCATCTCTGCTCAGAGCTTTGCTTCTGCAACTGTTTGCTGATGTGTGTCCTAGTGGCTGCTGGCTGAGTATTCCAGGAACCTCTGCCCAGAGACAGAATCACAGTATATCATTCGGAGGGTGGGTACATGCCTGGATGAGCTTCCTTGTCCTTTCTGCCCCAGCCGCCCCTAGGGCAGAGCAACTGAAGAGTCTCATGATAGTTTTGCCTTGGATGTCATATTTCTGCTTGGCTGGAACTACAGGTCAGAAAATGACAGGTCTGAACCCTGCAAGATATTCCCATACTGTCTGCTTAATTGTATCAGATGCGCTTCTCCTCTGGTTGAACTAGAGATCATTCACAGTTGATGCTGGGCTGCTGAGAGGCCCCACACAGATTAGCTATGTCTGTGTTCCTGGGACACAGACTCCTCATCTCATCATCGTGCTTTGAAAGATCCTATGAGAAATCCCTGGCATTCAGTCCACTGTCCATGTTTAGCTTTGCTGGTGTGTTGGCATTCCAGAGGCATTCCAGGAGCCTTCTTAAAAGATCCTATGAGGAATCCCTGCATGTAGTCCCTTGTCTCTGTTTAGCTTTGCTGGAGCATTGGCATTCCAGAACCTTCTTGGAATTTTTAGATTCTTCAGCCTCTGGAGAGCCAAGTTGTTTCTTTGCTCCAGTTGACAGGTAAAGGGAAAAATGCACGAGGAAGGTAGCTTACCCAAGACTAGCGAGGCCACTGGCCAGAGCCAGTATCGGAATTCTATTCTCAGACATATAGCCTGGCATTGCCCTTTCCTTGAGCCCTTCAGCACAAGTATGCTCATACTGGTATGCAGTTAGCTCCCACTGCTGCTTAGTTTGCTGCTGTTCTGAAAGATTCTAGGCCAGCAAGAATATCATTGCTAAGGAGAAGGGGCTTTCAGAATCTTTGCCTCTTTTCTTCCTTTATATTTTTGAAGAATTTAAACTCATCTGCAGAGACCATAGGGTATCTTAAAATAAAACGCTCAGTACTTGGAAATCATGTGATTCAGGTTCATAGTAGACCTCAGTCACTGATAAGCTTGTGCTCTTGGGGGTGGTGAAAGTAAGTGCCACCAGGAGTCTGGTGTAGTGTTGGGGCACACAGCCCTCATAGGGGTATATAGCCATTAGGAGAGATATCCCTCTTCCAGGTACCTACCCCAGACTGTCCCAAGCTCTCTGACCTCTGATGACTGCTTCTGTGTAGGAAAGACAGAGGCAGTGGGGCTTAATACTCATACTGACAGCACCTAAAGGGCTGAAGATATGGGTATTCCAGTAAGGGGCACATGTTCCCTGCTGCTCCAGTGCTGTGAGCCTTTGTAGATGCCTCGTTCTGACCCTGCTCATTTCTGTTGGGGTCCCTCAGCCTTCAGACAGTCTTATAGGTATGGAAGCAGAGGACACTTCTGTTTCAGTTTTAGCCATTGCACAAGAGAGGTGTTCTGTACAAACAAGGAATTTGTTCAAAGTCATATAGCTCCTTAAGGAGAGTACAGGGCTGCACCCCAAGACTGCTAGCTCCTGACTGTCCACTGTCTAGCCGAGCCACCATCCTTACCATAACCGAAGGAGGGAGGCTCTGTTAAAACTGTCTTCAAATGACTCACACACACTTCTTAACCACCTAGGGGAATAAATCCCCTCCTCTTTAGAATTCTGGCTCTCTTGCTATAAACAGGGACCCCTGCCACGACAGCTTAACATATAGAGCAGTGTTGTGGTGTACCACCAAATATCAAGACTCCAAAACCAGTGCCACAATCTGCTCTTTCCAGACTGAAATTGGAGGCAGCTTAGTGCTTTAGCCAGACCCAAGCTCTGCATGGCTATTGAATAATTACTTGGCCCCTCTGTTGAATCTCCTATTATGGGGATCCACTGTGACTCTTGACCTTCATTAACTTATTGCACTTAACCTTCCTCTTAGGCATTGGGAGGAACCTAGAAATGCCCAAGAAGCATGTAGAACAGGGTTTGGCAGATAGTAAGCATTCAGTAAATGTTAGTGATTATCATCTGCAAAATGGTTGTGCTAATTATCCACCTTGAAGGGCTGTGTGGAAATTGAGCATAACACATGTGCATGACCTGCCACAGCATAGGCTCTCTGTACATTACTCCTGCTTTTCTCACCAAGCATTGTTGTGAGCAGAAACGTCAGTCGCCTTCTCCCTGCTGCCAGCTAACACAGGCTTTGTTCTCTTCCAACTAGGCCAGGGAACTGGAGAACAGAGAGGCCGAGCTCAGCCGCCGTGACACCTTCTACAAGGAGCAGCAGGGACGCATCCAGGAGAAGGTAAGGCTCAGGCCTGGTTTCTTTCACGTAGGTCCCAAAGGTACGTGACCAGAGCCCCACCACCACCGTGGTGGGGGAAGAACAGCAGGCTTTCTGCTGGCTTACCCTAACACGAGTCACCCTGTGGACATGCCCATCCTCCTGCCTCCGCAGGAGCACCACAATCCCAGCCTTTCAACAAGTTGCAATCACAGACATAATTGCTTTTTAATTGGCCATTTTCTGTGAATGTAGCTGGCTCTGCCACATCCAGTTTTAGAAAAATAATTCACTTTCACCACAGGGCGGTGCTAAGACCCAGTACACCTTTTTCACTTGAGTTAAGCCACACTGGGTAAAAATAATAATAACATGAAGCCTTGCTGTACAAATGCATTAAAGTTGTATCATTGATTTTTCTCCTGGGACTTGGGAAGATCAAAGTACTCTGCTGCAGCATGCTTGCAGCTGCTGTGGATGAGCACAGGAATGCAGGAGAGTCACAGGCATTTCTGCCTATTTAAATGTTAGTGACAGGTGATTGAAAATTTATTTGGTAACGTGCTTACTTTGGGGGGGACTTTAATTTGTTGATTATGGCAGAATTTTCCAAAGTAATGGCTTATAACATGGGAGGAGATGGTTGGGAAGTTTAAAAAAGAAGTATTTTCCCTCATGCCTGAGAAAAGTATTCTCCCTCATACCAAGCAATCTGAGCCACCAGCTCTTGCAGGCAAGTCTTCTCCTGTCATTTGTCAGGGTTTGGAGCTTTGGAAGTGACAGTTTGCTTGAGGGGGCCTGCTTTCCATTGGGGGTTTTCTCCTGCAGCATGCCACAGCAAAGCCTGGCAGAATTATGAGTTCTGGATTTTCAGGTAATGGGGACAAGAGGGCGGTGGCTCCCTGCTTCACGGCCACCTGCTTGCCCGCTTCTGCCAGGCATGTAGAGGAAAGCCAGCACAGAGAATAGAGCCCTGACAGTGACACCCTGCAGTCCTAAGCATGTGCCTGGCTAGTGCCAAGAGGCCTTTAAGAAGCCAATATTCTCAAAGCAGTCCATGCACAGGTTTAGCTGTGGCTTGCCATGTTAAGAATTGTGATTTGAGATTACAAAAAGGAATTTAAAAAAAACAACCCACCAGCCATGGCTCTAATTATCACAGTCGCCCATATGTTCTCAGGCATGGAGATACTCTTTCTGTTGTATGTGCAATACTCTGTCTCCTGCTGTGCTCTCTTCATCTCTGTTTTGGGCTTGGCTACTCAGAGCATGTGCACCTGCTTCTGTGGGGTGGAAGGAAATGTCTGTAGCAGTTTTCCTCCTCGAAAGTCTGTTTTCCTCTCATCGCTCTCCTCTTCCACCTGCACTCCAGTTTTCGTCGTAAGACCAGTCTTCTGCTTTGCCAAGGGAGAGGCCGTTCTCCCACCTAGCTCTTCCACATCCTCTCCTCCTCTGTGCTGCCAGTAAAGGAGAATCCAGCTCCTTAGGCACAGAGATGGGCCCTCTTGAAAGGGGAGGATTTTACATGCTTGTGAATAGTTTTCACTTTCATGAGGTGTCAAAGTGTGCCCTCCTTTCTGATCATGCTTTCCTGGTGATAATAGAGAGGAAAACATCCCACATCCCAGCAGATGGAGATCAGGCTGGAGGAAGCAGGGTTGTGGGGAGCCCACATAAGACACAAGAGGCCAAAGAGTGAGGCTTAGCTATACTAGTTCTGAAAAAGGTTTGCAATCTTTCCCGTGGCTAATGTTATTCTGGTAATGGCTGGGAAGAGGAAAATACAATCTCCTTATCAATTGCTGCTTCTCCTCAGCTCGACTTCTGTTTGCTGAGCACTCTTAGACCTGACATTTACAGCTCCCAGACCTTCCAGCCATCATGCTCCTCCCCTCCCCGCTTCCCCTCCTCTCTCTTCTCCTAACATCCCCTTCCTTGTTTCTTTCTCTCCTTCCTTCTTTCTTTTCCCTTTCTGTTTCCTTTAAGTGTAGATACTGACTGCAGAGCCTGATGTAGGAGGGAATGAAGCAGACATGACAGTGGAACCTGTCTAGGGAAGGTGGATAGTATGAAGAGTGGGCTCCTGTCCAGGAAGAGATGGGCTCATTCTAGACTTCTAAGCAATACAGGGTGCAGGGCAAGGCAGATTTAGGGTTAATGGTGGAGGCCTTAGGCTAGAATTTTGCCGCCTGCCACCTGTCACCTGTGGGGTCAGTCCTAGGGTTCCGTGTGGGCCTCCCCTGGCCACAGTGACAAACAAGGAAAGCCTGCATCATTCAGGCTCACAATTCAGGAGGAGACATTGTGGTGCTTTTGTACCACCACGTTTATTCTGCCACGATAGTCTCTTAGTGTGGAAGTGGAGGCTGCTGTACTTTCTAAACTTTTGAATAATTATTCTCTGTGCCCATGTGCAAAGGTATAAGTGTAGAGTGTTGAATTTCGCCAGGGTGAACAGTGAACTGCTGGAAAGTTCTCATGCACCTGAGGGAGAACTGTAGGCATACTAGTCACAGGGGACAGTAGTGCAACTGAGCTGGCTGAGCCTGAGTGTCAGAGTCTGATTGGCTGGTTTGTCTCTGCTGCATTGCAGTTGCTATTTCTTTCTGTGTCTCCATTTCCTAATGTTTAAGATGGAGACATCTGTGCTGTCTGTGAAGAGGGAATGGAGGGTAATATAGGCTGTATCTGTAGAAGTGTTGCCCTGGGCCAAGTACACAGGAAATGCTGGGTTTTACCCTGTATCTAGTGACTTGGTATTCTGTATGGTGTCATAACGAGTTCTGCAGTTTGGCAGTAGTACATAAGCACGGGTACATGCATGCTGTGAACTTGAACCTATGCATGCTGGGGTGAGGTCCATTACTGACAGTGATCTGGCCCCATCTCCTATTCTCTGGGATTGAAGAAGCCTCCTTCCTAGATTTCACAAGACTTTTTCTGAATGCCTACCGGGAGCCCACAGGCCAGGTAGGCATTGTGCAGGAGGCTGGGGCTAGTTGCTATTCACACTATCAGTTCTCATGCACCATGAACATTTTTATTGCGTGAGGATACATGCACCAGTGATGTAGGTGAGCCTTCTGTCTATGTGTTACTTTCATTGGTTAATAAAGAGACTGCCTTGGCCTTTTGATAGGGCAGAAAATTAGGTGTGTGGTGTAGACAAAACAATGTTGGGAGGAAGAAGGCAGTGAGGCAGACGCCATGGAGCCAGCCGCCAGGTCAGACATGCTGAATCTTTCCCAGTAAGCCACCACATCATGGTGCTATACAGATTATTAGAAATGGGTTAATCAAGATGTGAGAATTAGCTGATAAGAGGCTAAAACTAATGGGCCAGGCAGTGTTTAAAAGAATACAGTTTCCGTGTTATTATTTCCGGGGCTAAGCTAGCCATGCGGGAGCCAGGCAGGATGAAAGGCAGGCCTGCCCGCAGCTCATCACTACACACCAGGAAGGGATACCCTCAGCCATATTCAGAGTCATGCTGTGGAACCTTTTGCAATCTTATTTGCCCTCCCACTGAACATGCACTCAGCTGTCGTTCTGTGACTTCTAGAAGATGAACAAACTGGGCCAGGATCCCCACATTGTGCCTGAAATTGGCTCTCTCAGGACTGGAGTGACTTGTGTCTCTTCATCCAAAGAATTTTATTTTCTTGTGTCAGGAACTCCTGTGAAATGCCTGAAACACCCTGAAAGCCCATATAGAACTGACTGCTTTTGCTGGCAAAAGCCCCATTTGCTGTGGCTAACCATGGCACCCATGGAACTGAGTAAGAAAAGGGACAAGTATGCTTTGAGGTCCCACAGACATCATCTAGATCTGGCTTGGTAATGGAACAGCCTTGAGCTGAGTGTGGTGTTTACATCCATCGGTCTCAGTTTTCTTCTGCTTGAAGTGGGGTGGGGTGGTAATCTGCCCATTATTTCATCATGAGTGATTATTTGTGTGAAGCAAACAACAGAGTGCATACTGACATAAGAAATAAGTTCTCTTTAATGTTACTTCCACCCTTCCCCTCCTTTTAATTTTAAATACATAACCACTCATTAATTCTACATCAGTTCTGTTGGCCAACTTCCAGGAACAGAGATGGTTTAGACAGGTGTGGTTCTGTTTCATGGAGGCCTCAGGTATAGAGGGGAGGTGGTGAGGATTGAGGCAAGGAGTCCTCGGGGATTTAGAGAAATGATGCTCACATTCTGGATTTCTAGGCCACAAAGACCTCTCAGTTCTGTAAGCCCTTGTCTTCCCTTTCCCAGACTCAGCAGCTGCACAGAGGAGAAAGCTTGCAGGCTTGCTTATTTATTTATTTATTTATTTATTTATTTATTTAAGATTTCTGTCTCTTCTTCGCCACCGCCTCCTATATCCCTCCCCCTCCCCCAATCAACTCCCCCTCTCTCACCAGCCTGAAGAGCAGACCGGGTTCCCTGCCCTGTGGGAAGTCCAAGGACCTCCCACCTCCTTCCAGGTCTAGTAAGGTGAACATCCAAACAGCCTAGGCTCCCACAAAGCCAGTATGTGCAGTAGGATCAAAACCCATTGCCATTGTTCTTGACTTCTCAGCAGTCCTCATTGTCCGCTATGTTCAGCAAGTCCAGTTTTATCGGTGAAAGGAGACAGAGACAGAGTTCCACATTGGAGCACCGGACTACAACCCCAAGGTCCAAATCAGGAACAGAAGGAGAGAGTGCACGAGCAAGGAACTCAGGACCGCGAGGGGTGCACCCCCACACTGAGACAATGGGGATGTTCTTTCGGAAATTCACCAAGGCCAGCTGGCCTGGGTCTGAAAATGCAGGCTAACTTCTAAGACTCAGTTTGGGAGGAAAACTCAGAAACGTTTGTGTTCTTTCTGGTGTTTGACTCTTCTTTTCTTCCCCATTTACACATGCCTGCTCCTATGAATAGTCAGCCCTTTCTCCCCGCTTTCCCTAAAGCCTGCCTGATCCATGCACAGGTATCCTTGTCTCTGGGGCATTGATCAGTGTAATCACTTGCTAGTGAGCATGTGCACACCAGGGAGCCATAACCTTCACCCACAGGGTGAAACTGTTGTGCCCTCAGCAGAAGGGCCAACATGGGTGATGTCAGCTGAAGTCCACACTGCTGTGGCAGTGCATTGGCACAGCCACTTTGGAAGAACTGAGGTCCAGTTCTATTAGAACCAGATATGGACATGTAGTGACCCAGCGGATTCTCCAGAAGAAGCCATATGGCATTCCTATGGAGTGCTCAGGAGAGCCTCAGAGCAGAATCATGCAGTTCATTCATCTATCCAGCGAGGAGTGAGTACAAGCAGCCTACAGCTGTAGGAAGCAGTCGTGAAGATTTGTAAACCCTACGAAGGAAACAGAAGAGGCCAGGTGTGGAGGGGAAGTGTATGATCTATCTGCATAAAATTCAGAAGCAGCAAAGCAAATCTGTGGGTCACAAAGCTGAACAGTGGTCAACTGAGGAGAAGCCCTGACTGGAAAAGGATGCATGGGTTGGATAAGAGTCACTCTTTGACCTGGGAAGGATTCACCTGTCAGTATGTTAGTTGTTAGAAACAAGGGGATGCTATTGAAGAGGGCAGGCCAGCAGGGAGTGCCTGGTGCCTCCTGTCCCCTCTCCTGGAGCCTGGGGCCCTCTCAGAGATTCTAGCACATAACACAGCACATACCAGGCTGCCTAGTACTTCCTAGTGTCTGTGACATTTCCCCTTCTTCCTAATAAAAGTTCTTGAACACAGTCCCGACAGTGTCATTCACAAAGGGTGATACATCAATGGAGGCCAAGAATGCAGTTTCTTTCATATAATAGGTGCTCAGTAAGTATTTTCCAGAATAAAGAGAGGAAAGTGTGTGCACATAAACAGGAAACAAATGCATTCGGATTTCTGGAGAGGAAGAAGGGAAGCTTTGCCAAGAAGGCTGCTTACTGGAAGCAGTGTTTGAAGGATAACCAAAATGCCCATGGCAGCCTGAAGGGTAGGACAAGGAACAGCAGGGACCTCTGGGTGGAGGCCACAGCCTCAGCTGAGGTGCCCCACACAGAGGCCATGGAGGTGAGGCTGAACAGAGAATGGCATGTGATTTTAAGGGACCTGGCTGAAAAGTGTGGCCTTAAGTCATTTTAAGGTCTGCAAGGACTGAAAGCTGGAGAGAGAGTTGAGCTTGAAAGCCTGGGAGAATAATGGTGCCATTCAGGGAAAGAAAGTCATATGAGCCATTGCTCTTAGGGAAAGTGGTGAGTTTAATTCTGGACATATGTGTATGAGACAGGATGACCGGAAGATGATTGAGAGGTGTCAAACAGGAAGTATAGATCCTGCAAGACAAGTCTGTGCCATGTGCCAGGCCCCTTTTATAAGTTATCACTGATCCTGGCATCAGCCCTGCAAACTAGATTATATTACATGTGTTCTACAAATGAAAGAACTCAGAAGCAGGCTGAGCAAGCTGCCAGAAGCCATGCAGCTGATAGATAGATGGAGTCTGCTCCTTCCACCACACCATGCTGCCTCTCTATATCAGCTTGGAAGAGAATGTGGGAAGCAGGCCGGATTCTGCATAGCAGAGAGCTCAGGCCCAAGAAAGCCTGTGTTACAAGTGTAAAGGATATATAGCCACACCCAAGGAGCCTTTCATCATCTCAAGGGAGGCTAGCACCGGTCTTTGTGGGGTTGAGGTAGGCATGTGTAGAGGAAGCAGGCTAGCTGGCCATTTTTTCAAGAAGTTTCATCCAGGAGAACATGTTGGTAGTTGAGAAAGGAGTAGAAATCCCATCGATCTGGGAGGAGGAAACTTCCTGTCTTCTTTTGGAAAGGGATCCTGCAGAAGCCAGTCCAGAGTCAGAGCAGGGCATTCTAACAAGTAACTGCCTTTTCCAGAGTCTGCCACAGGTTCTAGGAGTAAAGATTGGGGCCAAATGGTGAGTAAACTTGTTCTTGTTGCAAGAACAGCTGTACAGGCATGTCCATTCAACACCTTCCTTGAGCATGGAGGCCTAACTTGTGTCAACCCCAGAGATGTCATTGAGATGCAGAGCAGGACACTTGTATGGAGATGAAACCAAATGACAAGGATCCCCAGAGAGAAGCCTTGAGAGAGATGCAACCAGAATTGGGATGCAGAGCAGAAGACAGCACAGTGACCTGAAGCCAGAACAGTGGCATATAGGGACATTAGTCACAGGGAATGGAGCCTGGCCTCCAGAGCAAACGGGAGCATGCATCACCTACTGAGCCTCCTGCTAATAGTCTAAAGGAGACCTCTGAAAATGTTTGAATCCAGAAGTCTTTTACCTTGGTACCAGGCTAGGTGAAAGAGCATTTATCTGCCAGCTGCTCTACCAGTGCCTCATTTAGTCATGGCATCTCACTTGTATGTTCTCATGAGCTTTGAGTGGGAATAAATTAGCACAATTTGACAGACAGAAGATACAGTGGACCTGGAACCCATGCCCTGGGCCCTTCCCCACCATATGTGAGACTATAGCCTTGCACTTGAGTGGCTTGAGAGTGTTGCAGTGTAGTATCGAGTGCTGGATTGTCAGCACCACTGCCAGCTGTGTGGAGTTAGCAAATCACTTAAGACCTTGAACATTGATTGGGAGTCTGCATCTTTACAAGGATAGCACTATTAGCTTTGGTTACAGGGTACATAATGAAGACTTCACCCAGCACCCATTACTTTGTATCCTTGTGTTAGCTGAAGGCACCATTAGTGATCCCAGCCAGGGATGATAGAACAGTATAACTGCTACTGTCCTCACATCTCTATCTACTGGCCCTGTAGTTTTTCCACTGTAGTGTAAGCAGAGTATCCCAGTCTCTGGATTAGATGCTTTCTTACCATCTGCACTAATCATGTTAATTATTTTTCTCCTTGCTGTGAACAAATAACTTTTAGACTCAGGGGGGATTTATTTTAGCTTATAGCTCAGAGTCCAGCCAATTTCTGGTGTTGAAGGAGGCCATAGTGGCAGGAGGGTGTGGCACAACTTACTTACATCTTGGCCAGTCACGAGGCAGAGATGAAGTGGAAGCAGGGCTGGGCTATAAGATCCATTCTTAGTGACCTGTGCCTGTCAGCTAAGCCCTTTGTCTCAAAGGTTTCACAACCTCCCAAAGTGGTGCCATCATGTGGGGACCAAATATGCAAGCAAGTCTGTGGCAATAGTTCACATTCAAACTGTAACTTGCCTCATCAAGGATCAAGTTAGTAGGCCTTCCCAAACTTCATTTTCTTATCTGTGTAAGGTTTCTTCATTGGGTCATTGTGAGGAGAGGCAGCATAACCAATACTAAGTGCTCCTCTAGCATTAACTCTCCGCAGGCACTCAAGATTGGCATCTCTACCTCCATCACCTCTGCCTCCACACTTTCCTTCTTCTCCACAATAGTTACTATTTCCACCGCCACCATCACGATCTCCAACAACTCTACCTCCATCTGTACCACCTTTACTACCTCCACCTCTATCACCTCCATCATTTCTCCTACCTTTATCTACACCTCGACCTCTACACTATCACCTCCATCACTTATACCACTTCCTGAACCATCTTGCTATCTTTACTATTTATGCCATCTCTTTTACCACTTCCATCATCTCTACCAACTGGTCCATCTTCACCTCCTTCAACTGGTCCACTCTCTCTACTTCTGCCACCATCATCTCCATCTTCACCACCTCCACCCCTCTACCTCCTCTACCTCTCCACGCACCATGTCAACCTCTATCTTCTCTCTGCCATTGGGTTCTATACCAACTGGTATATTTGCCTCCTCTACCCTCTGTGTTTCCCCTCTGCTTGTATCAGCTCCACTCGCACCTCTTAACCACACACTCGCTCTACCTGTCACCTCCACCTCTTTGATCTCCTTCTTTGTCATCACTTACATTACTGCTTCCAGCTTCCCTGTGCCCTTTCTTTCTCTACACTGCTTCTACTTTGTCCGCTAAAGTGGGTTCTTTTCCATACAGTCTTATCTCCTGCTTTACCAGAACCTCCTCTACCTGACACCTCCCCAAGATTAAAAACACAGAAACTACAACCTCTTATAAACTTGGAGGGCCTATTGCTCCCCAACCTTGCAGCTACCTCCTTGGGACAGATGTCTAAGCCTAGGACCACTGAGTGTGCTGTATAGGTCTTCTGTGCTAGGTATAATACCTGGGTTGTATTGCTTAGGTTTTGTTGTGTGGCTTTGGGAGTGGTAGGAGGATTATTTGTCACATGAAAATGAAGACACTGAGAGAAACTAAGTGACAGCTGGATGTTTCATAGCTATCAAAGCACAACCAAAGATGGAACCATGTCTTTGAGAATCTGTTTCAGGAAACTGTAGCAGCTCTAACCTCCTAGGTAACTTAGACAATTGCATGAGTTGATACACACAAATTAAACCCATTTCCAAAGCTGCTTTTCCTGGTGCCTGGCTGCTAATATTTATTGAGTGTACTCTACATGCAAAAATATTGACTGTCTCCTTTAACCTTCAAAGTGACCCTGAAAGCTGGGTGACAACAATGATTGGATTGCTGGCCTGGTTTGAGTGCTTGGTGAGAAAGCCCCAGGTATGTTCTGAGTGAGTCATTGCATTCTTTTTGTTCCAACTGCAAACAACTACACAAAGCTGGACTTCTCACCAGCCTACTGGGCAACAGATTCAGAACTGGCATGGATATCCACAACAGCGGTACCATGCGTTGGGTGGGGTCAGAGCCGAAAATCAGTTTTCGGCCCTGAGACCTTGTCACCTGAATTCAGGGTCAGTACTTAGCAGCTGATGGCACCATGCCAGCTGCTGCAGGGCTGTGAGTCAACACTGTTCATGGGGGAGAGCTCCTGAAGGGAGACACAGGAGTACAGCTAGTATCTCTCCCGTGGCATGTTTACTTCTGGCTGTGCCCTATCTGTTTATTTAAGCACCTTAAAGCCAATTCCCAGCAGCCGTACCCTTTCTCCCTGTGTACTTCACACAAGTCTCAAATATGTAATTCTTACATAACTACAATGTCCTCATCTTACCTCAGAGCAGTGACATTAATTCTTATGCTTTTTTTTCCAATAATATCTTCTTCCAGGATATTTGGTTTTCTATTTGTTTAAGGCATAAGTCTGTATCCAACAGTCACATTGAAGTTGCTTCTTGGTTCTGAAGTTCATGGCATATGTAGTTCAGACTTTTTCATGAGAGTAGCTTGTTCTATTTTTCCTTTTCCAATGCACAAAACCTGGGCCAGAGAACTTAAATGCTGCTAGAGCCTGATAGGAAAAGGGAGTTGCCTCCCAGGTCAAGGGTTAGCCCTGTGGTTAAACTGCTGCTTGCTGCTACTGATTTATGTCATTTGCCCTTTAGTGTTGTTAGACTTCTTTTCAGCCCAGACTCAGTCAGAATCTGCTCTCTGCAAGTGGTTTCTGTGCATTCCTGCAGTAGCCATAGTGTGCCTTGCTTCCTTCTCACATGCATTGTGTGTTGGTCCCCCCAGCACTTTAAGTCTCCTAAATGATGCTTACAGGTTGGAGAGCCAAGAGTGACTTTCCATAACACATGCAAGTTGTCACCCATTCCAGCTGGGGAAGACTTTGTTAAAAAGATAGTTTTAGGTAGATAGCTACTCCAGGACCTTTTCCACCCTTTCTAGTGCTCCCCTCCCAGGCCTAGATCAGCCCGTTTACTGCTGGTGTCATAGTGAGAAGTCAAGAAAAGACACTGGCGTCAGGATTCAGTGTACTGTGCGCCCCTAATGCTGGGAACTAAGTGTCCTGCTCATACCACTGAGCTAGCATTTCCTGGCCCCTTGATCCCCCCTCATCATGGCAGCCTATTAGTCTCTCATGAACTGAAGCCATGTTCTTCCCTCCCACTATGTATTTTTTTTCTGGATATCATCCATGATTCAACATCCAGTTGTCTAGCCAGACTTTCTGGTGTTCTTCATTGACTCTCCACTGCAACCAGGACAAGGCCAAGATCCTTCAGCCTGGGCTGCAGGACTCTGGTTTGGGTCCTGCTTGTGTCTCTAGGCGCTTCTCCAGCCTGCTGAGCATTGCCTGATCTGGAAGCCCCTGTGCTGCCTGCATGTGCCCACTATTCCAACAGAACTGTTCCCTATCATGGCTTCACCTAATTCACTTTTTGACCTCTCCAGATTCTCCCCCACCCCAGAGTGCAGTGACTGAATGACCCTTTAGTCTGTAGAGAACAGTATACACAGCTAGACCAAGGTGGACCCATGAGATGGAGAATGTTCCCTGAATGCCACTCAGTGCTTTTTGCTACTGTCTCAGTCTCCAAACTCTGTCTGGGTACTTGTGTTTGGGAATTACTGGGTTGTCTGCTTGGAGCTTATCCAGCCATGGGATAACATTGCCTTTTTCTTAAATTGCCTGTTATTTATTTCTGAAATATATGTTCATAGTAAGAAGAAAAACAAAAAAAATACAAATAAGGACAAAGAATAAAAGGAAATTGATTGAATCACCCTGCCCTTAAAGAAGTGACAGTTGTTCCCCTCAGTTCTCACCCATACCAGAGACTGCTAAACAGTAATATTGTAATGTTTCAGTAATGACAAAAATGGGATCATAAGCACACACATCTTCTAATGTCCTTGAATTTTCAGTCTGCCATCAACCTTCATTTATATCCAGTCTATCTTGATCTAACTAGCAACATCCTACCCCTTGTCACCTGTCATTACACTCTGTTGCTCCAGGTTTTTCCATCATTAGAACTATCTGAACTGGTTTTCTAGGAAAATGCATATTTCAACCTAAAATTACTGGATCATGAGTTCTGTATTTCTCCAGGGGAATTCAGGCTCTGTGTTGCCACACACTGGAGAGGCTGACACAGCTCACCTTCTCATGCTGGTCTCTTCTGACTTTACACCTGGAAGTATTTTCCTCGTCACCTTTTAAATAAATTACAAATATAATGTATATTTGCAGAAAGTCAAAACACCAGAAAGCATGGGAAGCTTGGCTTTTTATCTGCAGATCAACCCTGGGAGACCTTCCTTCAGATACTGATGTGGGATTCCCTTCTGTATGCTGTAGATACCATTGGTTAATAAAGAAACTGTCTTGGGCCTGCACAGGGAATAGAGGTAGGCAGGAAAAATAAAACTGAATACTGGGAGAAAGGAGGCAGAGGTAGAGAGAAGCCATATAGCCCCTGCCAGAGACAGACGCTAGATAGAATTTTACCTGGTGAGCCACAGCCATATGGCGATACACAGATTAATAGAGATGGGTTAGTTTAGGATGTGAGTTAGCTAGAAATACGCTTAAGTTATTGGCCAAACAGTATTGCAAATAATAATGATTTCTGTGTGATTATTTCGGGCTGAGCAGCCAGGATCCAACAAGTGGCCTTCCTCCAACAAGATACTTTCTCTCTTGAGTGCCTTACTGCAGCAGTACAGACGTGGATTTTCACAAATGGGGTTACAGTTTATTTTGCAACTTATTTTGTAGCTTGAATATAACAGTATGTCTTGAAAACCTTTACACACCAGCTCTCTCTGTACATCAATCTCACTTGTTCCTTTTGACAAGTGCATGATGGGAGTCTCTTGTGTTTATTTGGCATCTTCCTGTTGATGGCATGGAAGGTTATCATCTCTCTCAAAGTATTGGTTTTAATGGTTAACCCCAGATTTCTCTTCAGGAATAATACCAATGAAAAGGCTTTTGAAGTTGCAACCCCATACCTGTGCCACTGCAGCATCGTATCCCCTGTAAACATGACTACACTTTACAGTGATCAGCATAAAGAAACTCTTTTGATAAACAGTGCTTTGATTCCTTATGTTTCTTCTCTTGAGTATATCCTCTTTATAGCAACTGGCCATTTTCCTATAGGCCATTTGTCTTTTTTAAATGATTTATAGGCCTTTTTTATATGATATGTTTATTAGAGAGTGGTTAAACTATTTATGTTAGAAAAACTCATTTTTCTTGGTCTGTTTACTTTATAGATATTTATTTAATGGGATTTATTTATTTATGATTTGCAGAGTTGGTTGTTGTCCTGAGTGGGCTCAAATGATCCTTTAATCTTAGCCTCCTGAGTGGCTAAAACGACAGGCTGTTTTGTCATCTATTTTATGATAAATGTTCCTCTTTCCCCATTTTTACTTTTTGTCATTTATGATTATTTTGAAATCATATTCATTAGTAGTTACACGGTTCAACTCATTGATTTAGAACTCTATTCCTTATCATAAACGCTCTTGTATATGGGAGCTCTTACAGATGCTGCAAGCGTCCTGCTGTCTCCCACAGGTGACTGACCACTGATGGAATCCATATCCACACCCAGATCTGACTTCTTCCCTGGCTCTTGCCAACTGACCTTAGGTCAGTGAGTCACCTCTGCTGAGCTTAGAGTCTTTGTTCTTAGGGACTCAAGCAGATGAGGTCATGTGGACCGGGCTTGCCAGGATCTAGCTAGATAGGCAACAGTCTAATTTACTTTCCTTCTGTGATCACAATTGCTGTTGTTACATGAAACTCAACTGTACTTTCCAGTGCGCAATGTCAGCTTCTAGTTCTGCTTCCACCCTGAAGAGTGGCAAAGTTATTACGGAGCCACAGGGTCCTCCCCTACCATTTGGCCATGTGTGCTGTGTCAGGAATTGGAAAGAACTACTCTTCAACCTCCATTTTGTCTGGAACTCATAATCCTCCTGCCTCTCCTTAGAATACATGAAAACAAAAGGCAGGGAAATGGTTCTGGACTGGGAAGGATCTGACGTCCTATGTCTGCTCTCCTATCTGTCATTTGTGATGCTTTATCCCTTTTTTCTTTGCTAAATTGGACGTTGCTTGTCTTGGGCATCTTCCTATTTACTGTGAATCCTCAGGAGTGCTCAGCCCCAAAATCTGTCCTGTGAGTGAATCCATGCTGAGACTGGATGCATCTGGATGGGGAGATTTGAATTCATTTAGCGTGACTGGATATTCTCTTGCAATCTCTCCTGCCTTGAGTTTCAATTCCCTCACATCAGAGCTTGATTCAGTCTCAGTCAAGGAGATTGTTCTCTTTGATAGCGGAGGGAGTTTAGGAGTCCTTTCTTTCCATCTTGCTAACTGGCCACCTTTCACCCCAATATGAGCCCAACCCTTCCTACTCTTATCACTCCTAATCCAATTCTAAAAGCTTTTTCCTCCCCCTTTTCACTTTTTTAAGGCTCAGCTTTCCAAGCTTTAGCTCCTCTGACCCTGTCCTCACAGCCTGGGCCATTCCATCATGTCTCTAGTCAGTGCTCTGCTCTGTTAGAAGTAGGTGTTTCTGGAAAAGTGACTGCTGGGTCCTAGAAGCATCTGGTGGAAACCCACAAACTCTCTTCCTACAAACTGGTGTGTTCCTCTGGACCCTGTACCTATCTCTTACACTGTGAACTGCAATCAGTGGGTGCCATGATCTTCACGATCTCACAAACACCTCAGTCCTTTTAAGAGTGTTCATTTTATTTCTCAAGAGGTTTGGTTTTTGTTTTTGCACTCTTGTTCTCATAGAGTGTGATCCTCCCTCAGGGATGTTTGTGACTTCAGGGGATGTTTGGTAACATCTTCAGACAGTTGAGGAGATGGCACTTTGGACAGCTAGTGAAGGTACAAGGGTGGTGCTTTCCACCCTACAGTCCAGGACAGGGCCATAGCAATGGTACCAGAATTGCCCAGTGACCCCAGTGCAGAGCTGCTTCTAACGTCTCATCAGCTTGAGATGTTTGACAAAGTCTGTAGGCTTCACCACACTTGATGACACATGCCCATAACTGGGAGCATTGAGGCAGGAGACTCGCTCAGTCATCAGCCTTGTCAAGAACGTCTCTGAATGAGAGAGTACAGGAGCCAGGAGAGACCACAGGACTCTTTGTCCTCCTGTGTTGTTGGAATGTGCCGCAGTGATGGCCGGCCCCATACCTGCAATCCTTGTTAGTCCCTTACTGCCCCCCCTCCCCCGAAGCCTCTCTGCCCTTCTTTGTTTGCTACCTCACAGTCGCTCATTATTCAGAGTGTGCTTCACAGATATCAGCAGGTGTGCGCAGTAAGAGCTGAGGAAGGGACACTTTCTGATGACAGAAAGATTCCAGGATGTTTAGTGTCCTCCTCTGCCCTGTGGCCACTTGCTCAGGACACCATGAGGTGCCAGTTCAGCCAGCCGGGACTTGGTTTGGGTTGGCTAGCTGGGTGAACCTAATCCACAGAGCCAGGGCTGCTGCAGTGCAGTGATAAGACCTGCTGGTCCACGCTGCTTCTGGGGCCTCCACAGGCCTGCCTGAGCATCACCTCAAGAGGATAGGGAGGAGGGCTTCTCTTCTGTGGCCTCCTCTTAGGCCAGCATTCGGGAATCTTCTCTAGTTCCCTATGTGGATTGTCTCAGTCCTGGACACTTTGCCAGTGGCTTTATCTCTAGTTACCACAGGTCTTGTGAGTGTATACAGGCATTCTCGTTATATGGTGGAAACTTGGGACTTTGGTACATAGAACTGCTTGGATGGGTGGTGGAAATAGAGTTTAGTTGTAGCACT
Source organism: Microtus oregoni (assembly GCF_018167655.1). Taxonomy (NCBI): domain Eukaryota; kingdom Metazoa; phylum Chordata; class Mammalia; order Rodentia; family Cricetidae; genus Microtus; species Microtus oregoni. Next base: position 30,780,285 of record NW_024543061.1, on the reverse strand, counting down.
TGCTGATCTGAAGCCTTTGTTTTGCCTCCATGTTGAACTATGGTTTCTATTTTTCAGTGGCAGGAATATGAGCCATCAGAAATGGGAAATGACCCTGAGGCCAGCTGAATCAGATGCCTTGGTCTAATTAGTCTGCATCTCTGGCCCAATCATGTCCTCCTTGGACTGTTTCTATGTCATCTGAGAAGAGTTAGTCCTGGGTGCACCTGGCTCCTTGGGATGACCCTCTCAAGGCGCCTATGGAATTCACTCTGCCTGCATTATCATTTATCATAGAAATTGATTTGTAAAGTGATTGCCCATGGTTTTATCACATTCTCAAATTGCTTCAACTGTTCATAGTGAAACAACCCTAAATAAGCCCTAAGGACCTGAATTGAGCCATTGAGAAGAAAAAAATGTCATAAAAACTTGTGTACGTAGGCCAGGCAAAAAGACCGGGATATAAGGAACAAACTAGTGTCATCACAGACACAAGGTGTCCAGGTCCACCTAAGATTCATGCAGTGTTACTGTGTGAGGCCTCACATCCTGAGGATTCTCTATCACCTCCAGGTACATGAAACCCAGAGTCTAGTGGGGCCTTTCCTCTCCCTACCCATGCCAATCTATCTGAACTTTCTCCTAAATGGAAGAGCTTCTCTCCATCCCTGCTATCAGTATCTGTTCACTGAACCTTTATGGCCTCTTGGCCTTTAGTTTTAGCCACAGTGAATACACAAAGTAGCCTTACCTATTCTATGCTCATAGGATGCTTTTATCACATGGTTGCTGCTTCTCAGTCCCCAGCCTTGTCACTTCCACCAGCAGAACTGACCTGCTTCTGGGTTCACTTGGTGCTCCTACAGACCTCTCTGTTCCTTGAACCTTGTTGGAAGTGTCTTTTTTTTCTACCTGTGCCAGTCAGACTCTGCACCCTATGACTCACACCTCCCCTGGACCTTCCTAGAGAAGTCCTGTGCTAGGCTCCACATGTTAGTCTTTTCCCTGCCCCAAACTCTGCAGATGCAGAGGGAGGGAGGGAGGGAGGGAGGGAGAGAGAGAGAGAGAGAGAGAGAGAGAGAGAGAGAGAATGCATGCCCTGTGCGGACCCAGGTCTTGTGTACCTGCACGTCCATCAAGTCACTGGCCACCGAAGACTGCCAGAGACCATTGAAAGCACAGGAAAGCTACAGCTACAGGTGTATCCTTCAGCTGGCCAGGTATACACTGTCCAGCTGCATCATGGCTCCTAAGCATCATAGGAGATCCTTTCCATAGACATTTGGAAGCCAGTGAGGATTGGGGTGGGGGGAGGCCCATATGAGGTATGTTCAGGTTTTATAGTATTTTCGTTAAGGAGTCCTGGGCATCAAGTAAGGACTGTTGATGTCGTACTTCATACTGGTCTAGGCAAAACAAATTAGTGCAAAGACAGGCAATGTTTTTCAAATCTGAAAGCCCAGATTGTAGCCTCAAGCTCAGGGAGGTTCAAGTTACTTACCCAAGTCATAGGTATGTGAAAGCCCTTCTTAGGAGTGCACACTGTGTTTTGTTTCTGTCTGAGATGATTGAGAATACTCTAAGTTCCTGTACTGTCGCATACTCTCCCTAAGGAACACTGCCTGAAAACCTGTAGGCGCCTGAGCTTCCTGTAGCTCCCAGGAGGAATGTAGGTCACTTCATTGTCGCTTGTTAAAATGGTCAGCCTTGGCAAGTATCTTTCCTGCTCTAATGGCATCTAATGAGAACATCAGCTTCTGGCAAAGTAAGAGGCTAGAATGTAGAATCTGCTAATTTGCTGGTGCTTCTTGGATATTAGCCAGTGACTTTGCCTGTCTAGAATAAAGGCTGATATTTACTGCATTCCTGTGTGTGGCAGACGCTGTGCAAGTGTTTCATAAGTATTAGCTCCTACAGTCTGCAGACCAGTAAATGCTCAAGAAATGCCTGTTCTGTGAACCCAGTGAGCAAAGAAGGGTCTCTCATCCTGGTGCTGAGGCTGTACTGTGATGGGAAGGAATGGGAAAGAGGCCTGGATTTTTCAGAGGGTCCAGGAAAGAGGCGGTGTAAAGGGTGTTGCCTCCAGTGAGAAGAAGCTGAGTCGATTCCAAATCTCCAGAGATGTTTGCCTGTTCCTGTGAACTGGGTATGAGGTAACAGAGCAGGCTGCCAGCACTGTGACAGTGTTGGGTGTCGTTTCTATTTTGTGACATTTTAAAAAGTGGTATAATTGTTAACATTTCATGTTTTATCGACCATGTTTTGTGGAAACTATCTCACTTTGCTCCCGAGCATATGATTTTAAACCATAAGCAGCTCATCAGCACCTGGTGTGGGTATCCTCCAGCCACTCTTATTAGTGGACTGGCGTGAGTCACTGGAAACCTCACAGCCAACGCTAATGGAGACAGCATTAGGATGCACGGTTCCCTCATTTCTGTGCAAGGGACTCATATATGTAAATGATTGATGAAGAATAAGAATTATGAGGAAAGTCTGGGGAAAAACGACCCTGCGTTAGTAACATCAGAAGGGGATGGCAGCAGCCAGGGCATGAGACAGATTGAGGAATGTGAGCAGAATGGAGGGAAGGGGTTTATGCAGAAGCACGGGCCTGTGAGGGTACTGACAGGAGAAGCTTCCAGGTTGTGAGGACTGGGAGTCTCTGGGGTGGGAATCATCAACTGCTAACAGATGCTCAGGCCGCTGCTAAAACAAGGCGGCAAGGGTGCAAGGGTATGAACCCACTTATTTTTCAAAGAGAAATGCACGAAGAATAGTTATAAACTGATGCTTTACTGACAAGGCTGCAGAGGAGTAAGAGGAAGACATGGGAGCTGCACTTGTCAGCGTGGAGTTTTTATATGTAGTTTGAATGTTGAACCTTGTTGCTTTCTTTACTCAAAAATTATAGCAGTAAATAACGCCCCCCATGCTCTAGCAGCCAACCCTGATTAAACTCTAGGACACATACATGCACATTCACATCCCCGCCCCCACGATATCAAAGTAAGAATACTTGTTAGAAAGAAGGGTCTCAGCAGAAAGGACAGTAAGATAAATTAATAGGGGGTGAAATACAATTAATTATATGTGTATGTATGTATGTGTGAAACTGTCAAAGAACAAAAAAAAATGAATTGAAATTGCATCAGTAGCTGGTTGTGGTGGCACATACATGAAACCCTAGGACTTGAGGCTCAGCCAGGAGGATATATAAGTTCTGGGCCAGCCTAGGCTACAAAGTGGGACAAACAGGCAAGAATATAGATCAACAAAGACAGGGGAAATAAATATGAACAGAAATAAATCTCTCTCTGCGTGTTTCAAGGACACACCATAACCCCACTAAAGGAACAATATCAGTAGGCTTTTGATCAAGGCAAAATGACTAGACTAATTTCTCCCCACTCTTAGCTTCCAAGAACAACTGGAAACCCTGGAAGTGTTTTGGGGCAGCCAAAGCAGAGCTCTGAAAGGCAGGTGGAAGAGTACAGGCTAATTAGAGGCCCCAAGACTCAGCACAGGTGTCTGAGGCCCATCATCTCCCAGTCCTGGTATAGTGCTACATGTAGTCAGGCACCTGTGCGCCTTTGGATTGAAAGGGGCAATGTCAACAAAACTAGGTGGGCTCAGAAGCACCAGCAAGGGGTGAGGGTGACATTAAGTAGCTCTCCATCCTACAGGTCAGACACCTTCTGTCCCCAGCTGGTGGTCTAGGAGCTAAGAACACTCTGGCCAGAACGCAGTCTTTGTCCTTTGGACCAACTCCATTCTCCACATCAACAGGGGCATGCTACCACAACAGAGTATCCAAGAAGTGCTCTCTTTGCCCACCTGTGTCTGCATACCTGGAAATACTGGGCTGTGGCACTGGCAGGAGTCCTCTTGAATACCCACAAACACAGAAGTATTCTGCCCTTCACCTTTGGGTCTGCAGGAAACCTACTGTCCTTAGATGGCCCAGAGACTGCAGTGATGCCTCTGATTCCAGGAACTGAACATGAGTCACATAAACCCAAAGAAATCTCCACCTGATGACGAATAAGGATATAAAATAAATTAGGGGGCTGGAGGCATGGCTCGGAAATTAAGAGCACTGGCTACACTTCCAGAGGACCTGAGTTCAATTCCCACATGGTGGGTCACAACCATCTATAATGAGATCTGGTGCCCTCTTCTGACATGTAGACATACCTGCCAGCAGCACATTGTATGCATAATAAATGAATAAATCTTAAAAAAATAAAATAGTTATTTTTCACAGCACCATGACAAACCTGATCTTTAGTTTGGCTCACAGTTTGAGATAGTACACCCCACCATAGCAGTAAAGGCATGGTGACTGGGTAGGTCCATTCCCGGGAGTGAGAGCTTGCAGCCATCACCTTTTAACAAAAACAAAAAAACAAAAAAAAAAACAAAACAAACAAAAAAAAAACCATGGTGGTAGTTTCTTTAAAGACCCACTCCTAGGGACTTACCTCTGCTTTTATCACTTCCCTTAAAACCCATAGCACAACAGGAAGTTGCCATCTTTAACACTAAAATATAAAGACAGGAGTGTGGTGAAGGAAGGTGTTAGTATGAGGCTGGGAGCAATTCTGCTAAGAAGCAAGCCTCTGCCAGGCTCTGTCCAGGACACCTACCACACTGCAGGCCATGCAGGGTCCAGAACTGCCACCAGGCTGCAGTCCTCCTAGAAGGCAGGTATGGAAGGGGCCTGGAAACAGTAATGGCTGAGTCTGCGCACAAGAATAAGGGGACCCAGTCTCTGTACTAGAGCCAGAATTGAAGGCCTTGGTGGGAGGGGTGTCCTGCCTTCTTCCTGGCATCTCTTCAGGCAGGTGATAACCCCTCTAAGGGACTGAGATGTGATGATCATATGCAAAAGACTGAATGCAGAGGGAGGAGCCAAAGAGCCTTCAAGTACTCAGTTATGGCTTCAATCTATAATCTTCTGTACAGCCAAATTGTTAATTGAATGTGGGAACAAACAGTTCAAATTTGCTTTATCCTTGCACCTTTATTCGGAGGATGCAGAGGCTGTATTGAGGACAGACAGGAACTAAGGAATAGTTCTTTAGCAGGAGCTGTGCTAAAGAGATGCTCAGATTTCCAAGCTGCTGACACATAGCTGCCCTGGGCTCTGGAGTGGGAACACTGCTGGCCAAGGCCAGAAGTCCAGGTGGCTGTAGAACAGCAGAGAGCTACTGGAAGAACTGAAGAAGTAGACCTAGGTCCGAAGAAAATAGATCCTTAAATGAGGGAATTATTCATTGTGAGGAAAGAGATGCAATTATGGCACAGAGTGGCTCAGCAGTGGACAAAATGTTGTCACAATAGCGAATATCGTCTTCACAGAAGTGTACTGCCACATTTCTGTGGGAAGAGGCATGAAGAGCGAGTTCTCACTGCCATCATAGGAAATTTATCTCTGATATTGCAAGTTGACAAATCATGAAATCGCTGTAAAAACAGCAATTTAGAGACCCAGAGTGAGTGCTGAGGAGAGAAACGGGTTCTCTGAGAGGTGGTGGCGATGATAGCATGGGGGCAGAATACTGCTGGGTTTTGTTCTTAGCGTGCATGCTTTCTTTGATTAGCGGAGAAACTCACCAAACCTTTTAATAAATGAATACTCAAAAGAGTGACATGTTGTGCATATGTTGGGAGATGTATCTGGGGTCAGAAGGTGGTGGTGAGGCGCCCCAAGTACTGGCTACAGAACGCTAGGCCCCCTTCTCTCCCCTCTGGTATCCTCTCCATCCTGAATTGTTCTCAGTTTCTCATAGTTCCAGTGAAGAAAGCAGTCCCCTTGGATGGCAAGTCTTAAAGTGAATGGGCAGCCCCAGTGTGGCACTGCTTCAGGAGAATCCATTGACAACTGATGTCCTCAGAAGATAGGGGACAGATTAATGTAGGCCACACCAGTACAGGTGATAAATCAGCCTTTGAACTGGTCAGTTGGTCATTATGGATTGTCCTAGTTAAGGGTACTTATTGTGATAAAGTATCATAATCAAAAGCAAGTTGAGGGGGAAAGGATTTATTTAGATGTGTTTCCATGTCACTGTTCACCACTGAAGGAAGTCAGGACAGGAACTCAAACAGGGCAGGAACCTGGAGGCCCAGGAGCTGATGCAGAAGAGGCCATGGAGGGGCACTGCTTACTGGCTTGCTCATAATGGCTTGCTCAGCCTGCTTTCTCATAGAACCCAGGACCCCACCAGCCCAGGAGTGGCAGCACCCACAGTGGGTTGGCCCAATCAATCACTAAGAAAATGTGCTATAGCCTGGTCTTATGAAAGCAGTTTCTCAACTGAGGTTCCCTCCTTTTAGATGACTCCAGCTTGTATCAAGTTGACATAAAACAAGCTGGCACATGGATGTGGAGATAGGTCACCCCGAAGTGACATTTGGATTTTTTTTCATGTTGCTGTATTTCACCGGACTCCTGATGTTTTTATTCAAGAGTATATTTCTTACTTCTATGTAAATAGGAACAGATGTTTTGACTTGGTATCACATCCTGGACATCTTTCATTGGCAGCGTGTACAGGAATCTGCACAGCTTTCCTTCTTGAGGTGCACCATAATTTATTTACATACTCCCTCCTTGGCAGTTACTAGTTTTCTGCTGTTACAAACAATACAGCTGTAGGATTGCTTTAATCTACATCTCTGTACCCTATCTGCTTCTCAAGACAGAGTGTGCTCATTAGCCATGCCAGTGCACATGGCAGCTTTGCCTACAGAAAGGCAGCATCGATGTATCACGACAGCCGCAAGAACTGCACCTGCTATAGCAGGCCTTTCATCTCAGCCAATTTGATCAGCCAAACATATCTTAGGTCTTCTTGGGATTTTTGTCAATTAATAGTGGGGCTGAGAGTATATCCCTGCGTTTATTGATCTTTTGTCTATAAGGTAGGTTCTGAAGGCTGTGCTGTCAGCTTTGGGGACACTCTGGCAAGTACCTCAAGAAGACCCCCCCCCCATTCTTAGGGACAGGGTATGAATGATGACCTCTCCTATGGGGATGGCCTGGGGTATAACTGACTAAGCCGTGCCTGTGGGGAACATATGGCTAGACCAGACAGATCTCCAAGAGGCCTCAAATGTGTCCCAAGGTGAAGCTTCAATTCTGAACAGTGTGGAAGGCCACCTATGGAGCTTGTTCTTACCTTTCATGTCCCCAGCTGCCCCTTTATCTGTAGTAGGCTGCCAGCCCACCTCACAGGAAGGCAGGGAACTGAAAGGAGTGTGACAACTCCATTCTCCCGCAGGACAGGAGGTAGTGTGGAGCAGTGGAAAGTGCAAGCTCTTAGGCACCAGCCTGGATTTCCCTCCTGGCCCTGCATCTTTGTAGCTAGTGGGCAGATAGGGAGATATATATATGAACATCTCCCCTCTCGAAGCCCAGAATCAAGCATGCAGGCATGACAACTCAGAGCTGTTATCAGGACACAAGAAGAGTATGCCAACTAGCAGAAGCTAAGTGCTATGTGATACCAGCTATGGTACTAATTGACAGTCCTTCCCTCCCTACCTGGAGACCTGGCCTCCCTCTTTAATTTATTTTCTCATGAATGAATTTCTTTCCACCAATCAGTGTTGATTATAATAATCATGACATTTATAATTCATTCAACACCTACTGAGGCCGGGCACTGTATTACACACATATTATAAGTGATCTTTTATACTCCTCACAGCCATTTTTGCCATTGCTTCCATTTTATACAAGAGCAGCTTGAGATTTCTAGAGGTACAGCACTGTTCAGGTTGTGGGAGGCAGGATTCCTGAGTCAAAGCCCATGCTTCAAAGGCTGCTCATGAGGACAGTCAGTCTGCTGACTCTCCTCACCTGCAGTCATGAGTGTCAGCCATGCTGTCTTCTCCAGTCTTAGGCTCATAGTTCCTGCCACATTAGCTGTATTTACAGAGGGTCAAAAATCCAAGAGGGCTGTGGGCTGTGGCTTCTCACCCTGTCCTGTTTTTTTATGAGTTAGTAATGTTTTTTAGCTGTCTTTGCAAATGCTGGGCTGTATTTGTGGATATGAAAATGGAACCTTTTAGAAAATACCTTTTCAAAGCCCCCAAACATTAGGATTATGTTAAAAAACCTCTCGGTTTTTCTCAGTTCAGTGACATTTCCTGTTTGCCTTTGCACAGCGGGGAGAGCAAATATGCACTTGGGGCTACAGATTTAGTTCCTGTTCTCAATTGCATAGTTCAGGGCTTGGATCATCTGCTCTTTCGTTTTTTAGGAGCAAAATACTTGAGTCTGTTACTTTGCTTTGTAACAAGTTTTTGTTTTTTTAACTGTGATGGACACTAATGCTGGATAGGGAGAACACAGAGGGCTTGAGTGTTGCCTCCTCCAAGGCCAGTGCTCTGCCCAGATTCCAGCTGCAGGAAACACTTTAGAATAGTGCAGTTATCTTCCCCAGTCCTGTAGTAGGGAGCATCCAACAATCTCCTTTGCTGGAAGAGTCTTACAGCCTTGAATACACATTAAACTAGAACCTCTGTGTGCTTAATATTTGTAATTTTGGCAATAAAAGAGAATTATTTTAACTGAGGTAATAAACTGCACAGCATACACAGTGAACTATATTATCCCACAAAATCCCACCATCTACCAACATTTTGAAACTGTTCTAAAATTAGAAATTGGAATTTGTAGGCGATGACAACCCAGGAAGAAGGGCCATCCTGTGAAGGAGAGAAATAAGTGAGTTTGCTGTTCTCGTGAGAATTGACAGCAGCAAGGAAAGGGAAGGGTCCAGGAGAGGGGGTCGTGGGGATGGGGTGATAAGAAAGTACTCTAGTGGGGGTTATAGTCTTTTTTTTTCTTTTTAACTTTCTTAGACTTAAAAAAAAAAGTTCAATCCTATTTAGTAGCTGGAAAACTAAATACAAAGGACCACATTACACTGCCCCATCTTCCATTCTAAATTTTGAAATTATATTTTTAGACCAGCAGTGGTCTTTGAGGGCATCTTTTATACGTAGTACAGTGGGTTTCTTGTGGGCTCCCTTGGAACTCTGAGCCTAACCCTCACTCCTGACTTCCTGTTCCTTCAGTGTGTGGAATAGACATAGTCCTCTTGGGACTGTGAAGCTAGACAAGACTTGACCTGGTGTCTGGGTCCATTAGGCAGAGAGCCGTTCCTGAGACCCATTCCCAGACCCAGCATGGCACCCTCACCCCCAGTAGTTACCTGCAGAGAGGAGAGGCATTGACACAGACAGGTGGTGCCCAGGACTGTGGACACTTGGACTTGTAGCCCCAGTACTGTGTACCTTGCTCTTTAGAGAAGCTGAATCATTGGTGATTCGGATAAAAATTCTGAGAGTTCCTGGCCTCCTCCTGACTCCTCAATAGCTGCCATATTCTTTTTTCTTCCCTTTGTCATCCATGAGAACTTGCACCCTAGTTTTAGTAAGTTTCCTGGTTGCCTCATGCTGAGCTGTACCCACCTGAAGATAGAGTACCTCAGTAGAGAGCTGTTCAGAGACATGTATCTCAAAGTCAGTGGAGTATAATTTTAAAATGTTTTGAATAAAACCTCTTGTTAAGAATGCATTTACAGCCGGGCGGTGGTGGCGCACGCCTTTAATCCCAGCACTCGGGAGGCAGAGGCAGGCGGATTTTTGTGAGTTCGAGACCAGCCTGGTCTACAAAAGCTAGTTCCAGGACAGGCTCCAAACCCACAGAGAAACCCTGTCTCGAAAAAGCAAAAAAAAAAAAAAAAGAATGCATTTACAGCGGAAAATCTCTCTCCTTTAGACAGAAGCAAAAACTGCTGGACTGTGTGTGGACCATGAAAGTGGGGAGAGCTGGCATGTGCTTTGTCACCTTGCCGTGGACTTTCTGCTATTCCTAAGTGAGAAGCAGAGGAAAGAGCCAGGCCCTAGGAGGGTGATAGCAACAGGAGTCATAGAAAGAGAAAAAGAGGGCTGAAGAGATGGCTCAGAGGTTAAGAACACTGACTGCTTTTTGAGAGGTCCTGAGTTCAATTTCCAGCAACCACATGGTGGCTCACAGCCATCTGTAATGAGATCTGATACCCTCTTCCGGTGTGCAGGAAAACATGCTGTATATAACCAATGAATAAATCTTTAAAAAAAGAGAAAGAAAGAGAAAAAGAGAGGAAGGAGAAGAGCTCTGACTGCCAGAATGGGTGCCCCAAGATTTAAACCTCAGGAGCTCAGTTCTGAGCCAGAGCGAAGGTGAAGGCATGAGGAGCAGGGGAGTGGGGGTGTGGGGGGAGCATAGGCAGTTCTGTGAATAGGCCTAACAGAGCTGGAGAGGCTAAGTGCCGTTCAGTCGTGGTTGTCAGAGCACCCGAACTTAAATAGCTTCAACAAACCAAGGCCCATTCTGGTTCAAGAGCATTCTCTTTTGCTTGTTATGTTTTGAGAAAGGGTCTTACCATGATGAAGGTGGTCTGGAACTTGCAATCTTCCTGCCTCAGCCTCTTAATTGCTCAGCCTTCAGTCCTGCACCTCCATGCCTGACGTGAAGCTCTTCCATGAACAGGTGGCCTTAGCAGTATAGCTGTGTGCCAGCATGGAAGTGTGTCAACCTTCTCTAGGACAGGTGGCTCACTCAGCCTTTGGTTTCAGACAAGTGGACTCACAGGTGGTCTGAAGGATGTCTAGTGAGTTCTTTCTATCCATGTGCTCAAATGTCAGGAAGGGGCTGGGTGGTGGTGGCAGAACATATGTTGAGTTTGTACTAGGCCTCAAATTCAGTCCCCAGCACCAAAGTAAGGGAAAAAAGAAACTGGGAATTAACCCTGTATCCAATGCAGTTTGGTAGACACAGTGTTAGGTTTCAGCCCTACGTGTAGTATGTGAAGATGGTGGGGGTTTCTGAAAGGGAATGAGTGCCGTGGTCTCATCCTCCAGCACAGGCTGGTAGTTGAGTACTTACCGCTCAGTTGCAGGTGACCATAGAGCCAGATCACACCTGGGGTCTGGGCTGGAGGGCCAGCCCCCGAACTCAGCACCCACCCTAGGGGTACGGGAAAGGGGGTATAGCCTATTTCTCTCCTATCTCTGCCCCTTTCTAGGGCAGAGAGTTTCTTATCTCACGTAGGGGCTCTGGTGACCTTAACAGTCTCTTGACAACATCCACCCTGCTCAGCACTGACTGGAAGGGACAGGATTATCTTCAGGTCCCTGGGTTCATCAGCCTTGGAGATAACCCAGAGCCTGCAGGGAAGATGAGCAGGTACAGGCAAGCACTGGAGCAGGGCAGGAGTGGCTCAGAAGAAACGGGTCCAAGTCTTTACTCTTCAGCTCAGGCTGGAAGATGGGTATGAGTGGGACAAATAACCACTTAGAAGTGACACTCGGGATAGCTAAGGATTGTGTCTTAAAGGTGGTATGAGGTGAGGTGGAGGGCTTTGTTGGAAACTGTAAGGGCACATGGAGTTGGGAGGTCTTCTTTAGGGAGCTCTTGGGACCTGTACACATGTGGGCATGGAATGGCTCAGCACAGTGCAATATGAGACTCCAAGGGGAAAGACAAACAGAGGATGTAAATGGGCAGGAAGGGAAATGCTGGATTAGCTACCAGCAGACTCAACCATAGGGCTATGTTGACCTTTCAGAGTGAGCAGCATTCCAGCTCTCTACCTTGGAACTAAATATCTGACACTGCCAGCTGGTAAGGAGACAGGCTTACTGCGGTTCATGGTCTCAGAGGTCTCTTTCCACACAACTCAGTCCTATTGCTTTGAACTTTGTGGTAAGAATATGGGGTGGAGGAGCCCACTCATCTTATGGAATGCTGGGGAGCAAGAGAAAGAAGAGGGGCAGGAAGGGATGGTGATAATGAGGTTTAACCCTCCTAGAATGGCACAGACAGAAAAATAACAGTGGGGGAGGAAGGCACATTGTGTGAGCCTATCACTTATACTTCATAGACTATAGAAAGGTTATAGTCTTACAGATTATATGGGCTCAGACCACATCCACTAGGTATAAGTAATTTTAGCATAGGACTCAAGAGTCAATTAAGACCGGGATATTGGGCTCAGTGACAGCCATGCTTACCTATCTCCTACAGTGCATATTCATTAAGAATCCATGTTGCCTGGCAGTGGTGGCGCATGCCTTTAATCCCAACACTCAGGAGGCAGAGACGGGCAGATCTCTGTGAGTTCAAGACCAGCCTGGTCTACTGAGCTAGTTCCAGGACAGACTCCAAAGCTACACAGAGAAACCCTGTCTCAAAAGAAGAGAGAGAGAGAGAGAGAGAGAGAGAGAGAGAGAGAGAGAGAGAGAAAGAAAGTCAAGAGTCCTTTATATGGCCCAGCAGGTAAGAGCACTTTACCACCAACATGATGATGACCTAAGTTTGATATTCAGAATCCACAAATAATTGACTTCCATACGTTGCCATCTGACCCCACACACATACACACAATAAATGTAATATATGTTTTAAGAATTCTTGTGAAGGGCCTACCATGACGCTTTGTATTTTTGCCTTTTTCTCTGTGCTTCTGTGAACATTGCTAGTAGCCCCATCCTTGGTGTACTAGGAATGAAGAACCAGTAACCTGCCTCACAAGCTGCTCCAAGAATGCCCAAAGAGTTGTTCCCAAGCCATTTGGTTTGAAACCACTTACACTCAAGAATTACTGAGGGTATAAAGCACGTGTGCTTCTATGGGTGATAACTGTTCACTCTGGCTGCATCACATGGAGTGAGTCAAACCGGATACCAGAGGGCAAAGCCACGTGTTCTCACTCATCTGTGGGAGCTGAGATTGCTGCTCTCCCATAAGAGTGGAATAGTGATGACAGGAGACGGGGGAATGTGGACAGATTGTCACTAATGCTGCTGAACAGGCAGGAGGAACTCTGCTTGGGTTCTGTAGCACAATAGGATAATCGTAGTCTACAGCAACCTATGGTGTATTTCAGGATAGCCCGAGTCCGAAGGTTTTTAAGGTATAGAATGATGAGCATTTAAGTAGACAAAAAAGGTAATTCCATGGTTCAGTCATTATATATCACACACTGGATTACTGTACTGTGCCATAATTATGTACAAATATTGTGTGAATTTTTAAAATATCTTAGAACAAAATATTTTAAAATGCTATATTTAAACATTTTAAAATAACTGCAAAAACTTTACTATGCTAATATATGTAACACTTCAAATGAAAATAACTTTTTCTAAAGAAATATTTGAGTAATACGAAGGGCCTTATTTCAGTGCTTCTGGGTCCCATTGTGTCTGGCTTAGTGGAGGCAGTTGGCCTCTCCTGGCTGCCTCTGTTCTGTCTGCTGTGACACACTGTTCGATTGAAGCCATAGGAAGATAATCTTAGCTTACTCAGGTCAAAAGTGACAAAAGGAAGTTCTAGTTGACCACATCCTCCTTTGGAACTGCTGGTCATGAGTGCTGCTGGGAGAGCCCTTGGCCTTTGGGAGGGGCGGGATCCTTTCTTTTTGACTCCTAGTGGGATCTGTGTTGTTGAGGCCAACAGCACCCACCCTACCCCCCCTCACCCCCGCTTTGTATGAGCTTGGCAGTTGATGAGGCCTTCACAGCTGACTGTCTCCCTATCTCAGCTCTCTTAGTATTTGTTTCCTGGATCCTAGCCCTCCTTTTCCTGGATCCTGCAGGGAAAGCCTGCAGCAGAGTAAGGAGGCCTCAGAACCCCAGGAAGATGGAGGTACCACTTGGACCCAAATTTCTGCTCTTCTGACTACTCCCTGAGCTGTCCGTAGAACCCAGAGCATAACTCAGCTTCTTCCAGTGAAGCCCCCTGCCAAGTGAGGCTCCCACTGTGGGCTTCCAAAGCACTAGGTAATCTACCATGCCAGAAGCCACAGCCCCTCCCTCCCGCACCTCACTGTCTTTCTCCCCTCTCTTGGTTGTCTTTACATTACAGCTCATAGCCTGGAACTGACCTGTTCTAGGGCAGAGTTTAGTGAGCCCCCTGGTTTCAGTGTCTACTCTGAGTTTCAGCTTTGCGTTTCTCCCTGAGCTTTGTGCTGTGAGATGGTATAGTAAGATGGACAACCATTCACCTCAGAACTGACTGTCCTAGATGAGGATCCCGGCAGTACCACTTGGTTAAAACCCAATTTAGCAAGCACTTTCTTCCAGGGTGTTTTTTTTTCCAGCTGTGAGGGGTGACACTCTTCTGTGCGGCCACACACTGTCTTTGCTATAGTCCTCTTCTTTCTTCCAGGGATTCCTGGCTTCTTGAGCCTGACTGCTGCTATTCCTGTCAGCCTCTAGGTATTATGGAGCTATCCCAGTGTTGGTAGGGCTTCTGAGATCTGAACTGGTCCTTACACCAGGAAAGTCCAGGGAGTGTCCAGGGGCCGGGCTAGATCAGGACTTAGAATTTAGCCTCTGACTGTTGCCTCTGACTCCCACAGCTCCATCAGAGGGGCTGCCAGGAAAGAGTCACACAGAATAAGCTGTAAGCTGCCCACTCTATCCACTCTGACTTTCTCCCCTGATAGAATCCTAGCTGCATTTGTGGTGGCCTGGAATATTACTCAGAACCACTTGCTAGCCTTTCTGCCATCCAGGGGCCCACACAACCTCATTTAAACCAGAGGCACAGGGGCAGGGTACTGCTGATTGCAGGCCACTGCCTTCCTCTGGCTAACAGAGTTGAAAAGGTGTCCAAAAATAGTGACCTTGCTGAAGCCAGTAACATGGATATGCAGCTGGAGGCCATGCCACCTGCAAGATCAGCATGCCACCACAGGGCCTACATATGGCTTCTTGTAGAACGAGCAAACAGTTTCTGTGGTTAGAACCACTGCTACTGAGAGCTCTGTTATCTGTGGCTGAATCTAACCCTAACAGAAAGATAGCTGACCACTCATCTAGCCACAGAGCTTGCACACAGACAGAAACTGTGCCCGTGTTTACCACTGAGCTATTCCTTCTTGAGTCTGTAGGGCCTGTGCCATGGCTCTGTTCCAGTTAATACTGCTGAAACAGGAGATGCTCTCACCGTTGTGCACACTCCACAGCATTTTCTGTTGCCCTCCTCACAGAGGGCTAGATACAATTAACAAGCAGGACCAGCCCTGCATCTGTGGGACTGAGGAAGGGATATGATCCTCAGGTAATACTGAGACTCTTGCCCATAGGCTGCAGATTGAGGAATAGGGCTTGAGGGGGAGTTCTATGTAACCTGATAGTATGCTTCCGGGAGCAGGTACCCCACAGAAGAAAAGCCTACATACCACTGCGTCCCCTCTCCAGGGCAGCATACTCCTATGCCCTTATCTTCCTCCTCTAGTATCCATTTTAGAGGGCACAGCTCCTCTAAACAGAGGCTGGAAAAGCTAGAGGTTTTTGAGAAAGACTGTAAGGGACTACACTGCAGTAGCCACAGATGTGCTCTGAATGTCAGTGGGAAAGTTACTGAACAATCACCCCTAGGGACAGAGGACACTGATCCTCTGTGAGTAAACATAAGAGAAAACCCTCTCGGGCCTGTATCCCAGGCCATGTGCTTATTCTTGATGCAGGGCAAGCCTTGTCTATCCTCTGTGTCTATGTCTTCACGTGTAACCCTGGTCCCAGCAGACCCGGGCATTCTCCTGGACTTTCTTTCCCTGAAGAGAGCAGGTAAGCCAACCCCTTGTCTCTATGAGTGATCCTTCATGGTGATCATCTCTACAGACATATTCCACTTCCCCACTGCTCAGGAGGTAGAGATAACTGGACTCTACCCTGGGGAGGCTCTCACAGCCTAGTGAAAGCATCAGGTCGGATGGCCAGGGTAGCTGGTTCTTTTAGGTCAGATGAAGCTTCTTGAAGGAGACAATGTGATGGCAGCTCCTAAGGAAGCTCTGGGGATTGGCCTTGAAGAAGACATGGAGAAGAGGCTAGGCTATCAAGTGAAACAACTGGTAACCTGCAGATGTGATGCAGGGAAAAAGGGGTTTAGGTAGAGCAACCAAGAGCACTGAGGGGCCTGGACTTGGCTAGAAGCAGCAGGCCATTGTTTTCCTTAGTGTCTTGCAGAGGATAAGTCCCTCCCTTGCTATGTTCCTGCCCCAAGAGTAACCTGTTAGAGTTACTAGCAGGGGTAACCTGCTATTAGTTGGAAACCTGCTGCCCAGGAAATCAGGACTTATTGGTGCCAGTGGACCCTGCCCACAGCTCTGTTAGACTGTGTGGTCAGGCTTTCTCCTGCTCAGCCCGTCTTGGCAGGTGCCCACTAGAGCAGCCTATCATGCCTGTTCCTCCGTGTGGTAGAAACACTACATTCCAGCATCGTCCCTGTAACTCAGTGGTGGCCCTTTCTGCTGGATACTTCCACGTATCACCACTATGCACCTACTTTGCTTCTTTCTGTCTTTTTCCACCTCCTTTGTGTGATTCTCTGAAGCTGAGGACTCTGTGAGTGTCAAGAACATCATTTATATGAAGGAGCCTGTTGCCACAGCAACCCAGCGGTCGTCCTGCTACCTGGTCTGCAGTCTCCAACTAGGTCCACAGAAAGTGTTCATGGAGGGAGGGGTACAGCCAGCTGGGCCCTGCTTCTTTGTTCATACCTTGCCACTCATGTGGATGCAGAATCTGGCAAAGCGGCCACACTTGCCCTGAGTGGGCAGTTCACAAGGCCACTTGATTGGCAAGCTGTTTGTACAGGTGCCCATGCTTGCTACAGCTGCCACTGTTTTCCCCATGACCTGCCTAGCCTGTATAGAGAGGCCAATAAGGGATACTGACCCCACAGGCATGCTAGCTTTGGGGGCTTCCTGGTTCATATAACAGCTGCTCTGCAACTGGGGTGAGTTTTCTTGGGAACTGGGGAAACAAGGAGAACCAGGATTCAACAGCTCTGGGAGTATGGGCATGGGCTCAGCCACCTTCCAGGTGAGCTCATGTCACACAGCAGTTCTCCTTCACTATGCTGAATGGCTCAGGTGTACCACATCCCTGAAGGGGTTCTAAGCAACTGAAACATCCCACCTGAAATGAAGACACGTGAGAAGACAAATGAGACCTGCTGAGAGGACCCTGTGAATGTTCCCAAAGCTTCTTGAGGCCCCCAGGGCAGCAGAGTTGGGGAATGAGCATAGGAGCTAAGGTTGAGTCCTGTTCCATGCTCATACAAAGTAACAGACCCTGGAGCATCAGGTGTATCTGGCTTCCATATGAGAGTCTGTTTGCATGGTAGTTTGCCACCTAACCTGCTGAGTCAGCATCGTGAGATGAGGGACTACCATTGTGCTAGCAACTAGAGGACCATTTCTTTTTGCTACTGTGATTCTCCCACTGTGCTGCTGAACCATGATCCTCACTTTTGTTCCTGTCCCCCAGCCCACCCTTACGACAGTGATCTTGCCCATAGGGCACTGGCTGATTTGGCAGTTCCAGGGAGCAAGGGTAGTGACAAAAGGTCTGCCCAGAGCTCCAGTCCTGTGTGAGATTTTTTAGTAGAACTGTACTGAGCCTGGGATTTAGCTGTAGAGGGATGGAAGTTGAATTTCTCAGCAGCTATATACCCTGGGTGCTGGAGGTTAGCAACAGTCAGGAGAGTGGTCCTGCCCCAGGACATACAGACCTTGGAGAATAGTAGCCACACATTACAGAAGGTGCTTCTGAGGTTATGGGGGTCCTAAGGGCTTCAGGGAGACAGCATCAGAAGGGGCAGGAAAGGAACATCAGCTATGCTTGTCTATTAACTTCACAGGGTAATGGAGAGTATTTGGCTGTTCTTCTGAAGGTCTGGACACACTAGATGAGATGCTTTTACATGTGTCTTTTGAAAAGATGTGTCACTTTTGAAAAGATGGCTGCATCTTCCAGAAAGAACCAGAAAAGTGATCCTAGAAGCTAGAGACCAGTTAGGAAGCAGCTGCCGAGTCATTCTGATGTGAACACAGCATGGCCTGGAGCCAGGGCTGAGGGTGTTGGACCAAGAAGTAGTTGAACTATGATTGAGGTTAACATAGCATACCAAAGGCTTCCAGGGTTCATTTACATGAAGAGCTAGCTCAGGGATGGCTTGATACTCTTGTCTTGGACTGCTGGATGAATGGGGAACAGGGAGACTAGTCTTATTCTGGAGCATCCAGCCCAGAGCCCCTTAGACATTTGGGTCCTTTTGTGATGACACTTTCAGGCATTTGGAAGCTTCACACTTGAGGCTGTGCTAGAGCACCTGGGAGAAGCATGCTGCAGAGCCCACGCTAAACATCACAGGGGCAGGAGTCCAACCATTGTCACCCCAAAAGCCTCCTAGCCTGTATAGTTGTCTGCTTCCTCATGTGGACCCCAGGCTTCTGTTCAAAACCACATATGAGGGGTGTTCCTATGCCGTGGATGCTCCTGCCCCAGAGGACTGCCATGTTGACCCGTGGGCTATATCACCTGGAAGTCTCTCATGGAATAGATGTAGTGTCAAAGAGACTGAACCAAAACCCAGAACCAGAAGCCACAACAACTTTACAGCCAAACTGGCCTTCGTGAGTGGACACCATTCATCCCTGCCTGCAATGCTGTCTAGAATATCCCCTACAGCAACCCCAGAAAAAGCTCCTGACCCCAAAACTTTCTCTCCCAGGGCTCTCAGCTCCATAGTAAGGCTCATTGCTTTGGGTTACAGCTCTGATCCATTGAACTCTTAGCACAGTATGTCCCTGGTCCATATCTGATCTGTAGATGACAATATCACTTTTCTTCCTTTTGTCACAAAGCATTTCACTAGAGAAAATTAAGGCAGGAAGGATTGATTTTGGCCCATAGTTTGAAGGTATAGTCTCTCTTGGAAGAGATGGCATGGTGACACAGGAGTGAGACCACTGGTCCCATGCCATTCACTGTCAAGCAGAGATGAATGCTGGTGTTCAGCTCACTTTCTCCTTTTTGTGTAGTCCTGGATCCCAGTCCTTGGGATGGTATCATTCACATTTAGGATAGATCTATACACCACAATTAACCTAAAATACAAAATTCTGCACAGACTTGCTCAGACAGAGATTTGTCACTAAGGTGATTGAGTCCTGCCAAGTTGACAGTATAACCCATCATAGTGGCATTCATACCCTTGCATCTGTGCATTCACCCTGATGCCCCAGCCTCTGACCTCCTGGTTTTATTTCCATGGGACATGAGTTTAGAAACCTCCTGGTCCTGTTACCACCTGCCTCAGGACCCATCATGCTGACTCCTCGGAGATCTGTGCCAAATTCAAGCCCTCTGCTGTAAGGCCACATGTCCGTTCCTTGACCCACATTTTAGTCTTCCTGTGTCTTGGGTGAAAGCAGTGCTGATTAGGACTGACTTTCCCTTTCTCAAATAGCTCTTATTGCTTGAAAGTCACTTCAGCTGATTCGTGTTTAATTGAGTGATCTCTGAGCTCTGACAGAGTGGTATGTAATGATCTGATCCCTGGGATGGGAGTGTCATCCCCTGCTCTGTTACCGAGGTGTCTGTTGGCCCTGAGTAACTCATTCATATTCTCCACCTTGTCTCACCCATCCTGTGGGCTGGTGATGCAGCTTCCTATGCCCTGGCCTACCTTGAATGAGGTCAACACAGATGTTAAAGCATGCCTAACAGCTCTCAAGTCTTGCTCAGGAATTGCCATGAAGGCCATTAATACAGTGAGCCCAGTTCTTTATTATTATTACCAAGAAATAAAGTCATGCTCTACAATGAACAGGGCTGCAGGAAAAGCATGTGTCTGTTACAGGAAGCCCCAAAGCTGACAGAGATCTCTAGGGACAGTCACTGAAGTCCCCTAAGGGAGGTAGATGAAAACATGGCTTGAGGGCCCAGACCCCTTCAGTAGAGTGAAGATGCTGTGGCCATATCAATGTCCAGCATGGCTCTGTTTCTGGGCTAGGTAGAGAATCCACCCAAATAAGTACCTTAAACCTGTGGGAGAAGCAAGCTGTTCTTGGGGTAATACGTATAAGGGTCCTGGTAGATACAGAGGGTTTAGGGAACGAGCAGAGTATAGCCGCTGATCCTGCCTGGGACTCTGCTTTGCTGTTAGATACCTTGCTCCATTACTGAGTGTTGGAGCTGAATCTGAAATGTCTCCATGGGCTCTGTGTTCAGTGCTTGTTCCAGCTAGAGGCACTGTTTTGAGGAAGCTGTGTCCTGGCTAGAGTAAGTAGTTCCCCAGGAATTAGACCTTTCAAAAGGTCACATCAGACCCCAGTTCCCTGATTCCTGGGAATCTGCTACCGACTCTGCCTTCCTCCTTGGTGACAGAAACCATAAGCAGAACTAGCTATTCCTTTAAGTGGTTTCTGTCAGGTGTAGTGTCACAATGACAGAAATAACTAACATAGGAGAGAGCAATAAATAGAGCCTCCCAGGACCAGCTAGGAAGAGTTGAGAGAATTTGGGAAACTGTACCTGACGGGCACTTTGTAATATTTCCTGTGTCACCTTTGCAGTTTGTTCCTCTGACCATGTCACAGTGATTCCTCAGGCACTGGTCCCTAAGATGTCCAAGAACACACTACAGGGTCCTACTCTGTTGTGTACCTTGGTTTGAGGATACACGCTTCCCTTTCTTGAAACACAAACTGGAAGAGATGCTTTAAGCCATAACCCTAACTCTGGTTTTATCCACACACACTGCTGCCCCCTCTGCTTCTCCTCAAGCACCAAAGAGGGAGCCTAGAAGGGTTCTGAGGACTTGCAGTCCACAGGAACAATACCTCTGAAGCTGGGCAGCTTAGCTTGTCTTCTCTCTTGGGCAACCTAAGCCTTTGTAGAACAAAGGGCTACAAGATGTATGTAACAGGGCCACACAAGCAGGGGCACTGGGTTGTGCTTCCAGCATGAGAGATGACAAGCAGAGATGGGAGTCCTGCCAGAACACATGTGATGATAGGTGTGTTCTGTGCATTTCTTTATTTCATTTAAAAGTCATGTCTACATGTGGTCCAGCACTCAAGCCACTATAGATTTGAATGCTGCCTTCATGCCAGCCCCCATCCACTCACCAGAGTCACCTTTCTTAGTGCTTTCTTGCATATCTTTCAAATTTTAATGCATATTCAAGCATATATTTTACCCACATGGAATCCTACTATATTGTTCTGCAACTTGCTTTTTTTCCACTTTAATAATATGTCTTACAGTTCCTTCTGTTGAGGTGGAGAAGCTGTTCTCATTCTTGTTAACTGTAACCCAGCTAAAATAATAAATTCTTCCAACTGGAAAGAACCTCCAAATCAATGTGATCTAATTGCCTCATTTTGCTACAACCTGGAGGACTGAGGTGACTTGCCGGAGGGCACAGAGTAATAGGAAGAGGAATAGAATCCTCTGAGAGTCCTCTAGAAGTAAGAACTTCACCAGGGCCAGCAATGGGGAATGACAAGTAGGAATGACCGTATCCAGCTGCCCATTTGCAGCAGAGAAGGCAGAGTTGCCCTCTGCACCTGCTGAAGGTGTGCTCATAGGATTGTCCGAGTGTGCTGTGGGCTGCATAAACATGGGTCTCCCATTCCTGTCCTGGTCAGCAGAACTCACCATTATCTAGGCATTTTCCTGAAACTTACTGGGTCTTTGCTGTGCTCTTCCAGAGTTTTTGAAGGGCATAGCAGTAGGAAGATGTGACTCCTCCCTCCAAACATGGTCCTTTTCTTTTTCCTGGCTTTATCCCCACACACTACTGTCCCCTCTGGCATTCACCCACATGTCACAGGTTGAAGGGAGTGAGGCTGAGCTATAACTTTTCCAAGGGCTTGTTAGTGCTCAGGTCTGCACTGTTGCCAGCCTGAGTTAGGTCTCTTGGCCCGAAATGGCCGTGGTCATATCCAGGCCATTTGTATGCAGCAAAGCTCTCTGGTACCCAATTTGTAGGTGCAGATCCTTAGCCCAGCTTGTCCCCGCAGGTCCTTGTCTACCAGTATGTGTTTCTTACCCCTGGGATATGGGATGTGAAACCACAAACCCGGAAGGGCATGTCTTCCTGGTACATCCAATTGACACAAAGCTTTGAGAGGAGAAATGCTATTTTTATATTAAAGCAAACACTGATATTATGGAACAGCACAGAAAATTCAAGTTACATTTCAAGATAAAAGAGGCAATTTCAAAGCAATTTTGTCCTTCTTTGCCTCAGACATGTCAAGCTTTTCCCCCCTGGACCCTGGAGGGTGTGTGCTAGCTCCACTCTGCTCATGGGGACTTGACTGAAAGTGCGTTAGTCAGATTGAAGTCCTTTGCCCCAGAAGTGGAAGTTTATCTTAGAAGTGAAGAGGCAGACCCTGATTCTTCTCAGTACTGGGCTGTGTACTGGCCATTGCCTGGTGTCTGTGCATTCATTTGTTTTCTCTGGCCCCTTCAGCATTTCTCTTGAAAGACTGGTTTACCTTTGCCCTGACCGCCATGGCAATCTCTTATGTCACCTCCATGTGTCAACTGGCCTGCTTCTCTATTTATTCCTCTGGAGATCTGGTTGGTTCATCCCATTTTTTTATACATGCTCTTAGAATACTGGCCAGGCTGAGAAGTCCCCGCTCCCCCACCCAGGTACTTGTCCACCAGTATGTGTTGGCTGTTCCTGTGAGTCCAGAGTCCCTTTAAAAGATACTGTTGCTTAAGCTGTTGTCTGTGTTGGTGAGCAGATTGGGATTGTTCTGGAAGGGTGTATGCACTGCTGATGCTTCCAGCCCAGTGTGTTCCCAGAGAAGTGAGCTTCTCTGCCCTCAGCAAATCCTTCCTATTCTATGGACACCCTCTTTCAGGCCTTCCTGCCTTGCCATACTTCCCACAGTACACTGTAGTTATAAGGAGCACCTGCCCATTGCTGCACAAGTAGCCATAATAGCTTTCCTCCCAGAAGCTTGCCCAAATAGGCTTTTTCCTAGGCCAAGCTAGAGCATGGTATCACTGGCAACCAGAGGAAGGGGTGAGGAAGCAGAGCCTCAGTATGAGGAGGCCCTGTTTGGTAGAGGAGACCTGCTGACAGGGCCACCTGACAGAGGCCCCACGGGTGGATCAACTGTTCCAACAGGCTGGCATCTCTGTCATGGAGGATGGCTGTGTTTCAGTGCCATTTGCCCTCCTGCATGTCTTTGTGCCATGGTATGTATGAGGTTCTCATCACAAGAGTGTTGTATTATCTGTAGATAGCAGCTCTCAAGTATTTTCCTTCTCTTGGGCTAACACAGTGACGACACTGTGGTTAATGTACTGGAGGCAGGGTGTTCCTCTAGCAGACGTTAGGAACAGAGCATACCTGCCTCACATCTGACTTATCCTGTCCCTGTTCCCTCTGCCTCTTCACTGAAGGACTTGCTCACTGTTGTGGGATGAATAGTGGCATGGTCATGGTGTGGGGAGTCACACAGACCTGCTCACAGGATCTGTGACCTTGTGCAATTTCTCCATCTGTCTGAGTCTCTTCTCATCTATATAGAGATGGTGCCTTGGTCTCTGGCTGAGAGATCTTAATGAGGTTTTGTGTCTTAGGTGATAGAACCTTGGGCCATTCTGACCTTTTCCCAGTGATCCTCTGCCTGAGGTGCCCTCCACACCTCCCTTTCTTCCAGCTGCCTGGGATTGTAGATGCAGTTGGAACGTGAGCATGGAACTTTCTTTGTATGGACTGTCCTATGTGCCAAGTGCCGTTGGGACCCTAAAGGTAGGAGGTAACCCAGTCTTTGTCTGTAGGAGGAGACATAGAGTCTACTGTATGTTTCTCTGAGAACCACAGGGTGGGAGCACATGGAGCGCTCCCTCCAGACGATTGTCAGGAAGAAGCTTTGTGGATGTGGCTGTGACAGACCTGGCAGCTTCAGGCCAGGATCCTCGGGTCCACAACTTCCACACTAATTCACCGCCTCTCCAGCCCAGTTCACTTCCTGATGGGCTTCCTTTCTTCTTCAGACACAGAGTAGGCAGACTTGCTACTGGGCTTCCAGTTCCTCCTCAGCCAAGATGACAGGTAAAAACTAGGGAAGTTTGTTAGGGTCTTGCTTGTCCCTTATGAGATTTCCTTTTCTCCCTGACTGGAAAGTTACTAGTTAACACAATACACAATACACTTGAATATGCCAGGCACTGTGCTGGGCAGCATGCCCTCGCCCCACGATAAACAGCCATACTTCCTGCACACAGATACCCAGGTTGCAAGTGAGGGAACAAAGCCACTGAGCCTGGCCTTCCCAACTTGACGTAGTCACATGGGCAGCAAGAGATGGACCAGGCCTGCCAAGCCCAGGCTTCCTGGCTCCACATGGCAATAGAGATAACAAGTAAAGGAGCAGGTTCTCTAAGCCTGGATTGTTTGACTTTTTTTTCCTCCTCTTCTTCCTTTATCACTTAAGTCTCAGCACTTTGGAAGCAGTCCGTTCTCATCTGCAGTGCAGCAGTAAGCTCCTCCCTTCCCTGCCAGCTTATCCTGTCTGTCCTCCTCCAGTCCACAGGCCCCTAATGACACCCTCTTTCTGTCCCAGGTCACTGCAGTCCTTGAACCAGAACCAGTTCCTGGTACTAAGGAGGTACTGCTGCATCATCAGCTAAGTGGTAAATGACTGCCATAGCAGCACCAAGTGTCCGTATTTGCTAGGACTCCCAAAATCAATGACCCCAAGTTCATACAGAGCTGATTGCAGCATGTGTGACTTCTGAGGCTAGAAGCTGCAAGTCAAGATGTGACAGGTCGTGAAAGTGCTAGGGAAGGGTCTGGTCTCTCCATTCCAGTAGTCTCTTGGCTTGTGGAACAGGTGTGTATCTAGTTTTCACAATATCCCTGTGCATGTGTCTCTTACATCCAAATCTCCACTTCTCATAATGATGCTAGTCATGCTAGATTGGATTACCCATCTCCAGTATGACCTCATTTAGCTAATTGCATCTGTAGTGACCTTTATTTTCTAGTAAGATTATATTCTAACTTAATATATAACCAGAGCAGTGTGGAGGACACACAGTTCACTTCATAAGTTGTGCTCTGTGTTGGAATTCCAGCAGGCATCTTAAGTTTTGTTTATCTGGACTGGACCATCACCATACTAGGACCAGGGCATTGATACCCTGTATGTCTGACCTTGGATACTTCACACCAGCCATAGCCCCTGTAGAACCATGTGGATTCCCCAAAGGAAATCAAGAGTATTCAGAGAGGAAGAAAAAGCATGGAGAATGGATTGATTCAGGTGTACCCACCCTGAAAGCTCATAGTCTCTAAGAGGCATTATATTGGATGTTATGTGGGTATGACCAAAATGCCTGGCATAAAAAAAAGAAATCAGGGTGTAATAATTTCCTTTAGCTAACTGGAGGATTCAGTACATGGTCACTTGCCGCATGTGCTTGAGCAGAACATTCTATTGGCAACAGCTTGTGGTGGAGGCTGCTTTTCTCTCCTTGACAAACAGGGAGCAGAGAGAAAAAAGAGACAGTAAAGGAAATGGATATGCTCCCAGTACCCTACTTCTCTAGCTGGGTCTGATGTCCTGAAGGTTCTAGAACCTCCTAACATAGCTGGAGACCCCATACTCAGCCCATGAGCCTGCAGGGATATGTCATATCCTAACATGTCCTGCATGCAAGAGGAGGCAGCAGGTTCCAGACTCTAGTTCAGACTAATATTCTTCTCTGGGACTTAGGCTTTTACTAAACAGTGCAAGCAGAATTTGGGGATCACTTGAAAGCAGCTCTCATGAGGAGGAAGGGTTGCATTCTTAGTGGAGGCTCAGGGGCATCAGTTATTATTATATGTTCCAGGTCTTCTGTGTGACCTAATGTGAAAGTGGATAAGTAGCCACTGTCACAGTGACAACTGTATTGCCTGTTGTAGCATGTCCTACACCTTTATCATCTCCTGATTCTTGTATTACTTTTAGGAAGGAAACAACTTGCTAGGTTGTTTTTACCACTCTCATTGGGTAGTTGAGGAAACTAAGATGGAGTATAATTATGCATCTTGCTGAAGGCATAACAATAGTAAGTGGAAGAACTAGGCTATAAGCTCAGGTCATGATTCTCAACCTTAATTTCACATTAACATCCCTAAGGAGAGCTTTTTTTTTTAATTTATTTATTTCTTAAAGATTTCTGTCCCTTCCCCGCCACCGCCTCCCATTTCCCTCCCCCTCCCCCAAATAAGCCCGCCCCTCAGCCCGAAAAGCAATCAGGGTTCCCTGTCCTGTGGGAAGTCCAAGGAACCCCCACCTCCATCCAGGTCTAGTAAGTTGAGCATCCAAACTGCCTAGGCTCCCACAAAGCCAATGCGTGCAGTAGGATCAAAAGACAGAGTTTCTCTTTGGCTTTGGAGCCGGTCCTGGAACTAGCTCTTACAGACCAGGCTGACCTCGGACTCACAGAGATCCGCCTGCCTCTGCCTCGCCAGTGTTGGGATTAAAGGCGTGTGCGCCACCATCGCCCGGCCCCTAAGGAGAGCTTTTTTTTTATTTAAATTTTTTATTGAGAAAAAAAAGTTTCCGCCTCCTCCCAGCCTCCCATTTCCCTCCCCCTCCTCCCGCCCTTCTTCCCCTCCTCCTGCCCTTCTCCCCCTCCCTCCACTCCTCTTCCCCTCCCTCTCCAGTCCAAAGAGCAGTCAGGGTTCCCTGCCCTGTGGAAAGTCCAAGGTCCTCCCCCCTCCGTCCAGGTCTAGGAAGGTGAACATCCAAACTGGCTAGGCTCCCACAAAGCCAGAACATGAAGTAGGATCAAAACCCTGTGCCATTGTCCTTGGCTTCTCATCAGCCCTCATTGTTCGCCATGTTCAGAGAGTTCGGTTTTATCCCATGCTTTTTCAGTCACAGTCCAGCTGGCCTTGGTGAGCTCCCAATAGATCAGCCCCACTGTCTCAGTGGGTGGGTGCACCCCTCGTGGACCTGACTTCCTTGCTCATGTTCTCCCTCCTTCTGCTCCTCACTGGGACCTTGGGAGCTCAGTCCAGTGCTCCAGTGTGGGTCTCTGTCTCTATCTCCATCCATCACCAGATGAAGGTTCTATGGTGATATGCAAGATATTCATCAGTATGGCTATAGGATAGGGTCATTTCGTGTTCCCTATCCTCAGCTGCCCAAGGAACTAACTGGGGACATCGCCTTGGGCACCTGGGAGCCACTCTAGGTTCAAGTCTCTTGCCAACCCTAAGGTGGCTCCCTTAACTAAGATATTGCTTCCCTGCTCCAATTTGGGATCAACCTACCCCTGGACCCAGCAATACCACTCTTGGGAATATACCCAAGAGATGCCCGATCATATGACAAAAGCATTTGTTCAACTATGTTCATAGCAGCATTATTTGTAATAGCCAGAGCCTGGAAACAACCTAGATGTCCTTCAATGGAAGAATGGATGAAGAAAGTATGGAATATATACACATTAGAGTACTACGCTGCAGTAAAAAACAATGACTTCTCGAATTTTGCATGCAAACGGATGGAAATAGAAAACACTATCCTGAGTGAGGTAACCCAGACCCAAAAAGATGAACATGGGATGTACTAACTCATAATTGGTTTCTAGCCATAAATAAAGGTCACTGAGTCTATAATTTGTGATCCTAAAGAAGCTAAATGAGAAGGTGAACCCAAAGAAAAACATTAGTTATCCTCCTGGCTATGGGAAGTAGACAAAATTGCCGGGCAAAAAATTGGGATCTTGGGGGTGGAGTGGGATGCGGGTAAGGGGATATGGGGAGAGAAAAGTGAGAAGGGGAGGATGGGGGGAACTTGGGGAAATAAGGAGAGCTTTTTTTTTAAAAAAAAAAAAATCCCTGTGCCCACAGGTCCCAGCCTGCACCAGTAACCAGCCCCTGGGGGTAGACTCTGGTGTAGCTTATGAAAATGACTCAAGTGATTCCAGAGTATGGCTAGGATTGGGACCATAGACCTACCTCAGCTGATCAGAGGACCACAGCACAACTGCCTTTAGAGCCCTGTGGGAATCGGGAACATGAACTCGTAGATATGAGTAAACAGTGGCACATAAGAACCAAGTTAAGCTAAAGAACAAGACCCAACCAAGTAGACTCAGATTTTTTTTTTTTTTAAAGCAACATGAACTTTAACGACAAAGCCCTAGGAGGCCTGCTTCTTCTTTCCTTGTATGTCAGGCCTCAGATATACATGAATCTACAGTCTTGTGAAGAGTGGGTATATGCGAGGCCCAGGGGATCCTGTCTTTGATGGAATTCTTGGTCCATGTAGATCCTAGTGGTTCAGTAACAACCTTCCACGCAGCCGAACCTCCACTGCCCAAGGTCATCCAGCTCGAAACTAAGTGGAAAGGCTGCTTCAGTGAGGAAAGGGGCAGACATGCTCACAACTGCCTGCCTGGGGCACAGCCTTCTCACAGAAGTCTTCTAAGAGAGATAAGACCTTTTCTCAGGAGTCTCCCAGAAGGGGCCTGTCACAAAGGGCTGAGAATTGCTGAATGTGCAATCTCAGCGAGCCTTGCTTCTGTAATTCCTCTGCAAATGGAACCTTTAGGATCAGCACAAAAAGCTGAAATGTCTTCAGCCTCTGTGGCCTGAATGCACAGCCCTCATGCCCACCTCAGCTTGAACTGGCAGGCTGGATCCCCAGGGCCTACAGCTGTTCCAGCCTCCAAACTTCACAGCTATGGGTTTGTCCTTGAGAATCTGTGTTCTTTCTTTCTGCAGAGAGTCATTGTAGACCCCAGCATTGAGTCCCTGTGTAATTTTTATTAAGGGTCACATCAGACATCAATAGTAAAGCTAGAATTAAGACTTATATACTCTTGCCGGGCGGTTGTGGTGCAGGCCTTTAATCCCAGCATTCGGGAGGCAGCGGCAGATGGATCTTGGTGAGTTCGAGGCCAGCCTGGTGTACAAAAACTAGTTCCAGGACAGGCTCCAAAGCTACAGTGAAATCCTGACTCGGGGGGGGGGGGGGGGGGGCGACGGGCGACTCACACTCTTGATTTGACTTTTACTTTGTGTCAGGCTACACATTTTGTTTTCATACTCTTTGGATAGCCACTATTCATTTATATTTGCAAATATTAAAAAAAAAAAGGAAAAAGAAAGCTAACTAGCAGCCCCAAAGCTTGGCTGGGGTGTGCCACCACTCTCTGCTGCTTAGCCTCCTCCCCACACCCTGCCAATGAAGTGATTGAAGTGTAGATTACCTTGTCAATCCTGCTTACTCCAAGTATACCCTTAACCCTCTGCTCCCATGCCGCCCCGTTTGCTTTGGCTTTTGTACAACCGCTTTAAGGACTGCTCCATTCTCACAGGGTCCAAGCTCTGTGCTAGCCATTCTCCCTAATACCTGTCTTCTGACCTCAAGAAGTTCGGGAATCCAAACCCAGGCCATAAACTCAGGTCTGGGCAAGTGAATCTGACCTCTCAGCACTACAGCAGTCTCAGAGATTAGTTCTCACCTCACTTCAAACAGGACTTTGACTTTTTTCATTCCTGACTATCTATCAGGAACTTCTGGGAAGTTTTCCTGTAGCAAACTCACATCTACCTTTCAGACCCTTCCCATGGACTCAGATACAAAGCCTTCTGAGAGTCTTAGGCTGTCTCTTGCTGGAGTGTCCTCCTACTGTCTGTTGCAGGCTGCTCTGCTCTGGGAGAAGGAGCCAGACACACAAGTGGTCGCTCATCTTGCCTTCAGTTTTGATAAATTCTGTGGTGATATATGTCCTACTCAAGGAGCTACAGGGTATACCCTCTGTCATTTCCAGACCAAAATGCCAAAGGGTCACTCATATCCAGACCCAAGTCTTGCCCTCATATAAAAAGAAGTTTCTGGATGAAGCCTATCACACCTGAATGTTTGGTAGCTCATGTTTTGTTTTCAGTGCAAGTCATTAAAGAAAGTGTTCAATTATTGCCAATTAATATAACCTTGCAGGGTTTTTTTTTACTATGTGTGATTTATATACATGCTGTGTACACATATATAAAAGCATACATGCTCAAGGATAAAATAATAAATTCCTCTTCCACCCCAGCTACACACCCAACAGAACACACACAACCCCATAAATGGCTGAAAGGCTAGGATTACAGTCAAGATTACAGAGTCAACAGAGTATGGCAGGGAGGTGTGTGTGTGTGTGTGTGTATGTGGTTTTCTTCTCTCTCTGCCTCTTCACAAATGCAAATACTTGTGAGCCAGTCTCACCTAAACCACATCACCAGGGCAATAATTAGCAGTTCATACCTGGTGGGGGGTAGGAGGTTTAGATAGCAGGTATGTTCAGAAATAGAAGCATAGATTAATGTCCTAGGAATGAGGGTACCTGAAAAGGTAAGGGTGAGATACCCTGAAAGAGGAAAGGGAGGTATGATAGAACTGACTTGCCAGTTGAGGGACCGAGATCTAATCATATAGGCCAAAGGTGATGAGCACAGAGCAGTCCAGAATGAACTGAAAATGCCTTTCAGCCATTTTTAAAGTATACACTTGTCCGGCAGGGGGTGGTGGCATATGCCTTTAATCCCGGCTCCTCAGAGGCCAAGGTAGACAGATCTCTGAGTTTGAGGCTAGCCTGATATACATAGTGAGTTCCAGGACAGCCAAAGCTACAAAAAGAGACCTTGTCTCAGTAAATAAATAAACAAATAAATAAAAATATTCATTGGTTAGGCCCTGGGCTTGCCCAAGCATTGACAACAAAGATACAAAGCTACCCTGGAGTCCAAGGAGTTCCTAGGGGAGATAGATAATTAGCAGATGATTGCAATACACGGCAAAAAAAAAAATGCTACTGAAAAGCATATCTTAATACAGAGCATGGTGAAGGCCATGAGAAGTCTGTCTAGAGAGAAAGAATAGTGCTCATTTGATGGAAGGGGTGCTGATGGGCCTCAGGCAGTAGTAGGAGTGTCCCAGGTGGACAGGGAGAATTAGTAGAGGAAGGAATGTCTAGAACATCCTGGAGCCTTCAAGAATAAGGCATTGCAAGTGACGAATAAGTGAAGAACAGAAACTGAGGATAGTGCCGAGGTCATTAGCAGAAAGGGCTATGTCTCCAGAGGGGATCTTTGGAAGTTCCCAGTTCAGAGTGTCTGTAAAGATTACTCTTACCACTGCCTGGATGGTAAGCTGGAGGCAGAAGATGCAGCCACAGGGGTGGGAGGGGGGCTGAGGTGGGGGAACATGGAAGTCATATGCATATAGTGCAGTCTGTAGTAGTTCACTGAGCAGAGCACAGTGGGGAGCTAGGAATGGAGATAGGATGATCAGGAGGCAAAGTCATCATCAGCATTCAGTTGCAGTTTGACATGGGGACCCCAGGGGCAAGAAGCAGTGATAAAATCGCCAGGAGTCGGGTGAAGGGTGGCATTCTCTAGTGCAGGACTGTAATGAAAACACCAGGGGTAGGAATGTAGGGGAGGGGAGGCTCTCTAGAAGGAAACTGTTGAAGGGACAAAGGGGGGGGGGAATAGTGTGTAGTCAGTAGGACACGGTCCTTACAAGGACACAAGGCTTTCCATGTTCAGGGAGGGGTTTAGCAAAAAGACCCTGGCAAAAATGCCAGCCTTGTCCTGAGCTGGTTACCTCCACAGACCAAAGCTAAGGTTTGTGTCTCTTTCTTCATCACTCCCGGCAGAAATAGTTTATCCTCCACTAAGTGACCTGGCCTTCTCACCAAGGTCACTGCAGTAGCCTCAAGATAGCCAGACTGTCTCCACTGCCCTCCATTTAGGCTGCTTCAAGCTGCCAGTGGTCCTTCCAAAAGGGATCTCTGGTGCCATTTCCCATAGCACACCCTCCAGTGGCTTCCTGCTATCTCCAGAGTAGGCTCTGCATGTATGGTCTGCCCTGGGTGACCTTCAGTGTCCAGTCTTGTCATCTCTAGAAATCTGTCTGTGTTCATTGTGCTATCAAGAACTCACCAAGTGCAGTCACCCCCTCAGCATCTGCCCAAACCCTGTTAGCTGTCTGCCCGAGGTGAGTAGGCAGAGGGAGAGGCCTTTCCTGACAGCTATTGAAAACCACAGCCTCTTGAGCTCTATGTGATCTTTTAAGTGGCACTGCCAC
Source organism: Microtus oregoni (assembly GCF_018167655.1). Taxonomy (NCBI): domain Eukaryota; kingdom Metazoa; phylum Chordata; class Mammalia; order Rodentia; family Cricetidae; genus Microtus; species Microtus oregoni. The sequence continues at coordinate 30,748,327 of NW_024543061.1, read as the reverse complement.
TGAGTGAAATTATCTGTTTACTTCTTCCATATCCAGACTGTTAGCTCTGTGGAGCAAGGACTTCATCTCCTCACTGCCTGCCATGTTCACTGCTTGTAGAGCAAGCCTTGGCAAATAGCAAGCACTCAATAAATGCTTACTAAATGTACAAAAGAAGTAAGTGGTGGAACTACGGTGTGTTGAGCATGCTAGGCAGGTTTGGATCCATTCATGGCTGTGTCCTCAGTACATTCCTAAGGATCATTGGAAATCACTGCCCACTAAGGGTGAGAGATATAGGTGCAGTCAGCACTGGAAGAAAGTGTTATAGCAGGAGTGGGTACCCAGTGGCATCCTGAGTCAGACAGAATCATCTTCTAGCAATGGGAATTTAGAGCTGGGGGACTGAGTGGCTCATAGGCACGGAAACCAGAGCCTCAAGAATTGTGAACTGTGTTGAAGGTAAGATGGAGTCCAGCCTGGAGAGGGCTGGGTTGCCATAGACAGGTTCTGAAGGCAAGAAATAGGAAGTTTGAGGGGTGAAAGGTAGACATTGTGGCCTTTGATGTGGGGGCACAGTTGGTCTTGGGATGGCCTGAACCTGGGGCTAGATACAGGCTTTAGGGCAGAGTGAGGCGAGCCAGGCAGGGAGTTCCTCTCCACTGGGTGGTACAGGGTAGGTATTGCTGGCTAGCATCAGCTGTGCAGCCACTTAACAGAATTGACTTTCAGTGCCTCTGGGCACTACAGTGGTTCCATGTCTAGCACTCTCACACTTCATAGCTTATGCGAAAGATTTAGATCATTTTTAAAAGTCTGGTTTGCTTGTGTCAGGCGGTGGTGGCGCACGCCTTTAATCCCAGCACTCGGGGAGGCAGAGGCAGGCGGATCTCTGTGAGTCCGAGGTCAGCCTGGTCTGTAAGAGCTAGTTCCAGGGCAGATAGGACTGTAACACAGAGAAACCCTGTCTCGAAACCCCCTCCCCCCAAAAAAAGTCTGGTTTACTCTTTCCAGGTTAGAGAATCCTGAATTCATTAATCATCTTTACTTTTCTGAGCATTCATTCCGTCTTTAAAAGCTTCTGACAATTAGACTGGTAGGTTCCAGATTCCCCCCGACAGCCAGTGCTGGCTACTCTGGCAGCATGTTGGCCTAGGCCCATTCTCTGTTAATCTCTGGCCTCCAGCGCTGAACCCCTTCCAGCCTATACTGATGTTGCTAGGACTCCTCACCCCACCCCACCTCTATCCTCTAGGAAGTTTTCTTGGCTGTAATTGCTTCAGATCTGTGTGTATCAGCACTTCCATTATTTATTACTTTCTTCCTTAGTCCCAGCTGGGCCCAGCAGGGACGCATGGGACTGTTAAAGAAACCTGTGGCTGTCCACGCTGCTCTTTAGCTTGATGTCTTTTCACCCTGGTGCTCCTTTTGCCTTTCTGGGCTTCCTCAGTTTGTTCATCTGCTAAGGTCTTACCTCAGGGTTAACTATTATGAGCTTTCCAGGAATCGGCCTCCTGGGCAGTCCCTACTCTAGTGCCTGGTCAGGCAGGGCCACTGAGCCTTCTCTTCTGATAAGGCATGCCCTTCACCCCCATTGGATAGGGCCAGCACCTGTGCGACTGTTGCCTCTTGCATCCTCCCACCACACGAGCTAAAATACTCCCACCACTTTGGAAGGACTCCAGGTTCCTGTGCATCAATCTGCCCTCACCCCTGCCCCACCAGCAAAGCCATTACTATCCTGTGCTCTGGTCATACATGTGCTACCACAGCTTGGTCTATCGTCGCCTGCTAGATCCCTGAGTGCAGGCCCCGTGCAGAGCTGGAAGCTTAGGAGACTGTCTTGCCAGAGCTTCAGCCAGTGGCTGCCTCCTAACTACCCTGTGCCTATGTGGTTCTGGCCTTGGTTTGCATTTATTCAGCAATTCCTGTGCCAGGCCCTCTCATCGTTTTTGGGATGGATCATGAGCAAAAGGGACTAAAAGCCCTTGGTGATGGAGGTCACACCCCCTGAAGAGCCTCCTGTCATTCCTCAGCCAGCACTCAGAACTCTTCCAGGCTCTGCTGGCCTTGTTGGTCCATACACATGAAATCAAGGGATGTTAAGTCCTTAAAACATTTATTGAGTGTCCACTGTATGCCAGGCATTGTGTAAATATTTTACAATGCATTACCACCCTCATTCTCATCAAGCCTGTGCTGACTGCTCTATAACCATTCTCACTGTGCAGAGATGACATGAAAGTCCTGCCCATGACACACACTAGGAGGCATCCTGACCTGAGCACCGGTAGCCTCACTCTGTGATTCACTCATGGCCCTGCTTGATCAGCTTGGGAGAGCCTCAGTCCTCTCTAGTACCATGTCCTCTCTCAAGCTGGGCGTCTGTAACACCTAACCTTGCTTCCCCTAGTAGGTCATTTATGAATGCCTTTGACCTAGTTGTCTGTGTTGGGGTTCTGGCCCAGGAGTTGCTCTTTTCCAGGCATGTAGGATGATCTTTTGTCTTTATACCCACCATCCTATACATGAGCATATGGGTCTCACCCTGACCTGCACTTGGTTGACTTGCCACAGATCTCTGTGTCCCTGCATCCTCCCATTCTGCTTCTTTTCCTGGATCTGCCTGGGGACAGCAAGTTGATCTCTCCTGTCTATGACATGTTTTACTGCCATCCTCCCCTTCCCGCCTTCCCACCTTGCTTCTCTCACCCTCACACTCTCTTTTGATCTTGCAAATCCAGGCCCTTGGAGAAATCAGACAGTATGAAATATGAAAACTGCTTGGGAAGTAATTGAAGAAACACCGCGACTTTTGAAACCCACAGAGATAATACTCACACCTTCTTATTCACGTTATTTAATTTTTAATAGCAGATTTAATTAATGGAGATCAGGTCTTCTGCCTTCAGATGTGCTCAAGAAGCAGCTGCAGGCACTGGAGAAGGGGCAGCTATCTAGAGCAGAGAAAAATGCAGTCCAGAAGTGGGAACCTGAGAAATTTATGGGGAAAAAACGTCTCCAAAACTAACAGTTTGTAATGGTGGGGACTGATGATATGGGAACAGTGTAGACCCATCAGAGTGCATCCAGAAGCCCGTGAGCCTCTGTGGTAACTATAGCTCCCATTCTCCGGCCTCAGTGGTCCAGGACCCTCCAGTGCTGATGGCCTCAGGGGAGACAGGACTCCATCCACAGCAACCTCTGTCCTTTTAAAAATAGGACTCCTCTGCTATTCCCTCACCTAGAAAGCCAGGGCTTGCCCAGGCATAGTGACTCAGGCCTGTAATTTCAGCACTCAGGAAGCTGAGATAGGAAGCTCACCAGGCTAGCCTGGGCTACAGAGCAAAACCTTTGTTTCAAAAACATGAAAGAAACAAACAAACCCAGGCTTTTATTTACCCCTCTTTTTCGAGACAGGGTTTCTCTGTAACTTTGGAGCCTGTCCTGGAACTAGCTCTTGTAGACCAGACTGGCCTCGAACTCACAGAGATCCTCCTGCCCTGCCCCACCCCCACTCCCCGCGCGAGTGCTGGGATTAAAGGTGTGCGCCACCACTGCCCAGCCTCACCTTTCATTTTATTCCAGATTCTGAGCCTGAAATAGAGGCTACTTTACCCAGTGTGCCTCTTGGTCCCTCCCTGCTCTCACTCTCTCAGTCCCCGCTTCCCTCAAATACCCACACTGCCCTTTTGAAACTCTCATCCACATTGTTGTCTCTCTCCATGAGACCTCCCCCTTGTTTGCCTTGTATCGTATCTGCTCACCCCTTACTTTGTTAGAAATAAATATATTTTTAATTCAGGAACCTGACTTCTAGAATGTTCCCTGTAGGTATGTTCATTCCCACACAGAACTGCTAGTAGGCACTTGTTCTCCTCAGCACTGTGTACAACAGTAGGAGAGTTTATCAGCCTAGAGGATATGGTGGGAGCTGCTTGACTCCCAGAACCCTCACCCATACTGTGCTCCCACACAAAGTCCTCTTTCACAGGGTGTACTCCCTCTCGATGTGCTCACCCACTGTATGCCTCACAGAAGGCTCTCTAATTAAAGTACTTGCCCACAAACTGCCAACAAGGTGCTCACAAGTGTGCCATGACCTCACCCAAGGGGGCGTAAAGAGGAAGGTGGGATGTGGCTGGGGTACAGGCCTTAACAAGCTCACCACTCATTGTGGCCCTTGTCCTGCTTTCACTTTTAAAAAATACTGTTGTGACAAAATTGTGCCTTAAAGTTGGGATACTAGTCTCCCGTGAACTAAGCCATGGACTCCATTGTCAGAACCATCAGAGGCAATGAGAGGGAGCAAGCGACATACCTTGGTTTGCTTCCGCTCAGGTACCAACTTCCGAGAAGACAGTCTAATCAAGTTTGCAGGCTGCTTTGGTAGGTACCCAGAAAGCACCAAACTATTGGCCTAATGCTCATTTGTAATTGTGACATTGTATTGTCTGAGCATCCCACATGGCCAGAGCACAGGCTCTACTTGCCTTGGACCCTACTCCCAATATTTAATGGTTCTCAGGAAGAGCAAGTTGGCCAGTTCTTAAGAAGCCTGCAATGATAACAAGTAGTCTGCTGGGTTCTCGTTCTCAAAGAAGAAAGCTGGAGAACAAATGTAGGACATGGTGAACCCCATTGTGTCCTGGAGACCTTCCTGTGCTTCTGGACCAGCAGTTGTGACAAAGCCCATTGCCATGGGTCTACACAGACAGGATAGGACCAGCTGGGGATTTTCACTGAGTCATCAGGAGGAAATTAGAGGAAGTAAAGTGGGGTGGCTGTAACCACTTCTTTGCCTGTGGCCACTTCCTGTGACAAATCCTATGGACCACATAATTGGCTCCATGTGCCTGGGGACAGATGTGTCCTTCCTACCATACAGAACAGTAACTCCTCTTCTGTTACTCAGCCCTTGAGTCCCCACTTTGAGAGGCACTCAGCAGGTGACTGGACCTGGAAGCCTGTGACCTGACCCTGTGAACACATATAGGAGAAAAGAAACTCAGAGATGGTTGAGCCAGGCAGATTTCTTATGGGGAAGAAAGACCAGATTCCATGGAAGGAACTTAGTGGATGAGATTCTCTGTGGCTTCAGAACCTACACAGTGCTATGTGAGTTGAAGGAGATCTGTGTGTCTGGTTTTCTGTTACCCTGCAGCTAAGAAAACAAAGCTTGGAAGAAGTGGTTTAGCCACAGACTATGGTCAGTAAGCACTGAAGTCATACTGTGGGCCCATGGATCAGGCCACATCCTCAGGAGGCTCCAGCAGAGTCCCAGGGATTCCAAGGAGGTCACAGAAGAACACCTACTGGAGGAACAGGTGTATACTGATCAGCTTGCCTCTGTCCTTGTCCTCAGCCAGGACAGTCATGTCAGGGAATGTCACACCATCCTGAAGCAGAGCCAACTCTTGATATGAGTGCAAGGACTCCAGAGAAGCAGAAAGCCTTCCTGGGCACTGCATTAGTATAGATCTTCCAATACCAGGCTGTGAGGAAGACCTATGTTTCTTTCATGTCTGTTGTGTGCTGGAGTTATTGGCATGCCTTGGGAAAGGACCTCCCTGGTATGAAGAGAGGAGACTAGAAGGAATAGGCTATGTGACTCTTCCACCCATAGACCCTGGTTCTCTCTGCCAGTGACTTTGTATTCCTAAGCTCCCCTACAAGAGTTTCCTTCCCACGCCATGCTGATCCCCAGTCAACCTTCCCTGAAAATGTAGAGAGTGGGCAGGTAAATCTCAGAGAGCAGGTAAAAGTAGAGCCTGGTTCCAGCCCAGACCTGCATTCATCCTGTGGTCCCCTAGAGGAAGTCCTCTGGCTTAAATCCCTTCCCTCTAGACTTGGACTCCACACCACAGGATGGGCTCTCCTGGCAACCCTGATTCAGACCTCTTTCCCTGTTCATCCAGGGCCTGGCTGGCTGCTTTTCTTCAGCAGGTAGGTAGGTGGAGTCAGGCTGAATCAGGCTGAGCCTGACAGATGTGCAAGGAAACACAGCCCCGAGACTTCACAGTCCCTTCTCTGTCACACCCACTTGTTGCAAGGACTGACTGATGGGCCTGTTTGCTCATCTGTGAAAGAGGGGTAGCCCCTTCTCAGGAGTGAATAGTCAGCTATGCAAAGGGCCTGACCTTGGCACCCCACACAAAGGCAACTGCTACTGGCTTCATACCCCACTCAGGACACCTAACCACTTACCCTACACCTCTTTACAGGGACTACTTGACCCACCCTGTCTCGGCCTCCAGGTTTGGCCTTCCCCCACCCCCTATATATCTATCCAGCTGTGCATGGGCCTGAGCACTCCCACCTGGAGTGCTGTGTTCTGAGGTTAAACAGGGCATCAGTATCAGTCTCTGAGAGCAAGTGAAGATGCTGGAGTTTTAGAAAATAAGGAAAGTGCTAGTTTGGACCTGTGTGGCCAGAAATGAGTAACAAGTTAAGCAACTTACCCACCGTCACAATGTGCCACCAGGGTCAAACCCAGCTGACTTGTTCTTGGTCCTAGGCTTTCCCTGCCAGCCTGACTCCGTAAGTGTGTGTGCAATGAATAACTTCAGAAAGGGCAAGGTATATGCCTTCAGACCCTCCCACAGTGCATCATGGGAAGCAGCAGAGCATGTCATAGTCTAAGAACCAAGACACTGGATACCACTTACATTGTCCCTTGCTATTTTGGCTCGTCATTTGACCTCTTTAGACAGTGTGGTCCAGTTGTCCAATAGGGATTGTAGTAGATCAAGTTCAGCACCATTTTTGTTGTTGTTGTTGCTTGTTTGTTTTATTTTGTTTTGTTTTTTTTGTTTTTTTACTAGTAATAAATGATTTATGCTTTGCAGACCATGCGCTCTACCACAGCCATTCTACTGATCCTGTAGTGTGCAAGCAGCCAAAGACATGGTGTGTATGGCCATGGGCCAGTGAAACTTTATTTACAAAAAAGGTAGCCAGCAGATTTGGCATGTGGCCTGAAGCTTGCGTAGTTTGCCTTTAGCAAGTCACTTTTTTGGGTTTCTGTCACAGTGATCAGCATGCTAGGACCTAGGCTGTGCTGACACCAGTCAAGATATTGGTATCTTCCAGTTCTGCCATGATTTTGTCCTACAAGCTTCCAGAAGGAGATGGCAATCTTTGGTAACCAGTTCTGTGTTTCTCTTTGTAGAATGCCGAGATATATAAACTGTCTTCCCAGCAATTCCATGAGGCTGCTTCAAAAGCAGAGAACACAATAAAGTAAGAATCTGCTTATTGTTCTTTGTAAACTTGTGCGTTTGTGAAAATCCCCTTGTGTGGCTTGAAACCTGCTACCACCTGCCTGATGGCAAATTTCTCTAATAACAAGACAACCATCTGTTCCTCAGCCCCCTCAGCTGGGCTGAAGCTAGCCATTGGCCATCAGTAATTGCCCAGCTTAGCACAGGGCTCTTCCCAGCTCCCTGGCACATTGCAGTGTGCTGCAGCCACTGTCTTTCTCTGGAGCAGCAGCTGCTTTGTTATCTAGCTAGGCAAGCAGCAGTGAACAGGCTCCAAGGGAACTGGGGAGGGGGATGAGCAGTCATCCTGACCATCTACTTTGTGAGGGGTGGGGTGGGGCTCTCAGCATGTCCCCTGTGGGAGATTCCTGCTCCTGCTGGAACACCCACTGCTCTTCTAACCTAGGCAACTCCATGCTGTGTTTCCAAATAAGCTAGTGCTCTCTGGCCCATCTGCCATGCTCCTGAGCTGTCCATGAACACCCTGAACCAGGACATTAGAAACAGGGAGGTGTGGGCCTGTTCATGAATCATTTGAGTGCAGATCTCTGGGGAGGGAAAGCCGTACTAAAGTATGAAGATGGTCTCTAGGCCAGGGGACTAGAATTCTCCAGTGAACTCCTACACTACTCCCTTGGCAGTCTTTCTCCTAGAAAATTGGGTGAGTCACCAGGAAAGCCCATCATGGTACAAAATGGTTGCCGATCTGGCAACATGAGAAGACGGTATCATGGGGGGTGGGGTAGCTATGAGGTGACAAAGCACTGGTGAAAATGCTGTAAATAACTGTAGGCAGAGTTTTCATTGGGACTGTGGGTCAGCACCGCCCCACCAGCCAGCTCCCCAAATAGTCACACAGAGACTTACTATTAATTAGAAATGCTTGGCCTGTAACTAACCAGGTCTTACAAATTAAATTAACCCATATTTTATTTATATTCTACCACATGGCTTGGTACCTTATCTCAGTTCAGCATGTTCATCTCCTTCTTCCTCTGTACCTCCTCATGACTCCTGAAACTCTCATGACTCTGCCCTTCCTTCTCCCAGCGTCCTCTCTCCCCAAAAATCCTTCCTACCTAAAGACCATCAGCTCTTTATTAGCTAATGAGAGTAATATATATTCATGGTGTACAAAAAGATTATTCCACAGCATTTCCCCTTTTGTCTAACTATAAAGAAAGGTTTTAACTTTAACATAGTAAAACTGTATGTAACAAAAACAGTTATGAAGTAAGAATTACAGTTACAATATCTAGCCAATTTGTATTTGGCAAAATTAGGAAAAATATTATCTTATTTATCTTATCTTTGTGAGTCTAAAGTTTTATACCTAATTTACCTTTTATCATAACTAAGGAAAACTTTAAGTCTAATTATTTAGTCTTTAACTCCATCAAAAACCCCAGAAGGGTCTAATATTACCTAATGACAGGGACATCTGACTAACTGGACAGTCACCCAAAGTTCTTCTGTAGTGTTGGGGCATCCAGCTTTGGTCTACAGGCCTAGTATATTTGACAGACATTTTGAGAAGCAAGGAATTTTGAAGGACTTTCCTACCTTGTTTTGGCGAAGTGTGACAGTCAACTTTTTTGTGTCCTGCTGGTCCAGTTTGGACAGTATACTGTCAGCAATTGAAAACATACCTAATATGACTACAAATTGGATTATTGTAGTTGACTAACTACCAACCTGACTTCTTAAGTATACAGTACAGTTTTAAGAGCTGCATCAGCACAGTGCCCCAAACCAGAGTAGAAGCATACATATAGTATAACAAAATTAACTTTAACTTTGTATCACTAAACCAAAATCTATATCAATGTAAAATATTTTTAGATTAATAGCTGCTGTTTTTTGGATGAAAGGAGATTCAGTAATCTACCCTTTTATCTCATCATTTCTATATCATATACCCTATTTTTCCTTTGTACTGGCTTTGTGGGAGCCTAAGCAGTTTGGATGCTCGCCTAACTAGACCTGGAAGGAGGTGGGTGGTCCTTGGACTTCCCACAGGGCAGGGAACCCTGATTGCTCTTCGGGATGATAAGGGAGGGAGACTTGATTGGGGGAGGGGGAGGGAAATGGGAGGCGGTGGTGGGGAGGAGGCAGAAATCTTTAATAAATAAATTAATTAATTAATTAATTAAAAAAAGAAAAAAGAGGTCTTTGAATTTAACTCTTTTGTTTACCTTCTTTTTTTTTTGTTTTACTATGATAAATAACAACTTGTAACCAACCCTTTAAATAATGACAAACATCCATAACCAATCTTTTGGGAATTGGGCATTGTTTTTCTAGAATGCTTCCTGTTGTGTGGGACATTAGCATCTTTGGAGACCCTGAGAAAATTTAGGATAATGGTTAAGTCTTGGCTAGAGTAGTTTGTGAGACTGGGCCATCCCAGCCAGCAGCCTTGAAGCTGTTCTGGATGCAGAACTCTTAAGAAACTACAACAGAGGCATTTTGAGATGCTGGATCACCTTGGTCCCCTTGTTCTGAAAATACATAAACTTTTGAAGGTAACATACATATCTGTATTAATATAAGTATAGATGTATGTTGTATACAAGTTAGCCAAAGATGATTATTTTATGTTTTGGTATAAAACCTGTTTTGTAGTTTTTCTAGGTTTATTTCTTTATGTTTATAGCCAGAAATTTTAGGGGATCTTCCTCTATCACACCTGGTCCATATCAACCTAAAATGAATCTACAGCCACTCATTTCCTGTAAAAATAAAAGCATAACCTCCTACTCAAAGCAACACACCTTTTGACTCCCATTTTGAAATCAAGATATTCTTAAAATATGTAGGTTGGTTTAATCTGGCAGCTTTCATAATCCAGTATCTCTTAGCAACTATCACTCATTCATCAGCAGTTAAAATTTTTTTTTTATTGAGAAAAAAAAAAAGTTTCCGCCTCCTCCCAGCCTCCCATTTCGCTTCCCCTCCTCCCAACCTTCTCCCCCTTCCCCCACTCCTCTCCCCCTCCCTCTCCAGTCCAATGAGCAGTCAGGGTTCCCTGCCCTGTGGAAAGCACAAGGTCCTCCCCTCTCAGTCCAGGTCTAGGAAGGTGAACATCCAAACTGGCTAGGCTCCCACAAAGCCAGAACATGAAGTAGAATCAAAACCCTGTGCCATTGTTCTTGGCTTCTCATCAGCCCTCATTGTTCGCCATGTTCAGAGAGTCCGGTTTTATCCCATGCTTTTTCAGTCACAGTCCAGCTGGCCTTGGTGAGCTCCCAATAGATCAGCCCCACTGTCTCAGTGGGTGGGTGCACCCCTCGTGGACCTGACTTCCTTGCTCATGTTCTCCCTCCTTCTGCTCCTCACTGGGACCTTGGGAGCTCAGTCCAGTGCTCCAGTGTGGGTCTCTGTCTCTATCTCCATCCATCACCAGATGAAGGTTCTATGGTGATATGCAAGATATTCATCAGTATGGCTATAGGATAGGGTCATTTCCGGTTCCCTATCCTCAGCTGCCCAAGGAACTAACTGGGGACATCGCCTTGGGCTCCTGGGAGCCACTCTACGGTCAAGTCTCTTGCCAACCCTAAGGTGGCTCCCTTAACTAAGAATTGTGCTTCCGTGCTCCCCTATCCAACCTTCCTTTATCCCAATCATCCTTTTTCCCCAAGTTACCCCTATCCTCCCCTTTTCCCTTTTCTCTTCCCATCTCCCCTTACCCCCATCCCACCCCACCCCCAAGATCCCAATTTTCTCCCCGGCAATTTTGTCTACTTCCCATAACCAAGAGGATAACTATATGTTTTTCCTTGGGTTCACCTTCTTATTTAGCTTCTTTAGGTTCACCAATTGAGACACTTAAGGTCATGCTCAACCTCCTTAGCGATCAGGGAAATGCAAATCAAAACAACTTTGAGATATCATCTTACACCTGTCAGAATGGCTAAAATCAAAAACTCCAATGATAGCCTTTGCTGGAGAGGCTGTGGAGGAAGGGGTACCCTTATCCATTGCTGGTGGGAATGCAATCTTGTGCAACCACTGTGGAAATCAGTGTTTCGGTTTCTCAGGAAATTCGGGCTCAACCTACCCCTGGACCCAGCAATACCACTCTTGGGAATATACCCAAGAGATGCCCTATCATATGACAAGAGCATTTGTTCAACTATGTTCATAGCAGTATTATTTGTAATAGCCAGAACCTGGAAACAACCTAGATGCCCTTCGATGGAAGAATGGATGAAGAAAGTGTGGAATATATACACATTAGAGTACTACGCTGCGGTAAAAAGCAATGACTTCTCGAATTTTGCATGCAAACAGATGGAAATAGAAAACACTATCCTGAGTGAGGTAACCCAGACCCAAAAAGATGAACATGGGATGTACTCACTCATAATTGATTTCTAGCCATAAATAAGGGTCACGGAGTCTACAATTGGTGAACCTAAAGAAGCAGTTAAAAATTTTAAAGAACACACAGTAACATACAGGATCCAGACTCTATGTATTTCCAGTCTTTACATGGTTTATTATTGTTTTTCCTTTTTGAGGACTTTATTATTTTTAAACTATTTTTTATTCTACATCTGTATATATCGTTTCTCCTTTTTCTCCCAAGTCTATGTATATTTTTAAACACACTGTAACTGTTTAGAAGTTTCTTTCATCTGGATCTGTCTTTATGGTGTATCTGTAATCTTTTTTGTCTGTATGAGCAAAACTTAAATGACTGGCTCCTCTCCTTCAGTTGCCTGAGTCTAGCCTCATGGCAGAGGTACCAGGGAGCCATGTTTGCTGCCCCAACTCTGGATTTTAGATCCATGCTACCACCGAGTAGTGTGCTGCCTACTCTTCATGAACCCCATTTAATTATTCGGTAGCAGGGCCTCTTAAAAGTGCCACACCTCTGATTGCCGCTAGCACCTGAGGGAAGGCAGTTATCAAGAAGCCAGATTTGTTTCTGGTTTTTACTTGTTTGGAATCTTCTTTTAAGCTTTCTCATATTTTTATGTGGATATACATTGTCCCATCTTGGGCACCATTTGTAGGTGGAGTTTTTTGTGGGGCCCCTGTCAGCTCTGTCCTATCAACTGGCCCTCCAAATAACCACACAGAAACTCATTATTAATTATAAATGCTCAGCCAATAACTCAGGCTTGTTATTAGCTAGCTCTTACAATTTAAATTAACCCATTTTTTTTATATAGTCTACCATGTGGCTCGGCACCTTATTTCAGTGCAGCACATTCATCTGCTTCCTTTGAATCTCCTCAAGACTTCTGAGAATCTCATGACTCCACACTTCCTCCTTCCAGCATTCTCTCTCCCTGAAAATCCAGTCTAACTATAGGCTGTCAGCTCTTAATAAAGCCAGTGAGAGTAATACATATTCATAGTGTACATGTGAAGAGCCAGGAGAATAGGATGGCACTGATGTACAGTCAGAACCGACTGGAGGGTTTGGTGGAATGGCATAAGGAACAGTGTTGGGCTTCTGTTCCCATGCGTGAAACACTTGCAGCTAGGGAAGTACTGGCAGGCAGCACCAAGAAAGAAACAGTTTGGGGACAGAAAATAACAGCCTCGAAATTTTAAGTTCTAGAGTGACAATGGGAATATGGAAACTCGGAAAGACAGGGCTTTCCCATCAGATAGAAGGAGACAAGGAAAGGTATGGGTACACAGTCATTGGTGTGTTTCTCCTTCCCCATCACCCTTGCAGGCCTGAGCATTGCATGTTCCCTGAATGACAGAGGACATTTAGATGTCCTGTAGGTGTGTGTCATCTGCCTATAGGTGTCCCTCCCTTAATGGAGGGACAGCAAAACCCATTTCAGCTCTTCTTGAACACTAGCTTCATGCAATATTGTGAATGTCTCACATCAGACCAGGGAGGGGGAAGAGGAGCCAGGTGACAGCCACTGCAGCAGTACAAATCCTGACTATATGAGGGCCTCTCCACCTGCAGGAAGGACCTGGTGCCCTGTCACATGCCTTTGTGAGCCTGACTTCATTGTCACAGGCCACTCCTACAAGGTAGAAATGGAGCAGTATGGATTTTACCAGGTGAAAGTCGGTGGTCTTGTGTATATTTGTAGCATGCCTGGATGACCACTGCAGCTTGCTGAGCCTATATTGAATAGTATATGGCTTTGCCCCCTTTCAGTTTGGTTCTCTAGTGTGCTATTGCTGCTGTCAGTGTACACTTGGAGAAGAAGCTGGAAAAGGTTGCAAGAACCCTTACTTTACCTGAGACCTCAGTTTGTATCTTACCTGTGCCACCTACCCAAAGTCATGAGTCTTATAGACATGAACCAGCCATTGGGTAGATGGTAGAACCCTAAAAAGATACAACCTCGAAAAGGGGAGTTAGACCATTAAGACATAGTCTTAAAGGGGATATTGGCCCTCATCCTTTGCTCCTTGCTTCCCAGCTACTGTGAGGTGAGCAGATCTCCTCTACCACAAATTCTCAGCATGGTCTATTGCGTTGTCACAGGTCCAAAGCATCAATATCAAGTGACCATGTACTAAAGCTTCTAAATCTATAAGCCAAGTAGACTTTTTCCTGTTAAGCTGATCTGACCAACACAGTATATATTGTTGGGGTTAAAGCTTAACTCGAACTGCTTCAGAGCTCTGTCCTTCCTTTATGTCTGTGTCTCTGATGTCTTTTTTCTTAAAATCTATTTATTATTATTATTACTATCATTATTGGTTTTTTGAGACAGGATTTTGCTGTAGTTTTAGAGCCTGTCCTGGAACTAACTCTTGTAGACCAGATCCATCTGCCTCTACCTCCCAAGTGCTGGGATTAAAGGCATGCGCCACCACCGCCTGACCTATTTTATTATTTTTAAGTGTGTGTGTGTGTGTGTGTGTGTGTGAGAGAGAGAGAGAGAGAGAGAGAGAGAGAGAGAGAGAGAGAGAGAGAACTGTTAGTTACCCAGCATCAGTGCCAGGAACCCAACTCAGGTCCTTTTCAAGAACATTACATGCTCTTAACCATGGAGCATCTCTTTAGCCCCTCTGCTGTCCTCAGATCCCTGTGAGGCCTCCATTTCCCCACCTCCACATAGGGCACACTGTAATGCTCTATATGATGCTGCAGCAAGGCTGTGCAGAGGGACTGTGGGATGTTGTCAGCTGCTTGTGGTGGTAGCAGCGTGACTTTTGCCTAGAGGCTAAGTCAGCATTCTTCAGAAACCATGCTGGGTCTCTGAAAGATGATTGGGTCAATGCATGTTGAGTCTTGTCAGTGGGACCAGTGTCCATATGAATGATACACCAGGGCATCGCCTTGTCCCTCCTACCCTGAGAAGACACAGGGAGAAAGCGCTGTTCATGAAGCAGGGCTGTGGAGCTCCTACATTGAACTGCATGCTCTCCAGCCTTCAGGACCGTGTTTAAGAAGTAGATGTTGTTTGTGAGCGTCTGTGAATCTCAGCTCCAGTCAGTACTAAGAGATGTTAATAATGGCAGCCACTGAGTCACTTCACAGCACTTGTTCGGTGGAGAAGGATTTGATAGAGTTTCCAGAATACTGTCTTTTCCCTCATGTAGTAAACAGTGCAAAGTTAGAAAGTATTTTCCTTAAATATCAAAGGAAAAAATGTTTGTGAGATTTTTCGGATTAGCAAATGATTGCAAATTGCATTGTAAATGTCACAGGGATGAATGCCAGCTGCTGGTGGCAGAAACGGTGGGAGTTTCCTTCCAAGACAGTGGAGCATTGCTAACAGTTCTGAGTAAACCGAATGATTACTGAGATGGTAAACTCTGTCATTGTTTTTATTCGTTCACTTGCCACACGTGGCGTAGGTCTTGTTCCTGATGGCATGCTAGAATTGAGGTTTTAGCTAGGAACGGGGCAGCTTCTGCCTCTGCCAGGAAGAGCCTACTGACATTTGAGATACAGAAGACAGTATCTTCCACTGGATTTCAGAGAAAGCAACTTCCCAGACAAATGTTCACTGTGGTCCACTAGTACTATGAAAGATGGGGAGATGGGGAACCTGACCTAGGCTGTACTTTGCAGAGGAAATGACATTTGAACTCACTCCTCCCAGCTGAGAAGCTGCCAGAGAAAGGAAACGGGAAGCTAGTTTCAGCAAGTGCAAAAGCCCCAAGACAAGAAGTCATGTGGTTCACTTAAGGAACTGAAAGACGGTCAGTGTGGCCAGAGTAATGAGCAGGAAGAGAGACACAGATGAAGTTCCTAGAAGTAAGCAGGGACCATGTTGACATTACATATTTTAGTTTTGTTGTAAGAATGCAAAGTGTGGGCTGGAGAGATGGCTCAGAGGTTAAGAGCATTGGCTGTTCTTCTAGAGGTCCTGAGTTCAATTCCCAGCAACCACACCATGGCTCATAACAATCTATAATGAGATATGGTGCCCTCTTCTGGCCAGCATGGGTAAATGCAGACAGAATACCATATGCAAAATAAAATAATAAATAAATCTTCAGAAATCCTTAATAAATAAATAAATTTAAAAAAAAGAAAGAAAAGAATGCAAAGTGCTTCCATGTGCAATTTACTGCATGGGTGGTAGCCCCAGAAGATTGCAGTGGGGCTGAACACTTCCACAGCATTTCACATCTGTCTGGTGATCTGTGCACATAGACCTCCAGCAGCCAGTGCTGTAAAACAACAGCACATGCAGTTGTGCACTGCATACCATGCTTGGTGATCACATGTGGCCATGCTGCTGGTTTAGTACTCAATATACCAGACTACTCTTGGTCATTATTTTAGCATGTGCTCATTCCACATTAATAGTCTGCTGTGTGACATGGACAGTGGCTTCCAACATCTTATGGGTACAATGTTTCAGTTGCATCAGGGGACCACACCGAGTGACTGACACATGCCATCTAGGTTTGTATCGTGTTATTTAGCTGATTTAAGGGATCAGTAATAAGCCTCTCTTCTGTTCACATGATGTTGCTAACAACACATTCCTTCAGAACAGTTCACTGTGGATAAACTGTGGATAACGTCCACACCCAGCTTTACTTCCTTTCTTTTATCTCCGGTCATGCCTATAAACTCTTTTGAGCCTATAGCTTTGCTACAGCATTTAAGTTCTGGGCTGATATATTTTCATTACAATTTATTTTTTCTACTTTTAATTCTGATTTCTTCTGTTGAAGAAATGTATTGATGATTTTCTAAACATTGGAGGATTTTCTGCTTTTGGTGTGATTGTTCTCTAATTTAGTTTGCTAATTAGTGACTTGAGAGCAGGAAACTGAAAATGTTTGGAAGCTTGATTTATGATCCAGTATATGATCTGTTTTGGTAGCCCTCCATGGTTACTCTTCACTGTCAGCTCAACTGGATTTGGAGTCACCTAGGAGACGCCTCTGTGTGTGTGTCTTTGAGTGTGTTTGCAAAGAGATCTGCCTGACGAGGGAGACTTGCCCCAAATGTGGGCAGCACCATCATCATGGCAAGGCTCCTGAACTGGAAAAAATTAATTGAGAACTAGCATTCACATCTCTACTTCTTGTTTCTACGACCTTTTGTTCTTCTGGGAAAGAATTCTTGATTCCATAGCAGGGAGTGTTTCTGCTAGACAGTACAACAATCCCATTGAATTGGAAGCTTAGATTTCCCTGGCCACTTTGGGCTCGTGATTGTCCTTTACAATTTTACTGTTAGCAAGGATGAGTGTTCCAGACCACCAA
The DNA here is from genome assembly GCF_018167655.1 of Microtus oregoni. NCBI lineage: Eukaryota > Metazoa > Chordata > Mammalia > Rodentia > Cricetidae > Microtus > Microtus oregoni. Next base: position 30,731,417 of record NW_024543061.1, on the reverse strand, counting down.
AGGAGAAATTGAACTGTTTCTCCTCAGTGGAGGTAAGGAAAATGTGCCTGGAGGCAGGAGTCCTTTAAGGTACCTCTTAGTGTTTCCATGCCTTATGATTAAGGTCAGTAGGAAACCATAACAACCCAATCCAGGAAGGATGATAAATGACCCAGACACTTGAGGAATGAGATATGAGTCACTCCTCTAGGTAAAGAACCAAGACCTACCTGCTGAGGGTGAAGGGAAAGTGAGGTGGGTAAGAAAAGAATGTGCTCTAAGTGTCAGTTCTAGCGAGTCAGAAAAAGGAGAGGACTAGCTGGTGCGGTCTGTGTGCAGTTAAAAGGGAATTCTGCAATGGACATGTCCCACACTCATTCACTGGGTAAAGTTCTAGGTCGCATGCTGTCACTGCTGTCGCTGCTGACTAGACTTATGCATTGTTTCTTTGCGGTCACGTCCTTCTGACTCAAGAACTGAGGGTGCAGGCCTGATGGTCACACGTGTACCCCCAGTGATTGGAAGCTGAGGTAGGTGGAGCATGAGTTTGAGGACAGCCTGGGCTACAAAGTGAGACACCCCCCTACACACAGAGAAAAACAAAACTTCCTTTAGTGTTTTTCTTAGTGTAATTTCCTAATAAAAACATCTCTACTCCATTGTCACTGAGATGGGATCAGCAGTCATTTTCATCTCTGAGGAGATTTTTATGTTGATGTCTTCTTCTGTTGATATTGATGCTACCATCATTACACCGAGATTCTTTTAAGATGTCTCTGTCTTTGACTTTTAGCACTTTTAACAAGGCATATTTAGGCATGGATTTTCTTCCTTTTTCTTTTTTGGTGGTTCATGTCTTGGATTTTAGCACCGATGTCAGTCTTAGGCATTTTCTGGCATTCTCTAGGCAAATATCCTTCTCTGCTGCCTTACCTTCTCCTCTCTAGGCTTCCAGATGTGGATTACCGCTGCATGTGTCTCTTAGTTTTGTTTTTGTTTTTCTGCTTTCACTATCTATTAAGATCTCATTGCTGTAGCCTGGTGTTCCAATTGAACTTGGATTCACTGGTCCTTTCTTCATGGGGGCAAGTTTGCCTCTGACTGAGCTCTGAATCAATTATCACATTTTCCCCAGTTATTGATGCCCCTCTTAAAGACTGTCCAGTCTGATGAGCATCTGCCCTTTGGTGTGTCTTTTCTTGGTTATGTTAGCTATGTTTATTTCGAAGCCATCTGAGGTCTGCTTCTGCTACCCTTCTCCATCTTAGACAGTTTCTTTGTGTTCCTGGTGCTTCTCAATTGCATGTCAAGACCATAGACTCTTTGGTTGTGGTTCCTTTTCAGAGATGTCCTTGGTGGCTGCTTGAATGAAGCAGGTCTTCTTATTCTCAGGGACTGAGCTGACTCAACTAAGCTTGAATAGTCTTCCTGACGGTCAGGTGAGTCACCCTATTCCCAGGGTGTGGCTCTCCAGAATGTTTCCTTCTTAAAACTCTGAACCGTGGTTTTAGTTTTCTCAGTCGTGGGAGCCTTCTAGAAACACCCTTGGCCCTTCTGCGGCCTTTCCATGAGCTTCTTAGCCTCTTATTTTAAGTATCTCAGGAATTTATAAGTGTTTTAAAGAAAAAAAAAAACTGCGTGTTTCTAGCGTCCCACCTAGGCCTTGAGCTAGTTGTACGGCTGTCTCACAAGGAGTGCTCTCTCTCTGAGTCCCCATGAGATCACCCTCTTGACCTCCTGACCTTCGCTGAAGCCCTGAGCTGATAGAAATGCTATGAGAAAGTGGCCCAAGAATGCGCATCCATCTCTGCGTGGCTCCCTTCTCAGGTCCTGGCCTGTTCATCCTGGTTTCCTTGGTACTTAGACACCTGCAAGGATTGGCTTTAATGGCAAGGGAATGTGGGTCTCCCTCTATTGCTTCACTGCTGCTGAGGCAGAGCTGACAGCCTCTGAGGAATGGCTGTACTCAGCAGGCAGAGAAAGGCCTTGCAAGTTCAAAAAACAGGAAGTCTTAAAGCAAATTTGGCAGTACTACTCCAGCAGCACAGGGGGATGGTCCTAGAAACCTCCTATTATCTCCAGAGGCCTGAGTCAGGTCCTGATGACTCTGGCCTCTGGGTCAGTTGAAGACTCTTCTTGGTGAGGCTGACAGTTACCATTTGGGGACTTTTGCTTTGGAAGAATTGAGTTGTTGGTGTAGATATGAACACCCAAAGTGTGTGTATGCCCTTCCACCTCATTCATGCACCGTGGGTGAATTGCTCTGGCTTTCTGAAGGAAGAGATTAAGACCCCAGGGAACATCCTGCATTTATTGTGTCACATCTATTTTTTATGACAACCTTTAGTCCTCTCCCCGTGGGATTCATTCACAGCCTGCCTTAGCTTCTCATTGTCAGGAAGCTTACACTGTCCTCCTGGAGCACAAAGAGCCAGCCTTAGAGAGTCTAGAACAACCAAGCCAAGAGGAAGAGAGTTGTAAACTGTCTCCGGAAACTGAATCATTGTGCTCCTAGGATTTTGCCCAGGATCTCTGACTAAAGTCCCTTGGAACTTGCTGTTTGAGCTGCCATCCTCCCTAGAAGACAGGAATTGCAATACAGACTGTAATGGGTGACCTTCCTCCACCTACAAACTGCCTACAAACTGAGTCCCTCAGCTTGCATCTATTTAGTGAGCTGATGACAGAATGATTAGAACACCAAATAAAGTGGTATTCTTTCAACATTCTTAATCCAGGTAGCATTCAGCTCCATCTGAACTCATGCGATGCCAGTGACTCAATCCCTTGTTTAGTTACCTTAGCTATAACTTCATCTACAAACCAAGGATCCTCAGAGGTGGACCAGTGCATCCAGTGAGTGAACACCATGACACAGGTGCTTTGTGATACCCTGTCTGCCATCTTTTTCTCAGGCTTTTCTTCAGGCTGGTATCCATGTAGAAAGACAAGAGAGACATAATTGGTCTCTCAGATATAGTGTCCTGGTATAGAAACTGAGACAAGCCTTGTGTCTTCCTGTGCAAATTCTTACAGAGACCACTGTGGTCACCACAGGGTGGCCGGGGAGGCAGTTTTCCATGCTTCTCCACTTGGCTTCCCTAACTCTACCTCAAGGCAGGGACAAATTGCTTACTAATACATAGACTGGCTGGCTGCCTTAGTGCCATCAGATGGGGGGAAGGGAGGGGGGAAGAGTATACACATGTGCATGCACTTGAGCTTTTCTAAGCTGCAGGACATTACTCCCATGCCACTGCAAAGTGATGGCTCTTGGGGGAAGGAAGAGCCTTGAAAAGGAATTATGTCTAAAGCATGGTGTGTATAGGTAAAAGGTTGGATGCTCACCTGCTCCAGTCAGCAGTGGGGTAGACATCTCAAGTAGACCCCAGTATACACTCACCAAACCTGAATGTGGTCCCCAGGCTACTTTCAGCATTGCCCTGCTGTGCCTAATAACAGCAGTTAGATAAGCATTTGAACTGAAACCCTTTTGCCACCCCTGGGTCAGATGAATTCTAATGACAGAATTGCGAATCTGAGACTGTGTTTGGCTCCTGCTTTCAGAACACTGTTGGATTATATGTCTTTGTACAACCTGCTTTCTGTATAGCATGTCCTCTCTTTTCTGTCTAGACCATGCTTGTTTAAGCCCCTTTTCTGTTTGCTCTCCTGTCATCCAGAGCTCATCTAGTATCACACTGCTCTATGTCCCCACAGCCCAGCCCAAAACATGGCATGGTAGAAGTGTACCAAGTAGTAGATGAGGGAACCAATGTTCCAGGGTGGCAGGCAGGGTTGGGAGTGAAAACATACTTCTCTGTGGGAGCCTCTGCCACAGACAGCAGGGTCACACCCTGCTTTGAGGTCAGTCAGGTGCTTATGCCGATCACAACTTAAGGTACAGCCTGTGTCAGATAGCGGAACTACTGAGGCATAGTTCTGCAGGGTGTTTAGACAGCATAGGATGCTTGTTAAGCCTCTAGCAAAGTGTGTGACCCACATGCACTGTTGGTGCTAGCTCACATATTAGCAAGCACACCCTGCCCTTCATACACAGGGTGTGGTCACAACTGAATCTGGAGCCACAAGGGCCAGGGGAGAGAGGCTGGCACCCAGCAGCTGTCCTTGAAGAGCCTGTCCCAGCGGTACTTTGGGCATACCCAGCTGTGGATGGAGCACTGCAGTTGTTGGTAGGCGTAAAACAGCAGAGCAGCTCCCTGCAGCTGTAGAAGCTCCTCAACTATTGACTCTGGATAGCAGATGCCATAGTGAGGTGGGTAGGCACAGAAGACAGACCCTGGCTACTGTTTCTATGTACCCAACTGCCACATGGCACCTGATGCTCTCCTCATGGGGGTGTGGCCCATGATATAGAGAGGCAGGGAAAAGCCTAGTAGAAACCAGCGCTGACCATGGCCACTTCAGAGGAGCTCAGGGTTTTTGACAGTGCCAAATGAGACTACCATTGTTTGAAGTGATCATTTTTAAACAATGTGTATTTGTAAGTAGCTTGTATAATTAAAACTTAGAAGATTACTAAAGGGAATTGCGGTGTGGGGGAGTAAAGATTAGGGCTGCTCTCCTCTTGCCAGAAGACTAGCCTCTGCAAAGGGCTAGACCTGCTCTCCTCAGACCTAGGCCCTATCTCTGTTTTCTCTTTTTGTTTCGTTTTTTATTGATTTTTATTGAACATCACATTTTTCTCTGCTCCCCTCCCTGCTTCTCCCTCCCCTTCAACCATCTCCCAAGGTCCTCATGCTCCCAATTTGCTCAGGAAATCTTGTCTTTTTCTACTTCCCATGTAGATTAGCTCTATGTAAGTCTCTCTTAGTGTCCTCATTGTTGTCTAAGTTCTCTGGGATTGTGATTTGTGGGCTGGTTTTCTTTGCTTTATGTTTAAAAACCACTTATTAGTGAGTGCATGTGATAATTGTCTTTCTGTGTCTGGGTTACCTCACTCAAAATGATGTTTTCTAGCTCCATCCATTTTCCTGCAAAATTCAAGATGTCATTATTTTTTTCTGCCATGTAGTACTCCATTGTGTAAATGTACCACATTTTCCTTATCCATTCTTCCGTCAAGAGACATTTAGGTTGTTTCCAGGTTCTGGCTATGACAAACAAAGCTGCTATGAACATAGTCGAGTACATGTCCTTGTGGCACAATTGAGTATCCTTTGGATATATACCCCAAAGTGGTATTACTGGGTCATGAGGAAGGTTGTTTCCTAATTTTCTGAGAAATTGCCACACTAACATCCAAAGGGGCTGTACCAGCTTGCATTCCCACCAGCAATGCAGAAGTGTTCCCTTTTCCCCACAGCCTCTCCAGCATAAGTTGTCATCGGTGTTTTTGATCTTGGCCATTCTTACAGGTGTTAGATGGAATCTCAGAGTTGTTTTGATTTGCATTTCTCTGATGGCTAAGGATGTTGAGCATTTCCTTAAGTGTCTTTCAGCCATTTTAGATTCCTCTGTTGAGAGTTCTCTGTTTAGGTCTGTGCTCCATTTTTTTTTATTGAATTATTTGTTGTTTTGATGACCAATTTCTTGAATTCTTTGTATATTTTGGAGATCAGACCTCTGTCTGATACGGGGTTAGTGAAGATCTTTTCCCATTCTGTAGGCTGTCATTTTGTCTTGTTGACCGTGTCCTTTGCTTCACAGACCTATCTCTGTTTTTATCAGGGAAAGAAAAAAACACCCACTGTGGACCTGTGAGACACAGACAAGCTCATTGGGGTGCAGCTGTTATGGAGTGCAGGGAGTCTTCCCAGGGGTTGAGGACCTCAGTGACCAAAGCCACCACCTAAGAATGCAGGGCTGGGGACAGTTAAGACAAAGAGAGCAAATGAAATGTAGGAATTGCCAGCAGTTTTGTGTTCCTGCTGTGTCATGTCAGCCTACGTGATTAGGACTTAGGTCATGCAGGCCCTGGCTGAAGACACTGAGAGACCCCACAGGGAAGGACTGGGTGCCTCACAGGAAAGTCAGGTCTAGCGTGTGGCTTTAGAAAAAGCTGACAGCAGGCCCTCTGCCACTCCTTGGAGTAACAAATCTTATCTGAGAAATAGCAAAGCCAGAGACCTGAAACCGCAGCTATGAAAACTCAAGTGAGATCTAGGAAAGAACTTCATGACTTGCAGCGAGCCTTCATAATGTCAAACCTCCGTCTTCTACCAGAAGTTTTTAAGGAGAAGTAGTAGTGTGGGGTGTACTCAGGGTGTGGCTCGTGTTATCCAGTGCCTCTCCTTCTCTGGTGAACCATCAACATACATCTCCCAGGAAGAGCTGCCACGTAGTTTACTGTGGCACTATATGGGACTAATACATAGCTTGGGTTCTGGTCCCTAGGCCCACCCTTGGCAGAGGAAGCGAGGGGGGGGGCGCTGCTGTATTTGTCTGGAAACTTCCTCCCCTTCTTATTTTCATCATCCTTTCTCCCTAAACCCAAGGGTGAGTGATGTCACCTCTGACCTGGTGCAGGCCTCCTTCCTCAGATAAGGATGAGATGTGGTCCTTGCTGCCTCTGATGCCAGGCAGCCCTGCCTCTGCACACCCTCTTCCCACACAGCACTCACTGCTCTTGTCTCAACCAGGTCTCCGCAAAGCATCTTGGCAATCCCCCTGCCTCCACACTATCTAGTCCAATCTGCACCGTGCCCATAGAACCTGAGGTAGGATACTTCCACTGCCCCTATGAATGGCTTTTCATCCATACCTAGTCATCACAGTTTGCAGACTTCAGGCTTCTTGCTGGGAGGAGCTTTGTTACTTCATCTTTGTAACCAAAAAACATTTCAAGCACTCAAGGTACTCTTGGGGACACAGTGGCCGTTTGGAGCTATGGGAGCTATGAAATGTAAGTGAGGCTCCCTGGAACAGAGACTTTGACATGCCTGTCTCTACCTGAACTGTTGGATAGTGCCGTGAACCAAACTTGTGGATCATCTGAGTTCAGTAAGCTTCACCAGGCAGCCTAGAGAGATGAAGCAGGCAACTCTGTGCTCAGGCACTGAGGTGAACAGGAACCTATGGGAAGATTCTGGTGAGGTGTCAGGAAGGCAGGCCTGGGCTAACTGAGGTTTTTACTGTGCAAAGCTGGGAATTGAGGCTAGTTCTGGACACAAGACCAGCAGTGCACAAAGCCATTTGGAACTTGTTCTGCAGGCTGCAGCAAGTCATAAAAAAAAAAAAGCTTTAAGTGGGGGAATTGATAGGATTGGGTTTGTGCTTTAGAAAGATAACTGGCAGCCTTGGGGAGGACGAAGTGATAGTGTTGAGAGCAGAGACAGGGCTCAGTGCTGCCAGCTGGAATGACTCACCCATTCCTCAGCCACAGATTGCAGTGTTCCAGGGACAGAGAATGACAGGACCCTAGGCTCCTACTCCTAGGCAGCAAAACTGTCAGCAGTGAATGAGACGAAAACACAGTGTATGAAGGAACATGCAGAATGATATGGGAAGGGTGGGCAGGCCTGCACTTCTTGGAGAGCTGGAACTGAATGATACAAAGTGCTATAAAGGAAGCAAAACAAGACAGTGTGGGAGACAGTGACAACAGCTGCACAGCTGAGTTGGAATGGGCTCCATGCAGCACAGATGCAGGTGAAAGGTGGGACTCCTGACCAGGGCCTGTTTGTGTGCTGTGTTGCAGGCTACCAGCACCTGAGCAGGGAAGGGAGAGGAGCAAGTCTGAGGCCTGTAAGATGACATGTCTTTACTATGTGTGTTCTAAGGGCCTGGAGCCCATACTTGTCGAGCCAACACCACCTGGTAGCACTGGCCATGGGCTTCTGGGAAGTGCTACCTCAATTCCAGGCTTTCTTCATGTTCAGAGATCCATGACTTAAAACTGAGCTTAGAGACAACAGTTTGGTAATCCCCTCCCCTTACAAAGACAGAAATGGCATTTCATCCCCAGCTCTATTAATGCGCTCACCGTGGGAATAAAGCCAGTGTCCCTGAAGGCAGGGGCTGGGCACATCTCTTTTGTGCCACTTTTGTTTTCTTTTGAGTGTTGCATTTAGATTAGCTTCTGGGGATTAAATGTTATTACAGTCCAATCTTTTTTCTCCTTTTTTAATCAGTAGAGAGGTGACTGCTTAGCATTGTTGCTGTTAGATTGTTTCCCTGGGTTGTGTCACCTCCCCATTTCTAGTCTTTGGGGAAAGCTTGGCAGAGGCTGCAACTGCCCCTGGCATGGGAGGAGCCAGGCCATCCAATGCAGCCCTGTGGTGTGCCCATGCTGTTTCTCTAGGGACAAAGTGTCAGTGAAGAATCCCTCAGTGCTGGGTGCTGTCAGTGAATGTTGCTTACCCAGCACCAGCTCCGAAGGCTCTTGTCTGCGCTAGATTCCCAAAGGCCTGACAGCAGGACCTGCTGGACTGGAGGCTGGTGAGCCCCGTCTCTGGCCCTGACATCTAGTCCTCAGGGAACCAGAGTAGATGTCACAGAAGGATGGAGATTTAGAGATAAGTGTCCCAGATGTAGTCTCCAAACCATAGGGAGAAATCTTATCTCCAGGCCATGTGGTGTTCTACCTTCCAAGAGTTAACATTGACTCCCTAAGTACAGACTGGCTATTCTAAGCAAAAGGGTAGGTCGTTCTGGGTGCCCACTCATAGCTCTTTCTACTCCCCTGTAACAAGTTGAGTCATCAGTGGCCATCCTTACACATCCCATCTCCCTGCCTGGAGCTCTATGGTACAGAGATGGTGAAGTGACAGGAGCATTCACATCCCCTGCCTTTGTTTTCCCTCAGCCCTCAGAGGAGGCACACACCTTTCTGGAGTCAGTGTGTTGTGGGCACCATCTCCCTCATCCAGAGATTTCTCTGTTGTCAACAGCAGCATGCCCACAAGATCCTCCTGAGGGAGCTGATGACTGCTGACTCCTCAGACTCCTGGCCATTGACAAAAGCTTCCCGCACTTCCTGCATGTTCATCTCCATATACAGTTATGAAGTGCTCAGTTTGGACTAGGATCAGAACCCAGTGTCCACTCCGTGAGTGGCATTCTAGGTGGACTAAATTCGGCCTGAGGATTTTTTTGTAATTGTGCATCTGTTGGTCCTTGTACTCCACCTTCTAATAACCTGTTGGTCACTGTTTCTTCATATTTCTAAGTCACTGATGACCTTGGTGAGTTATCCAAACCTGAAAAACTCCATCAAGACTTCTACTGAAGTCTTGATCAGACAGCTTTTAGCTAAGTCCCTGGCCATCACCTTGTGCTATCACTTCTTCACTATAGGCTGGATGGTGAAAGAATTCTTCCAGGGATCTGGATGGATGCTTGGGCTGTCAGGGCATTGGTCCCCACTCTCCTAGCCAGGATTCCTGGAGAAGGAAAGGCGAAATTGGGGTATGTGTGTTTATCAGACTCATGCATTCCTGCTGCTGTGTCTCCCTTTTCAGCTTCTCTCAAACCAGTCCCTTGCTGAAGCCAACCCAGCATCTACCAGGGCAGCTTGCTCCTCTAGAGTGTGTTGTGCCTGTTCTCTGCTGACTGTAGCAATAGTGGCATGGTCCCCAGACTGCACACACTGTCCTCTTGAGCACAGTTCAGTGGATGGAGGGGGTGGTAGACATGGGAAGAATCATGGTCCTCTGATCATTCTCCTGCCCACGAAGACCTTCTGTGTTTTCTTCGAGTGTTTGTTCCGTTTGTTGGGAGGAAGCCAGCTATATGCAGAAGCACATAGGCTTTGCAGCAGAGAACTCAGTCAAATAATTGTAGTGTCTCCCATGGTGGCCCCTCTCAGCCTCAGTTGTATTGTCTCTAACTATTGACCCTCAGTAACTCTCAGGGCTGAGTTCATCCTACCCCTTCCCTTCTCAGATTTGTGATATGGTTCTTCATCTCTTTTGGAAGGCAGATAGGAGAGCATGTCTATCTCAATTTCATTGTCACTCAAGCCCATCTGATTATATGCTCTCAGTGTTCCTTTCCCCCACAGTACAGAGAATGAGGACTGCATTGGCTCAGTGTTCCTCCTCCTACTGCCTAGCAGCCTCCTCCCTGCAGCCTCCTTGGCCCAGTCAAGGTCATCAGGAAGCCTGGCAGGGCAGAGTATGTTCCTTTTCCCTCGGGTGGCAGCGTTGGTACAGCACTGGCAGTGGGTTTCGTAAAGCTTTGTCCTGTCTAACACCTGGAGCCCTGCCGAGTACCCTTGCAGGACTCGCCCTCTTCCCTTCCATAAAGAGACAGGATTACCTACCTAATGATCAGTGTCTTGTGTGTATGGGGGGGGGGGGTGGAATTTCTTTTTTATTCATAAAAAGTACATTTTTTTTCTCAAAAGGGGCTCTAAAAGGGCAGTCAATATAAACAGTGAATAGCCTTAACAAATTATGGAAAACAAGAACAAATAACATAAAAGTAAAAAAAAAACAAGTCCCAAATAACCCAAAGCAAAAACAAAAACAAAAATTAAGATAAACAGCATTCTCTTGAACAGCACAGACCTAAAACCTGTGGCTGGCTTTGGAGTCATGGTAGGAAGGCAGTCACCAATTGTAGCAGCATTTTCTTTTTTCTTTTTTAGCAGATTTTTTTTATTACTTTATAAATAATACCATTCAAAATTTTCACTTCCTCCCCTCCTCCCACTTCCCTCCTGCTCTTTCCCTTGTGCTGCCCCCTCCAGTCTTTTTTTTTTTTTTTTTTTTGGTTTTTCGAGACAGGGTTTCTCTGCAGCTTTGGAGCCTGTCCTGGAACTAGCCCTTGTAGACCAGGCTGGTCTCGAACTCACAGAGATCCGCCTGCCTCTGCCTCCCGAGTGCTGGGATTAAAGGCGTGTGCCACCACCACCCGGTTACCCCTCCAGTCTTAAGAGAGGGCAGGGTACCCTGCCCTGTGGGAAGTCCAAGGCCCTCCCCGCTCCATCCAGGCTTAGGAAGGTATGCATCCAAATAGAATAGGATCCCAAAAAGCCAGTACATGCAGTAGCATCAAATCCCAGTGCCATTATCATTGGCTTCTCAGTCTGCCCCAATTGTCAGCCACATTCAGAGGGTCCAGTTTGATCCCATGCTTGTTCAGTCCAAGTCCAGCTGGCTTTGGTGAGCTCCCATTAGCTCAGGCACACTGTCTCAGTGGGTGGACCAACCCCTCGCGGTCCTGACTTCCTTGCTCGTCTTCTCCCTCCTTCCTTCCACTCTTCAACTGGACCTTGGGAGCTCAGTCCAGTGCTCTTATGTGGGTCTCTGTCTCTATCTCCATCCTTTGCCAGATGAAGGTTCTATGGTGATATTCAAGATAGTCATCAGTCTGACTACGGGACAAGGCCAGTTCAGGCACCCTCTCCTCCACTGCCCAGGGTCCTAGCTGGGGACATTCCCCTGGACACCTGGGAACCCCTCTAGTGCCAAGCCTCTTGCCAACTCCCAAATGGCTCCCTTAATTAAGATATCTTCTTCCCTGCTCCCATATTCGTCCTTCCTCCATCTCAACCATCTCACTCCCCCAAGCTCTCCCCAACCCTCCCCTTTTCCCCTTTCTCTCCTCCTCTTCCCTTCCTCCCACTCCACCCCAACTCCATGCTCCCAACTTTTGCCTGGTGACCATGTCTGCTTCTAATTTCCAGGAGGATCTGTGTATGTTTTTCTTTGGGTTCACCTTATTACTTAGCTACTCTAGGATTGCAAACTATAGGCTCAATGTCCTTTGGTTATGGCTAGAATCCACTAATGAGTGAGTACATACCATATTCATATTTTTGGGTCTGGGTTATCTCTCTCAGGATAGTGTTTTCAATTTCCATCCATTTGCATGCAAAATTCAAGATGTCATTGTTTTTTTACCACTGAGTAGTACTCTAATGTGTACATGTGCCACACTTTCTTTATCCATTCTTCCATTGAGGGCCATCTAGGTTGTTTCCAGGTTCTGGCTATTACAAATAATGCTCCTTTGAACATAGTTGAACAAATGCTTTTGTAGTAGGATTGGCATCTCTTGGGTATATTCCCAAGAGTGGTATTGCTGGATCCTGAGATAGGTTGACTCCCAATTTTCTGAGAAACTGCCACACTGACAAGAGGATCTAGTTCAGATCACCAATGAAAGAAAGAATGAGACTGACCCTTGTTTCATGAAGCACTAAATATATCTACATCAGGGAGCTGCCCCTTCCCCGTTGTCATGATGAGGAAATTGAGGTTTTGCTTGGCTCTCCTGTTCTGGATTGTCCAGTGGAGGAATGGGGTGGAGGCAGGATTCAGGACCTATCTTGACCATAGCCCAGGTGTGTAGCTTTCATCTCATAGCTGCTAAAGGTCAGCTTGTATGGGGACCCAGAGATTCTGATAATGTGTAACTTGAGAGTAGGGCTGTTTTAGGGCCTTTGCTGCATCCTGCTGCCCCTAGAGTCTCCCTCAGTAGTCTTCATAACCCTCTACTGCTTCATAGCCTGCCTATGCCAGCTCACCATGATCTAGGTTCATATTAGGCTATGGACAGTACTCTCTGAGAAATGGACGGGTGTGAGTGGAGGGATAGGGAGAAGAAATGGGAGAAGGGGATGGAGAGGGAACTTGGATTGGTATGCAAAATAATAAAAGATAGTTTGTTTTCCTTTTTAAAAAAGAAAAATAAAATAAATGTTTACAAAAACGAAATGATTGCCCTTGCTATTAGCTCTGCAAACAGACCCTAATTAGTGAATTGGCTAATGATGGGTGCCTCTGGGGTCATTAGTTCTGACAGACAGTGTTGGCAGTGTTCCGGGCACGGTGTCACTGTCACAAAGCATGTTGTCAGGCTCCACTGGAAGTTGAAGCTGGGAACACATGTCCTGTTGTCCCCTCCTTTTACATTGTTTCCTTGGCTCAGTAAATTACCTATGGATTGGCAACATGGATTTTTAGAATAAAGACCACAAAAGTGGTTCTATAGATTCTCGGTAAAATAGTTTTCAAGAAACCATTCGTCTGGGAGTCACTTTGGAAACAGTGTTTTGCCCTGCAGCCTTAGCCTTCCCCAGTGAGCACAGTCATCTCTCCCCCACAGACAGTTCGGGATGCTTGACCAAGTATCTTCAACATGGTTTCCTCCTGAGTCTGGAGTTGTTAAGGAACAGGAAGACAGCATGGCAGGATTCAGAGACAGGACAGGTCTGAGGTAGTCTGGGGTTCACATCCTTGGAGAGTCTCTTGCCCTCCACGGAAGTGGACATCAGGCCCAACACAGTCTTACAGCTGATGGTTTGGGTATCCTTGAATGCTAGACACTGCAGGGATTTGAATATGAAGCTTCACAATCACTCTGGAGGTCTCAGGCTGGTGTTCCAGAGGTGAAGACAGCCCTGCAGGGTGAAACACAGTGAAGTTCTCCAGAGGCGAGAGTGTAGGGTGAGGAACCACCATAACAAGAAAGGTGCTTTGCATTCGGATTTTGTTACCCTACAGATTCTTGCTACATCTGCTCAAAACCTTTTTTTTTTTTTTTTTGGTTTTTCGAGACAGGGTTTCTCTGTGGTTTTGGAGCCTGTCCTGGAACTAGCTCTTGTAGACCAGGCTGGTCTCGAACTCACAGAGATCCGCCTGCCTCTGCCTCCCGAGTGCTGGGATTAAAGGCGTGCGCCACCACCGCCCGGCCTGCTCAAAACCTTATGCTGCTTGGCCTAAATGCCTTTTGGGCAAAGGCCCAAAAGTCTGTTCAAAACCATAAAGGGTAAAAAGGGTATTCAAAGCTTGAAGCAAGTCATAAATGTAAAATCTATGACACTTTCCATATGATAAAAATGAACAAACTGCATTTAAATGTTCAGACGTAGCAGAAGAATTATTAAAAATTATGCAGAAGTGATTACCCAGCAGAGCAGATCTTAACATGGCTCTCAATGAATTACCAGCATAACTGTGAGCTTTGAAAGGCAGAAGCAGCGTTGGTTGAGGTGCGGAGACCAGGCTTCTGCTTCCACTTAGGGCTGATGTGGCAGGAAGTGCCAAGTTCATGACCTGGAAAAGCCATAAAGGGAAAGACCTTGACTGCTCCCATGGAGTACACACACACACACACACACACACACACACACACACACACACTTGATCCCTGCAGTGTGGATCATAAAGTTCTTCCCAACTCAACAGTTCATGCCTTTCGACACACACCTGGTGTTGTTTGGCTCTCACACTCTGGACCAGACTGCCCTCTCTGGAAATAGAGCGTCCCCACACCCTGCAGCTGCTCCAGACTACATTCACACTCCTTTACTATCCTGGGCCAAGGCACATGTTTCCTCTGAACCTGTTTTCTCACCTGTGTAAGGGACAGTAATGCTGTTCTTATGGTTGGGTGGGAAGATAGTGAGAAGCAGCTGTTAGAGCTTGGATGGAGAATGTCCTCCACAGGCTCATGTCTTGAAGGCCTTTTTTCTATCTGATGCTACTGGGAGAAGGCAGAACCTTTAGGAGGTTGAGCAGAGAGGAAGGAAGTCAGGTTTCTAAGGGTATGCCTTAATATGAACATCCCAGCCTCCTCCTGTCTCTGCTTCCCAGCCACCATGAAACAAGCCCTTTCTATCACCAACTCCTGCTATGGTATCTTGGGCAGCCATGGACTGAAACAAACCAAAATAAACATTTTATCTTTTCAAGTTGTTTGTCTCAGGAATTTTGTCACAGTGATAGAATGTGACTGACATAGTCATGTTTGCAGAGTACTCAGTTCAGAAGTGTCATTCCTGAACTGTGCAGATACTGCCAGGCTTACCATGTGCATGAGATGCTCTCCAAGTGCCAAGTTCATACGGATTTCAACCACTCAACAAAATTCTATATCTTATAATTTTTTCCTGTACTTACATTTTAGAATAACACTTTGTTAGATCTTATTAAGTGAAATGCATTATTGAAATTAATTTCACCTGTTTCACTTTTGCCAAGTAACTATTAAGAAAACTTTAAATGTACATGTATCTTGTCTTCCATTTGCACTGGGGAGCACTGCAGCCTTCCTTCTACCTGCATGCTTCCTCCTTTATCATGCCTACCACCATGCTTGCAGCCCCACCCAGGAGATGCTTGTGTCCCCAGTGGAGAGAATTGCATTAGCTCCTGCAGGTGACAACTTGGAGAACAGCACTCACTGTTCTTCTAAACAGCCTTTCTTTGTTGTTTCTGCTTTGAGCATAGGGAAACCTACACTAAAGCTTAGTATTGTTGCTAAGGTCAGAAACCATAAGTAGGCAAGTGGGAACCCACACCCAAGTTACTCCCTGAGGATACTGTGACTTCTACCTCACTGTATGGCCACTGGTTTTCTTGGTTGGAGTATAGCAGGAACTAAACTGACTTTAAACACAGTCTCCACACTGAATCCAAGAAGATGAGCTGAAGACCTGAGAAGAGTAGCCTGGGCAGTAAACTGTGGGCAGAGGTTCAAACAGAAGATGGTGAGCAATCGTTAGAAGCTAAGCCTGGTCTTAGAGGAAGCTGAAGGAAGATGCCGCTGCAGAGTTCTGATGATGGGCATTACCAGGCTTTGGGATCTAGAAGGATTGGGTGATTTCCTCTGTTCTTTGACCTCAGGCCCTTCTGGACAGATGTAGCCTGTGTTGGTTATTTACCTGCCTATAGGTGCTCCTGTTCCACCTCCCTCTCATGTTTACAGGTTCACCCTTCCTTCCACACCTGCCCCAGGAGCTCAAAGTCACTGCACAGATCATTGTGTGAGGAGCTCTCGGTCCCAGTTGGTCACAGAGTACCCTGCTGTTGCTGTGTGCTTTGCATTCTAAGGCTGGTGAGAGCAGGCTCATGAGCTATCCCTACCCAAGCCTTCCACTCTCTCATGCTATAAGGCTCATGATCTTCCTGAATTCTCACCAGGTCATTATGCTACCCTGACTTGAGGGAGGCCAGAGCAGAATCCATTTCCATTGGGGAAACTAGCCTATGGGCCTGTTAGCCACATCATCCTATCCACCTAGTGCAGGCAACAGCCTAAGCACTAACGCACCACACACAAGAGCCCATTATCTCTGTCCTACAATGTGCCCAAGGGATAAGAGAGGGGCCTGAGGACAAGTCAGTGGTCAGGGAGTTCGCATGGATACAAACACATAAGCAGCAAGCAGGATCTGGAACACTGTGTGGAGTCTGTGTGTATTCATTACTGCCAATGGTAGAATGCAGTGCTCCGATTTAGACTCTTCCAAGTTGTGTGCAAGTGTGTGTGTGTGTGTGTGTAACATCAACCTCATTTAAAGACAACACCAAGGATTTGAAATTAATACCTGTCATAACAGGAAGAATAACAGCTCAGTCATCAAAGTGTTCCTATGCACTTCCTCCTGGAGCCACATTAGTGGGACCCTGTCCTAGTCTGCTTTGTATTGCTGTGAGAAGACACTGATTAATACCAACTCATAGAGGAAGGGGTTTGTTTCAGCTCAAAGTTGCAGACCACCATCTAAGGAAGCAGGAGGGAACTCAAGTCAGAAACTGAAGCAAAGACCACAGAGGCACACTACTTACTAGCTCCCAGGCTCACATTTAACTACCTTTTTTTTTTTTTACAGTCCAGTCCCACCTGTCTGGGGATGGCACTGCCCATAGTGGACTGGACCTTCCTACATCAATTATCAATCATGAAAATGCCGTCATGGATATACCCACAGACCATTCCTTTGATACAGTTCTTCAGTTGATGGTTTCTCTTCCCAGGTGTGTCAGGTTGACAAGGATACACCAGTAGTAGCTACCAAGGCAGGGTCATCCTCAGACTCCTCAGGCTCCTAGACCCCGCCTCAGCACTGAGCAGGGCCTGATCCCTACTGTGAAGTCTCTTCGAAGCTGTAAAGGAGCTGTGAAACCTCCTTTAGGTGTGTTCTTCCAAACACTGACTCCTGCACACTTCTCCCTTCAGCCTTCCTGTAGACAAAGGGGTAGGAGGACAGTCATATTTATCAGACACTTTCTATGCTCTGGGAAAATGACATTGAATACATTATCTCCCATTTATTGCCTTATTTTATAGACAGTAAGATGAGGAGTCGCCAGAGTGAAGGCACTTGCCAAGGTCACAGAGCTGATGAGTAGCAGCTGCAGGTTTCTGTCCAAGCCAGCCAGTCTCCATCAGCTGTCGTACAGGAGGCATGGCAAGGGAACATGGCTGGCACCAGACTGACAGTGGAATTTCAAATGCCAGGGGCTTGGGTTTGGTTTTGTCTTGGGAAGCCATCAAAAGTGTCTGAGCTTTGAAGTGACAGGATCAGATGTGTGTTTTCAGGAGATAATTCTAGAAGCCGTGTGTTGTCTACTAAAGCCACATTCTCCCATCCTGTCCCTGTGCAGCTGATGACTTCTAACCCAGGTAGAAATTACATTTGTCCATGCACATTCCAGCCTATTGTTCAGCTTGCCTCCTTCAGTCTCTTTAACTGCCTTACTGCGCAGCCACACTTGTGTGCATGCATACACACCCCTCGTATGGCTGGGGGGCATAGTTTGCAGAAAGACTGATTGGAGCTGGCTTCCTGCCATGCAGTCACTGACTATGACAGCTGTGACTCATGCCTCCCACATTACCTGGGCAGTGATGGAACAAGGTGGAGATGCTGAGAAACAAGACCACCCCTTCACAAATACTCTAGAATTCACACCTTTTCCCAGCAACATGATTAGTGACCTCAGTTTCAAATTTCAGAGGCTCTGGCAACCTTTGTTCCTTCTCATTCAACTAGTGTTTATTGAGCTCATGCCGTGGGCCATGGCTCTTGTGCCTGGTGTTACATGGAGGTCTGTGTTCTTCTGTAGTTGCTAAAGATGAAGTATGTTTCTGTGAAACAGTGCTGGTGACCACAAACCTTTAAAATCCACTCAGGTCCCATGATTAACACTTGCCATCTGAAGTAGTCTTTGTTATCCACCCTCAGTCTGGTCTGCTGTTTATTGTAGCATCTTCATATTGCAAATAACACAAAATACATACTAGAAAGTACATCTATCTCTGTATGTGTGTAGCTATAGATAGGCTGCATTTTTATATTTTCAAGATAAAAACCAGTATTGTCTTTGGTTGAATAGTTATAAAAATGGTATATGAATAATGGATTCATATATGTGATATTGTCATATAATAAAATATAGGAAAGTATTTGAAACAAAACCCTAAATCTCCCTGTTAATATATTGGGACCTTAACTCAGTTCAGAGTCTAGCCACAAACCATGCAAATGGGCTATGGGTTCTGTGTAGTACACATCTGTCTGTAGAGTAACCTCATCCACATGTGGATGCCTTTCTAGTCAATAGATGTCTACATATGTCTTCATATTAATTACCTGCCACTTTTCCATATGCTTATTTCAGAAATTCTTGCCTATCCTATCAAGCTTATCCCATATCCCAACTTTAGGTAGTTCCCAGCCCCTTCCTAAGATAGGCATCACTCCAATAAGTGGACTTGTCTGACTCCCTGTCCTTAAGTTCACCTAGAAAAAGTTTCCAGGTCAAAATATATACCAAGAGAACCATGTACACATGTATTAGTATACTTCTCTTTTATCAACTGGCCCTCTAGTAAGTAAAAGTGCCGATTTCCACTTCACACAATGATGGAAGAGGGTGTCCATTTTCCCAAGGCTTCTCAAGTGTGGTATTGTAATAGAAACACCTTTGCCAGTTTCACAAGGGAAGAATCCTAGCTTCTACAGCAGCTCATTTCTTCTGTTACTAACTGAAATCCAAGCCTTTTCTTACATTGCTGGGCATTTAGTCTTTCTGTGGCTCGTTTACTGGCAGCCTGTGCTGACATTTCCCTGTGTTCATTCTTACAGGCTGTACCTTAGTGTCCCCACTAACCCACTGGTCCCTTTTGTCGTGACTGTTGTAGTTACTGCTTTGTTTCATCGTTGCCCTTTGGAGTTGATTTGCAGATAGGAACCAAATATATTTTTGTTCATGTTTTTATTGTGATTTGTGTTACATTGCAAAGGCTTTCCTTCCCCCAGGACTGTAATCCCAGGGAATAGTACTTGTGTGATTTTTCATTTCATGTCCTTAAACTGTTACTCTAAATAGCCCGCTGGGGTCCATTTGGGAGCCAGACGTGAGCACAGATCGGCTTGTATTTTCTCTGAGTAGGAGTCCTTTGTCCTGTTGGTTCTGATCTAAGTCTCACTGACCACATGCTAAGTCCTACTCTCACACATGAAACTGCCTCTAGACTCCTTCCCAGAACCAGCCCTGCATGTTTTAAACACACTTAAAGTGTATTGTAAAAATATTAAATCTCTGGTAGAATAAGCCCTTGTACCTTGGTTATCTTTTTACAGATTGTTTTTAAAGATGAATTTAAAATCATTTTGTCAAATTTCTCCAACCTCACTTCACTCCTAGCTAGAAAAAGAAATAGAAAATCTGGCAAGGTCTTTTTTTGGGGAGTGTGCATCCTCTTGAATACACTCCACCCTATCAAATTGCCATCCTTATTGTTTGGCTGCTTATTTTTTAAAGCACTCCCAACCCATAGCACTGAGGACCACACAGAAGACTCCTGTGTCCCTTAACCAGGGTTCCTGAGTGCTTTACTTGTCGCAAGGTTGCTTCCGCATTGTTTCCCTGCAGAAGAAAGCCACATCTGGGTCTGTCCTGATAGCCCAGCACTCTTTAGCACAGCAGACAGTGGGAGATACCTGCTGCTGGAGGGTTGCCCATGTATGCAGGTACACACACACACACACACACACACACACACACACACACACACACGGGAGGATACAGCAGGAACTCTAGCCCTAGGAGGTTCCTCAGATCTTGGGGAGAAGCGAAGATGAATCACCGAGGGCACAGGCAGCTGGGCTCAGAAAGGGTGGGAGCTAAGCAGCCAGAACTCCAGAGAAGGTAGGAGAGCAAGGCTTAGGACAGACGCTATCTGACTGACTGTTAAAGAAAGTGGGCAGAGCCCAGCCAGCCCATACAAAAGTGGAGCCCATGTAAGTCTCGGCCACTAGAACCTGTGCAAAGCAGAGCCCCTCTGACTCTTAATTATTGATGTCTTGTCCATTTAACATATGGAACATCGGCTTTCTGCTAGGTATTCTGTGCAGAACTGCAGAAATAAAGGTAATATGTTATGGTTTCTGCCTTTCCGGCATCCCTGTTTAATAGAGAGACTGAAGCATACATGTGTGCTGCTCAGATGAGTGGTAGGCAGTGCCTGAGAGCCTCGTCATCAGCAGCCCAGCGAGGGCCACAGAGCAGAAGAGAGACTCAAAAATGCTTGTCTCAGTGAGAAGGTTCCAGAGAGGTCGGAGGCCAATGCAGGCTCTCGTGGGTGGGCAATAGTGAGATGGTAGGAACCAGCCACTCGCCGGGAGCTCTGTGAAAGCATGTGTGGGACAGAGAAAATGTTCTAGGGAGGGAAGCATGGGAGCTATGGTACAGACCCAGGAGAGCTTGAGACGTGTTAAGAGAATGACCCATAGTGCTTTCTTTTCCACCAGTTTGTTTAGCAGCTGTCACATGCAGTGCTGACAGGTGTTAGGAGTAAATGAGCAATGCCAAGAGTTTCAGAGAAGAGAGAATTAAGTGCAGCCAATGATAACTCTGCACACAGTGGGTCGCCATGGCCTGCTCCTGCTGACATAGGTCTAAGGCTAGATGTAAGCTCACAGTAGGCCCCCATTGTATCTATAGAACTCTTTCTAACAGAGCCTAACCACAGAAGTTCTCCGTAGACGAGGCAGACTTGAGCATGGAGGGGATTAGGTTTGCCTGTCTGCTGGATGACCAGAGGCCTTGGGTGACTGGAAGCAGAGTAATCAGCCAGAGCCCCTGGGAACTGGAGCTCAGAAGGCAGCAGCAGTTCCTAAACTAAGATTCTCAGCTCTAACAGGCAGCAGGAACCAGTGAGGAGTTCTAAGCTGGGGGCTGCCTTGCACTCCAGTGATCTCCCACCCTGTTCCTGGTGGTGGGTGGAAGGCAGAACCAGGAAACCAGGAAGTCTTGGGAAATCTGGGACCTGAATTCGGGTGGCCAGGATAGAGAGGTAAGAAGAGGTGTCTGTGAGATTCAGGATCCCTCAGCTCTAACACAGTACCACTCTACCGTTTGGGCTTCTGGGACACTTCCTTCCGATGGTCACCGGGCCTGGGACAACTTAGGATCAAGTCCTGTGAAAGCAGGTGCCTTCCTTCCACTACGTAGACTTGCACTACATCAGACCCTGTGCAGGTTCAACTGCTTTGGCTGCTGGGGTGAGGGTGGGGTCTCTACTTCTTAGAGCTGAGGCGGGCTTGTCTGTTCACCAGGGTGCTCTGCTGGTCACATGGAGCCAGTGCCCCACATACACCATTTATAAGTAGGTGTGGGGGGGGCATATCATATAAAGCAAGAACAGGTGCCCTGCGTCAAGAATGATGCCAGTGCTATGATAAATTGGGGAGACAGGGGAACAAAATAGACAGCCTGGTCACACCTCATTTGGTGTTGTTACAGACCATCTCATGGGTTCTGGGTATGAAGTTTAATGTGATACTTAGAGGTTCGCAGGACCATTAGGAGAGAAGCAAGACAGGAAGTCAAGGGTAATTTCATTATAGGTCAGGGGTGCTAACCCCAAAGACCTCATCCTCAAACACTGAAGCTGATAGCTCTCAGGGAAGCTGCCAGACACCTCAAAATTATCTGAGAAGCTCAGCCAGTCTGCATGTTTATAAGCCAAATGTTTGGCTCCTAAGAGACCCTCAGAGTTGCTGGGTGTCAGGCGTCAGGGTATCAGACTATGACCCTTAAAAGTAGGATTCTCCTTGCTACTCACGTCAGCTTCAGGATGCTAGGCCAGAGCACTGAGAAGAATGGGCCTTCTCTATGCACTGGTCTAGGCCTCACAGTATTTTTCTTACTGTTAAGATACTGGGACCTGCTGGCCAGTGGCTTGACTCAGGTTGAAGCGGGCCTGCCTGCTGTGTGTCTGCCCTGTCAGGTCCCATTCTGTCATACAGAGGGTCTTTCTACTTAAATCAGCTCAGCTGTCTTAGACCTAGAGGTACCTCACTAGTCAGTCAGCACCAATGGCTTCCCTCTTTCCATGGTTCTTTCCAAGGACCATAGAGCAGCAGCATCTGCATGTTGGCCAGCCCACAGAGCAAGACCTCCACCCCAAAACACCAAGGTTCCCTTATGCCAGGGCTTCTAGTGCCCCCTACCCGCAACATCATTCCTAGCACTTGACTTCCTTCCTTAGAATAGCCTGCTTACAGCACCAGTCAAAGCCAATCAGTGTGACAGCTACTGTGAGCTGCTCCACAGCAGTGTTGGCCACTACTAGTGTTCTGTATCAGAACCCTTAAAACCCAGTACCATGTGCAACCCTAGGTTCTTGCAGCACAAGCTGGCCAAACCCACTGGTCCTTGTAGAGGACACAGCCTGGGTGATCTGCCAACAGGCTGACTGGCATACCTCCATGTGCCCTGAGAGGTGCTGTCTTGGGGTCTTCGTACAAGAGAAGGCTAATCCCAAACTGCATTATTGAAAAGCCTGGATGTCTCCCTAAGTATGCCTCTGGGCCTCAGGCCCGTGGGTGGGTGAACAGCATCCACTCTGGAAGTTTCCACAGTGCCTGTCCTGGGGGCAGGATGCAGGACTGAGGTGTTGTCTTTACCTGTCACACTAGGCATCAGTGAGCAAACACTTGAAGTTTTTAGGCCTGTACAGTGGACTTTCTCACTAAAGCACCTCAGCTTTGTGGCCGGAGGCTGAGTGGGACACAGACTCTAGCGAGAACCTTGTTCTGGGCATAGCTGGTTAGGCCTTAGGTTCTAGGGCTCATCACTTGGACTAATGCAGACCCCCAAAAACAGGCTCACGTGGTTGGCCACAGTCCTTCAAAGCAGCAATATGGCCTTGCTTTCGAGAGATCCCTCTCTAGGGAGTGTCAGCATGGCTGGGTTGTAGCAGACCAGATGAGATGTGATGAGGCAGCCAGGATAGGGTGGAATTTTCCAGATGGAAGGGCTGAGAGGGGAGCAGTGTTAGGAAGAGTCCTTTCTCGAGGGGGCAGAAGAGGGTATAAAGTGTCTTGGAACTGGAGGTACAGGTGGTTATTAGCAGCTGTGTGGGTGCTGGGAACCAAACTTGGGTCCTCTGGAAGAGCAACAGGCTCTCTTTACCACTGATCCATCTCTCCAGCCCCCAACTGAGGACCCTTCCTAATTATGCCCGAAAGCCTCAGACCACATCCATAGACGGCTGTGGGGCATCTGTCCCAGTGTAGTCACCCTCAGACATCAAAGACCACAGTAACCTGCTGTTTCTCTCCCACAAGTACACACACAGTCCTTCCCTTTGAGTGACAGGAAGCAGACCCCCTGTGTTTTCTTTTTACTCCCCTTCCTTCCCCTGCTTTTCATCCCACTTAGCCCTGGGCCTCTTACCAGGCTATAGTTCTCTTGAGGGATGGGCAGCTGGAGACCAGACTGACAGTGATCCCAAGTGGCATGTTGATCAATGATAGATCCCTGGGTCCCACTTACCTGGGTTGAGTGGCACGTGGTCGATAGCAGCCAGTTAACCCAGTCCCTTGCAACCTGCCTGTCTCAAAAGCGTCTGCACCCTGGCTGCAGGATGGAATAGAAGCTGCCTCTGAGCAGTCGGACACGACCTGACGGAGATGAATGTCTAGTGTATGTGGAATCTGGTTGTTTTTGCTATAATAAAAAGCCTGCTCCAAGGTCCCCCACCAATGTTTCCTTGAAATTAAATATCAGGAGGGCAGATAAGAGCCAGATTCCATACCAGGCCAATATTATCAGATTGATGTCGGCAGTGATAATAGGGGAAGGATAAGTTGATGAGATTCCATTTATTAAATAAAGTGAGAGACACAAAGGACTGGGGCTGCATGTGAGCAGGTGTACAGTGTGTACCTCGTGAGAGGCAGCTGGGGGAAGGAGTAGCACCCTGGATTTGCTCTGGGAACTCCTTGCCTGCCAAGGCTGCAGTGTGAGTAACAGCAGGGGAAGATGCTGCTCCCATAGTGACCCTGGATGGGAACAGGGAAGATCCTGCCCTCTCTGGCCTCCTATTGACTCACACCTTGTCATGTTCCTTGATTTACCAATTCCTTTGCTTTCCCATGTGTGGGGTCCTCCCTACAGCACCTCTTTCCATGTGGAGTCAGCAAGTTTCCTGACCCATTGAGAAGCTCTACATACCTGTAGTCTGAGCCTGTGCTTTGTTTTCGTTTCTTTCTTATACCCTGGATTATCTCTTCTTTTGGATTGTGTGACATTTTCTAGAAGTTGAGTGGAGTGAAGACATTCAGCTATGGAAATGGACACACTAGTCTATTCTCACCATGCCTCTGTCTTACTGCTGCATGCCCTTGAGAAAACCACTCAGGATTTTTGAGCCTCATCCCTGGGTGCAGAATGAGGTAGTAATGCCTAGCTCACATAGCTGTTGTTTATATTTTCAGGGACATGTTATAGTTTTAGTGACATATATTGTCAGTGACACAGAAGTCTCTAGCATGTTCTCGTTAGTCAGAATAGGAAAGAGCTTGCCTGCATCTCCCATGTGAGTTGCCTTCTCTTCCTAGGCTGTTTACCTGGATAGATACATCCTCTTTGCCTTCTTTTCCTAGACTGTTCCTTACCCCAGATGTCTCTCAGGACATGGTCTACTTATGGAACAAAGTGTCCTCTTTTCTTGACCACGATCATGACCGTGTCAGTTTACCTAAGTGCAGAAGATGTCTGTCCTAGTTGGGGTTACTGTTGCTGTGGTGAAACACCATGACTAAGAGCCACTTGGGGAGGAGAAAGTTTATTTTGCTTATACTTCCACACCACTGTTCATCATTGAGGGAAGTCAGGGCAGGAACTCAAACAGAAAAGAAACCTGGAGGCAGGAGCTAATGCAGACACCATAGAGTGCTACTTACAGCTTGCTCCTCATGGCTTGGTCAGCCTGCTTTCTTATAGAACCCAAGACCACCAGCCCAGAGATGGCAACACCTACAGTGAGCTGGACTCTCCTACATCCATCATTAATTAAGAAAATGTATGACAGATTTGCCCACAAATTTAGTGAGGGCATTTTCTCAATTACAATCTTCTGTTCCAAAAGGACTCTACCTTATGTCAATTTGATATAAAACTAGTGAGGACAGTGCCTCACAGGGTTGGGGCCAGAGATGTTGCTGAGCCTGGTGTTCATCCTGGTACGTGCAGAGTAAGTGCCTGACTGCTCAGAGCTGGTGGCATTCTCCACCCCACCGTGTCCACACTGCCTCCTGTGGGGCCTTCAAAGGCTCATGCATTCTCTCAGCTTTAGAGACTGAGAGTCCAGGTATAAGCTGTGAGCAGTTCCAGGCCCTCTCATCCAGTATGGGAGCTGCAGATACTCCTGGTAGCCCCCTGCACTCCTAGGCTGAAGTGTAGGGCAGTCTCCACCTCTGTCCTCACACAACCGTCTCGTGTGTCTGTCACTGTCTTTTTTTCTTCTTCACACTAGGTAATCTAGTGTGAACTAGATTACCCCTGGGTTTGACTCATTCTACTTCTCTGTTACCTCACTTTACTAAGTGCATCCATAGCCACGCTGTGTCCAAATAAGGTCATGATCCAGGGCCCAGGAAGGAGACTCCAGGCCCTGACTTCTAGGTGTGCAGACGGCCTCAGAGGTTACTCCTTCCCAGGCCTCTCCCTATGGGCACCAGTTTCTATCATGGCAGATATTTAGGATCCAGATTGATGTAAGCTAAGCAGAAATGTAGATGTGCACTGCAGAAACAGAAAACCTGCCTGACTTCTCATGTGCTAAGGCCATGTCCACTTCTGGGTGAGGGCTGTGGCTGCTGGGGACCTGATTTTTGTGCCATTCTTGCTATAGAACTTTGTACTCACTGAGTATGTGCTGAGACTGTTTCCCCAGGTCAGATGAGCAGGGCTTCCACAACTACCTAAGCTGACACCCATTCACAAGATTGTTCTTACCCATTGGAGCTTTCTGTACCCACTCAGGGTAAAACGGGTCACTTTGAATGGGGTGAAGCCACCCAACACCTGCTTCTGAATGGTTTGACCTGGCTAGCCCTAGCCTACTTCAGAGAAAGGTTTACTTCAGGAGTTTTGCCTCCTTCCCTCAGTGCCTTTTGTGCACAATGGGTAAAGCTTCCGCTGACATTTGCTCGCCCTTGTGAGTTCCTACTGTGCTGAAGTCCCTGTGGAGAGGCATTGTGGCCTGAGCAGTGGCAATGCTGTGCAAGAGGTAGATTTCACACAGCCCAGTTTCTCCCTGCCTAGGAACACACTGTGTGCTCTCTGAAGTTTGCCTAAGGGTCACAGGCCCTCCTGTTGGCACTTGAAGTCAAGAGAACAGCCATCAGTGAGGTGGGCTGCTCTAGCGGCCATGAGGAAAAGGGCTAGTGATGAAGCCACTCTTCTGCCCAGTTGAAGCTCAGTCTAATCTATCGGTGGCTCTGTCATAAGTATATGGAGGGGAGGTTGAGTCAGAGTTCTGCCTCCTTGTGTGCCTCAAGCTGGTCCCAGGAGCCTGCCGGGGTTTTACTTTCTTGATAAAGACAGTAAGTCTTATAGCACTTAGAGCTGAGATAGCCTCTGGTGTCTGCCAGTACCTGTTGACCAGGTTCAAAGGTCGCACAGGGAAGGGAAGTGTGCTTTAAGATTGAATTGTACTTGGGGTCTTAGCAGGCTATGTTTAAGGAACATAAGACCTGGCAGGGGGAACAGCAATCCAGGCCACCAAATATAGCTGGCAGTCGAAGGCACCAGTATGCCTGATTAACTCTGCAGGGAGGACAGCTGCACTTTCCTAGGAACCAGGAGAGGAGACAGTGGGATGGAGTGCAAGCTGGAATCTCAGGTGCTTCGGGGGACTCAGAGCAGTGCTCATAGAGAGCATTTGTCTGAGACAGGATGCCACTGAGAAATCTGTCCTCCAAGGCCATACAACTCCAAAAGGCCCAGAATGGATGTCTTTGTACCGAAAGCACAAAGCAGTCGTTCCACAAGCACTTGGAAAGTTACAAAGGAGGTGACTGTACGGCACCCACAGGGCCTCTGCACAGCAGGTAAAAGCTGGCCGTGGCGGGGGGGAGGTCTCCAGAGGCTCAAGAGAAAGGGAACACATGCAAAAAGCACCTCTCCTTCGTGTGTCTGAGGATTTATGTCAGTGCAGAGGCAATGACCCCAGGTAACCTCATTGGAGCTTGTTGGGAGGAGGCTCCCTGGGCAGCACTGATCACAACTTATGAGAATAGGAGGCTTCTGCCCTGTAAGTAGGTTTTCTTCCGTGTGCCCAGCAGCTTGCCACAGCAGCCCAACCAGCCTGCCCACTTTTGTTGCAAACCTCCTAACTTGTTCAGACCTCGGCTGAACCTTCTGTCTCAGCTAAACATGGGCTCTCAGTCCTGCACTGGCACATGTCTCACAGAGAGGCCATGACCAAGCTCTGCCCAGCAGAGGTAGATGAACCTGGTTGGGTAAGGTTTCTATTCAGGATCAGGCCTGATTAAATAAGGCACTGTGCCTATAGAGAGGACAGTGTATGGTGACTCTGGTTTGGGGCTGGCTCAGGAAGAAGAAAGGATCCCAGGCAGCATTATGGAGTAAATGGCAGTGCTAGAAGTGCCCATCTAGACCCCTGGCCTGGGCATGAGGCACACAAACTTACTTCCTAAGCCCCTGATGACTCTGTTGCTGGCTCTTCTTAACTGATGACTTTGACTTGCTTGAGTTATCTTGATGACAGCACTACCCCCTCTGGTGTCTACTGCATGGCCGATACTAAATTCAGAGGTGCAGGGCAGAACAGCAGGCCAACCTGGAGCATAGCTTGCAGAATAGCCATCCTTTTTATTGCCAAGGAATGTAAGGAATGGCTCACTGCAGCTTTATAACTGTCAGGTGTCACTGCAAGTCCACCACAGCCGTTACAAACCCGGGTAAGCTTGGATTCAAACCCACTGGAAAGCTGATGGGTGGATGGCGCCACCGCAATGTCAATAAATATTCCCTCCACACACACTGGCTATGTGATGTAACTTTCCCTTACCACAGCTTTCTCATGTGGGAGAAGGAGGGAGGGAATGAATAGCATTGCCACGTAGAGCCAGGAGAGGTGGTGGGGGCTTGTTTTCACCCGTGTGCTGCTGGCGGTCGGGGCGTGAGAGAGTAAGTGTGCTCAGGACCCCAGTAAAGGTGTTAAAGGGGGTTTATGGGAGGGGTGGGAGGATGAGTGTGCGGATGTGTAAGGGGTGTGAGAATGAGTGCATGGGACTGGGTGACTATGTAGGAGCATAGGAGAACGAGTGTGTAAATGAGGGGCAGCCATACACGTGGGAGTATTGTGAGGTGCATGAGAGTATGTGTAGCTGTGTGTATGAGAGTTGTGGGGGCACTGGGTATGTGACAGTGAGGGAGGCAGAGGGGAAGAGAAGTAAGTGGAATGAGTAAGGCATCTGGAAGTGGTCTGCAGCTCAGAGGTGACTGCGGGGAGGCAGGGAGGCACCTGTACCAGAATAATCTGTTGTTTACTTTTTAGTCACCTGTTTTTCATCATAGTTATAGAAAGGCAGATATTCATTTGTTGTAGGTTCTAAAACTATTTTGATAAAGGAAGAAAGAAAAGATAGTAAAGTACCTCAAAACATTGCTACAGTTATCTCTAAGAAGTGTACTTTTGTTTATCTTTTGGGCATCTCTGTAGGTTTCCTGCTTCACTTGCGCTTGCGGTATAAAATTAGAAAGGGTGTTGTGAGAAAAATGGCAATTCTGTCATACAGCTATGGTGTCAGGTCACCAATACACAGAAGACACCGCTGGACAGAGCCCGACCCAGCCAGCTGGGAGGCTGTCCAGTGTTGTGTCCTCTAGCTAAGGCCCCTGCCCACCTGACCCCTCACACATCCTGGTGGCATTGGTGACTTAGGGCAGCGGCAAGCCATCATATAGCCCTAGACCCCAGTCTGTTCAACACTGGCCACTGGCCATAGGACCAGACCCTGCACTTCCTCATTTGTAGAGTGAGCTGCTTATCCTAATGCCTCCCGTACCTTCTAATGCCAACCATCTGCTCTTGTCATCCCCCAGGCCCCGCAGGGTGGAGCCTGTGTGTTCTGGCCTACAGGCCCAGATCCTCCGCTGCTACCGTGACCATCTGCATGAGGTACTTCTGTGTTCGGACCTGGTCAAGGCATACCAGCACTGTGTGAGCACTGCCCGCAAGGTGAGGTCACCCCCTTAGTGTGCGAGCATGGGACAATCTGTGCCTGGGCCCCATCATTTAGATGTCCCATCTGCCACCTGGCTCAGAGCCATGCCTTACTACTCTTAGGACCTCAGACATGTCCCTGGGAGCTCTGCCTCTACCTGACTGAGCTTAGAAGTCTGTCTATTTTTCTGGAGCTGGGAGCAAACTTCTCGCATGTCAGCATGGGGGCTGAGAGAAGGGCTACCCTGCTATACCTCCAGCTTTCCTCAGCAGCGTCTCTAAGCCCTGCTCCATCCACCCTGTGTCAGTGGCCACTTTCAGTCCCTGTCCCCCATTAATATATCCCACCCGTGTATCTTCTCATTGCACTGAATAAAACATGGAAATGTGATGATGGTGATAGACAAATTGCAGGAAACTCCCATGTACCTCCGTCACTACACGTGCCTAAAGGAGGATTGGGACCCTCTAGGCTCAGCCTCTCCTTCCTGGCCCTACACTTAATGTGCCTGGAAAGCAAATCCTCTGTGAGCTCCTGGATACATCAGAGACCAGGTCGGCCCCCGAGCCCCCTCTAAACCATGACACAGTGTAGAGGCCTCGGCACCAGACTTGCAGGGCTCCCTGTCACTAAGGTGCACTAACTGGAAAAACTCAGTGTGCTCTGTCAGCTCACTGAACATGGTCCCTGGCTAAGGTGAGATAGGAGTGAAGGACTCTCAGAAAAGATTAGCTTCCAAAAGCACTTAGATGACAGAGGCATTTCTGGGACAGCTCAGGATACCTGAGGGCCGCCCCCCAGGTACAAAGCTGTCTACCTGCCCGTAGGTATGCAGAGCTCCCCATAGCATGGACCTGATTACACAGACACTTTCCCAGTAGCTCTCTTAGAAAACCCCTAGTTGTTAAACTGCAGAACAGGGAGGTCCTTGCTTATGCAGAGCAGAAGTGGGCGAGGCTGCCCTATACCAGGGTGGGGCCAGGCATGCCACTGTG
The DNA here is from genome assembly GCF_018167655.1 of Microtus oregoni. NCBI lineage: Eukaryota > Metazoa > Chordata > Mammalia > Rodentia > Cricetidae > Microtus > Microtus oregoni. The sequence continues at coordinate 30,701,252 of NW_024543061.1, read as the reverse complement.
AGACAGGAACTGGGCCTCTGGAGATAAAAAGGTGGTGCTGACTATTACTGCTGCAGAATGTGTTAAGTAAAGGTCCTTTGTCCTCCTGCGCAATGAGGAGAAAGACCCAGTCCAGGGCCCAGGCCGTCTAACTGACTAGTAGCCAGTCATGCTCCTGGGGAACCACTGTCCCATGCAGTCTGAAGCAGCCTGGAAAGCATGGGCTGAGGCCTCTTGCACCCCTTACTTGGGCCATCTTTGGGGCAGGAGAGGGCTCAGCTGAACTCTGGCTATTCTCTTTGAAGGGCTAAGGAGCAGCATCTTTCCTGGAGCCTTGAAGAAGGGACCCATCATGAGACCACAGACCCCAGGCCATGGTCTCTGTACCCTGAAGTTCCCAGCTGGGCAGCCATATGCCTCTGAGCATGGGGCCACCATGCTTGAGAAACAGTATGTGCTACTGACCGAAAATAAATAAAGCAGATGTCTTTGTTTGCAGTCATTCACTCACTGGCACCCAGTCACTTCTGTTGACTCTGTGTCCAGCCTTCTGTTGGTCACCAATGACACAGAGCCTCATAGGACAGACTGCTTCTCTGGGGGAATACTAGGCCTGGAAGGGGGACAATATGAAAACTCATAACTCCGTGACTGCACAAAAGCTACCACAGAACAGGTATGAGAAGAAATAAAGGATTTTTTTCCCTTGGGATGGTGCTAGCTTCCAGAAGATCTTCTGTTTGCTCTCAGGAAGGCTGGTGGGTAATTGCAGGACAGAACAGAGCTGGGAAGGGTAGTCTCCAGGTGGTTAGAGGCAAGGTGGTCTTTAGCTCTGAGGGAGCAGTGGGCATGAGAGGAAAGGAAGTTGGGGGAGGGGCAGCAGGGCTGGGGAAGCCAGGCCTTGAGCAGGGGGCATTGCTGATGAAGTGCCTAGAGCCGGGTCATTCTGCTCCACAGAAGAAGGCAGAGAGCACTGGGGTATGCTCAGCCCAGGATGGTGAGGCTCAGAGCAGATCTGAATATGAAATGGTAAGAAAGGGCAGTCACTTTCCAGTCTCTGACATGGTGTGGGTGGCACCACTGTGGTACAAATGTGAGGACTGAGATGGCGGGTCTAAACACTGGCCTTCCAGCTGCTAGCCTTCCCCTTGAGTGCACATCAAGCAGCAGGACCACACTGTGGTCTGCATCACATCAGGGCAGGGGTTAGGGCGACCTTGTGTTTCCTGTTCAGGTTTGCTCAGGGGGACCCTGAGCCATCTGGAGCTAAGTGCCCAGACTCGGGCTTTGCAGCACAGACATCTCTGCTCTTCCCTGTACATAGGGAAGCTAAAGGGTGCCCTGGCCTGAGTCCTGCAGGGAAGGAAGGACCTGCTGGTATGAGAGGGGTCACAGGTCACATGACTTATTGACCTTAAGTGACACCAGAGCTACCCTCCATCTAGGAACAATGAGCCTTTCTGAGCCTCCCCCAGAGACCTGGCCACTAGACATTGGCTGTCTTGGAAATCCCACAGCAGTAACTTGCAGACATCCCTCCTACTCTGCAAGCTCAGTTGGGCTCCAGGGCTGGGCAGCAGACACTGCCAGGTGTGTGCGCACCTGGGAACTAGACTGTACAAGCCTGTGCCAGCTCAGTCTGCTGGGAAACAGACCACCCCCAGATCTGGCATAAATGGCACCATCATATGTGGCTTCTAGCACTGCTGAGCAAAGCTTCTATCCTGGTCCTTTCAGCTTCTCTGTGCCTTTCTTGCTCGCAGGTCTGTAGACATTGGTAGGTCAGCAGACCGCCAATGACCCCTAGGAGCTCCTTCTTCCTCCCCTGCCCAGCACCTACCAGGCCACACAGCTTCCTCCAAGTATCCCACTGCAGGCCAGCACTGGTCTCCGGCTCAAGCCAACTGAGCTCCAGGAGCCCCTGCAAACACACACACTCATCCTGGCCTACAGCCTCTAGTCCAGGTGCCCTGGTAGCACTGCTGGCTACCTTGGCCTCAGAGCTCTCTAGAACCACATTCTTCTCCGGGAAGCCCTGACCAGCCTCCACTGGGGCCTGTCTAAGGAGGCCCTGGAGATAGAAGACAGGAGCAGCTTGACAAGACACCTCACTGACCATAGTCAGGCTTTCCCAGACTATGAAGCTTCAAGGGTCTTGGGACCAAACAACAGAGCTCAATAGCTGATTTGGGACAGCCTAGGGGACTCCACTCTCCAGCAAAGGTCAGGGCAGTGTAGGAGCACAAGGCCCCAGAGCTATGTAGTGTTCTGCAGGATGCCTGACCCTCCTGTGCCCTATACCCAGAGTCTCAGCCTAGCTGCCTGGCCACTCTGCCTTTCCTCTCCCTCAGTGCCAGCTACAGAATCACAGCAGATAGGAAGGTCTTAATTGGCTCTCACTTGTCATTCTAAAGCTGGGAGATGCCTCATTCTATGAAATGATGAGTGTCCAGGAGCCAAACAAAGGAAGCTGACTTGGTGGAAAGTGCTGGGGAAGGCAGAAATGCAATGCAGGAGATTAGCCATTTCAGTTATCCCCTATAGAGGAAGCACAGAGGGGCACAGTGCAGGGAACTCTCCCTTGTGATTGGCCACCGTGGGGGCTCCAGTTCTTGGAAAACTGGTCCATTCAGAGTTCAGCTTGAGGACTTGGCACCTAGGAGGAGCAGCTTCATGCTAGAAAAGTCTTGTCTGCTAGGGCCCCTATAGAGGCTAATCTGAAAGATGGCCATCTGAGAATTGTAACAGTGCTCTCAGCTCCAGCATAGCATCTCCCCACCCGCCCCCCCACACACACCTTCACCCCTTTCTGCTCTTCACTAGCTGATGCTTAGTCCTGAGAGCAGGTTGTACTGCTCCAACTACAAGTGAGCCTGACTCCTCCCGCCACCTCCCAGGAACTCAGGGCACTCCTCCCAAGCCTCTGCCTTCCCTTCCCACTGTACCCCCAAGAATCCCTCATTGCAGCAGAACTTCAGGGAAATATTTCCACTAAGCCTCTGCCTCCACCTCCCAGTGGCACCCAACAAAGCTAGCTCATCCAGACAGGTCCTTGAGTTTCTGCAGCTCCTGGGGCTGGGGTGGGTGGGCCAGGACTGAGGGGTGGACAACTGCCCATCACTGGAGTCTCCAGCATCTGCTGTACCTTAATCTCCGGGATGCTCTTGTCTCCAACTCAGGGCAGCGAAGTGAGCATGTGGTTACCAGTGAGGCCTCAGCCCTGGGGACTTCAGCTCAGAAAGTCCCTGAGCTTCAGTTTCTTCATCTATAGAACAGCTAAAGCAATGTCCAGGGTTTCTAGCAATGTCTCTGGCCTGCTCTGTTTTCTTTGACAAACAGCTGAAGTTTGCTAAGGAACCCCCCACTCCCCCACCCCAGCCAGCAGCACCTCTCCCTTCCTCCCACAGAGGAAGAGGGTACTGAATAGTAGAGCCCAGGGAAGCACACAGCACACGGCGTGTGGTCAGAGAGAACCTAGAGGAGCCAGGTCTGACGTGAACACAGCTAGCTGTTGCCTTTTTACAGGTGCGTTGGTAGCAGGTTTTCTGTCCTTCTCAGCAGAGTCCCCAGGAAAGAGCACAACTGTAGAAAATCCTGTCACAGTACCATCACACCCCTTTCTCCTGAGCCAGCCTGAGCTGTCAGGCTGGAGGGGGCACCAGCTAATACTGTATGAAAAGATGAGACCACACTGTCTTCCACGGGCACCCAAGGAGCACTTTGACTCAGTTGTCGTCAAGTCTGAGGTGCTAGTCCTGGGAGGGAAGGTTTCTGGGCCTATTTGGGCCAGGCCAGCTGAGAGGTGAGCTGTCACCTCACCCGGGCATCCTACTCAGCCTTAGAGGCTGGCAGCTGACCATAGCCCTGTGTTCCCACCCCATACACTGCACAGAGGCCAGTGCTGGCAGGCTCTTTACCCTCATCACTAGAGCAGGTAGAAGCCAGGCCTGTACCCCAACCTTTGTACCCCAAAAGAATGAGGGTATGTTAACTGACACCATCAGATTCCAGGTCTCTGCTTGTTCCCCATGGGTGTGATTGGGTGAGGAGAGAGTGACTGACTGCTCATGGCACTTTCCTCTTGGGCCACCAAGGTTGTGTGCACATGGTGCAGATGGTATGTGCAAAGGTTCCCAAGTATGAAAGTGTGGTTGCCCACGTGTCCATTTCTGCCTGGGCATAAAGGAGTATGCAAATGCTAGAGTTCTGTGTTCACGTGGGCAGGGGTATGTGCTTGTGTGTGTGTGTCTGTCTTTGGTGTATGCTTCCCTGTATGTGCTTCTGTATGCCTAGGTCTGTGCATCCGCACACAGGTGGCCAGCCTCCCTCAGCACACCTGCTGATTAATAATAAGGCTGTCCCCAGCCTGGACCTCATCCCATTTCCATGACTTCTGCAATACCAAAGGCAAGCTTCTCTTTAGAAAGTGTGTGTGTTTGTGTGTGTGTGTGTGTGAGGGGGGGGGGATGTGCAGGGGGAGGAGAGAAAGAGAGGTTGGTACATGGTACATTTCTGTGTACAACTTGGTACCTCTATTACCTTGCCTGGAAGAGGGGTGTGTCAGTGTGCATCTCAAGAATGTCCTGGAGCAGTGCTGGTAATTCCTACTGCTGAGGAGCAATTCAGTGTGTCATTCTCTCAGTTCAAGCAGGAAAGCAGAGAAAGCCATGGTTATTGAGGCCAGAGGGAACAGAAGGTAGGGAGCTGATCACAGAGGAGACAGAAGAGCAGAAACCTCAGCTGGGTGTTGTGATAAACTCTAGATGAGCCGCAGCAGGAAGCGCCTGGCCCACTATGGCTAGAGAGACACAAGGAGAAAGGATTGCTGACGCCATGGGGGCGGGATTGGGGGTACTGCTCAGGAAGCTAGAGGCACAGCTTTAGAGGGGGGGCTGCCTGTGGGGGGGAGAAGGAGCAGTCCCCTGCTTGGTGTGCTTTATCCCATCATTGTGCCTCCCAGAGCTGGACACAGCAGGGAGCCAGAGGCTCAGGCAGCTGGGGAAGCTGTGGCTGCCCCTGCTGAGAAGAAAGGGTCTTAGTAACGGTGGTGCCGCCGTGTGGGTGCACAGCAGCTGCTCACTGATCTGTGGTGGCATGTGTGCCTGTGATGTGTTCGTGATGGCCATGAACAGTGGGTGTCAGAGCAGGTATGGACTTGGACCTGTGTGTTTTATACTCTTGTCTTGGCAGGTAGTGGACATCTGGCAGAGAATGATACCAACAGCCAAATCTAGCACTTAGCAGACTTTAAACAGGAACCAGATCAGTGCGTGTTTGCTTACAGCCTTACACAGCAATATGGGGTAATTACTGCTCTAATCATCCTCACAGATGAGGACAGTATGGCACAGAGAATATTAGCAACTTGCCAAGATCACACAGGAAGATCCAGAGACAGGACTCAGAGCAGCCTGGCCCTCAACCCCTGCCCTCAGACTAACACTGCACCTTCTATTGGCGATGGGCCCCGGCTGTGCCAGGGACAGAGCTACCCTAGAGGTAGCTGATCTTAGAATGCCCTTGCCTGTTCCTGGCTACCCAGAGAGTGTCCCTAGCACAAGTCCAGTGTTGGCTATAGAGGCTATATGACTACAGCATTTCTCCCTACATGGCATTACTGGCCTGGAGAGTTCCATGACAGTGAATCAGGTGTGAGCCCAATGTCAGCAGCGAGGTGGCCTTGAGACCATTCTTGGAAATTGGGACAGACTAGTTCTGCCCCATATAATCCTTCCACTGTCACCCTCAGTAAGCATACCCAGAATTAGTGCATGGGACTGCAAGAGGACAGTACCCGTACAAAGCAGTATGGTCACTATGACTTCCTAGGAGAGTGTGTTGGGTGAAATGCATAAATCTTTGTCTTTTAAAATACAGGAACCCGGGGTTGGGAAGATGGCTCAGTGGTTAAAAGGACTTGGATTTGATTCCCAGCACCCACATGGTAACTCACAACCTTCTGTAACTCCAGGCTCGAAATCGCACACATTCTAGCCTTCACTGGTACCAGGCACAAAGAGACATACATGGATGCAACACACACATTTGACTAAATAAAATGCACAATCCCACAAAGCATAGTGGTACATAGTTGTAATCCTGGCTACTCGGGAGGCTAAGACAAGAAGATTGCAAGTTTGAGACCAATCTGGACAACTTAATTAACAAGACAAGACTGTCTCAGAAATGAAACATTCAAAAGGGCTGGGGATGTTGCTCAGTGGTAGAACACTTCCCTAGCAGCCAGGCTCTGAGTCCTAAACTGAAAACGGAGTTTCCAAGATCACAAAAAGCAAGCAAACAAAAGCATTCTGTGTTCTGTTTACAGGACCCATCACCCTAGTTCTGAGGGCACAGAGTGATTGAAAAGAAAGGGATAGAGAAGGATATGCCTGCAGCTGCCTCCAGGAGAGCAGAGAAGGCTGTAACACGAGAAAGAGGATATTTCCAGACTGAATCTTACAAAGGGACAATGTAAACGGACATGAGGGGACAGTTTACAGTAACCCTTACATACCTTGCACAAAAGCTGCAAAATATACGAGGCCAGGTTTGCAGAATGGACTGAAGAAGCCCACACTGGCATTCACAGATTCAAAGTTTGCATACCTGATGCCCTGTGGTTCTCAGAACTGGTGCTAGAAATAAGGTGTGTGTGTGTGTGTGTGTGGACATGCGTGCATGCATGTATGTATGTGTGTGTGTTTGTGTATTTGTGTTTTCAACATGGGTACATAACAGAGCATTGATCCAGGTATGTGGTGTAAAGACCTGATAGACCAGCCCAAGTCAGCTCTTCCACTGGCCATGAGCAGCTCTTGCACCACCTACCCTCCCTTTGTATCTAGGAATACAACCTGCCAGTGGAAGGGACAGTGTCCCCTACGGTGCTCTTCCAAGACTTGCCACTGTGTGCTGCTGGTAGCCCTGCACTGAGTCCTCCCTCCAGGAAGGATGGGCTGAGGACCTGATCCTGCATCTGATTAGGAGTGGGGAGGACTCAGGCTGGCTTTTGTGCCCAGCCTGGGGTGACTTGAAAAGTTGTCCATGAAGGGCTGAGCAAGGCCAGTGGAGACTGGGTGGCAGCCTTGCTTCTCCCTCTGCCTCTCCTGTCTGCTCTGGCTGGCACAAGGTTTCTCTGGCAAGCAACCAGCAGGCTCCTCCTTGCTTCCACATCTCTGCACAGGGGACAAGTGGCTCAATGTAGTCACTGTTTCCTGGGTACTATCAAGGCAGGATCACACCCAGTCCATTTCTCATGTGGTCAGAGGCCAGCAAAAGAGATGGGTGTCTGGGTGTCTAGGGTTAGGTTATGGCCAAGTCCATCATGGGAGAGCCTGTGAGCTCAGAGCCTGGGTGCTCCAACTCCAGGATCAAAAAACTGGGAATAGAAAGGAAATAAAATGTTGAAGTCAGGGCTAACCCCGAACTGATTCAGTGAAGTAAGTAACTGGCAAAGGACTGGACAGTCTGCATGCCTGTGGGTGGGGAACATGAGACCGTGATCAACCCAAAAGCAAAGCCACATCCAGCAAGAGTGTGAGGCACTTCCTGTGTGGTACAGAAATGAATGTGGACCTCTTGGAATTTAAAAAAAAAAATCTTACCAGGACACAGATATGTGCACATTTAGAGAGAAAGACGCAGTTCACAGAGCATGCTATCGATTCTTCCTTGGAAGATAGGATGATAGCCGTGTGCGTAATTAACACTGTTTTCTAATCTTCTAAACTAGCCTCATCTACTTTATTTATTTATTTTGAGATAGGGTCTCACGTATCTCAGACTGTCCCCAAACTTGACTGTGTAGCCAGGGGTGACCTTGAATTCTTGATCGCCCTGCTCCCCAAGTACTGAGATCAGAGGCCTGCACTACCACACCCAGTTTATTTAATACTTTGGTATCATGCCCAGAACTGCATGCTAGGAAGGCCTCTACCAACTGAGCTCTCCTTCAACCGAAGCTGGGCAGTGGGGACTGGGGGTGGGGTTGGCCCTTGACAGCCTGAGGTCACAAGGCAGCCTCTTCCCTCTGCATATCTGGGCCCTTGCTCCTGTTACCAAGATCAGCGTTGTTCTAAGCCTAGACAGTTTGAGCCTCCTTGAACAGCAAGGTCCTTCTTTCTACCTTCTAAGCAGAGACCAGCAGAGAGGCAGGGTCTGGGGTATTAGATCCCCGCGGGAGGACTGGGCAGGTCTTTCTGCACTCACCAGACAGCTATAGAAACCATCTTGGTGTCCTTCACAGTCACAGTTAGGCACTTGCTTAAGACATCACAGAGTAAAACCAGGGGAGGCTATCCTTGAGTGTGGAGATCAGTGGGAACACAGGGAACATAGGGGAAACTCTAGTGGGGTCATGGAGTGCCCAAGGCTGACTCTAGCTCTCTAACTTTGCCCTCTTCTCCTGGTTCCCTCGGCAGACCCAGACCAGCCTGGCATCACCCTAGGTCTGGGGCCAGGAGGACCAAAGCAGTTCACTCTGAAGGAAGCACATTCCCACTTTACATGAAAACCTGCCTCATTAAATTTAATGTGCCGGTTATTCCTGTTAAATAAACATCAACTAATTATGAAAAACATATTTGCTAAAGTTTGACTATGGAACGTATGAACCAATTACATGGTTATTCAGCCTCAAAACACACTTGGTAATGAGTTGGGTTTTAAACCAGCAGCAGGTAGGGATGGCTGAGTCTGGACCCAGGGAGCTCCTCTCCACCCTTGCCTGCTTCCTCCCCAGAGAATAGGAGCCTGAAGAATGCCCACGTTCTGGAGAGTCAGGGTCTGGGCATACTGGGACCATATGTCAACCAGACTCCTTCGGCATGAGCAGAAGACCCTAACCACCAGCCAACTTAAACAAAAATGTGAGTTATTGAGATGTTCAGAAGGAAGCCTCAGGCATGGCTTAATCTAGGGGCTGAAACTCTTTTCTCTTCTGACTCAGCTGTCTTTCTATGTTGTCTTTATTCTTGGACACTGTGAGGTGTCCCAGCAAGTCTCACTTTATCCTTATAAAGTTCCTTTCCCCTGGATTTGCAGTTTGGGATTCAAGATCATTTTTTTAAAGCACCTCACAGCTATATGTCTAACAGCAGGAAACTCAAGTGTTTCATAAACATGGAAGAGAGGCATGGATGGTGCAGCTTTGGGGGAGCTCTACATGTATGAGGCTCTGAGTTTCACACCCCCCATTGTGTGAAGTTGGGGTAAAGCTCAAGTGATGACGTCTTTCTTCAGGAATGCAAAATAAAACCACCCAAAAGTCCTACATACCCAGCCAAGGCAGAAATGATAGCAAACAGCCTCCTGGAGGCTCCCTGCTACTGCAGTGGTGTAGAAGGCTTGATGGTTTTGTTTGTTCTCTGTTTGGGGGGAGGAGTTGTTTTGTTTGATTTGGGTTTTGTTTTTGGTTTGTTGTTGTTTTTTTTTTTTTTTACGTGTGTGTATAGGTGTTTTGCCTGCGTATATGTCTGTGCACAATGTGTGTGCAGTGCCCGCAGAGGTCAGATGAGGGTGTAGGGTCACCTGAGATTAGAGCTACAAGAAGTAGTGAGCCAACATGTGGATGCTGGAAACTGAACCCCAGTCCTCTGGAAGAACCAGCAGTGCTCTTCACCAGCTGGTGGTTTCTTAAGGTGCTAGGACGCCCCGTTTCTCTGCTGGTTGGCACTCAAGAGAATGACCCTTTTTGTCCTCTCTGCCCATACAGAATGTCACATAGATTTATTTACAGAAGTCAAGAATTTAGAGCAATCCTACCTGTGTTCCTAGGACGTCACACTGCACAGTGAGCAGCTAGAACTACCCAGTCCTGTGAGAGAGAAACCTGCACAGAACCCACTGCTGTGTTTGCTTTCTTTCAAGATAGTGTGCATATATGTGTGCATGTACATGCATGTAAATTCCCACATAGGTCACAGGTATTGGATCTCTTTGGAGCTGGAGTTACAGATCGTTACAAGCCACCGGGCATGGATACTGGGACCAAATTTCAGTCCTCTGGAAGATCTATACGTACTCTTTAACAGCTGAACCATCTCTCCAACCCATGCATTTGCTTGTTTTTTGTTGTTGTTGTTGTTTTGTTTTTCTCCCCAACAGGACCACAAACCTGGACTGACCCAGCACACATCTCATCAGTCTGGGTTAGTTCCAGGCCCAGCCAGCTGGGCCATCAGTTGCAGGCTGCAGTGCAGGCATGTCCAGGCTGTTCCTCAGTAGCAAGTGCGTGCACCTGGCTACTACCAGCTTCCCTTGCAGCTGTCTTTTTGCTGCTGTTGGACCCAGCTCCTGGAGGCCACCAACTGTCCTGTGACCCTCACTTTCATAAGGCTGTCTCTTACCTTGCATGGCATATCACAGAGGATCCCTGCCCCTTTGCCCTGTCTATCCATTAGAAGCTAGTCACAAACCTAAAAAGAGGCAAAGATGGGGCATAGTACTGAGGGAAACAGATGCAAGACTACAGAACTCATGCTGACATGGACACAGGGATGGCAGGGAGCAACAGAAAAGTCACCCTGGATACCTTCACATTCTTTGTCATCTCTACTTCCACCCTAGATGCGGAGCAAGTGAATGGTGCCGTGCTAGTAGGAATGGGGGACTTTCATATATGTGTGTAACCATAAAATGGTGTGGTGCTGTCTGTTCAAACCTGTGCACTTTGTGTAAATGAAGAGGAGGAGGGGGATGTAGGAGTGGGAGAGTAAATGGGGGAGGGAGGGAAATCTCCATCTCCAGGAACACCTGAGGAATTAACACTCAACTTTTTGCTAAGAGGAAAGACAAAACACACATGAAAGCTTCTGAGCAGCAGATTGTGCCTGCCCAGGACTGAAGATGCCCCAGGCTGGCTATGTGAGCCCAGGCTGCCTTGAGTTCTCACCTGCCACCCCGAGTGGGGCTTGAAGACAGGCTTCTCCTTGTGTTTCATTTTCTGTACTGCTTGAGTAAAAAGAAAAGAGCACCTGTTGTAACCACTGAAACACTGTTGTTTTAACCAAAGGTGACTGATTGAAAGCCCTGGGTTCTGGAGTTGTCACCATGCTGCCCCACACAGAGTACAGTTGAGAGGTACATGCATAGTAGTTTCAGGCTAAGGAAAGTTCTTTTATTTCCTAAACTGTGGTTGTAAGGAAGGGCCATTTGGGTGATTCTATTGCATCAGAGCCATGTGAGAAAGATGTTCTGAGCACACCTGAGAATAAAGGTAAGGTGGAGCCAAAAATGAATCCAGGCGTGCCTGAAGCTCAGTGTCCTTGGGCCCTTCAGCGTGAGTCTGCAGTTATCTGTGGGAAGAAGCAAAACCAGGTTTCCACAAGGATGGATGTCGGCCAGCCCAGCCTGTGAGATCCTGCCCATTGCTGATATCTGGGGCCCATTCTGACTAGCTATTAAATATTTGGAATGTCATTTTAGAGCCTGCTCCTTGAGTCAGAATATGTTGATACTCAGGAAGGGTTTTTAGGGCATGGAATGTGGGTCTATGGAGTGTGTGCTGTCTTCGAGCTCTTCTGGACCAGTTCCCCGACACTGTGGCCAGTGCCCAAGAAGGACAGACTGAGGAGCTACATAAGAGCCAATGATTCTGGTGCCTCATACATTCCCTGTGGATCTTAACCCATGCCGAGGAATGTCAGGACCTATGACAGACGCCTCTGTTTTTGAGCTAGTGCCAGCAGAAGCCAAAAAGCACAAGCTGCTGGCGTTCAGTTCAGGCCATTCTGGCCCAAATAGAGGCCTGGGGAGGCTGAAGCCATGGCTAAGCTCAGCAGGGTGACCTCGTGGAGTGAAATCCTTCCAGAATAGGGTGACCACAGAGCACAGCACATGGTGTCAGGGAAATCCTGAGGGTAGCAGGGACAGAGCAAGGGTTTGGGGTAGAGCCAGCTATAGAGAGAAGGCGCCTCTATTGCACAGCCCGTTCTGTCACTAGCTCTTTGGGTTTGGTGCTTGGCCATACAGTGCAACTTGCTCTGTGTCCTGAAGCATGCCACATGCCTCATGATGATCCATACTCACACACCCCCCTTTTCACTGTTGGTCACAAAGCCTGTGAGTCTTTCCCTTTTGCCGTGCTCTTCCAATCTGTCCATTGCCCATGAGCCTCCAAAAGACCCTGAGGTATCTGCCTGTGTGTCTGCTTGCTGTTTCCAAGGGAAATCATAACTTCCCTGGGCCATTCCTGGAATGGGGGCTTCCTTGGAGAGTTGATGCACAGGGAAGAGAAGGTTACAGGACTACCTGGAAAGGCTCCCTGGATACCTTCCTTTCCTTTGTCATCTCTGCTCCCACCCTAGACTTGGAGCAAGTGAATAGATAGTGACAGGGGCCACAGTCACTGGGGCACTCCAAGTCCCTATAATAGCTTCAGAGGGTGGACCCTGGAAGCCCTGTGACAGCCCTGTCCAAGAGGCAACACTTGCACCAAGCTGGAAAAGAGTCAAAGCAATAACCAAGGAACTTTCTAAAACTTATTTTGAAATGATAACAATTAAAGGCTTAACAGGAAGTTGGAAAGAGCAGAAGGACTCTTATGTTCACTTCACCATTGTCCCCAGTGGTCACATCTTATATGACACCTTATTGAGACAAGGGCATTGATTCTGGTGTCAGCAAGTTATTTGTCATGTGGCACCATGTCGAGAGATGCGCATGCATCTTCTGGTCCTGTTTCCCTTTTCTTTTAAAGCCACCAGGATTCAAAGGGGTCCTACAATTGATATCCTCTAGTCTTAGTGCCCTCACAGACCCTGCCCTAGACACCATAGGAGAGCTTCTGCCCCTTAAAATCCCACAGGGGGATTAACCTTTTATATACAAACTTTAGGGACCCTAACTCAACCATGGCCAAACCAGAGTGCCCTGATAACCTCCAGCTTATCCTCCATCTCTGTAATGCTTTCATCCCCAAATTATTAGACAAATGGAATCATGCCGTTTATTTTCTGTAACTACTGATAATATGGCTGCCTGCCATTTTAATTTTTGCTTTGCTTCCAGCTTGTTTGGTTTTCTTTTTCCTGTTTAGTATTTACTTTTGGATTCCCTGCCTTATTTTTAGTATCTGTGCAGGTTTATGTGGTTAGTGAGTATTACATCATTTATCGGGACATCAGACAATGTCTAAATTTAGATACTCTACAGATGTCTGTTGCATTTACCTGTCCTCTTTCTCTTACTATTTTCCTTGCTGCCAAAATTCTTTTTTTTTTATCATTTTCTTTCTGCTATATCATGGCTTTCTTTAGCTACAAGGAGTGTGCACATATATGGACTGAAAAGTCTGCTGTTGAACACCTTTTGTTTCCATGTATGTCCCTGAAGGATAGTTTCACTGGGTATAAAAAATATAGAAAAACCATGTTTTTATAGCATTTGATAGTGTTCTGAATCTTTATGGACTCAAAAATTTCTAATGAGAAATCTGTGTTATTTGAATTTCTTTCCTCCCTAGTGAAAGTGGTATTTCTCTATAACTGCTTTCAATATTTTTTTTTAAGTTTTTGCAAGTGTGATGCATCTTAGTGTGGATTTCTTTAGATTTTGCTATTTGGGGTTCATTCAGCTTCTTGAATCTTTAAGGCTATTGCTTTTGCCTGAGTTTACAATTTCCAGTCATTATTCCTTTGGATATTTTCCCAGCTTCCCACTTTTTTTTCTCCTTCTGACACTTGGATAACATGAATGTTACATGTTGTTTTATCCCAGGAGGCTTGATCTGTTCCCCTCCCCACATAAACTATTTTCCCTCTGCTTTTTAGACTAGATAGTTTTTACTCGTCTGTCTTCAGGCTCAATAGATTGTTCTTCTGTTCCCTCGCTTTTGTTTTTGTCTTTATATGATGTAGTTATTTCCTTAGTAAGAGTCCATATTTTCATTGTTTCATTCATGGTCATAATTGCTCATTCAGGCATCTTTTATGATGACTGTTTAACAATCATCAGCTCGTGCCAATACTGATGTCATCCCTGTTATGATACCTTTCATTGAATTTGAGATGGTCCTTGCTATGACAGGTGATCTTTTTATTGAAATAGAATTATATCATGTCTTCTCTCCCTTTCCTCCCTCCAGCACCTCCCAGCTGCCCTCCCTTGAGCCCTCCCAGTATCTCCCTCTGACTTTCAAGTTGACCTTCTCTTTATTATTGTTACATACATACAGACAGACATATGTATGTTTATGTATGTACAAATATATATAAATAGAACCTACTGAGTTTGTTTGTATGTATATGGTTTCAAGGCTCATCCAGTAATGAGGCTCATCCCTGGGAGAAGCTAAGCCTCCTCCTTCTGGCAGTCATTAGTTGCCTGTAGTTCTTTGTCTGTGTATCAGACCACTTTCCATGTTAACATATCTGTAGACATAATCATTGTTCCAAGAAACCTCCTTTCAAATAGTTGGTCAGGGTAGTCAAAGTAATTCCCCAAATAAAATAGATTATAGAGGTAGGCCGTGGTTGCCTCTTGGGTATCTTTATTTGGGTGTCTTTATTTTGTTTGGTTTATTTTATCAGCCCTTGAACACTTGGGGTTTGGCATGTGGAGACTCTGAATCTTGTTTCCTCCTTCTGTGTCATAGCTGACCTCTTTTGCCTGGCACCTATGGGCAGAGTGGCACTGCCCATCATTGTCTAGAGGAGACAGAAATCTAGCCTCTATACTTCCACCTAGCTATTTATAGCACAGAGGAAAAATTAATCACCAGCAAAGCCAGGAGACTCGTGTCTTGCTTCTCTGATACTTGGCGAAGGGCTCCCAAGTCTTAGAGTGGAGGTTTCTAGGGTAGCTAGAGAGGCTTTCCATCCTTGAGGCCATCATCAGAGCCACTGACTTGGAGAAAGTACCAAAGCCCATGACCACAGGAGATCCTGCATACCTGCCTTCCAGTTTTTTCATCAGCAACACCCCAGTGAGCCCAGACCCTGGTGAGCTGCTGTCACCTGCATCTATCTGTCAGCTGTGGGGAGGGCAGAACAGGATGGGCAGGCCGGGAGAGTGCTTGGGGCCAAGCAAGCCCTCTATCCGCAGCACCAGCTCCTAGCCTAGGTGCTTGTTCTCCTCCTTCCTTTAGAGTGCTGGACAATAGCCAAGACCAAACATGGGCCCATGAACACCTTCCACTGACTTCCTCCTGTTTCTGCCCACATTTACATTGACCCTTTCTGTCCAGGGAGCAGAATGGGTTTCCCAGAGTGAGAATGACTGCACCCAACCCCATGTCTGCTCACCAGGCGTCCCAGGATCTGAGGTGTAAAGACAAGCCAATGGCTGGGGAGCTCTTCTCTTACACACCTGCTCCATAGACATCAAGGAAACCAGAGGACCATGCCACAGGCTGGGGATGACTAGGTGTACAAAGTTCTGGCAGGAACAGTAGAGGGGTGTTGTCAGAGACTGGGGCTGGGCCCTGGTCTCCTTTAGGGACACAGAAATTACACAAGGGCTGGGAGGGCATATGGTGAGCCAGAGGAGTAAGCAGGCCAGCAGGTGGATGTATGAGTCCTCTATTCTGGGGAGCTGTACAAGTGCATGTTTTTTTAATATGTTTTCTATATACACAAGTGTTTCACATGTACGTATATGTGTCTCTCTGTGAGCTCACTTGTGTGTTCATGACTGCATATGTGGGTGCAAACAATACATGTGCACATGTATGTATATTTATATATACATATATGCATGTGTATGTATGCCTGAGTTTATGTGTGTGTGAGTGCATATGTGTACATTTGTATATATGCCTGAGTACATGTATGTATGCATAAGCATGAGTGCCATGTATGTGTCTGTGAGTACATGCATGTATGCATGTCTGATTGTATGCAAATATACCTATACATGTATAAATGTCTGTGATATGTGTGAGTGACATACATGTATGTATAGAGGATTATAAGTAGGAGGTACTCCACCAACTCTGTTTTGGCCCTCCTTGGATCATAGGTAGAAAGCTAACAACAGGCAGTGGGGTGGAAGCCAGAGACAGGAGAGGTCCACATCCTCCAGCCAAGAGATGGCAGGAGGGAAGAGGATGGAATGGGCAAAGAGGCACTGATGTGGGAACAGGCAGACTGGAATGATCGGCCTCCAGCTTTAACCTGGGCCTGGGAGAATGGGCCCTCTAGGGTGTCTGGGCTCTCCCTATTCTGTCCTCCTTACCTCTTATTCCTAATATAGGGTTGTCTGTAGGAAGGGAGAACCAGCTAAGCCATTTCTGTAGGGGGGTCTCTCACATGTGCAGAAATGGCCCTGAGACTGTTTAGGGCTAGCACATATAAAGGGGCCTTAAGAACTGGTCGGGCGCCCGGAACAGAACTTTGTTCCTGGGAGCCCTCCCCTCCTCTCCAGTTGCTGCTGTCTGTACTGCATCAGGCAGGGAAGTGACCCCCAAGGGGAAACCCAGAGGGAGAAGCCCTAGCAGTCACAGTCACGGCAGCTGTGCTGACTCACATCCCCTCCCTCAAGTGTGGTCAAGAGCCCTAAAGCTGCAGACCAGTTTCAATCCCAGCTTTTCTCTGGCCACTGGCTTTCTACTTTTGCTTCAGGGGACTTCTCGGCTCCCCACAAAACAAGACATAACTGAGGGACAGTGCAGTTGACAGGCCGAGGGATCTGAGGAAGCCACTAACCTAGACTAATCCAAAGCAACAGCCCCTTGCCATTTTTTATCCAGAAAAGGGCATGTAGAGGTGATCTGATTCTTTGATCCGTATATTCTGGATACATATCCATTGTCATTTGTATGGTACTGTAAGAGGTTTTTGAGATCCTGACTTGTCCTCGTATTGCTTCCTTTAGAGTGAACAGAAAATATTCATTTTAATGTAGCCAAATCGATCTATACTTTAATTCTTTCTTTGTCTTAGACTCCTGTTTAAGAAAGTTTTCTTGGGAGATGCCCCACTTGGGTACTGGGATCTGAACTCAGTCCTCATGATTGAGCACCCAACCCTCTTACCACTCAGTCGTTTCTCTCCACCCACCGCCACCACACCCCAAACCCTGTCCCATATAGTTTTCTCTGTCATACTCAGGCCTCCCATCACCTGAACCGGGTGACTGTGTATGACATTATTTGACATGAGATATGGACTCCTGAAGGATCCAACAGGGTAAAACAGTTGATTTCCAAAGTTCTTGATGTTCGTTAGTGAATAGACAGATGTTGCTGAGAAGGGGTGGAAAAGACACTGGAGACAGGGATTTAAGAGCAGCCTGTAGTAAAGTTCCTGGAAGAATTCTCAGGGTTGGGAAATGCAGGCTAAAGGGGCTGGTGAATGGCACCAGAGTTTATGGTTGTACTTTGGGGAGACAGGTACAGATGGAATTCCAAGGTAACCCCGAGCTGAGTTTTGACCACGCGCAGCCCCAGCTTTCTCAGAGAAGCTGGAGATGAGGACCTTCCTCCAAGCAGAAGCCAGTGTTTTCATGGGCATTGCTGATGGCAAAAGAGAAAGAGCCTTGAGTGCCTGCCAAGTGGAACTTTGGAAGACAGGTCTGCAAAGGAGACCAGGCAGGTGTGGGCAGAGGCAGCCAGCCTCTCGAGCCAAGGAGCAGAGGCAACTTGGGAAACAACTGGATGAGCACATCCCCAGGTTGGCAGTGGCCTTCACATTGTTTCCTCCCCAAAGTGCTGCAAGTAAGCTACGGAGTCTGTGAGGCAGGGAAAGCTGTGGAGTGGACAGCACAGTCAAACATAAAAAGCAGGCCATGTCAGCTCTGGACCAGGTGTGCCGCTGGGAAGCCCATGGGTTGAGCTGGACCTCTGGGCTGGGCTCCAGGCTCTGCTACCAACCAGCTAGGGAGTTTGGACAAATCATGTGGACTAGGCAGTCTCAGTCTACGCCATCCGTACAGCATAGCAGAGATTTTGTACCTTCAGCGTGGAGTGCCTGTGAGATCAGACGGCAAGTGTGAGAGAAGAGCCTCGCCACTATTCAGGGGTATGGAGAGCCATCTCCTCCTCAGCCTGGCAAAGTCAAAGCACAGCCTTTCCCACTGTTGCTGACCGTTCTCCACCATGCGGAGGGGTGGGGCTTCACTGGGGAAAACCAGTTTGCAGTGTCTGCTGAAGCTAAACACACACCTACCTAGGGCCCTGCTCTCCATGGTGGGGAATCCTAAGGCATCAACAGAGAGGAGGGTTAGCTGTCCAGGGTGGCCTACACCACACAGTGAGAGCAAAGACTGTCCTAGAGCCCCTTCTTTCCTCTCAGAGAGGATAGTGGGACCCCATTTCTATAACATCCCAAATAAGCCACACAAAAGAATATGTCATTCAGGGGGACAAATATAAATGGTCACACCCAGAGAAAAGCCAGGCAAGGATGAGCACAGGGAAAGAGGGTGATGGCTGCCTGGGAGAGAAAGAAGTAGGGACAACGGTCCTTACCGGGTAAGTGCACTGAGTCCCCCAGGCTGTGCCCCGCCAGCGCTTCCCCTCCCACGACCACCTTTTGTGGTTGCTCTGTTCCGTGTTGCACGCGCGGCTGCCTGCCTTGCTTTGGTCCAGCTGCCTTGCACCGGATTGCCTTCCCGAGAGAGAAAGGTTCTCTTTGCGCCCAAGACCCGGCGCACCCAGCTCTGCAGACCAGCCCCGCGCCCACGGTCCGCCTGGCACTGTCTCTCTCCTGCTGGGGTGGTCTTAACACGCCCCGCTGCAAGAACGCATACCGGACGGGTCAGTCATCCCTGAGCTTGGTTATCTTGGCACTCGCCACCGCCTGGGGCCTGCGAGGTGCAGTGCCCGTCCCACCTAACAGATTGGGCGCAAAAGCCAAGATGAGGACAAGTGCTTCCTCCAGCCTCAGTTTACCCTTTGGTGGACGAAAGCTCGGCTTCCAGCCCGTGCTCGTTATAGAGTGCACCAAGTCCTGGGACTACCCCAACCACCTCATGCACCCCCCTCCACCACCACCACCACCACCACACACACACACCAACCCAGAGTTTTAAGGCTGAGGTGACATCGCCCTTTGAAGGCAAGCGGTGGGGCCCGATGCGCGCGCTGTCGGCGCGGGGCCGAGCGCCCCCTGCAGGACATCGGGGGTCCCGCCCCGCCTCCCGGCCCCGCCCCCCGGCTTCGGTTGGCGCATGCGCGCGGCACAGCGCTCCGCGGGGCGGCGAGAGCGAGGCCGGTCCGCAGCCGCGCGGCGCTCAGCGCCCCATTCATGCTGGGCAGCGGCGACGCAGCCACGCAGCGGAGCGGAGCCCGGGCGCAGCGGCCTCGGCGGCCTGCGCGGCGTGGGCGGCCCCGCGGAGGGGCAAGCGGCAGGGCGCGGCGATGGCCGGCGGCGGGGCGCGCCCGGGGTTGTCGGGTGAGTCGGGGCGCAACTTTCCCCGCGGGCAGCGAGAGCCTCATCGCGGCCCGGGGTCCCGAGTGGCCGTGGGGGGCGCTGGCGGTGGCCAGGGGGTGTGCGCGGGGACTGCGGCGCGCGTGTCCGCGGCTGGCGTGTCCTGCGGCTCCGGCCGGGCGCCCGCGTGTGTCCGGGCGCGGTCTCCGCGAAAGGCTGCCGCGTCCCGGCGGGTCGCAACGCGTAAGGGCCCCTACGATCCGGGTGGCGCAATGTCTATGGTCGCAGTCGCGGCCCCCTCCTTCAGGCAGAATAGAAAGTTTGCAGTGTACCCGCGAGGAGGGCCCTGCGGGTGCCCATGTCGGCCCGTGTATCGCCGGGTCGGACCGGGCCGCGGGTGGGGACGTGGGCCGCAGGCGAGCGCCGCGCTGGGCAGGCCCGGGCAGGGCCGCGGGATTTGGGGAGGTCCCAGGCTGCGCCCTGGGCCGGCCTCGGGCCATGGGGTGGAAGTTGCAAGGATTCGTGGGGACTCCCGCCCCCTCCGGCCCCGGCGCGCGAGTGGGCTCCGCGGCCATCCCCGGCCCGCAGGCCCTCCACCCGGCGGCTGCAAGGGGCGGTGCGGTGCCACCGGAGAGGCCGCCGGCTCGGGCCTCCTCGGCCTCCCCCTGCGCAGGGCCTCCACGGGGTCATTCCTTCTGTGGAGGCTTCGCCCCTTGCTTCCTGGACGGTCCCAGGCCTGGTGTGTGTCGAGGACGGTGGCGGTGGTGGGCTCACTCTGACTGCAGCGGTGAAGGGCGAGCGTAGACTCCAGGGAGGCCCTTCTGTCTACAGAGATCCCAGGTGCAGCCCCGAAGGGGATGAGAAGGCTTCTGAGGGGCTACTAGGTGCCAGGAGCTGTCTCAGGCTCATCTGTGGGGTGCTGGGGCCACGCCCCTTGAAAGAAAGGGGTGTGTTGGGGGGATGGGAAGGAACTGAGCCTCTGCCCCTCAGCCAGGCTCCTACCTCTGGCTCACTGTCCCCTGGTGCTGCCTACCCCCTCCAGCAGGTCCTGGGGATCTTCAGTCCTGTGGTGGTGGTACTATCTCTTGTGTGTCTCCAGCCCTTCGGGAGCACCCCCAATTTTCCAAGTCCTTTGCTTGTTGAGGGTGAGCAGGAGGGGATAGTGGTGCTACGTTGGGCTGGCCAAGAGTCTGGTGGGTCTGTGAACACTCAGCTTGTGCCCCAGGCAGAGGCGCAAACCAGGGATTCTGCTTCAGGACTAAGCAGTCAGGTAGTGGGGAGGTGGCAGCTTGGAGCCCACCCAAGGTGTCTTCAGGCACAGAGGACAGCATGGGTGGAGGCTTGAGGTCTGTGTGCAAGGTTGGCTGGTATATGTTCTTGGGTTTGGGGCCAGACAAGATGTCGTGGACAAAGCCACATCCCGTGGAACCTCTGGCCAGGAGTATGGGACCCCAGGGAAGGCCAGAAGCTGGCACCTTTTCTGGACAGCAGGAGTCCAAAGCCTCCAGGTAGAGAGTAGGCCACTGGAGACCATCTCCTGTGACCTCCCATAGGGTGGGGCAGGGTGACAAGGCAAAGCAGTCCTCTGGCTGCTGAGGGGGAAACCACTGGGTGAAATGACAGCAAGACCAGCCTGTCCACACCCATTAGGCTCCAGAGCATCAGGACCCAGGGAGCAAGCTGTACCCGTGTGAGGGCTCTGGGGTCTTTGTTTCTGAGCAAGAACCATGGTGTCATCCCAGCTTAGGAGAGGACAGGATACCAGCTTAGTGCACTCCACTGGAGGCCTGTTCCAGAGTGATCCCTGACTGAGGCCCCCACCTCCAAGCCTGGCCTCTCTTCCTGGGTCCCTGCTGTGCACACCCAGCACCACCGTGGTCCTCCTGTCTGCGTCACACTTGTTCGTGTTGGGGAGCTGTGGCCGTTTGTGCTGCCCCGTTAGTGTTTCCAGCAGGTGTGTTCTCCATGCCATCCTTCTAGAACACCTCCACCCTG
This sequence comes from Microtus oregoni, assembly GCF_018167655.1. Taxonomy (NCBI): domain Eukaryota; kingdom Metazoa; phylum Chordata; class Mammalia; order Rodentia; family Cricetidae; genus Microtus; species Microtus oregoni. The sequence goes on along the minus strand of NW_024543061.1, from coordinate 30,679,968 downwards.
CCAGTATCCCCTGGACCTGGTTCTCCTAGAGCACATAGAGAGGCCCCTCTGTGGGCTTCTGTAGTCTAAGTTGGCCAGGCAACTCACAGAACCCAGAGCCTGTCTGTTCCCTTCCCCCAGCCTGGCCCAGAACCCAGTATCAGGCCCTACTTTGTGGGCACACAGGGTTTTCTCAGTGAACCTGGCTCCTTTTCCTACCTGGGGTCTCTATAGAAGCTCTAGCTTTTACCTTTCTGACAGGGCTGGCTGTGTGACCTTGGATCTGTTGGAGTCCTGAGTCTCCTCTCTTTAAACTAGAGAAAGTAGCCCAGGCGTCCTTGCTAGTCTTTGTGCGTAGTAGGTGTGGACTTGGAGTCCCCTCTTTTCCTGGCCGGCAGCCCTGTGCCCCCCAGGCCAATCCCTTCTCAGCAACTCCTGTTGGGAGGCAGGGGAGTGGGCCCAGAGCCAGCCTGGAGTTTGGATGGTAGCTTCTTCAGCCAGGTCCCTCCTGTTTAATATAAAAAGTAGGGCCCGTAATTGCATTAAGACGTGTATAATTATCCCGGAGGAGGGGAGAGCCCAGCCCCTGGTAATTGCAGGCCTGCTTTGAACTGATAAATGGTGAGTGATTCATGTTTTCTTTGGAGTTCACATGGACTCAGTGCTCAGCCCAGGCCCGTTTTGTCTGCAAGCAACCTGCTCTCTAGTCTGCTTTGGTTTTGGGGGTAGGGGACTTGTTGTGGGTGTTCTCTCTTCTTGGCTGCCTGTGGAGGCCCCTGGTGGCTGCTGGTCTTGGGGCATAAGGCAGCTGAAGATAGCCTGCTGGGAGGTTTCCTGCAAGGTGCTACCACCCTGCATCTGCTCTGGGATTTAGTCAACACTTTTTGCTTTCCTGAGCCTTAATTTCCCCATCTGGATTGATGCTGAGGGTAGCTTTTGTCCAGGCCTGGCTGACCACTCCTAGTGCCTTGGCTCACTTGTTCTCTCAGTCGCAAGTGTTTGCTGAATCTGCTTGGGCCCAGTGGCTCTGGAGAGAAAGGTTTTGCACCCAGCTTATGTCCTTTTGGGAGAACATTTGAGCAGTAAGTAGCCAGAACCACTAACCAAACCTATGCCATGGATCAAGACAACTGAAAGCTAGCAGCTACTGCCTGCATGAGCAGGTCTGGAGGCATCTCGGGCTTCCCTGAGCAGCCTTGGTGGCAGAGCAGAGCGAGGTGCCTTGTGCTCTAGGGTAGGACGTGGAAGATTAAGGGCTGAGCACCTGTAACTAGCTTCCTGCCTCTGGCTAGCTCCACACCTGGACTTGCTGAGGGTACCATCTTTAAGCCTCAGTTGTCCCCAGCTGTGAATGAGGCTGTTGGGGAGTGCAGTATGTAGGAGTCTAAAGAAACTGTGTATGCTGTCTGACTGCCCACTCGCCACACTAAACACTTCTATGGTCAGACATCAGCCAAGGAGTCGGGTAAGAGGACCCCCCCCCCCACACACATATACACCAAGCCCACAGGACAGGTTCTGTGACCCTGCTGTCTTCAAGAGTGTGGCATCTGTCCACCAGGACATGGACTTCAAACTGTTTTAGCCACCTGGAAAAAAGTGTTGCAATCCCTTTGATGGCTAGGGAAACTGAGGAAAAGGTATTGTCTCCATTAGGGCCGTTACATTTGACCAACACTACTTAATCGTGGAAGGTAGCACTTTGCAGGGGCTGTGGGTACACAGCTGGATTTGAGGTGTTGTGCAAAGGTTTGAAAGTCAGTGGGGGTTCAAAAAGTGGCCCAAACTGCCTCATGGAGTCCTGGCTGTGGGTAGATACGGTGGAGGAACCAGGCAGGAGTGGGCAGAGGACACTATTGAGGGCTGGGGAGTGCTCTCTGCCTGGAGATGTGGGGTTTCTGGGGGAGCTGCTGCCTCTAGATTTGTCCTTAGAGTGCCAGCCTTGAGGTTTGTAAGATGCTGGGCCAAGGTCAACCAGGGAGCAATGCCAGAGTCAAGATCCCACAGAAGGTTTTACAGAATATCCTAAGCCAAGCTTGGAACTATTGCCATGTGGCTGTGGAACTGGGGAGCGGGGGACTCTTTCTGGTGGTGGGTAGGGATGCTGTGCTGGGAGTTGTTTTGGAATCTCAGGGGAGCAGTCCACACATCAGAGAGTGCCTAATAGTGTGGGACGTGGCTGCCCTGAGCCAAATGGTGCTGGGAGTCACCAAGGCAGCTGACACCGTGTGGAGGAGGGTGTGTGTTCCATAGCTTGTCTCTGCTCAGCTTTGGTGGGGGACACTGATATAGGAAACATGTCACTCATTTGAGATTGAGGATCTTGAGGGATCTTGATTCCCAGGGCATGGATGGGCTCTACGCTGGGGTCATGTAGACCCCAGACCCTTGAAAGATGCTCTGTGTTCCTGGGCCCATTCTTATCTTGCCAGGAGTGACAGGGCTCAGGCTCTAGTGGAGCACCCTGCTGCCAGGCAGGTATCCTGTTTTGCTGCTGCTAGCTGTAGTGTGTTCCCTGTGACACTTGCTTGCCCTTGCTGCCTGCATGCCTCAGGACACGGAAGTGCCTTCTTTGTTCTGATCTGTCTGGGTAGTGGTCAGAGGTCTTTTTGGAGGTATCTTTAAAGCACACACTCATGTGGAGAACTCAGAGAATGAGGAGGCCATGCCTGGATGCCCTGTGCACATGTGGGCATCACCACATTCATACCCTCTCTTGCCTGTTCTTTCCAGGGCCAGGAAACCCAGTCCCATGATGCTCACCCCTACAGGACCTGAATACCTTGACTTGAGGCCCCAGCCCACCATGCCACTGCCAACCCTGAGCCCTCGGACACCACTGTTGCTGCTGCTACTGTTGCTGCTGAGGGGTGTGTGGATAGCCATCAGCTCACCCCCAGCTGGTGTGGGTCCACAGCCTGCCTTCCGCACCTTTGTGGCCAATGACTGGGGCCTCACCCACCTGGTGGTTCACGAGCAGACAGGAGAGGTATACGTTGGCGCAGTGAACCGCATCTACAAGCTATCAGGGAACCTGACCCTGCTTCGGGCCCATGTGACAGGCCCCGTAGAAGACAACGAGAAATGCTACCCACCCCCCAGTGTCCAGTCATGCCCACATGGCTTGGGCAGCACAGACAACGTCAACAAGCTTCTACTGCTGGACTATGCTGCCAACCGCCTGTTGGCCTGTGGCAGTGCCTCACAGGGCATCTGCCAGTTCCTGAGGTTGGACGATCTCTTCAAGCTGGGCGAGCCACACCACCGCAAGGAGCACTACCTGTCCAGTGTCCGAGAGGCCAGCAGCATGGCAGGAGTACTTATTGCTGGGACTCCTGGCCAGGGCCAGGCCAAGCTCTTCGTAGGGACACCCATCGATGGCAAATCAGAATACTTCCCCACATTGTCCAGTCGCCGGCTCATGGCCAATGAGGAAGATGCTGACATGTTTGGTTTCGTGTACCAGGACGAGTTTGTGTCATCTCAGCTCAAGATCCCATCAGACACACTGTCCAAGTTCCCAGCCTTTGACATCTACTATGTGTACAGTTTCCGCAGCGAGCAGTTCGTATACTACCTCACCCTGCAGCTGGACACGCAACTTACCTCGCCTGATGCCGCTGGTGAGCACTTCTTCACCTCCAAGATTGTGCGGCTGTGTGTGGATGACCCCAAGTTCTACTCCTATGTGGAGTTTCCCATTGGCTGCGAACAGGCTGGCGTGGAGTACCGCCTGGTGCAGGATGCCTACCTGAGCCGGCCAGGCCAGGTCCTGGCCAAGCAGCTGGGCCTTGCTGAGGATGAGGATGTGTTGTTCACCGTGTTCGCACAGGGCCAGAAGAACCGTGTGAAGCCGCCCAAGGAGTCGGCGCTGTGCCTATTCACACTGCGGGCCATTAAGGAAAAAATCAAAGAGCGCATCCAGTCATGCTACCGTGGTGAGGGCAAGCTTTCACTGCCTTGGCTGCTCAACAAGGAGCTGGGCTGCATCAACTCGGTGAGCAGGGGTAGGGAAGTATGGGTGGGGGCTCCTGTCACCCTTCCTGGGGTCACATCTTAGCTACACGTTGGTGTCCTTGCTCTATGCTGGGCCTACTTTCTGCTTTTTCCCCAGCCCTGAGGCAGAACCTGAACCCAGCATACCAGCCCCAAAAGTCTGCTCCTAGCCATGACATCACCGTGTGCCTTAGGAAGTGGGTGATAGCACCTGTCCATACAGCTCCAAAGCCCTCGGGGACATTGGATGGTGATGACCAGTTTTAGATCGCTCCCCTTTTACAGATGAGGTTATAAAGGCTAAGAGGTAGATTGACTGACCCAGGGTCATACGATTAGTACAAGGATCCCACACACTGTTTCTGTGGAGCTTATAATCCCCATAGCCTCTTGGCAGGCTACCTGCCTCCTGGAACCCCACCGTGCCCAATGCTGGATGCTGAATGCACCATGGGATACCCTCCGAGAGAGGCCTTGACATAGAGGCAGCCCAGCTACCCTGCTGGATGCTCTGCAGCCATTGTTCTTTGTCCCCAAAGCTGGCTTTTCCTCCAGGAGGCTGCAGGTTTCCCATCTCAGAACTGGAGCCACAGGCTGCTACTTGGAGTAGCGTGGAGCAACAAGAGCCCCTGCCTTCTCAAAGGGTTGCTGTGGGCATGGCTGGGGCTCTAAATGCAGTTGGCTCCTCAGACAGGCATTGTGTCCCCTGTGTACTCTGGATACCCTGCCTCAGACCTGCCCTGATTATTTCCCAGGAATCCCCAGCCTCACTGGCCTCCCTCTGCATTTATATCAGTGGCCTCTACCCCAGCTAATGCCAGACTCCAGAAGAGAACCAGCTGTCCTCTTCCTTCTCCCCAAATTCCTGTCCTGTCTATCCACCCCCCTCCTGTGCCTCTACTCTAAACCAACTCCGGAACCTTGAGGTATTGATTGCTTCCTGCCACCAGCACAGCAGGTCCCTCTCTGTGCTTTCTGGGTGTGCCCACTCCCTCCTGCCTTAAACATCGTCTTTGTCTACAAGCAAGGTGCAAATGTAAGGTTTGCTGGAGGAATAATTCTATTGGCTGTCCCCCAATTCTAAGCCATCCTTCCTTTGTCTACCATGACCATTCCTGTAGTGGCTGGCCTGGTTCCCTGGTTGTGGGCCCTATAGCTCACCGCCCTTCCCAGGGGTCACCCTCTCTGGGTCTTTTTCTCACTTTGGACACATTCACCGGATCCGGGCTATTTCACAGACCCTGTTTCTCCTCCAGAATTTTGTAGGCCTTGTTTGGGTCTGGGTAGCTCTAGGGCTTCTCACTCCCACCCTAGGCCTCCCTTCTCTAGCCTTGTCCCCCGCTGTGCTCAAGGTGAAGGTTCCGAGGGCTGCTAAATGCTTACCTTGCCACTTCTTACAGCCCCTGCAGATCGATGACGACTTCTGCGGGCAGGACTTCAACCAGCCACTGGGGGGCACGGTCACCATCGAGGGCACACCCCTTTTTGTGGACAAGGATGATGGCCTGACTGCTGTGGCTGCCTATGACTACCAGGGCCGCACCGTGGTTTTCGCTGGCACTCGCAGCGGCCGCATCCGCAAGGTCAGGCCTGTGTGGGCTTGGAGGGGCCACCCCTGGGTAGGGTGTGTGTGTGTGTGTGTGTGTGTGTGTGTGTGTGTGTGTGTACAGGTCCCATCCAAAGGAGAGAAGCAGATTTTCTCTGATGGGGACCTGGGTCTGTGCATGAGGTGGGTAGGTGCATGCCTCTGTGCCAGGCCCAGTGACCTTGAGGGGCTCAAATTTCCAGGAGCTCCTGAAGGGCCTCCTTCTTTTTGGGCTTCCCATGGGAAGTTTTTTTTTTTTTTCTGTCCTGTTGTGTATCTGGGGGCCTAAGGGGCTTGTGACAGGGCTTGAGGTTGGCTCTGTTTTGCTGCACAAGATTTTCAGGATCATTGTACAGAAGTCTAAATCCTGGAGGATGGCTTGGGTGTCAAGAGACTGGAGAGGAAGCTTGTGTCGATATTGGGCTTAGCAGGACTATGCGGGCCCCCTCCCCACTGGGTCCTACTTTCAGCCCTGGGAGATCTGGTGTCTGCTGAAGCAGCACTCTCTGTGTCAGCTAGCCCCACTCCCATCCACCGTGCAGCAAAGCAATGCCAAGGCCAAGGGCAGGGCAAGGGGAGTGCCCCGCCCCCATCACACCACAGCCTGGTATCCAGGGAGCAGGTGACTTGAGTGACCGATGGACCAGCTCAGGCCTTGGGATAAGGCTGGCTCTGCATACTGGCCTGTTTGATTTCTAGACTCTCTTCCTCTCCAGAACTAGTTAGACAGGGAGGGCTTCCAGGAGAAGCTGTGGGTCTGCCTGTCACTGCATGGGCAGTGGGTGGGTAGGGTTCCACCTGGGTGGAAGGAGCTTCCAGTAACACTGAAAGGTGGAGTTGCCTGGGTACCTTGAGAACCATCAAGCAGGGCCAAGAGATGAAATAACAGCTGAGAGCTCTTTTGACACACACCCCCCATCCCTCTGGCCTGCCTGCTTGCATGCCCGTGGGTAAGACTGGGCCCAGAGCCAGGAAGACCTGTCTGCTCTCAACCCCCTAACCTTGCATGTGGAAACCACATCCCAGCCTTGCCCATTAAGGAATCTCTGGGAAGTCTTCATTCTCAGTGTCTGTATCCTGGGCTGGGTGCTGCTGGTAGTCTTGAGGCCTTGCGATCCAAGCTGATAATTGAGGGGCCTCCAGGGTAAGCAAGGAATCCCATGGATTCTCTACTTTAGAGTCCTGGTGCTTGGCCAGTGGAGGTGGGTGGTTGAATGGCTCAGACCGGGCCCCTGCTGCCCATGGAGCCCTGTCCTGTTCATTGTGACTCCCAGGTGGTGTAGGTGTGCTCTGAGCTCCATTGTGGCCTCTTCTGTAACCTACAAGTGCCTCATGGGACTGGGAAGCCACTGAGAGAGGTTGGTGAATATGTTGAGAAGGGTCATAGAAGCTGGGGTGCAGTATACCTAGAGACTTCTCTTGGGGTTCCCTAGTACCTGCCTCCCAGCTGGAGATGGGCTTCTGTGGTTGGGAGTGTCCCTTTTGATGTCCTGTGGACTAGGGGTGGCAGACAGACCCAAGTGAGGCTGGGAGAACAGGTCCCTCCAGTCCTGTCTCCTTCCTGCCTCCTGGGCCCCAGGGGCCCCTTTGGTTACGGCTGACTGGCAAACTCAGAGCATACATGTTCCCTTGAGTCTTGGTTGGCAGTGCTCCCACAGAGAGGGAACTGAGTCCGGTTATGGGACCTTGAAGACTGTCTATGAGCAGAGGCTGCACTGTGGTGATATCTGTGTCAGAGGTTGAATTGCTAGCCCTCCCCCATTCCTCACTCCTGCCTCCCCTCGCCCCCATGCCCAAGAGAGCAGGTAGGAATGAAGTCCTCTCTGCTGCCTCGGCCAGGTTACCCCCTTGAGATTCTGTTTGTACAGCCACTGGACAGTCCCACTGAGGAGCTGGTTCTTTGCCCCCAGCCAGTGTCCTCATCAGGCCAAGGGCCTCCTTTCCCGCCTGCCAGAGCCTGGCCTGTGACTTAGGCTCCTCCCATCCCTGGGTACAGATGGCTAAGTACAGCACTTGAGTGGATGGGGCCTTGTCTGGGGCATATGGAATCATCTGCAGGGGCAGGGGGCGCAAAGTTGAACCAACATTTCATTTAGATGTCTGTGTTTGAACTGGGTGCATGCTGTGCCACTCAGGACATGGATATAATTACACCATGGGGCCCCTGCTGTCTGGCCCTTTTCACCCAATTCACCTGTCCCAGTCGTGGGATTTCCTGAAATAGTTCAACAGGTGTTCCTGTCTTATCGATCATCTTTTGTTGCTAATGTTGTGCAAATGAGGTGTTTCTGAAGTTTTGTCCGCTCTCTGCTGGCTGTGTGAGCCTTTCTAAGCCCTCTTTTCAGCACTTCTGCAGAGCCTAACAGGCGCCCTTCCTGTGAGCATGCACTGAGTACTCGTGACTGACTCACCCAAAGCCTCACAGCCATCCCAGCACCTGTTCCACAGATTGGGAAACTGAGGAACAGAGCAGTCCTGTCACGTGAATCAAGGGCCCTTGTTCCCTCCCTCCCCTCTTCAGTGGGTCCTTGGAGGATGACTGGAACCTAGTAGGGCTCTGAGACTTAGGCTATGCTTTAGTGACTCTGAGGAGCCCTTTTTTCTCAGTTGCTGGCCCCCAGGACTGCATTCAGAGTTGCTTTGGTGGCCTTTGAGATTGGAGTAGCCTCCCTGCAGTATCTTTACGTTGTCCCTGGCTTGGAAATGCCTGTAGTTCCCACTGCTGGGCCTGGGGCCTGGGCCACCTCCAGGCTACAAGATTCCCACAGCCTGTACCTCCCCAGGTCATGGCCCTGACAGATGGGCAACTTTCTATGGTCCCCTGTTCAAGCCAGTACTAGCCTTTTGCCTGTGAGCTGCCGGCTACCTCGTGCATCTGGGCTTTAGAGTGGCCTCCTGAGCCCTCTTGTTTTTAACCATGCTCCTCCCACTCCTGAGGCTTCTGGTCTTGGCTCTGCTGGTTGACCAACAGTACACAGAGGTGCCTGTGGCCCCACTCTCAGCCCTGAGTGTTGGAGCCTGGACTCTGGGGACCCCAGGCCATTGCCTGACCTAGGGCAGGCAGGCTGGGCTGGCCCCTCCTATCTTTCCCAGGCCTGGGACTTCCAGGGCTTTAAAAAGCATCTAGGGAGCTCCAGAGACTTGGCTGGCCCTAGGCCAGGCCCTGCCAAACGTGTTGTTGTGTAAAATTGTAGCGATTAATTTAAGACCTGCCAACTTCAGCTGCTCAAGGCTGGCTGGGGTGCCCCTACCTCCCCCTTCTTCCCCAGAGTCCTGCCTGCCAACATGACCCTCCCCCCCCATAAAGGCCATCTCTCTGGAATGCCCCTCCCAGCATCTTCCTGGGTCCCCAGAGTCCCAGTCCTGTGAATAGCTCCCCCTACAGCCTCCAAAGAGCCATTTCTGGCCAGAGTTCCCAATTGCAGCCCTTGTTTGGTCCTGCAAGATGACCCAGGTACCTCTGCGAAAATAGGCTCTGGACTCCTGCCAAGTACTTGCTCCAGGCTACTGCTGAGCTGGGAAGAAAGGGGTACCCCAGGCAAGTCACCTTGTCCATTTATACTTCAGGGCCAAGGGACTCTGCATGCTGAGGTTCAGCCAGGTCCTCTGGTAAGCATGCCAGGTAGAATATTGCCTCTTCTGCCGGGGTAGCTGCCCTTGCTGCCTCCCCCCCCACCCCGAAGAATCTGGATGTCTATTTTTTTGTGTGAAAGTTTGCTTAATGTTGGAATTAACCTATGTTTTCAGAAAGTTCTATGAGCCACCTAGTGTGCTTTGCCAGAGATTCGTGCTATGGCATTATACAGCTGAGTAAAGGCATCGCTGACCAATGGGGGTGCCAAGGCTGAAGGAGGGGCCTGAGGGAGCACTCATCTTCTTGGGCCACTTTAGGGCCCAGCCATTGAGGAGGTCTACCCTGGCTCTCCTGAAATCTCTTTCCTTTCCTGGACTTGCATGAGCCTAAACCTCCCTATGAGCTGTCCAGGGGCTTGGAGGAGGTGGAAGACAGGACTAGGGTGTGGATAAGGGCAGGGCCAGTGATATTCCTTATGATCCAGGACCATCATATTCTCTTATCTGTTTGCTACTGTGTGCCTCTGGAACAGAGGTGTGACTGCAGGCTCAGTGCCCTGCTAGACCCGTGCTCACAGGCCTGGAAGACCTAACCCTTTATCCTGTGCTGCCCATCTATCCAGGCATAGATGTCTGGTTCTCCCCAGGGTGTTTATCAGTATCTTCACATGATGTTCTGAGAAGTGGGCACAGCTCTGCTCAGCACATCTGAAGCCTGAAGCAGATGTGAAACCTCCAGCCGGCTTACTGTGCAGTTCAAGTGTGCCAGAGGCCTTCTTCATTTACAGCTGTTTCTGCTGTTTGTAGAATCTGTACCACTGCAGCCCAGCAGCAGCCTGGGGACAAGTAGCCCCGCCTGCGACCAAAAGCCCTTGACCTTGGATGCCTCCAGCTTGCTCTCTTTGCCTCTGCACCCAGCCCTGCTTGAGACCCTGTGTCTGGAGGCACCCATAATGGTGCCCACAGTGAAGGCTCCCTGGGGGACACATTACCTTCCTCTGACCCCCTCCCAGGCTCTGCCATCTCAGGGATGCCCTGGCTGACCTCCTGCGGCTGTCATGCTGGGAATGGACTGAGTCATGTACATTTCCTTTGTGTCCTTTGCTTAGTTGCTGTGAGGTTCATCCTGACCGCAGTGCCAAGCTGTGGCCTGCTCCAGGTCCATGAACTACACAGTGTTGGCCTCATGCAGGTCAAGCATGCAGCCCTCTGCTTGGCATGCAGTGTTTCATGCAATGCTGCTTCAAAGACCCGACCTTTGAGGGATAGGTTCTGACTGTGTTGGGAGGAGCTGCTAGGCTCCTTCTTGATCTTCTCATCCAACCTCTGATATCTTGTTCTAAGCACTCTGGGAGACCCATGGCTCTGCTTGGCAGGACCTATTTCTGATTTCTCCCCCTGCTTGTTGTGAGTAGGGAATAGAGGGGCCCAGGCTGCCTGCCTTTTCTGGAGTAGATTTGCCCCTATGGAACCCAAGTACTCCTGGGAGCACTACCACCCTCTTGCTGGTGCTAAAGGAGGCGTGCAACCAGGGGCCGAGTCAAGACACAGACTTTATCAGTGCTAGCTAACTACTAGCTCCAGTCTGAAAGCACATACGCTCCTAGTGGGCAAGAGGTCACCGAGATGCACATGACAGTCACCCTTAGAACAATCAGCTGACATTGTGCCCTGCTGTCAGTACCCACCCTCAGCTGTCTTTCCCCGTGGTAGCAGTCAGGGTGCATCTATGGCAGGGGAGGCCAGAATAGCCCCCAACCCAGGGCTCTCCTCGGGAAAGTGTTTCATGAGTAGAGAACAGTGTAATCCGAGCCCAGAGTCTCCCCTCAACCTCTGGTAAGATGCTGTCTCCTGTAGGACTATAAATCCGTGAGTTCTCACAGTCCTAAGAAGTGAGTGGACCAGAGCAATCCACCGCATGGAAGAGGTCAGTGCAGGAGCAGGCTGCAGCTGGTCCTCACAGCCCCGGCTGTCCTCTGTTAGAGCTCTAGCCTTCTTGCCCCCCCCCCCACTTTTATGTGTGGTGAAGGGAGAGGCTTGAGAGGTGTGACTCCTGGAACCCCTGCCTACACCTGGTCCGATTATAGCTATTGGGCACCTTCAGAGCGTGTTTTGTCATTCAGTTATGGGCAGCGTAAGTGCCAGCTACTCTTAGGCTATCCAACTGCTTGCCCTTTGAGAGTGGTGGGGATCCAGCAAGGGGCTAGAAGAAAGACCTTTAAGGGAATGGAGACTGCATTATGTACCTCCTCCTATGACAACCTCCCAAGGAAGACAGGCTTGGCAGTTGTGTCTGCAGAAGCTAATATGCTCATGGGCTGCTGCCCCTGGTCTGTTCTCCCTGAGACCCTGTCCTGCAGAGTGAGATCTGCTCGTTCAGTACACTCCCACAAGCAGGGAGGCCAGGACTGAATAGTTTGTAGGGTCAGCCCAAGCTGCTTTCTTGGGGTGAGCAGAGCAAGGGACCTCTCCTCTCTTGGGTTAGGCAAAACTGGGCAACCCCCTGCCTCCGGGCAGCTAGGGCGCGTGCCGGCCTTGGCATACAGCCTGGATGGCCCAGACATCCTCTTCAGCAACCCCGCCTGCCCTTGGTCTGGATAATGGCCCTATTGTTGGCTCTGGACCGGACAGACAGCTGACCTGGCCAGGCTGTCAGCTGCCTGCCCACCCGCCTGCAGCAGTTGGCCAGGGCCTTAGAGGTGATTGGAGCCCAGCAAGCAGCCTGGCTAGCCTGGAGCTCTGGCCTTCTCCACTAGTGGCAAATTTAACAAGACTCTCTCTGATCTCTCCTGAGGTATTCTGGGAACCATGGGTAGGGTGTTCCCTGGTCTACCATATCGTGGTTGATGCTCTGTCCATTGGGGAGATCAGTCTGACCTGGCTTCTTTCCTTGGTCAGCTCAGATTTCAGGTTCACCCTCAACAGATAGGACAGAGGCCTGAGGCTTGATAGGCACAGGGACAGGGTGGGAGAAGCCTGTGTCACCAAACTGGGGTGAATAGGTGCTGGTGTTGCTTGAGACTGTGTCCAAGGAGGCTAGGTGGCTCCTCCACAGCCTCTGGGAGCAATGGGCTATTGAGGACAGTTATGGAAGATTCTGGTGCCTGGGGAAAAGTATGAGAAGCAAGAAGGCAACAGCTGGAGGTGGTAAGGATGCCTGGGATGCCCCAGTCTGTGCCTTCCCGTGCTCTGCCAGCTACCCAGCTGCTTTTCAAAGGGCTGCTAGACCAGCTGTCTCCAGGTGGGTGGCCCTGGAGTGGACAGCTGTGGGCTGAGACATTGGCACGTGGGCTCTGCTGCCCTGCTAATGCCCTGGCCCTGGGCCCACTCTGCCTTCTGAAGCTCTTGCTTTTGCCCTCCTGGGATGCCCTCCTGGATGCCTCCCCAGAACTTCTGGGTAGACTATGTCCCCAGTTGCAGTCGTGGGTCTATGGCTTGGTTCTTCTCACAGGTTCTGTGTGAGTCTCAGTTTACCTCTTATCAATGTAGTCTAATGAAGCTATACTGTAGTGACTGTAACTTAGTGGGATGCAGCATGACCTGGGGACCATTACTTCAGTCAGGTATTTCCCTAATGTTTGCACATGTGGGCCTCATTGTTCATGTGTAAAAGTGCACATGGATACCCCATCAAATGCATATATACATACAAATTTATGTATATATACATATTACATAGGTATATACATGGGGACCCCATCATGCATATGTTTATAAGGGACCCCATTACACATGCATAGACAGAGTCCCTATTACATGTGTACAAGGGGATTCCATCTACAGGTACACATGGGGAGTCTATATGTATGTATATGGGAATCCCACTACATGGACATATGAAGGTCCTATTAAACACATAGATACAGGAACCTCATCATACATATGTGCATATGGACCACATCCTATGTGTGTACACATGTTCTTTATTATACACATACACGTGTATTCTATTATGCATAGATCCAGGGACTACATATACATGTACACAGGGACCCATCACATACATATCCACTGAGACCCCATCACATGTTTGTGCACAGTCCTTCCTACACATGTATACAGGGCTCCTCTCCATATGCTCACACAAGGATCCATCATGTATGTACAGAGGGATATCATACATATTTATTTTCAGAGATTAGAACATGCCTGTGCACACAAATAACCCATTATACTTGTATATGCAAAGGTCATACATATATACACAGAGTCCCTATCACATGTGTCACATGTATACACTGAGACCCCCTCCACTCATATGCACATCAAGGCCCTATCACACAAGTGCACACAGGAATTCCATAATCGCATATGTGTCCGTGACCCTTGTCCCAACTGGTATGTACACACAGACCTGTCATAGATACACCCATTGCACATTTGATCACAGGGACACCATATGTGTACATACAGGAACCTGTTTCATGTGTGTACACAGGGACCTCATCATGTGTATACAAAGGTGCCTCATCACCCACATGTACACAGAGACTCCATCATGTATGCATTTAAGGAACTCCATCACTCACTGTACACACAGGGACCCATCAGTATGCACTTAGGGAATTCCACACACACACATGTTCTCACAGGGACCCCATCATGCCTGTAGCTTGGGAACTCCATCACATACGTGTTCTCACAGGGACCCCATCATGCATGTACCTTGGGAACTCCATCACACACGTGTTCTCACATGGCCTTGTGTTTCCTAATTCTGTGATAAAATACCCTGACATAAAAAACCTAAAGGAGAAAGGGTTTGTTTAGCTCACTGTCCTAGAGGGGTAGAGTCCTTCACAGCAGGGCAGGACATGGCAGCAGGCAGGGCCAGGCTATAACCCTCAAGGCCCACTCCAGTGATAACATCTTTACTAAGACTCCCACCTCCAGCAGGTCCCATGAGCTTCCTACACCGTCCACCAGCTGGGAATTAAGTAAACACACGCACGACATTTCATATTCGAAACATAAGCCCCATTATCACACAGGCACTCAAGGGACACTGTAACACATGTGATAGCCACATCACACTGCTATGTACAGAGATCCTGTCAGGCCTGAGCATGGCTTGGCTCAGTCATGTCTATAACCCCCTGATGTCCCGTCTTCCTCCAGCTTAGGAGTGGTCCCTCCTCAGAGTTCCTCTACTGGGGCTGTATCCCTGGGACCTGATTGTGGATATGGCCCATTGCTGGGCAGGTGGATGGACAGCTGGACTCACACACCCCCAACTGCAGCTGTCTGTTGGGACCACCTGTTCCAGTCAATTAAGCAGCAGGCAGGGGGCAGGGCCTCCTGAGCCTGAGTGGCCTGCAGCTCTTTCCTTACTGCCCTGGCCCTGGCCTGTCCGTTCCGTGCATGTCTAAAGCTAGTGTGTCTACCCAGGCTGGAAAGAGTAATGGCAGGTGGGATAGGACTGGATCATGTCCCCAGCCTTACTTTGCCAGTGGTGGTCAGTGTGGCAAGAAGAAACTCCCTGGGTCCCTGTCCAGAGCACCCGACATGCTGGGTACAGAGCTGTCAGCCGGGAGTGAAGAGGGTAGGATTTTCCTGAGATGTGGAGGTGGGTGAAGCCCAGCGTGCAGGGAATAGAGTCCTGGTTATGGTCTTAGAGGCTTGAGGGGCATGGTCTGGAGCTCTCAGTCCCCTGCACACTGCACAGCCTTGTTTCCTGGCACCTGCCTCTGTTGGGGTGGTGAAGCTGGTGTTTCCTTCCCTTTCCATGGGTAGAGAGACTACCATGGAGAACTTCAGCACCCCACATGAGTCCTTTCACATGAGAGACAGCCTAGCCAAGTTTGGGCCTGTGCAGTGTGGGTCTAGCCTTGCCATGACTGCTGTGCCCGCAGTACATCAGTGTGAGCAGCTCTGGCACAGTCCTCAAGGACCTGACTCCCGCCCCTGCTCTGGCATATGACATGGGCACAGCAGTATAGGTTTGGGTTAGGGTTAGTGTCCTCTCCAGCTCCAGGGGCACTGGGCTGCTGTGGCCCCTTACCACCTTAGCCAGCTGCTCTTGCTTGTCCATTTACAGGCCTAGGAACAAGTTTGGGCAACTATGGGCCCAGCCCCAGCAGGTCTCCCAGGACCTCCTCCCTTACCCTGCTCTTCCGGGCCTGGTTTGACTTAAGCCTGTCTTAGTGGAGAGGCAGCTGAGCGGATGTGGGGGGTGGCCCAGGCTCTCAGGAATGTGACCCTCCCCCTCTCTCTCAGCCAGCAGTCTCTTGGCCCAGAGACACAAGGCCCCACCCTGGCTGGCCCCTCGCCCGGCTCCTGACAGAACTGGCCTACACAGGGTGCTGCTTTTGCCTGACCCTGCTGCCCCCAGGTCTGCCCTGTCCCCTCTCTATGGGGTACAGAGAAGGCCAGGCTCACTCCAGCCCCCTACCCTGTGGTAGAGTGGTAGACCAGATGGGTTAAAGGCTAGCCATGGGTGTTAGGCAGCATTAGCTGTATAGAAGGTAGAAGCAAACTGCAAGTCCTATGCCCAGGAGACTGTGCTTGGGCCCAGCTGAAGCAGGCAGACATGCCCCATGAGTCCCATCCTGAAAGCCCCCATGGGTCTCTCTGTTAATTAAATACATTTGTTTGGTAAAAGCAACTAAAAATACTTGCAGCACCAAGGCTGCAGGAGAGGAGCAGGCTAATTAGCGCCTGGCTTGTTTGGGATCTTAACTATATTTCCATGCCAGTGAGACGCCCTTCTTCCTAATACCTTCTTGCTGGGGTGTCCCTCACCCCAAGACACCAGGAATAGCCTTGGCCACCCTGTGTATGAGCCCCTGGTCTTGTTCCTCAGCTACACTGATCCTCAGGTTTCTGTGTGCCCCCTCACCTCACCTTCACAGACCTCAGGTGATCCATGAAAGAGTCCCAAAGTCCTGCAGCTTGGTGGTGGGCACTGTATCCCACATGTACCCTACCACTGAGTTTTGGTGTCTGGACTAATAGAGGAACCAAGACACCCACCTGCCCAGGTTGTCTTGTCCTATTTCTTTGTCCTTGGGCTGAGCTGGGTCAGTAACAGTGAGCTGGATCAGCCTTGGCTCAGTCTGACCAAACACTGGTTCTTGCAGGGCTCTGTGGGGAGGCGCTTGTTAGAGGGTGAGGTGGGTCTAAGAGTATTGTTGGCCTGCTTCACTGACCACCCTTACTACCACAGATACTGGTGGACCTCGCAAACCCCAGTGGCAGGCCAGCCCTGGCTTATGAGAGTGTGGTGGCTCAGGAGGGCAGCCCTATTCTGCGTGACCTCGTCCTCAGCCCCAACCGCCAGTACCTCTATGCTATGACGGAAAAGCAGGTGGGTGCCGCTAACTGCTCAGCCATAGGCTGTCAGGGTGGCTGGGTTGGGATCCCCAACCAGAGAACCCCATCATAAGGAAACTGAGGAATAGCTTGCCTGGTGTCATGAGGCTGCTTCTTCTCCGGAGGTTCCCTATTGGCTATAAACCCTGACATATCACTCAGCAGACAGATGAGTGATGGCTTGTTCTAGGAAGTGTGTATGTAAGGGCTTCATGCCATCTATGTAGCCTCGGACTCCCTAGGACCTGCTCAGGAAGGCCCTTGTCCTCTCCCTGTGACCTCTAACCATGGAAGTTGGTGCCTGAATGGCAGCACTGTCCAAGCACAGGTGCCATTGGAGGCTTGATCTGACTCGGACTCTAGCTGTCTATAATGAGTTACGGCTGTGTTCTTTGTGGGGCTATGGCCAACCTGGCCTGCCTAGTTTTTCAAGGCTGTGTTCTTATGCGCCCAGCCTTACCAGTGTGGTGCCTATTCCATGCACACTGGTGTCCCCATAACAGGCACTGGTTGGAAGGAGCAGGCAGGATGCCAGGCTTGCTGACTAGCTCTTGCTTCTCAGTAATTCTTCTGAGCATACTTGGTTCTGCCTCTGGAGTCTTGAGAGCTGGGGAGACCTAGAGTCTGTCTGCTCCTCTAAGCCCCGCTGGGACTGGCCCCACCCCTCTGAGCACTGCTGGGGCTGGCCCCAGTCTTCTTCCACTGACAACTCTCTCTCCCTCAGAAGCACAGACCAGGAAGGAGTCCAGACAGGTGGGAGGCAGAGTGGTCACAACTGTAGGCTCATCTGGCTATCTGTCCTGAATCTTAACTGAGGCAGGGTGACACAGCCTGACTTGAGTACACTGTGCTCCTACAGGGTGGGGACTGCAGGGACCTGCTGGGAGGCTGGGATGGGCCTAGCCAGGCCTCACACTATGATTCTTCTCCAGGTGACACGGGTACCTGTGGAAAGCTGTGTGCAGTATACTTCCTGTGAGCTGTGCCTGGGGTCTCGGGACCCCCACTGTGGCTGGTGTGTCCTGCACAGTGTGTGAGTCTGGGAGGTCTGGGTTGAAGGGGTGGGTGACATTTGGCCTGGTGGCCCTGGAAACCGTCTGTGTGTCTCTCAATAGTCATAGCTGCCCTGGAGCCACCTGAGGTCTCCTTTGACCCCATGACAAGTGATGGGAATGTCATAAGGTGGGGGCAGAGGAAGCCATGTCCTCAACCCAGGGACCCCTCTCTGGTGGCCCTGGGGACTCTGAACCTCTATGGGCCCAACCTGAGCACATTCTACCTACAGCTGCTCTAGGCAGGATGCCTGTGAGCGGGCAGATGAGCCCCAGCGGTTCGCCTCTGACCTGCTGCAGTGTGTGCAGTTGACTGTCCAGCCACGCAATGTGTCAGTCACCATGTCCCAGGTGCCGGTGAGTGTGGCTGCTGGAAGTGACTGGAAGGGAGCAGGGGGTAGAGCAAGTGGGGCAGTCAACCACTCACCTAGGCCTTCTGCCACCCGCCAGCTTGTGCTGCAGGCCTGGAATGTGCCTGACCTCTCAGCTGGTGTCAACTGCTCCTTTGAGGACTTCACAGAAACTGAGAGCATCCTGGAAGATGGCCGCATCCACTGCCGCTCACCCTCTGCCCGGGAAGTAGCACCTATCACACAGGGCCAAGGTGAGTGGATTCACTTCCTGCTCAGCAGTACAAACACAGGAGGAGAGGTCAGAGTGGAGGTGGGGACATTTGCTCTGTGTGTGATGAAACCCTGGTGGGGGTTCAAACACAGCACCTTTCTGCCTGCTGTGGTCCAGTTAGTCACTCAGTACCTGGCAAGTAAGTAGCCCAGTGAACCCACTTCGCCCAGCCTTCATGAGGAAGTTGTATTCTGACTCCTTGCTGGCCACCTGAGGAAGGGATATCAGCTTCCTGGGGCCTAGGCCAGAGGTGTAATGGGCTGGCTTCCATCTGGGCACTCTTCATGGGTGTCTGGCTCTGTGGTCTATGGCCCTGGTACCTTAGCCTTTGTATTTTGCAGGAGACCAGCGGGTTGTGAAGCTCTACCTCAAGTCCAAGGAGACGGGGAAGAAGTTCGCATCTGTGGACTTTGTCTTCTATAACTGCAGTGTTCATCAGTCGTGAGTGTCCCCAGACCGTGCCCTTGCTACAGTTCCATCCCTGTGGTCTTGTGGCAGATACTTTGCAGGCCTGCCCTCCTGTGGCTAACATCCAGTCAAGCAGTCAGGATAAGCGGTCCCCACAAAAGCAGCCTGCCAGTAGAAGAGCTGGCTGGGCAGGGCCTTGAGGGTAGCATGGAGGAAGGCTGTGGCTGTGGAGAGCTGTTTTAGAAACTTGGTCAAAGAGTGAGATGTGACCTATGAAAAGCCCCGCTGGTCACCAGAGTGGGGCCAGGACCTCTGAGGGAGACTATGATCTGGGCCATTGTGGAGCTCAGACATGGCAACTCAGTGCCAACTTGGCCTGGCTATAGCTGCTGCACACAGTAGGACAGCCAGGCATTGGCTTCCGCCTAGTCCTGGGACTTCTGGCTGTTAGATGGAATCAGCTCTGTTTGCTGCTTCCCACCTTGGCTGTGAGCACCTCACTTTGGGTACAAGGGAGTTGAGGGCAAACTATAGTCCATTCACTAGCCAGGGCACTGGTCAAGACAGGGTCCTTAGAAGGTCAGGGCAAGGGTGGGGATTTTAGAACTTGAACAGGTTTGACCTGGGAGGTGGGATTGGTTGGCTTTTCGGTCCTGCTTTTATTTTTGGCTTTCTCTTGTCCAGGAAGGGTAGATTGTCTTCAGAGCAGGAGACTGTTGTAGCCAGGCACCCTTGGAGTTGTTTGTCTTCAGGAGCAAGTCTGACCAGAACTGGTAGGGTGATCCTGGAGGGAAGGGAAAAGGTGTTTTCCAGAGGCCACAAGGCCATCTTTACAAACTCCCAGGATTATGAGATGCAGATTGAGCAGCACCTGTCCAGGTGGAGCTGATTTGGATAGGACAGGTGGAGGTAGACTGAGGCTCTGAGTAGCTGGGGGAACCACTTGCTACCCGAAGCCCATTGGAGTGGGCTTGCGGCATGTGCTTCTGTTGTCTTCGAAACACGTTCTGATTCTCAGTCATAAGGGCCAGTGGTCACTGCAGTGACCAGTGCTTAATGAAGAGGAAGAGAGTCAGAGTAGGCAAGACCTGTGCAGCAGGCAGAGGGTCTGGTTATCTTCTCTGCCAGGAACAGCCTTTGCAGAGGTGCTGGCACTCCAAAAAGTAACAGCACACCAGGACCCATGATGGAAATAAAAGCTACTGTGCCCCTAGACCTAACTGTCCATTCTCCCCCTGCAGCTGCCTGGCATGTGTCAACGGCTCCTTCCCCTGCCACTGGTGCAAATATCGTCATGTGTGCACCAACAATGCGGCCGACTGTGCCTTTCTGGAAGGCCGTGTCAACGTGTCTGAGGTAAGACTGGATAAGACTTCAGAAGTACCAGTGACCCTCAGGGTGTTACCCAACAATTCCCATAGGTGGCCAGGATACCTGTTGTACACTATGAGGTATGACCAAGGTGGGAACAACTTCCTAAATGTCATAGCCTGAGGGCAAACTGGGAACATTTGCTGGTGTCCTTGGGTGTCCTTTGTAATCCTTGGGAGACAGACTGGAGATTAAGAGCCCTGTAGAAGCCTGGGCTGGAGCAGCCTGACCAGCGGGTCTCGTGACAGTCCTCTTCCAGACAGCAAGGGAAGCTAACAGCAGAGCTGTGCGGGTTTCTTAAGCTCCACATGGTAATTGCTGCTGAATCTGACTGTATGCATGGCAGGCCACTCCTCCTGGAACCTGTGACACCTTGGGCATGCAGGCCTGCGTGGATGGGAAGCTGGGAAGGGGTTAGGGTCCATGTTGGTGTGGGGACAGGACTTGAAGCAGGACCCATTCATCTTACTATCATGGGGATGGGAAGGAAGAGGCCATGAATTCTCCCACTTGGGTCTGTGGGGGCTGCAGTCCAGCTGGACTGGTCCAGAAACCTTGGCTGGAGGTCATTATGTATGAGTGGGGCTCCATGAGCCTGCCCTCCTCTGGACTTTCCCCCTCCCCCTAGTTGCTGGCCTAACATTCTGCTAGGACAAGGTAGTAGTAGAAGGCAGGATTCTGAACCTAATGGGGATAGGGGCTGTGACGGTGAGTGAGAGCCAGGAACACAGTGGAGGGGTGGGGTGGGTTTTCTGGGAAGGTGGCATCCGGGGAACCGGATCACAGTATCCAGGGTAGGCAGCAGGAACCAAACCAGGGGCCTTGGGAGCTGGCCAGGGTTGGCCTGAGGCCGCTTCCAGAGAGGCCTGCGCAGTGCCCTGGAAAAAGCAAAGTGCTAGTAGAATGTGGGGGACCCTGTTGGTCCTGAGGCCAAGGTGGCCCAGGTTTCTTCTCTGGTGTTCCTCTGATCCTGCCCTGACTAGCCCATTACCTCCAGGAAGTTTTATTAAACAGAGGAAATGTCGTCCTGGGGTGGTAACCTGCTCAGGTCCTCAGCGAAACCATGTGTGCTGAGTAGGATGGGAAGCATAGACACCTGGTTTGTCTGCACAGGGCTGGGGTCAGGCAGGGCTCTTTTGGGGAATGGGTTGATCCCATGGGTGCTCACTCTTCTTTGCAGCTTTGTATGGATTATCAGGAGTGTTGTTTAACCACAGACTTAGCAAATGAAAGTCTTTGGAAACCCCGGAATAGACAGTAGCAAGCAGCAGCCCCCATCTCCCTGCCTCTGGCTCTGGGGGACTTCATGCAGGCTCACATATTCCTGTGACTTTCTAGCCCCAGGTGCTTTTCTGTATACCCAGATACTGGCCTGGAGATGGAGAGAGACCTGTAGGCACTCACCTGGCCGCCCTCGCTTCACTCAGGGCTTACTGAACAGCTAGTGAGATGGGCAGCCAGGATGGAGTGCTTGGCCCTAGAAGGAACCTCGCAGAGGCTTGGTCAGCAGAGTTCATGCTGACAGTCCCGGAGACCTGGGATGTCCTCTTAGGTCTCCGGGACCTAAGAGGACTGTAGGAGTGGAGAGGTGCAACTGGCCTTCCACAAGAAACCCATCATGTGACCTCCCCAGTGGCCTGGTGGGCCTCACTCTTGGCTTCTCTCCCTTGCCAGACCCTGGGATAACCTGAGTTCCCAATAGGGAAGCAGACTTGTTTGCATGAGGAAAACAGCTGTGGATCAGATGTCTAGGGACCTGACCTGAGTTCTTCTCTGGCTACTTCTGGGTTGATTCTCAAGTGAAGGCGGAATCAGGAGCCCATAGGCTCCACTACCCAGGTGTCTGCCAGTCTCTCCTTGAACTGCTGAGAAACAAGGAATTGGTGTAGACTTTTCAGGGCTGCTGGTCCCTGGCCCTGAACCAATAGATCCAAAGGGATCTATGACCTATCAGCAGGGCCTGAGGTACAAGTGGCTGGTAGGATTAATTCAGCTAGACTCTGTGTGCCCCCAGGGGGCCCCACTTAGCCTGGCCTGTGAGTTCTGGAATTCATAATTAGAAGATATGCTGCTGGGCTTGGAAAGAATACCGGAGTCTAGGTGGGGAGAAGTTACACCAGGGAGGCCTTCCGTCCTCGGTGTGGCAGGGGATTGATAGCTGGAAGGGATTGTTGGGATAATGGGCAGGCAGCAGCATCTGGCCAGGGTCCATGTCTGCTCTCTGCCTGCTGTACTCACACAGGGTATTTCAGGGGATAGTGAGCAATGCTGGACTCAACCTGGTGTGTTTTAGTAGGTGGATGGTAAACCCAGCTCAGCAGGGATGTTAGGGGCTCTAGGACAGGCTGAGCTAAGTTGGTTGTTCTCTCAGCTGGGTCCCATCACAGATCAAGTCTTGGGCTACAGTTAGCAGATGCGCCTCTGATGGTAGCAGCAGTGTTTATGTGGCCCTGCATACAGTGTCTCCACTAGGACTGCCACCTAAGTTGGGGCTAGTGCCCAATGGATGGATACAGGGGCATGCCACAGACTTGCTCAGTGAGCCTTTTCAGATCTTCTGGGGTCAAACTGTGAGAGGCTGGGTCAGAGCTCAGGCCCTAATGGGCCCTGCGGAGCAGATCCTGGGCCTATATCCACCTTGGGAGCCAAGGCAGCCCCCAGGGATCAGGCCTGTTTTCAGCATCCCTATTTAAAGCTGCTCCACGGGCTCCCACTGGGCACCTCCTCCTGAGGCTGCTGCCAGCCATGCTGCAAGCAAGCCAGGCGTTGCATCAGTTATTGTTGCTGAAACCCTGGCCCTGGGGGTGCCTGTTTTTCTGCAGGGCCCAGGCTATTTTTATATGCTCCCAGACCCCCAGCTGAGAGCCTGCTACCCCAGTACTCCATTCTTGGCTCCTGCTTTGGGTCTGTGCAGCTGTGGACCAGATGGGGTACCTGTGGCCCTAGAGTAGCGGGGTTTTAGGTTATGGCCAGGGTGAATAGGCTGACCTCTGTGAAGCTACAGCCTGGTGGGAGCAGGACCTAAAGACCACTGTCCCTGTGGTGCTCAGCTACAAAATGACACAAGGAGCCTGGGCTTTGTGAGCCACCACAGCCTGGAACACAGTGGAACTTTCACTTCTTGCTGGCCACCAGACCCAGCTCAGCCAGAGCTTTGCTATCCCCAGGATTGCCCACAGATCCTGCCTTCTACCCACATCTATGTGCCAGTGGGTGTGGTGAAGCCCATCACCCTGGCCGCACGGAACCTGCCACAGCCACAGTCAGGCCAGCGAGGGTACGAGTGCCTTTTCCACATCCCAGGCAGCCCGGCCCGCGTCACTGCACTGCGCTTCAACAGCTCCAGCCTGCAATGCCAGAACTCCTCGGTGAGGGAACAGCAGGCGGGTAGGCAAGGTGGGGGTGTGCCATGCTCTGGAGTGGGCCATTGCCCACCCAGTCCCAGACCTGGTTTGTTAGGGAAAATAGGCCAGAATGACGTATGAGGCCAGGTGTGCCTCGGGAAGTTCAGGGGATTCTGCTGGCTCCCTGGCCCACCACTGAGCCCTTGGGTGAGTATGAGTGGTGCAGGGAAGTGGGCTCATGGTGGCTCTGAGTTCCTTAGTGAAGTAGCCAGATACAATGACCACTAAGGAACGTGTCCACACCACAGCTATCTGAACATCAGCAGGTAGCCTTGCTGGGTGTCAGGGAAAAACCCTTGGTGGAAGACTCATACCTCACAGTGACATTCCCAAAGTTGTCATTGAGCTCAGCAAATCTGGTGTTTGACTGTGGTTCTCTATGGAACAAACCCTTCTGGTGCACCGGTTCAAACTTTCCTCACTGATTACTGAGGCCTCATTTTCCCCTCTGCCCAGGAAGCTTATAGTCAGGAGGGCAATGAATTTTTTGGAATAGGTTTTTTTTTAATTAATTAATTAATTTATTTTTTATTGAGAAAAGGAGAAAAAAAAACAAATTTCCTCCTCCTCCCAGCCTCCCATTTCCCTCCCCCTCCTCCCACCCTTCTCCTCCCACCCTTCTCCCCCTCCCTCTCCAGCCCAAAGAGCAGTCAGGGTTCCCTGCCCTGTGGTAAGTCCTAGGTCCTCCCCCCTCCGTCCATTTCTAGGAAGGTGAACATCCAAACTGGCTAGGCTCCCACAAAGCCAGAACATTACGTAGGTTCAAAACCCCGTGCCATTGTCCTTGGCTTCTCATCAGCCCTCATTGTTCGCCATGCTCAGAGAGTCCAGTTTTATCCCATGCTTTTTCAGTCACAGTCCAGCTGGCCTTGGTGAGCTCCCAATAGATCAGCTCCACTGTCTCAGTGGGTGGGTGCACCCCTCGTGGTCCCGACTTCTTTGCTCATGTTTTCCCTCCTTCTGCTCCTCATTGGGACCTTGGGAGCTCAGTCCAGTGCTCCAGTGTGGGTCTCTGTCTCTGTCTCCATCCATCACCAGATGAAGGTTCTATGATGATATGCAAGATATTTGTCAGTATTGCTATGGAATAGGTTTATGATCAGGTTGGCAAGGCATGTACACTGGATGATTGACAAGGCTTTAGTTGTCCCACACCCTGGTTCCAGCAGCCCTTAGCTGATAGAGGTCAAACAGGGCAGTGGTTGGTGTTAAATCGGCTGCCAGGGTAGCATGGGCCGCCGGTTAGTGGAAGCCCAGCAGGGAAGGCTGCACTCCCCCATTTCCCATGCTGTTGGTCACCTCCCTTCCTTCTCCTACTGGCTCCTCACATAACCTGTACCCCCCCAAACACCCTCTGACTCTTATCACCCCTTTTCTCTTGCTTCTGCTTCCTGTGTCTCTCCACCCTTCATCTTCGCTGTCCCCTTCTCTGTAGACCCCCATTTATCTTCCCTTCAGCAGTGTTTAAAGGGAAGAGAGAGTATCAGGGAATTTGATAGGATCCAATTAAATTCCTTCAGATAAAATAGTGATGAATTGCTGAGCCACCCCTCAGAGACGTCAAGCTGCCTGCCTCAGCCCGAACACAAGACAGAGCCGAGGTCATCAGCTGCAGAAAGTGGGAGGCAGCTAAGCTTAGGCCCAGCCCTTGAGGCTGTTACCCTAAGCGCAGGCCAACCTAGGTAGAGTGGGCGCAGCAATCTTTGCTCAGGACAGTGGTCTTTTGATCTATGCTCAGGCTGTGGGGTCCCAAATACCTCACACCTCAGAAGTCCTGTCCTGCCTAGTAGACAAAGACTGATGTTTACAGAGCTTTCCTGATGCTCTTGGGCCCAGCTAGCCCGCTTTCCCAGATGGCTGACTGAAGCTCTCAGCCAAGACTGCCCTGGTATTGGAAGTGGTGTCTGGGGCAACCTTGGAGGATAGGACTGGAGGCTGGTGATGGGTGTGGTTTCTTCATGGCTGCTGGAGATAGAGTTTGGTAGGAGGGAACAGGGCCATGGAGCCAGAAGAGAAGCCCTGTGTGAAGAGATGGGCAGAAGAGCTGTATGTGTTCTAGTTCATTTTACATGTAGGCAGGCCCATTCAGTAGTCAATTTCAGAGATGGTGAGGGCCCCCATAGGCGCCCTTGATCCTCTATGTGGCATAGAGGTAGTGACCCATTACCTCAAGCATGACCACTATGCCTGCTTCCAACAGTACTCCTATGAGGGGAATGATATCAGTGACCTGCCTGTGAACCTATCAGTTGTGTGGAATGGCAACTTTGTCATTGACAACCCCCAGAACATACAGGGTGAGTAGCAGGGCTGGTGGCCTGGGTGAATGGATGGCATATGGGTCCATGCTGACCAGCCTTCCTGTCACAGCCCACCTCTACAAGTGCCCAGCCCTGCGCCAGAGTTGTGGCCTCTGCCTCAAGGCAGACCCACGCTTTGAGTGTGGCTGGTGTGTAGCTGAGCGTCGCTGTTCCCTCCGTCACCACTGCCCAGCTGACTCACCAACCTCCTGGATGCATGCCCACCATGGCAGCAGCCGCTGCACAGACCCCAAGATTCTCAAGGTAGGATCTGGAAACCCGGTCCAATACCTGCCTAGCCCCACCCTTGTAAGCCCACCCACCACCTCCTCTCACCTGGCACGGTAGACCTTGCTGTGTCCGCCCCAGCCTCTACCTTCCTGCAGCTGTCCCCAGAGACAGGCCCTCGGCAGGGAGGGACAAGACTCACCATCACTGGCGAGAATCTGGGCCTGCGGTTCGAGGATGTGCGGCTAGGAGTGCATGTGGGCAAGGTGCTGTGCAGCCCTGTGGAGAGCGAGTACATCAGCGCAGAGCAGTAAGGCAGACTACAGTGGGTGGTGAGGGGCCTGGGTGGCCTGGGGAGCCATTCTTAAGTGCTGAGCCCCACCATGCCCACAGGATTGTCTGTGAGATCGGAGATGCCAGCACATTGCGGGCCCATGATGCCCTGGTGGAAGTGTGTGTGCGGGACTGTTCCCCCCACTACCGAGCCCTGTCCCCCAAGCGCTTCACCTTTGTGGTAAGCTCCACCCTGCTGCCCTCTACTTCTTGTTACCCCAGAAAGTGTCGAGGGGTGCTGCAGAAGTCGGCCTGGATTCATGTCTAGTATAGCTCCTGTTGCCCATACCTATACTGAGCCCAGCCACAAGGGAGTGGTTACCCTTGCCCCCTGGGCTGTCTGACTATCTGGGGACACAGAGTAAGGGACCCAGATGCTAGGGTATGCACCCAAGAGGGAATTCCCTCCAACAAATCATCTTCCTGCAGACACCAACCTTCTACCGCGTGAGCCCCTCCCGCGGGCCTCTGTCCGGAGGAACATGGATTGGCATTGAAGGAAGCCATCTGAATGCAGGCAGTGATGTGGCTGTGTCCATTGGTGGCCGGCCCTGCTCCTTCTCCTGGTACGGGGTGAGAGGAGTCAGGGGCCACAGAGCTTTCCTTCCTGGCTCTGCTGTCCCCTCCTGTTGCCTGGGTAACGGGTATGGAAAACCTGGTGGGGTGATCTCTATGGAAACCTAGAGGCAGAAAAGGTTGCCATGGAGATAGAGGGCCAGCCTCCAGAGTGGGAAGGGGTGTGGCCTGGCCTCAGTGGGTACTACTTACTGCCATGACCCTAGTCCCTCCTAAGGAGAAGGGAGACAACTCTCTTGCAAGCAAAATAAAAAGTATTTTTTAAAAGTTTAATAGAGAAAATAGACATCTTAACAAAAGCCTTGAGGCTTGAAGTGGATAATTTTAGATTAAAGATGATAATGGAACGGTCCTTTAAATATTTTCCTGTGGTAATTACCCGTTATCAGGCTAATCATTGGTGTTTGCAGCCTGGCGGCTGTGGGGCCTCCAGCCTGAGGTAATACAGCCAAGGGACAGGGCCTCAGAACAGGTATTGCCTTGCTGACTGTTAATGAAGGTGACCTGTGACCCCATTCCCCAGGACAACGTACTATTGCTAGGGGCAGGGCATTTTCCAGGTGTGTGTGTGCAGAGGGAAGGAGGGGCTGTTTTGTTCAAGGCCCTTGGTGGTGGTAGAACTCTGTGTACAGAGGTCTGAGAAGGCAGTGCTGGCAAGTGGAAAGGGTCAGGTGTATAGTTTAGTGTCTGACCTTCTGAGCAACAGCCTATCATCTGCAAGGTGTGTTTATCCCAAGCCTGGCAGGGTGGACTAAGATGGCTGACTGACGCTTTCGAGGCTTGGCCAGGGTCTCCTGAATAGCCAGCAGCAGGCAGGGTCCATTTCATCCATCTGCATTACAGGTTGTGTCATTAGGAAAATAGGGTGGAGTTCATGCCCGAGGGAGGTTCTAAAGCCAAGTATAGGTAAGACCCAAGATAGGGAGGCCAGCCAGGGTTCAGGGTAGGATTAGACACTGGTGGCCACTCTCGGGTCATAGCTGTCGTCCCAGTAGCCATCTGAGTGAGGCCCATGCCTTTCCCTGGGAGCCAGTGCTCAGCCACCATGAAGAACTGCTGGTGTGTTACATGCCGCTTCACCATGCCCTCACCCATCCTGACTCCATCCCAGGAGGAATTCTCGAGAGATCCGCTGCCTGACACCACCCGGACAGACCCCTGGCAGTGCCCCTATTGTCATCAACATCAACCGTGCCCAGCTCTCCAACCCTGAAGTGAAGTACAACTATACTGAAGACCCCACTATCCTGAGGATTGACCCCGAGTGGAGCATCAACAGGTGGGAGACCTGCTGCGGAGCCAGGAACCGGTCCCTGTTTCCCATTGCAGAGCTAGAAGCCCTTCTCTGTTCCTACTGTGGAGCTGGGAGCACCTCCCCATTCCCAGCTGTAGGTCAGGGAGTGCCTCTCCTAGGTGTTCCATGGTGGCTTGCTCTGGCAGCTTCCTAAGTCAGTGGTTAATCCTGGCAAGAAGTGCTCTGGCTGAGCTTTGAACCACCTGCTCCCACAGGAAGAGGCTGTGTCTCCTTTGTACTTTTAGGCCTAGGGCATTGTCTGATTCTTCACTCCTTCCTTTAGTGGTGGGACCCTCCTAACAGTCACAGGCACCAATCTGGCTACCGTCCGTGAACCTCGAATCCGGGCCAAGTACGGAGGTGTTGAGAGGGAGAATGTGAGTGAATGCCCCATGCCTCTGGTCCCCTACCTCACCCTGTCCATGTGGGTATTGCCTAGACCAGAACTACTGCTGCTAACACCCCTGCTTCTGCCTCCCCATGCCTACCTGTCTGTGCTGAGGCCTTGAGGACGAAGTGGTCAGCTAGGAGTGAGCCTTGGGCTCTGACATGTCAGGCCCTCAGCCATCAGAGAGTGGACATCTTGAACATGTGTTCCCTTGATGTCTAGAGCATCCTCACAGGGAGCCACTATTCCCAGGGTGGGCTGTCATCGGGTAGCTGGCCCACAATGGGAGGGCTGGCCTGAGGTCCTGGTGCCTATATGTCCCAGAGCTGCATGGTGTACAATGACACCACCATGGTGTGCCGGGCGCCGTCTATACACAACCCAACGCGCAGCCCACCAGAACTGGGAGAGCGGCCAGATGAGCTTGGCTTCATCATGGACAATGTACGCACGCTGCTGGTACTCAACAGCTCCACATTCCTCTACTACCCGGACCCTGTACTGGAGCCGCTCAGCCCTACTGGGCTCTTGGAGCTGAAGCCCAGCTCCCCACTCATCCTTAAGGTGGGTCTCAGCCACTGTGGCCTCCTGCTGCAGAAGCTGTGCTGAGATAGGCAGCTGGGGCCAGGGGCAGGCCCCAGGACTGCCTTCACTATACTCTGTTCCCTGCAGGGACGGAATCTCCTGCCACCTGCTCCTGGCAATTCCAGGCTCAACTACACGGTGCTCATCGGCTCCACACCCTGTATCCTCACCGTGTCTGAGACTCAGCTGCTGTGTGAAGCACCCAATCTCACAGGGCAGCACAAAGTCACGGTGTGTTCCCCATCTTGCCTTATGCAGAGAGCCAGAAAATCCCTGTCACAGCCTAGCTGTGGTCTCCTGGAACCAACCTCCTGACCTACTAACCCTGCCCCCACTAAAGCAATCCTACCTCTGAGCTCAAATGCAGGCCCCATTCAGCCCTCACCATCTTCACCAATGTGAGTCCCGCTCACTAATGTTCCACTACTGAGTGCTCGTGCACTAGCTACCTGGGCATGTTAGCCATTCAGGTCACCTGCTGGAGAGATGTTACCCACAGGCAGGTCCTTAAAGGCCTTAAGGGCCGCTGGACAGAGGCCTCAAGCTCTGAGGGAGTGATACCCTCTGAGCACGCATATCCCATCTGGCAGGTGCGGGCCGGCGGCTTCGAGTTCTCGCCTGGGATGCTGCAGGTGTACTCGGATAGCCTGCTTACACTGCCAGCCATCGTGGGTATCGGTGGGGGTGGTGGCCTCTTGCTTCTGGTCATCGTGGCCGTGCTCATTGCCTACAAACGCAAGTCCCGGGATGCTGACCGTACCCTCAAGAGACTGCAACTCCAAATGGACAACCTGGAGTCACGCGTGGCCCTTGAGTGCAAGGAAGGTCAGCAGGGGGGTGAGACCGAAGCTTGGGGCAGGAGGTATTGCTGAGGCAGTCACCACCACTGACCCTATCTTGTCCTACTAACTGGCTCTGGCTCAGTCCCAGGAAGGTGGCAGAGGCTGAGATAGTGGTGTTGAGAATTTTGTCCTAAACTAGGGAAACTGAGGCACAGAAAAGTACATTGGTTGGTTTCTTAAGGTCAGGACCAGTGATCCTAGTCAGACAGCAGGAAGGCTGGAACAGCGAAGGGTAAGGGGAGTCTCAGGAATGCTGCCCTTACCCCACATTGCCCCTGACCCCACACCTGGCCACAGCCTTTGCAGAGCTACAGACGGATATCCATGAGCTGACCAGCGACCTGGATGGTGCCGGCATACCATTCCTTGACTACCGTACTTATGCCATGCGAGTGCTGTTCCCTGGCATTGAGGACCATCCTGTACTGAAGGAGATGGAGGTAGGACTGCTAGCTCAGAGGTTCTGGGGGCTGCTGGGCAGCCAAGGGCATGACCGGTGGACAGCCAAGGGAATGCGGGCTGGTATGGCCTTCCAGAGAAAGGTTAGGGAGTATGGGATCAGACACACATTGATGCCTGCTCAGGATTGGGACCCTAAGCTCTGAGGCAGGGGCCTGATTTCTGGACAGGTAGCTTCCTCTGGGTGACACTAGTACCTGTAATGCTTCAGGAGGCAGAACGGAGATTCTAGGCATAGGGCAGTGCCCCAGGCCTCACCCAAGCTAACTGCCTGTTAGCCTGGGATCGTGGTTCCTCTCCATGCCTAGGCTCTGTGGTACTTTCTACAATTCACCTGCCCGGGTCTCTTGGAGGATCTAGGTGCCGAGCTCCACTGTGCAGTGTGGGCAACCTGGCCTTTTCCCTGCCTTAGCTGTCAGGACCGTGTGCCCCCCAGGTGCAGGCCAATGTGGAGAAGTCGCTGACACTGTTCGGACAGCTGTTGACCAAGAAGCACTTCCTGTTGACCTTCATCCGTACACTGGAGGCTCAGCGTAGCTTCTCCATGCGTGACCGTGGGAACGTGGCCTCCCTCATCATGACAGCCCTGCAGGGTGAGATGGAGTATGCCACGGGCGTGCTTAAGCAGTTGCTTTCTGACCTCATTGAGAAGAACCTGGAAAGCAAGAACCACCCCAAATTGCTGTTGCGGAGGTACAATGACAGAAGCCTGGCCTGTGGGTATGGTCACTATGGGAGTCGTGGGGACCTGTGCCTGCTGGATGGTAGAAGTGACTCCACTCTCCTATCTGCTGCTCTTCCCGCAGGACTGAATCGGTGGCAGAGAAGATGCTAACCAACTGGTTCACCTTCCTTTTGTATAAGTTCCTCAAGGTAGGTGGCTCCACGTAGGGCCAGCTAAGCCTCAGGCCCAGTGAATGGAGAGCAGGGGTGGAGTGGGGCAGAAGCCAAATGTCCACATGGTACAAAGGCCAGAGCCCAGGTGTGAATGTCCCAGCCCAGCAACCCAGATCCCTTGCTCCTGTTTCCCATGCTGACCCTTGCCACCTCCAGAAGTAGGGTAGGCATTTACACTCTGAAGTTAGTGCCCAGGCTGGAGTTTGGAAATGAGCTTGGATCTCTATTTGATGCCTGGAGCGAGCTGCCAGGCTCAGGATGGGGACTGCACCTAAACGGGCTTCTGAGGGTCTGACACTGGCCCTCAAGAGCTCTGTGTGCAGTCTGTGATAGAGTGTGAGTCCACACTAGGCTTCTGGCTCCCTAAAGCCCTCAAAGCCCATCAGGTGCCAGGGTGGGCTGGTTGTTGAACTGCATTATCATACAGTCTTGAGAAGCTTTCTGGTTTCCCCTAACCTCATGGCCAATGGGATAGATGCCGCAGATGGTGACAGTCGGTCACCCAGGTAGCATAACCTGTGCAATCAGCCCTGGCCAGTACTCTGGATACAGTAACCAGCAGCGCAGCTGGGCAGAGATGGACTGGTGCCAGTCCCTGGACAGTCCTCTCCCAGTAGGCTGCTGCTGATCTCTGACTGGCTGACCCAGAAGGGTCGGCACATGATCCCTCCCTGGTGGGATGTCTTTGCCTGCCGGGGGGGCTGAGGGGGGAGTAGATAAGAGATGGTAGTAAGAGACAGCAGTGGTTGTGAGGAGTGAGTCAGGAGGCCTGAAGGACCAGAGATGCAGCAAAGTGACCTGGAGGCACAGGGGCAGCTGGGGAGAAGGGAGTCTCTGTGCACAGCAGCCCCGTGATAGTTAATGGGCATATCTCCTATGACACTGCTGCCCTGTGGACAGTTATTTACATGCTTGTTAAAGCAGACTCTGTGGACCAGAAGAAGCAAGGCAGAGCAAAGGCTAAGGCATTCCAGCAGCTGTGCCCGTGCTGGGTCTTGACGCGTGCTGGCCCTGTTTGACCCTCATTTTCCACACCAAGGAGCGGGTGCAGTCTACCCACTGAGTCTCAGATCCTGAGCCAGCTCTGGAGTGCTGACTGCTACAATGTGGGGAGGCCAGCTGCCTCTGGAAGCTGGTGGAGCTGGCCCTGCAGCTGTCACTGTGGGGCAGAGGGAGCTGAGCCTGTCAGATGTCTGGGACAGCCTCATGGAGGGGCATTGGCCTCACAGGGCACTCAGGCATGTGGGAATGATGTTGGGGGTGGGGGACACGACAGCTGAGGGAGCAGCAGGAAGAGGGGTACAAAAGGGAGGAAGCAGAGCTTAAGGGAAACAGTGGGCCACCCTGCCCCAAGTCCACTCTTGGGCCCTGGGCCGGGAGCTTGGGGTTTCCTCTCAGCTCTGGGTTTTGGTGGGCAGTGGGAACTGAAACTCCACATACCAAGGCCAGGCCACAGGCGGCCATGCTGGAGCCTTGCTCCTGGAGACTGACCTGCCCCAGGAGTAGGCCCAGTTGGCCTAGGCCTGTTCCGTCTCTGTCTGTGGCCACTGAGCCACACATAGGCCTCTTACCAGGCTTTGCTGTGTGGTGCTGCGAGAGGATGCCCTCAGTGCCTCCCTCCCTGAGCTGGCACCAGACCCTCCTGCTGCCATAGTTTTGCCTTCTCTGGCCTCTAAGGCTTGTGGCACATACTGCATAGCTTTCCAGAGCTGTTGCTTTCAGTCATGAGACAAGTCCCTCCACCCTTCCATGGCTCAACGGCTGGTCTCTCTTTAACATGCTAAGACTTAAAAACTGTTTTATTGGATTAAAATACACATAATTAAAAAAATTCACCACCTTTTAAACTTTTTTAAATGACATTTCTATTTCTTCATTCTGCGGGTGTATACCACCGTGTGTATGTGCAGTCAGAGGACAGCATGCAGGAGTTGGTTTTTTCCTTCCACCCTGGGGGTCCCAGGGAGTGATCTCTGTTGTCAGAGTTGGCAGCAGGTTCCTTTATTTACTGAATCATCTCACCAACCCTTGTCTTATTATTTGAGATAAGGCCTCCCTAAATAGCCCAGGCTGGCCTCAAACTCATGCCCTTCGTGCCTCAGTTTGAGTGTTTATAGTGTACAGGTACCTGCCATCTGCACTGTTTGTCTTGTAAACCTGAACTCTGCCATCATGAAATGTTTCCTATCCCTCTCCTTCCCTCCACTGTACCCCTTTGTAGTTTCTGCCTCCGAAGCAAGTGGAATCGTCCATTGCAGCCTTGCATGGCTGGCTAAATCCACCCACGTGGCTGCAGACCTGTCTGTGGACAGGTATATATGACCCTGCGCAGCCACCGGGCTTTGCCTTTGGGTCAGTTGCTTGTGGTTAGCTACAGTCCACAGTACGCAGTAGAAAACTATTGGAGAAGTGCAGGTCATAAGCCACTCTGAAAAGTATGAATGGTTTCTTCATACAGCTGGGATGTCCGCCTCTGGCCTGCATAACCGCACCACACACACAGCTCAGTTTGTACTAGGGAGGAAATGCATGGGGGTTCGGTCTCAGGCTTTATGAGTTTGCAATGGGCAGGGTCTGAGCCCAACACCTGCCCCACAGATCACTGGTGATGAGAACGCATGAGCCAGGTAGTTTGCTCTGCCTGTCACTACACTGTCAACAACATCTGTGGGTAAAGGGGCAGCGCTCGGCTCTGGTGGTCACAGCCATATTCAGTGTGCGTCATCCTAGGCAGGTTTCTGAAATGAAGCAAATGTCCATAGGTAGAGGAACAGGTTTTGTTCAAATGTTTGTTTGCGTTCTGGCTGCGTTGTCACTCTGGTCTGCAGTTCTGGCTTAAGTGATCCTCCTGCCTCAGCTTCCCATGCTGTGAGTAGCCTCACCCGTCCTGAGCTTTTCCCAATAAGGTCTGGTGCGGGGGCACCTCGCTCCTCAGGGCTTTCTTCTCTGTCACAGCCCCCCAGGTAGGGCTAGGCCCACGTTTTCAGGTAAGTTGGCACATGGTATTTGCCCTCTTGGTAGGCGCGTAGTGTTCCACAGTGTGACCACTGTGTTGTCAGTTTCACTGTCCTCTGTCACATTGGCAGGTGTTAGGAGAATCCGAATTCTTCCCCAACACAGCCAGCTTCTGGTGTAGCTGTCTGCTGTGGTGGGCTTCCAGAGTGACCGTAGGTGACCAGGCATACTCCAAGACTCCTTCCTGGCCTGGGGGCCGCTGACTCCACCATAGATGAGCACATGTGGATGGACAGCAAGCTGCTTCAGCAGCATTTATTAGCAAGTTAAACCTCCTGCTTGATCGGCCACTTTCATCTTCTTTGAAGCAACATTTGCATGTTTTCTAGAGTTATTTTCTTTAGTATATGGTAGGTTTGTTGTTGTGTTGGTCTTGTTTTAAATAACAGCATCCCATTGTTTGCAGCTCCTAGGCTAGAGATGCATGAGGTAGCGATCTGTCTTGCCTTCCTTGCAGATGGGCAAGCTGCTGCTCTGTTGCCTCTCTGTATGAAAGGGCCATTCTCTCCACCTCAACAGGGTTGAGAGGAAGCTGAGGCCCCACATTCTCCTTGTCATGGGACAGAGAAATAGGGCCAGAGAGAGGAAGGCCTTGGGCTTAGGACAGCTTCTTTCTGGGCCCACCTCCTTTCTGGGCTCTCATCTCTGATTGCTCTTTCACAGTCTTGGCAGGCCTGGTGAAAGCGATGGTGTGGGCTGGCAGGGGGGAATGGCTGCCTTCAGGGTCTGGTGAACTGCCTGGCTGAGACGGAGTTTTGCTAAGAAGCCCTGGCTTTTCCAGGACAGATGCATTAGGGTTGGGTGGGTCTACATTCAAGGCTTCGGGCATCTTGCCTGCCTCCTCTGCTCTTTTTACTGTGCTTAGGAACCCTAGGGCAGACATCTAATCTGGGGAATGTTATGAGGTAGTGTTTGCTGAAAGAGGCAGCTTTGATGGCTCTGAGTCCCAACCTGCTCCCCCTCCCTCCTCCTCCCTGGCTGACTTAATGAAGCCAAGTTTGCAAATGAAACATAATTTCAAAGACAGGAGTGTTGTCGGAAGGTCTCGGATGATCTATGCTCCTGGCCGGTCCTTAGCAGCTGTCTCTTTAATTACCTCAGATGCTAACAAGGGTCTAGAGCATCTGGGTCCAGGAGCAGAGTCACTGTGGGCTTGCCAAGGACCCACCTGGGCCACCTCCTGCCTGGGCATTCTCAGCCACCCAGTGGCCACTGTGACGAGTGATGCCAGCAGGCAGGGGTGGGCATTCAGGGCCATGGGACCACCCTGAGTTCCAGCCAGCTGCTCCCCTCCCCTTGCTGAGTGATGTGAGCTTTTCCTGTGATAGCTTCTCCTTCATTCAGCTCACTCAGCAGTGATTAACTCCCAACACTGTGCTGCGGCTCTCAAAACTGCCTGCCTCAATCCAGGACTTGGGAGAACCTAAAGGGGGTTTAGTGATGGGCAAAGGCTCTGGGGTGGGGCCTAGATATGATTCACACTTGTAGTGAGGGGAGCCAGATGACAGTAGCTGGAGGCAGGGACAGTGCCAGGTCTTTACCAAGTGTCCAGAGGCACCCCGGTAGCCCCCATTTGTTCTTGGCATAAGGCTGTGGGTTCCTTTGCCCCTTGGTGGTGTGGAGCCTCAGGAGTCAGTGTGTTTCTGTCAATGATCATGTGAAGCAGGGTGTTAGTGGGGTGCTGGACTTGTATCTAGGTGGGTCCCTAGACATCCAGGAGATCCTGATCATACCTGGTGTGTACCGAGAGCAGGGGTCCACCTGCCTTGCTCTTCCTTCCATGAGCGTGTTGTCCATGCATGCCTGCCTTTAACTGGTACCTCATCCTTATCAAAGATTTCCATATCTGTGTCACAAGGACACTGGGGTTGTTGCTCACTAGATTGCCTCACCCGGTGTTGGCTTCAGAGACAGGCTTGCCTCATAAGAGGAGAGATGGAGCTGTTGGAAGCAACTCAATAGCCCTTAAAGGGCTGACTAGGTCCTGGCCCCAGCTCACACCCTACCATCTACACAGGAGTGTGCTGGGGAGCCGCTCTTCATGCTGTACTGTGCCATCAAGCAGCAGATGGAGAAGGGCCCCATTGATGCCATCACAGGGGAGGCCCGCTACTCTCTGAGTGAGGACAAGCTCATCCGGCAGCAGATTGACTACAAGACCCTGGTGAGCCCCCAGTCCTGGGTCTTCCCCTTCGAATGACACTGAATTGAGTGAGCAGGACTGGCAGAAGCAAGGGGTGGGGCTAAGGCTGCCATACCACCCTCCTCACACAGACCCTGAACTGTGTGAACCCCGAGAATGAGAATGCACCTGAGGTTCCTGTGAAGGGGCTGAACTGCGACACCGTGACACAGGTCAAGGAGAAACTACTGGATGCTGTATACAAGGGTGTGCCTTACTCACAGCGGCCCAAGGCTGGGGACATGGACCTGGGTGAGTGGCAGGCCAAGTGCCCCTGTGCATTCAGATCAGAAGCCAATCCCCTAGTGCCAGTTGTCCTGTTGGTAGGGGATGCTTACCAGAAGGCATCCAACAGAAAGTCTGCAAGGGAGGTGACAGGGTAAACTGGGGTCTGCAGGCCAGGGTAAAGTGATGGAGGAAAAGAGGCAAGCCTTGAGTTTGATATTCTCTGTGAAGTCAGGGCTGTCAGGGCTGAGGGGACAGGCCTTTGCATTGGGGGAAGTTGAAAGAGGGGATCCTGTGGCAGACTTGGCTGGAAAGGCTGGACCTGGATCTGGATGAAACAAGGTCTACCTCTTAGGCTCATCCAGGTAGCAGATGAAAGGCCAGCCCATGACTGTACCACCTCTGAGCCAGTGAATGGAGCTCTCAGTGGATGGAGGGGCCTCAGCTTGTTACTCTATGTAGGCTCTTCCCCCAAGTGCAGAGCAAGCCCCTCCCTGCTGTCATGGCTTCCCCACTCCTTCCTTCTGTGTACCAGCAGAATGAGGAGCTTGGGTGGGAGGGAGGGAAAGAAGGAAGGCCACCTCCAATACCCTACTTCCTGTAGAGTGGCGCCAGGGCCGCATGGCACGCATCATCCTTCAGGACGAGGACGTCACCACCAAAATTGACAACGACTGGAAGAGGCTGAACACACTGGCTCACTATCAGGTGACCCTACTGTCCAGGGACCAGGCCACCCAACTCTGAACACACTGGCTCACTATCAGGTGACCCTACTGTCCAGGGACCAGGCCACCCAACTCTGGAAGTTTTTTGAGGGAAAACTTCCCTTAAACTGGAACATGCCCAGCCAGGTGTGGACTGTGCCATGCCTAAGGGATTATATGCTCTGGAACTGTCTTGATGGAGACTCAGAGTGATGGCATGATTTGCCTCCAGGGGCAGAACGAAGGGTGTCTTCAGGTCCCCCATGTTAGGCAGGACATCTTGGCACCCTGGTAACTCATCTTTGACATCTGCTCACAGGTGACAGATGGCTCATCGGTGGCACTAGTACCCAAGCAGACATCTGCCTACAACATCTCCAACTCCTCTACCTTCACTAAGTCTCTGAGCAGATACGGTGAGGGTCTAGCAGGGTTGCAGCCAGGTGGTGGGCGGTGGACCTGGATTGGATGCCTTCTTCCTAATGTTCTGCCATAGTGTGTTGGATGTCAGGATTAAAGTGCTGTGGCCTGTCACTGGACTCTTGGCCTTCCCTTCAATTTTGAAGCAGTGTCTTTCCCCATAGACTGTAACCAGGCAGCCTCATGCTGCTCATGTGGCCACAGTGGTTATTCCCAACATACCTGGAAGGAGGCTTGGTGCCCCAGAATCTGAGGGAAAACTGTTTGGGTGGGGCAGGTCTGGCCACGGGTAAGGGAAATGGCCCTGCCAGCTGACAGGCTATTCCTGCAGAGAGCATGCTGCGTACAGCCAGTAGCCCCGACAGCCTACGCTCACGAACACCCATGATCACGCCAGACCTGGAAAGTGGCACAAAACTGTGGCACCTGGTAAAGAACCATGACCACCTGGACCAACGCGAGGGTGATCGTGGCAGCAAGATGGTCTCTGAAATCTACCTGACAAGGCTGCTGGCCACCAAGGTAGGTGTATGGAGATAGGCCAAATTCAGAGTTCCTACAGACCTGTCAAGGTCATCTAGGAGGTTGGTGCCCTGGACAGCTCTGAAACTCAGTACCTCACCCTGCAGGGGACACTGCAGAAGTTCGTGGATGACCTGTTTGAGACCATCTTCAGTACAGCGCACCGTGGCTCTGCCCTGCCTCTGGCCATCAAGTACATGTTTGACTTCTTGGATGAGCAGGCCGACAAACACCAGATCCATGACTCCGATGTGCGCCATACCTGGAAGAGCAATTGGTGCGACTGGTGATGGGCATGCACCAGGGATGGGACTGCTATGGGCAAGGCAGAGTGGGCCAGGCCCTACGGTGCCAGGATCGCCCTGTATCCTGTCACAACCCTACAACTCTAAGTCTACAGGAATTGCTTGGGTGAGGGGCTGCCATACAAGAAACAGCTTAGTGAGCTCGAGCCAATTGATAACATAGAGGAAATGATATTCCTAGCATAAGCCTCTACTCAGTGATGTGTAATGCTGGCATCTGGGGATAGAGATGGCTCTAAAGACCACTCTGAGATCATGTGGCATTAAGTGTGGAGCTCTATACAGCAGGTATGAGTTGAGGCCACCCCGGACTCCAGTGGGTTCACTTCTGTGCTTTCCATGGCTACTGTTGTGTTATCCCTGACCTACCTTTTCCTAGCATAGACCACCTATGCTTGTGAACCAGCCTTAGCTGCCTGCAGCCTAGCCATGGGCCCCACAGCCTCTTGCTGCTCAATGTTCTTTGGTTTTGGCCTACAGGCATAGTTACAGGCTTCTATGTGCAGCCCTGACCCTGCTGGCTCTGCCCATGTGCGGTCTTGTCACCCCCATAACTCACAAGTTTAGAGGAAGGCCACTTAGACTGAAGACTGGTCCCTTGGCTTTCCTCCCCAACAAGGTGGTATGCTATCTCCAGACCCTTCCTTCTCCTCTAGGACCCTACCCTACTGGAGGATTCCCACCAGAGCATACCCATACCTTGTCAACTCCTTATTCCCTGGAGCTGTGCTCTGGCCTCTAAGTCCAGTCGGTCATCGGCTTCCCTAGTCTCCTGTCCCTCAGCATCCTATGCTGGATGGCTCTGGCCTCAGCGCAGAGCCCTGTGCCCCTCCTCTTCCCTCTCACCATTCCTTTTGGCTTTTATCTGCTGCTTCCCTCCAGGACTGTGGGAGCCTAAACCCCAGCTCCATCAGTGCTACCTGTCAGGGACCAGCAAAGGAGGGACTACTGTGTGGCAGCACTGGCCTGGATCGCTCTGCTGTATGGAATTCTCTAGATTTACTCTAGAGCAGCTGCCTCAGCCATGTGGAATTACCACTTTTTTGGCACATGCCTATGGTCACCAACAACCTCAGTCTTCACTTTTAGTTTCTGTTTGAACAGCACGTGTGATAATTGGGTGCTTGACCAAGGCTGTCTAAGGTGTTGTGGGGCATAGAGGGTAGGTATTAAGACGGTCCTCAGTCAGGGGCTGAGCACAGAAGCAGGGATATAAGCCAGTGTGCAGATGTCAGCAATGCCCCCTGCATGTAAGCTAGACATGTGGAATGATGCTCTGGGAGTTGCCAGGTTGTAGGCAGCTTGTCCTGTCTGGCCTGTGGGGTAAGGGGCTTCCCCTGCCCCACTTGGATATGTGGACATCCACTCATTTTCTGGAGGACAGGGTCAGGCCTATGGGATGGTTGGCCATGCTTCTACCTGCTGTACAGAAGGAAAGTGGGGTGCAGAGGGGTCCCTCTAAGCAGTCTTGGACCTGCTTGTCCACAGCCTGCCCCTGCGCTTCTGGGTGAACGTGATCAAGAACCCACAGTTTGTGTTTGACATCCACAAGAACAGCATAACGGATGCCTGTCTCTCCGTGGTGGCACAGACCTTCATGGACTCCTGTTCCACGTCAGAGCACAAGCTGGGCAAAGACTCACCCTCCAACAAGTTGCTTTATGCTAAGGACATCCCCAACTATAAGAGCTGGGTCGAAAGGTGGGTGGCCAGCAGAGGTTGTGCAGGCTTAGGCCAGAGGTTGGTGGGTGGGTAGGCCCTGTAACCCCACACATGTTGACCCTGCCACCTACTGTCAGGTACTATGCTGACATTGCCAAGATGCCCGCCATCAGTGATCAAGACATGAGCGCCTACCTAGCAGAGCAGTCCCGACTGCATCTTAGCCAGTTCAACAGCATGAGTGCCCTGCATGAGATCTATTCCTACATCGCCAAGTACAAGGACGAGGTGAGCCCCCACCCCCACCCCAACTCCTGGCTCCACCTGTATCTCAGAACTGGCCCAATACTTGCTTTGGCTTCTGTACCTGACCACCCAGCTGTGTCTGGGACTATAAGGAGAGCAGAGATTATGAGTACACAGAAGAGTCTCTGGGAGCAGGGTGGGGAGTTAAGGTAACAGTATCTTCTAAAGGTGGACCACTGTGGGTCTATAACAGTTTACTGGGCTAGGTAATATCTCTGGGGCCAGGCAGAAGCTGTCAGTGTTGTCGGACTTGGAGTGGTCTTCTAGGAAGCTCCTTGTCCTTTACCAAGGAATAGGTCCCTGGCTCATCTCTGAGGTAACTTGTCTCTACTCTGGGCTAGAGCATATGGGTGCAAATGGCTAAGGACTGGGAATGTGTGGACAGTGCCAAAGCTAAGGCAGAGTGGACCTGGCTGGCTAAGATCACTAGGGTCCACATGGCTAAACTTAGGGCCCACCTGGGGACAGACAGGAAATGTAGACATGCCTGGGTAACCTGGGTGTGGAGGCTTTGGACTTGGCTATGTTCCTGAGCTAAATGGATTGTTATAGGTCTAGAAGCAGGGAGGTCTGCTGTCTGGGCTGAGCCAGTGAGGTGGATAGCCTGGTAGCCTTTCTGGAGGTAGGTAGCCACCTATGGGCTCAGAAGGGCTCTAGGCACCAAACCAGGCATGGAAGGGCTCATAGGCTGTAGTGATTGAGAGCATAGGATGGGACACTGAGCCTGGGCTCCCACGTAGACTGGGGTTTGGGAAGCCTGATGACTGTAGGTAGAGGTGTGATCCTCAAGAAGACAACCTAAGGCCGTAAGAAATCCAGCAACAGGAGAGAGCAGTGACCATGCCACAACCGATGGCAGGGAGTAGGGCACTCCTATAGAAGCCCAGGAAGGCGGGGTGGGGTGGGAGAGGCCGTAGTCAGGAATCAGAGCCTAGCCGATAAGGGTAAAAGTGATGATCTCGGGGGCTCACCCTGGAATGCTGTAGGACTCAGGATCAGAAATGTTTTCACAGCTAGGAACTGATAGAGTCAGGTCTTGACTGATCCCCAAATCCCCACTAGGCATAGCATGTCATTTGCAATACCCAGACAGGCTTTCCTAGAGCCTTCAGCCCATGTGTGTGGGTAGTCAGCCCTAACCCTGACCTGTCCCACCCTGGTCCTCCACAGATTCTGGTAGCGCTGGAAAAAGATGAGCAGGCACGAAGGCAGCGGCTTCGGAGCAAACTGGAGCAGGTGGTGGACACGATGGCCCTGAGCAGCTGAGCCCTAGAAGTGACCACCCAGCAGGAGGCAGAGCAGGAGGGCAGTAAGGGGGACCCAGGAGACAGCCCTTGGCTCACCTATACCGAGTGCCAGGTGTGGGGGCTGCAGTTGGGTCCTGGCCCTCGCCTTCCTCTCCCTGCCGTGCAGGGTTGACTTTTATTGCTGTGGATGTGAGGGCCCTGCCGAGCCACCTCTGTGCCTAGGGCTTGCTGCCTTGGGGCAAGGATTGCAAAGCAGGGCTGGTTCTGCCCAAGGATATTTGCTGCTTGGCAAGAGCTGCTGGTGGCCTTCCTGGGAGAGAGGTGGCCTCTGAGGGGCCGAGATAGAAGGCCAGGCCCTCCTGAAGGAGGGCACCAAGACAAGGGAACTGGACCAGTTTGCAGTTCCTGGCTTCTCCAGCTGCTACCAGCGGGCAGAGTCTGAGGGAGAGGCGAGATACCCAGGGCTGGGCAAAGAGAGCCACAGCCTGGGGCTGTCCCACTAGCCTCTACTCCAGCACCCCGTGCTTGCTACCACCCTCAGATTCACCGCGTGCTCTGCGCGGGCCAAGGCTGGAGTGCCACGTCCTTCTGTTGGGGAGAGGCTCTACTCCCCTCCTATGGAGGGGCTGCAGACCCCACTCCTGAGTGACATGCGGACAACGGCTAGGCAAACCCTTCTCTGTCCTCAGGGCTGTGCCTCTGGGAGCCTCCGGGCCTGGGGCTCCAGTCAGAGTGCATGTTCCCATTATTTATTCCCCGCTCCTGCTCCTTGCTCTGCCCATTGTGGAGCTCAGGAGGGTAGCAGACCGCTGTCCCACCACCCTCTCTCCTCCCTGCTCCTGACACTCCCCAGTGGCTTCCAGTCTGGCATCTCAGCAGTGTCCTGGCCCCCGCAGTGGGACATCTGGGTACTGCTTTTTAAGGGAACAAGAAATCCTGCTGCATTCTGCCCTAGGGGTAGGGCAGGGTACTTCTGCCATCCTGCTGGCCATGGACAGTGACCCAAGGGACCGGAGGTCAGCTGTGTCCACCTTTGCCCACAACGAGCAACAGAACACATTTTTAATGGACCCTGTACATATATATATATATGTATATGTATATGTATATATATATATGTGGCCCCAGCCCCAGTGGGGTGCTGTACAGTTACTTGAGGGAGGAGACACAGAAAGGCAATTCAGGAGGAACCCAGGTGGAAGAGAGCAAAGCCAAGGGTCCTGGAGCTGCCATCTGATGTGGCCTCTGCTTCCCACAGACGGAAGAAACCCCTGCCCAAGCTACCGGGTGCCCCAACTTCGGGTACAGAGGCTGTGGACCTGCATGACTGTGCTAGCGTTTAGTCTGAGTTGATCTTTTCGAACTGCAAGTGTTGAATACTAGAGGTGGTTAGACCCTTTTTTTTTAATGTTTTTTAAATTAATTAGTCATTGGAAAAGCAAGCGAGCGGCCTATCCTCTTTTCAAGTTCACTTTTTCGATGGTACTAAAGATTATAATGGATTTTAAGGGACAGCTAAATGTGGCCAGGCCCAGCCTCAGTGCTGGGGACAACGTACCCCATGTCCATGGGCTGCTAGCCTTGTACTCCCTCACATTCCAAGCTGGGGAGCCAGATGGGACAGGTTGGACGTCAGATTAGAGCTGCGCCTTTAGGCTGCTATGGGGCAGGTGCAAGGACTCAGGGAGCTCCTCCTCCATGGTTGTCAAGGGGCCTGGGTACCCTAGGCCTTGAGCTCTGGTCAAGTGTCTCTGTGGCTCACTCTTTGGGCTGATACTGGGGTCAGAGCCAAGTCTAGCCAACCTGGATATAAAGTTTCTCAGTAGCCCCTGTTGCCTGGGGTTTTTCCCTTGGATATAACCCTCTCTTCCTTCTGATGCCTCCGGGCTGTGCCTGGGTGGGAGTCTCAATTTCCCCTAAAGTCTTCCCTGGATGCGGGCTTCAAATAGAAGCCCCTAGTTCTTCCAGCTCTGCCTGGACCATGCACAGCTTCTAGGCTCAACGCCTTCACTATCCAGCCCTGCCACCCTGCCCAAGGCCCCCAGGCTCCCTTAGAATGGGCCAGCCTCACTCTACCCTACCAGGCCACCACACTTCTGTGGGTGTCATAGGTGGGTGGTGAGGTCACCTGGAGCAGCCTCCCCAGGGCATCTGTTCGCAAGCACTTTAGCGTATCTGTTTACATGCGAGCTGCCCTAGCTGGTCTCGCCAGGCCTCTTCTCGGCACAGCCATCAGGGCCAGGCCTCACCTCCCTGGACCAGACTCTGCCACTCCTGGACTGGACTCTGACATCTGCTGGCCTTGGTGTTCAAGAGCCACCCATCTCTGTGGCACCCTGCAAAGGGCGCCACTCCAGCTTAGATATAGCCTGGGTTTGGAGCCCACTGTGCACTGGGTGGTAGATGCTCAGAGCCAACCTCTACAGTCCTAGGCCCAAGGGGGTGGCCAAAGCACTACTCCAGCCAGCCTGGCCCTAACATTCTTGGTACTGCCGTGGGCTCTGTCCCCCAAAGCCCTAACCTCCTGCCTGGTTTTCCCCCTTTGAACCCAGACTCAGGAGTGCCTAGGCTGTTAAAAGCTGAGCCTGGGTGCCTGGCTTCCACATGCCTTGGGCTGGCCCTGTGCTCTCCTG
Source organism: Microtus oregoni (assembly GCF_018167655.1). Taxonomy (NCBI): domain Eukaryota; kingdom Metazoa; phylum Chordata; class Mammalia; order Rodentia; family Cricetidae; genus Microtus; species Microtus oregoni. Next base: position 30,635,539 of record NW_024543061.1, on the reverse strand, counting down.
CTAGCCCACCCTCTTATGGTTGGACAGCTGACGAGGGCAGCAGGGATTAGGGCCTTGATGTGTCCCCAAGAGGCACAGCATTGAGTTCCAGGCACAGGCCAGCTCCCTCTGTTGGCACAGAGGGTCCTGACCACCACCCCCTACTCCAGTTCCCCCAGTTTGGATCTGGTGGCTCACATCGGTGCTACACAAGCTAGAGTAGATATATTTAGAGAGAGAAAGCTATTTTTAAGGTGAAGCCCATGATTAGCTGTCCTTTAATGCCGCAGAACACTCCCTTTACCCCCCACCCAAAAAAATGGTCATTTGGACGGTCTGAGTAGACCAGGAAGCGGCAGAGCCGACACGCTCAGCCATCAGATTGTAAATATACGGCTATTTCCTATTTTACGGTTCTTCAGATTTAGTACTTGTAAATAAACACACATTAAGGAGAGATTAAACATTTTTGCTAAAGCTTGTGGCTCTGGGTCTTATTCTAGCGAGGGAGGGACCTAAGAGGTACCACAGAAATAGGAGCTTGTCACATCCTCAGGGCAGTACCTCATAGGTGGCAGCAGGCACTCTGGAACGTCTGTGCTCCAGACTGGGGGCTTGGTATAAACACATGGGCAGTGCACCCAAAAACCTAATAGACCCGTGTGCCACATCAGTTTCATCTAAGCTGAAAACACGAACAGCATGCCCTCATATCTGAACCCAGGCAAGGACAGGGGGAACCTCCTGGTGGTCTGTGTGGCAGGACCATGGGAAATCCTCATTGGGACCAGATCCATCTGTGAGGCAGGACCCCTGAGGCCCTGATAACCTGCAATGCAGATTCTGTCCCAGGGTTCAGGATGACCCAAAAGTGCATGCACAACCCAGAGCTGTGGGTTCCTGAGTTGCCCACAGAGTTGGTAGTATTTCCTTAGTGCCAGGGGTCTCTCTTCACCATGGCCTTGCACTAAGGGACAGCCCATGGGCAAACTCATTCAGTTTTATGGGATTGGATGACTTGGTTCAGGTACCCAATCTTCGCCCTTCTCACCAGGGAAGAATGCTGTGTGGAGTTGGGTGCAATAGCACTGAAGGAGGCAGCTCTCCCATCGCTGGAGGTGCTCCACCCCCGTAAGAGGATCTTGATACCTAGAACTCCTGTCTGATGCCTGCTGTGCTGTTCATCCACTGCACAAGGCCAGGGAGCAGAGGTTTCAGGCCACACTGGTCCCCATGGGCTCTGAAGCACGCCTGCCTGCTTCTCATTCCAGTCCTTTCTGGACTCCAGTGGCATTCCATAAATCACAATCGGTGCTCCTCCATTCCCAGCTGGTCTGTCCTGACAGCCTGTTCAGTTTTGGTTTTTTTTTTTTTGTTTTTTTTTTTAAGCGGGGGCCGGGGTGTCAATGTAATCACCATGAAATTGCATGGGAACCAGATTTAGCAAATGTGGTCCTGTTTGGGGTGTGACATGGCCCGTTTATGTCTCTTGAGCCCTCCCGACTTTCTGGCACAATCAGCTCTGCCTCAATTACCCTCGTTAGGCTGCCAAGGGCTCCAGCCCTGCCACCCAGGAGCGAGGTAACCTCTCAAAGCAGCAATCAGCGCCCCTGCACGGGGTGATCAAGCATGATTAGGGCAAGCAAGGTCTGATTGCCATGCATCTTATAGAAGGCAGAGCTGTGGTGGCTCTGAGCAGGGCTGTCAAGGGGTCTGGGTGGCAGAAGCTCAAGGCCAGCCCTCAACTCTGGATCAAGAGGGTGTTTTGCTGTATCTCTCCCGGGGGCTCCAGCAGAGGACAAAGCAATGAGCTGGGCTGAAAACCAGGCCAGAGGCATGAGGAAGGCAGGAGTGACCAAGGCAGCAGGGCCAATGTGAAGACCTAGGAGAAGCCTGTATGAGGCAGGAGTGAAGACAGGCTGCCTACAGAGGAATGGGGATGCCAGCCCTTGGGGAGCAGGAAGCTGACTTGGTTTACTCTTGGTGTCTACAGGACTGATCACTGGAGGCTGATGGGAGGCACCTGCAAAATAGCACAGCTACCTCCCCTGGGGATGCTGTGTGGCCGACATCTCTGGCAGGTGGCTGCTTTGCTCTCTGATTATCCATGAGATGACAGGCCACACCTGGATGGGCATCTGGGTCTTCTGAAGTGAGATTCTCAGAGACAATATGCTGGACCCAAGCTACAATACAGATCTGGTCATGGCCCAAACCCTGGGGATGGGTGTTTCTTCAGTGTGGCCCAGGCTGGTAGCAATCAGCCAGTGTTGCTGATGTTGGTGGAGACCAGGGACAAAGGTGGGGACAAAGGTGAGATACTGGCTCCGAGAGACCCAGGGTACCTAGGTGGGTCCTGTACTCATTCTTAGACTGTCCTGGGGCTTTGCAAGGACAGTGCCCAGGAGCTCCCAAACACTGGGAAGGTGGAGGGAAGCTTCCACCCAAGCAGGTAACTAAAGCTACCACCTGTCCCTAGGAGACTTGCTTATGTTCATAATCCACCCCAAGGACACCTAGGCATGTCTCTTAAAGATGCCCTTCTGTTTGTAACATGGTGGGGTAGGTGAGAAAGCTCGTTGACTTTTTACCAAGGTCCAAGAGTATTTGACCTCATTCTTGGCTGGATCCAGATGAATCTGTGGGGTCATAAGCACCTCCTCATGTTGTCTCCTCTTCCTTTTCTTCCTGTCTTCCACATCTCCCCAAATCAGGCCTCTGGTGGCTGCTGCCTTGTAGGGAAGTGGCCCCTTTGGTCAGCAGGTGTCCAAGTGGAGATTTTATTAGACACCCTTAGGACAGCTGCATCTGCTTGAGCCAATCTGGCCTCAAGGAGATACTCAGCTTGGCTGAGCATAGGCACATGCCTACGAGAATGGTCAATGCACTTGAGCCTGAGTTTTGCAATCATTCAGAATTGTGCCCATGCACAGGTCCTAGCTGGCACAATCCTAAGCCTTACTTCTTTGGCATTGTGACGTTACCTTCTGGAGAGAAAGGGGAGGCTCCTAAGACTCGTGAAACTATAATATCCCCGAGGCCCCTTCCCAAGCTCAAACAAGCAGCGGCAACTTCCGAGGAAGAAACTCGCCAGTGGAACTTCCTGAAAGTTGTGCAGGGATCTCCAGGGATGCAAATTCTGAGGGTGGGCGCCCCTTCCAGGTCAGGCTTTTCAGTGGTTCAGCTGTCATTAACACCACTAAACTCAGCACACTAAATGAGACTTGGGTGGAATCCTTTCTCTGGTCAGTCATCGGTGCCAAACTGAGATGATCAGTTGGTTCTCTTATTTGGGTTCTTGTCCCACCCTGCCTCCAAGAATGGGGCAAAGACAGAGGGGGAATGAGGGTGCTTAAAGAAGATTCTTGTAATAGGATAGTGGGAACCCTGAGACCCTCAGTGACAGCAGGGTGCCAACCAAGAGAGGTTACAGGCCTCCCCTGTCCTTGGCAGGCTTGAAGATACTGCCTGGAGATGGTCAGCAAGCTTGCGCTCCAGAGGGCTTTTGGTGCCCTCAGACATGAAAGCCTCTTACAGGACTGTCTCCTCTGAATCTCGAGGGCAGTCTTCCTTCTTTCTCCACAGAGGACCCAGAAGCCAGGACCTGGCTCTGGAGCCTTCTTGTCTTCTTTCTTCAAAACATGCTGGAAGGAGACTCTGTCCAGAGCTTGGTTAACTTTTATATTGGACCAGGTGAACTCTGATTGGTTGACTGTGCATGCTTGCAAATACGATATAAAATGGGACCAATCAGAGAAGAGCTATCAAACCGAAAAGAGAAAGCCCACCAAAAGCTGAGGGATGTCTTATCGCCTCTCCCCCTTCTCTTCATGTTTCAAAGGAATCAGGAAAGGTGGGAATCCCCCTGCAGCTTTTCACCGTTGGTACACTGCCAGCCATTTGAGCTTGTTCAAGGATACTGGGGCTTAGAACCAAATCGAAAGCCCAGAACTGTTTTCTCTGGGGGCCGCTCAATACAGCCTGCTGCATTCCAGGGTTCTTGTGTGAGTTTGCACCAGCCAGAGTTTGTGCATGTGTGCTTACCTGTGTGTATGGGTGTGTTTCATTCACCTGCTACCTGAGCAGCTGAGAGGTAAGAAGGTAAGAAGGCATCTGACTGTCAGATGGTGGCAGCGGGGTCTCTTGTTTGTCCCTGGCCTGCTCCAATCAGCTGTGGCTCCCGACTGTCAAACATAGCCCACCCAGCTCGTCACCATGGGGCTCTCCGTTTCAGGAGGGACTCCTAGCTCTTGTACTATCTGTAGTCAAGAGACTATGTTCCTATCTTTGGGCTGAAACAGAAACTGGCTCTTCCTGTCCATGAACCATGGTTTCAGGATCAGTCTGCTAGCTTACCTGAAGCTTGGGTCTGACTGCCATCCTTAGTCAGAGCTGTCCCCAGTCAAGCTCTCTTTCGTACTGCTTCTGTGACCCTGTGTGCTTCTCTTTCCCGATCCCCTCATTTTTGCCAGGCTGCCTACTGTGGTTCCATGTCATATGTACATGATAGAGAACTGAACACACCCGGTGCCCATACAAACTGAAGCCCATAAGTCCAGGCTGGGGCCCTGGAAGGCTCCATGAAGAACTGAGATATTCCTCCCACTTTTTGTTCATTGGCCACAGCTGAAAGGACCACCAGAGGAAGGACACTATGGTGGTTTGAATAGGTATGGCCCCCATAGACTCATGTGTTTGAATGCTTGGCCTATAGGGAGTGGCACTATTAGGGGGTATGGTCTTGTTGAAGTAGGTGTAGTCTTGTTGGAGGAAGTAGGTCACTGTGGGGGAGGGCTTTGAAGTCTCATATGCTCAAGCTATACCCAGTGTGGAACACAGCACACTTCCTATTGCCTGCTGATCAAGATGTAGAACTCTCAGCTCCTTCTCCAGCACCATGTCTGCCTGCACCCTGCCATGTCCCCTGCTATGATGATAAAGGACTAAACCTCTAAAACTGGAAGCTAGCTCTGGTTAAGTATTTTCCTCTTTGAGAATTTGTCATGATCATGGTGTCTCTCCACAGCAATAGAAACGGTAAGACAAACAATAATTTTAGTTCAAGAAAGAGCCATAAGCTGGTGAAGTCACTTATTACCTAACATGATGACCTAAGTTCCATCCCTGGAACCCACGTGTGCCCCCCAACCTGCTCATACATAAATAGTGAATTTAATATAATTTTGGAAGACCAATGAACCCTTTTTCTCTAATAAGTAACTTAAATGCACTCCCGTCCACTGGTGCGGTGGGGAAGGTAGCCAAGCCTGGTGGGAATACCAAGCCATCCCCTTATTGCACTTTGGCTCTGGCCTCTTTCACACAGTAAAATGGATGGACTTAAGCCCCACTCCAGGTTAGTGTGGGTGGGAGTGGGGGAAAAGCTTATGAAAAAGTCCAACAGGCTGCTTTCTGTTTGAAGCAGGCTAGTGAAGGGTGAGAGGGAAGAGCTTCTAACCCTTTTTAAGCTGCTTGGGTGCCATGGGCAGAGTTCATGGATTGAGCTCAAGGGGCAGGGACAGAGGTCAGGCAAGAGAGACCTTCCTCTCCTGATGAGGCTGAGGAGAGGAGAGGAGGCTGCTGGGGGCTGAGGAACAAGTGACTGACAGTCAGGACCATTCGGAGCTGAGGGACAGAGAAAAGCTGTGACCCTACCGTGTAGAGAGCCGAGCCAAGGAAGCCCTGATTGAATATCTGTTGACATGGGCATGGCTATGCCAAGGACTCCAAAGCTCAGACCCGTGGGGTGTCAGCAAAGTCATCACCCATGTGGACCAGGCCCCAGGGGAGCACAAAGTTTTCCTCAGCAGCCCAAGTAGGAGTGTTTATAAATGAATATCTGTGTGTGCAGACTAGCAACTGCAGCTCCCCCCTCAGGGAGGTTTGCAGCCTGAGACTGTTCCCTACAGAGACTAGCAGCCCCGCCCCCCCTCATACCTAATAAATATGGTCAGGTAGCAGGATTCCACTTGATCTCAGCTTTACTGTATACATGTCTGCGTGTCTATCCTTTCCTCAATCCCTCACTGCTCCTAATTGGGGTCCTAGGACCCAAGCTTCATGAAACATGGCACCCGAGAGAACAGTCTAAGCTCACATCACTCATGGTGTGCAGTGCTCAGCCTGTCTAGCTGTGCAAGGTGACATTTCCTCTGGAGCTGACAAGGGACCTAAGCTCTCTTTCCTAGTGTCAGGAGACCCATGTGCTTTGCCATGACCTTAAGCCATCTGGGGAAGAAGAAAAGGAAGGTAGCAGACATTCCTCCTGGGAAGCTGATCTGGAACCAACACATTTTCAAAACAGAGACCGTTAAAAAAAGGGCTTGTTTAGTATGGTACTGAGGCAGTTTTAAGTCTGAGGTTTGACCCTGCTTCTGTGGGACAACATCAGAGAAGTGACAGCTGATTAGGAAGCCACCTTGGCAAAGCCATCTGAGCAGGTTATGTACACATTTAACCCAGGATGCCACAGGCAGGGGCAGTCGAGGGTACAGACCCAGGGTCCCAATCTTCCCTCCTCTGAGGGCCGGCTACATGTCTAGCAGACAGACATGTGACATCCAGCAGACAGAAGTTGCTCCACGTAGTGGGGCTCACCAGGGTCACCCGCAGACAGTTTTCTTCCCTGGAAAGGAGGTGGCAGGTTTGATTTGCTTTGCTTTGTGACCAGGGGCAGAGTCTGTGAAGAAAGACTTGTAGGGCCCCTTTGGTCTGTCCAGCTGGGAAGCTGATTCCAAGGGCTGGGACCTAAGACATGAGGCATGTCCCATTTCCACTGCCCATGTACTGGCCAGCACCCATCTGCTTCTCACCCTCTGTCACCTCAGCCCGAGAAGTCGGGTGACTCTATTGAAGCTGGTCAACAGAGGGTGGCTGTCCCTCCTGAGAGGCAAATGACCATCTGTACCCAGACATAGCACCTGGGCCTCAGTGTCTGCTCAGAGCTGATACGGCCCACCTCGAGACCTCAGCATGCTCAGACAGACACCACACAGCACTGCACTACACCTGAGGCTGTCCCCTCAGGCCTCTGCCCACGAGTCAGGGGCCACTGAGACTCACTTGCAGACATCAACACAAAGGGTAAACCCATGGCTCTATCCCATGGTGGGCTAATCCTGGATTAGGAAGCTGCCAGCACAGAGCCACTTGGTTCCAGCATGCTCTCAGCACGCCGCTAAAGGCCCATTAAATCTTGCAGGCAGAGACTCTCAACGCTCGGGCGGGTGGTCATGACTTTGGAGTTCCTGCCAACTTCCAAGCTCCCATTTCTCACAGTCACTGGTTCACAGCATCTCCCGTAGGGAGGGGTGGGCATTTTCCTCACTCAATGCAGGATCTTCACTGACCCACAGGAGTCGAGGTGGGGGTGGCTGAGGACTGGTAAAAGTCTCCAATCCTTGGCCTTGCCACTGGGTTCTAGAAAGGACATCAGGTTTCTTCTTTCTTATCAGCGTCACCTTCTTGGCAGCCACTGTATTCCAAATAGCCTTGACATACCGCCATCTTCCCCCATCACCGCACACTGCTATTGTTTTACCTTGCTGGCCTGTGGGGACAGGGACTAGTCTGTCTCCATCCCAGATGTCCTCTGCTCTGAGGGTGGCATCTGGCACACAGTAGCCACTCAGTACATGCTTGTCAAGTAGATTCATGAAGAATTACCACATGCTAGTCTCTTTGTGGACAGTGTCCCGTTTGTGACCAGGCAAATGCACCAAGCTATCGCCATGTCCCTTAAGCTTGACCTTTCCAATGGGGCCCAGGATTTGCAGGCTCCTACTACGATGGGCTGTTGTGTATGTCAGGTTTTTGTCACTGTGACCAACTATCTGAGGGTAAGTACTTAAACATTATTTTGGTTACAGTCTTGGAGATTTTGATCCAGTTGTTCCTGCTACGAGGCTGGGATGGAGCCAAGAATCATAGAGGGAGAGCATGGCAGAGCACAGCTTCTCACCTCATATGGGCCAAGACGCAAAGACAGGGAAAATGGAGAGGCCAGGCACAGAGTAGCCCCTGCATAGGCGTGACCCTAGCAACCAACCTCTTCCATTCAGGCCCCACCTCCTAATTCTCTCACTTGTCAACACTACCATGGCATTAAAGAGGTCATTTTGGAGAAATGGCACACCTTTCACAAGACTGGCTTCTTCCCTATGACACCAGCTGCCAACCCTGCCCTGCCGGCAGCTCTGGGTACAAACTCCAGGTGGTCCTCCCATGCAGAAATCACCATGGGCTTCAGGGTTTTGTTTCTCAAGCTGTATAAACGGCCAACTACAGAAGGGCCTTATCTTTTCGCCCCACCTTGTCCTGTACTGCTCTTCGCATGGAGACTCTGAGTCCCTCACACCCACCTCTGGTCACATTGACTTGACCTCTGAGGTGTGGCAGAAATGATGCTTTAGTCTATCTGGGATCACTAGGAGGCCCTAATCTGCTGGAGGACATGAGACCTTACAGAAGGGCCTTATCTTTTCGCCCCACCTTGTCCTGTACTGCTCTTCGCATGGAGACTCTGAGTCCCTCACACCCACCTCTGGTCACATTGACTTGACCTCTGAGGTGTGGCAGAAATGATGCTTTAGTCTATCTGGGATCACTAGGAGGCCCTAATCTGCTGGAGGACATGAGACCTTACAAAGAGACCTACCACCCCAACCAGACATGGCCACCCAAGATGTGCTGTGACCGGCTGTCCCCGGCTGTCCCTAAACATACATGGGAGAGTCAGAGAGCCAAAAGGCCAGCTGTGTCCTGTGAGCACTCAGAGCTGTGAACTGTCCATGCAGGGTTGCAGGAGGCTTGCTGGGCCACTTCATGGGTGTCTGACTACATGAAGTAAGGACTTGAGTTTCTTGGGTTTGTTTTTCATTTTTGCTTAAATTCGCTTTTATCTGGACAGTGTTCTTTTTGCTTCCCCGGCAGAGCTTGTCAAACAGCACCAGCTGAGAGTATGCAGGCCGAGCCTCCTGAGGCAGGGGAATGCCACCATGCTGCCCTACTTATGGGAGTCAGCCCAAGTGATCTCCAGGAGCCACACACTCTGGAATTGTAAGCTTCAGGGGCACTACAGAACTAGGCGTCTCCACTATTCCTTCCAGACTATACCTACCTTCCTTCCTTCCTTCCTTCCTTTCTCTTTCTTTCCTTTCTTTCTCTTTCCTCCCTCCCTTACTCATTCTCCTTTCTTTTTCTTCTTTTTTCATTTTTCTTTTCTTTCTTTCTTTCTTTTTTTCTTTTTTTGCTTATGTTTAGTTTGTCCCAAAGTAGTTAAGGTTTCTCTTTTCAGCCTGAGTCTTCCAGGCTTGAGTGATGCTCAGCATCCCAAATGCTCCTAGCCCTGGCTTTCAAGCCATGACATGGACAGACTGCCTGAAGGCCCAGCCTGTCAGGGCACGTGGCATGTGCATCAGGGCCTAGGGATTAGGACGAACACCCCTGCTCTGTGGACTACTGTTGTGCTAGAAAGGCCTGGAGTGTCCGCATTCTTCCTGTGAGGCTGCTGATCTCAACTCTCTTCAGTGTATCTCACCAGCTATCTGCCTAAGCACCGCCTTCTTCCGCCTGGGCAGCCAGGCCACCAGGTAGCACAGAGTCAGCTCACTAAGACCCCCAGGCCTTCAGGAACTGCTCCTGGGAGGCAGCTGAGCAAGGACAGCTGACTCAGGAAGCCCCTGGTTATGTGGTGTGACATTGGCTGTGGACCTGGAAGTGGCTTTTCCTGCCTTGTTCACATTTTCCCAGCCTCTTTGGAGAGCTGTGAGTGACTGTCAGTTTGCATGGCCCCTGTGACTTGTACTCAGCTCCTCTTTGACTTCCAGGTCCAGGTATCTGCTGCGCCCTGGAGTGATACTGGGACTCTGGCCAGCAGGATGGGATGCCTCCCATGTGCAATCGATGTCCATCCCCACGGCTGGGCAATCAATGCAGGGTCAGGAAGCAGGGGTCTGTGACTACACATAGATGGAAAACAATGAGCCCCTAGACATCCCCAGGGTAGCAGATTGGGTCCCTGCCTGTTGACTGGGCCCTCCCCACCCGAGGTGACCTTGTACCTGTGACTTGCTTTTCCTCCTTGATGAGTCTCTAGAACTCAGCATACCCTCCCAAACTGCCACTCCCTTCCATCTGCACCCCGGGTGTTTGCACCCTACCTACAAAGGGTTCCAGAAACATCCCAGAAGGCAAAAATGAGTGTTCCACCCTCAGGCTCTGCCCTGAAATACCCAGTCTTTGCACATAGCACCTGTGGGCCCCTGCCCCACCCCCACCCCTGCCTGCGCAGTGATACTGAGCTCCCCCCCCACCCCTGCCTGCCCAGTGATACTGAGCTCCCCCCCCACCCCTGCCTGCCCAGTGATACTGAGCCCCCCCCCACACCCCTGCCTGCCCAGTGTATACTGAGCTCCCAGGGACCCACAACCAACTCATTATTTGGCTCAGTCATGCATGCTTATCTTAATTCTGAAAGAACCCTCTTGCTCCGTTGGGACCAGGTGTGCCCATACTTCAAGGCTAAAATGACATCATCAGCTGTGTCTGGCTTTGGAACACCCAGTGACTAATGGTGGGTGAGTCCTTGTCGTCATCTCAGCTGCGACCTGTCACTCTCCTGGACCCAGTCCTTCAGGAGGGTCCAGGTCATCTCAGTTCCCTTGTGCTATCTTTGGTATGTGACCCCTCGGTATACATGGCTTTGCTCAGCTGTGTTGGCTAAACACAGCCAGAATAAGTCAGCTGCAGAGGTCAGAACTTCCAGAGGCCAGGAGAGTGAGCTCTGATTTAGACGATACAGAGCTTGCAGAAGGGAGCAATGGGGACACCCCAGCCCCCCCCCCCCCAGGTCTCCAGGTGTCAGGTTATGTCACAGGCTGGCTACAGAGCTGGGCTGCCATCCCTACTGACATGTCCAGCTGGGCCTTATTCTGTCCGCACCCTCCCATAGCCACTGTGGCTGCTGTCACCATTCTTGATTGTCTGGGTCACCAGGTCTCTCCTTGAAATCTAGTCCCTCACTCTGCTGTAGCTGATGCCCAGGACACTGTTCCTGCTGGTAGGCGATCCCCACAGGAGCCGCTCAGGCATCCTAAGTAAATAGCAGCTGCCTTCTCCAGGGCAGGGGCCCATGAGGAAGCCCGAGGAAGCCTCCAGGGCCCGCTGTGGTCTAGCCTTGAAAGTCACATGTGTCATAGCACAGGTTAGCTCCTCTTAGCCTGGGAGGACCATCTGGCCCATTTTGATTGCAGAAACGCAAGCCTAAGCGTCAAGCTGCCATCTCAGAGGGCTGTTCGTCTGAGGGTTCTGCTCTCCGGAAATATGCTCACACACAGGAGGGCCTGAAGAACCGTCAGGGTTGTGTTGTTCTTCTGTTAAGTTGGAAGTGGGGTCAAATTATTGCCAGCCCTTCTTAGTAACATCAGGGCTGTAATTTTCCTTTGAGGAGCCTGGCATCAGGACTGGCACGGCCGCTCAGCAGGTGAAGCAGCTGCCAAGGTGGACCTCAGTTCCATCACTGGCCTTGTGTGACGTAAGGAGAGAACTGGCTTTTGCAAGCTGTCTGACCTATACACAGTCATGCGTACATACAAAAAAGAAACATACACAATTTCAAAAAAATAAAGCTTCGGGGACTGAACAGATGGCTCAGTGGTTAAGAGCACTGGCCGCTCTTTCAAAGGACCAGGATTTGATTCCCAGTACCCACAATGGTGGCACACAACTGTCTGTAACTCCAGTCCCAAGGCTGTTGCCCTCTTCTGACCTCTAAGGACACTACATACACATGGTACACAGATACATGCAAACAAACACCTATACACATAAAATGAGAAAGAGAGAGAGAGAGAGAACAAAAGTAAGGAGACACTATGTATTCCCAAACCCCACCCCAGTGGCATAGTTCCTCCAGCAAGGCCACACCTCCTAAACCTTGCTAAACATCACTGCCTACTGGGGACCAGATGCTCAAGTATCTGAGCCTATGGGGGCATTTCTCATTCAAGCCACACCTTCTTTTCTTACACTGTTCCCCCTTTGGGTTGGCCCCACATGGGGAGCTGGCTCTGTTTTACCATTACTCAAATACACATCTAACTTTGTTCTTGCCTACATCCCTCCTGGATCCCATGTGCCTTAGCTGACTGTGTTGTGGTCTTGGGTCTCCCTTAGCATCCTAGGCAGGATGCTAACCTCATTCCTATGTTCTAGCCTCAGGGCCTGGGGTCCCCATGCCTGTACTTCCTGGATGGTGCCTGTGTCGGCCAGGCACATTTCCTAGGAGCTCCTTAACGAGTGTGCATGGTGACTGGGGGCAGCATTGGTGAGGCCTTGCGTGTCTCAAAGTATTTTATCTTACATTTTAGGATATTATTTTTCATCTATACAGCTGTTCTTAGATGGGTCTCAGACTCATCACAATCCTTCTGCCTCAGTCTCAGCCTTTTGTATTAGTTACTTTGTTCCTTGCTGCAACCAAATATCTGACAAGAAACAATTGAAGGAAAAACGGTTTTTTTTCCCCCACGGTCTAAGAGCACAGTTCATCAGGGTGGGGAAGATTTGGCTGGAGGAGCCTGAGGCTGCTTGCTCCCATCTGAATGAATGAGGAAGCAGAGACAGGTTGAAGAACAAGACCTACCCCAAACAACTCACCCTCTCCAGTCAGGGCCTGGCCTCCTAAAGGTTTCACACCTCCTCAAACAGTGCTACCTGCAAGGAACAGTGCAACCTGAGACAACTTCCACAGCACTAGGATCACACATAGCAGAAATACTACTCCACAAGCCATTATAAGTACTCCATATATGAGCTCCTCCACATCTCATGTAAGTAAATGCATATGATGATAGTATAAGTGATCTTGAGGTGATTTGAAGTGTAAAGGGGATTTGCATGGGTATATATAAATATGACATTATTTACTGCAAGGGACTTGAGCATCTTGGTGTGAGCAACATGCAGGGGACAGTTTGGCTGGGTATATCATTCTAGCTGGGAGTTCGCATTTCTTCACTGCTTGGCACCATTGCTTCATTGCCTTCTTCCTTAAGTCGTACACTATGGTGGCCTAGTTTTATTTCTGTGCCTGTGCTAAAATACCCTGATTTAAAAAAAAAAAAAACACAACTTAGAGGAAAACAGGCTTCTCAGTGTCTCCCCACTGTCATACTCCCCTCATGCCATAGCCATTGGGAACAAGCCATCAGACAGTTTTCCTTGCACCAAGACAATTATAGCATTCTGTGTGTTCATGTTTCCCTTGTGCTGCTCTGGTCACGCAGTCACAGGAGCCACAGGGATGTGCTCTTCTGGAAGGGAATCCCTGCCAATGCAAGGAGAGCCAGGGGCGGGGAGGGGGCTCACTCATGAGCTGTCAGCACAGGAAGTTTGTCTCAGATCCCTCTCTTTTCCAAGTTTGGACTCACTGCACAGCACAGACTGGTCTCCAGCTCACAGAGATTCTCTCGCCTCAGCCTCTCCAGTGCTGAGTAAATGGGGTTACAGACACGAGCTACCAGCTCGGTTTGCATCCCATTCAAAGACAGGGTCATGGTCAGTCTGGCAAGCCCTGTCAGGAACCCAGCCAGATTCCCTTCTCCCTCACACTGGGTTCCAGAGCTCCTGTCTAGCCCCCTTAGGGACAAGGGCTTCCTTGCCAGTGTGCTCCCTCCCGTCTCTGTCACAGGAGCCGCCCCCCTCCCCCCGCCCCCTGACCCTTGCTCAGCTAGCTCCAGCCAGCCCAGTCCTGCTTATCCCTGCCTCTCCTGTCACCCCATCAGAAGGCAGCTGCAGCCACCACTCTCTAGGGGACACCGGCTGTGTCCTGAATGCTGATTGCTGTAGTTAGTGCTTACCAGGAACACCCCCCATACAGGCTCATCTACACCTGCCTTGTCCTTTGGCCAGCTGTGCAGTCTTTCCTAGCAAGCATGAATTAGAAGTCACCTTCCGATTCTCTTGCAAAACCTTACATACTCCTTAGTGTTTGTTACTTGTGCCCTCTGCCCCAGATACCCATGGCTTTTGCTTTCTTTCCTCTCTTTGGCATCCCTCAAGGCTCTCGATTACAAAAGACCTTCCCTGACTACTTATTTAAAAAAAAGTAATTTTTTTTAAATGTGAGTTCTTTGCCTCTGTGTACGTATGTGTAGCACATGTGTGCCTGATGCCTATTGGACGGTGTCAGATGCCCTGGGGTTACAGGTGGTTGTGAGCCTGCTGCTGGGTGGGTGATGAGGGCTGAACCCAGGTCCTCTATAAGAGCGGCCGGTGCTCTTAACTGCCAAGCAGTCTCTCCAGCTCCAACTACTTGAATTTAAGGTTATAACGCTCATGCTCCGGATAGTTCCATCTCCCTGTTCTGGTCCAACTCTGCTTGTAATGTGCTATCTCATGTATCCGGTTTCTTGTTTTCTCTCTCCCATGGGTGACTGATACACCAGTGAGTGAAGGATCTTGGGGGTGCAGGCAAGGATGGACCCTAAGCGTCACTGGGTCACTGAGAGCCCTGAATGAGAAAGAAGTGGGGATGCTCCAGCCAAGCTGGTCTCCTGATAAAATTCAAGTTCCCTCCTATAGCCGCAGCATTCCAGGGCCTAGGGGCTCCCACTCCCTCACTCTCACCATCCTCTCCTGCTCAGACACCATCCATCCCCACAACAGATGGAACCTGACATTCCAATGGGGCCGTGTGACTTTGTCGGGGTCCCACAGCAGGGCGTGGCCTGACACCCAATATGGCCTGGACAGAGGAATCCATGTGGACTCCGAGCCCAGCACCCACTGACCTATATATTTCCTCCTTCCAACCTTGAGCAGAGCTGAGTTCTCTGGCCTCTCTTTCTGAAGGTTGTTGCTTGGCAACAGTTGCTAGGCAAATTTGCAATGAGTAAAGAGTCAAGGCTCTCTGATAGAGGCCCCCAGGAATGCCAAGGTATAGCAGGCTATCGTGACCCGCCTTTGACAGGGCCCAGGGCATTCTGTGCCTGTGGGACTCACATACTGGTCATGCTCCACCTGCAGCCAGGGTGGTGAAGGGCAGCCGCAGGGGATTCCCCAGCTGGTATGCCCTGAGCTTCCCAGTCCCTAGAGACTCATCAGGGTGCCTCCTTCTTGCCACCAAGACCATGGGGACATTTGGTACTGGCCCTCCAAGAAGCCAAATCCTGTCAAAAACCCACAGGCTGGTGGGGACCTGAGAAGCCAGGCTTGGCTAAGAGCGTAGCCCAGTTGGCAGACACACAGGGGGAGCCAGCTCATAGCGATGGACTCTTGCCTGTGAAGACACCACCAGGTCTTCAGACGTGATGTCACTGAGTGAAGGATACTTGCTATACAGCTGCGATGGTTAAGGCTGACCATTGCCTTGTCAGCCTCTAGGATCTAAGAGGTGAACCTCTGGGCATGTTTGTGAGGGCAGTTTCTAGTTTGGATTAATTGATGGGGGAAGACCCCCCTAAATGCAGGCAGCACCATTCCACAGGTAGAAGTTCTGGACTCATTAGGAAGGGGAAAGCTAGCTGAGCCCCAATGTTCATTTCTCTCTGCTTCTTGACTGCAGAAGCAATGACCTCATGCTCCTGCTGTGACTTCCCAGCCATGACGGACTGTCCCCACAACCGCGAGCTGAATTAAGCCCTTCCTCCCTTAAGTTGCTTTGGTTAGATGTTTGACCACGGCAAGGAGAAAAAATAACAGAATAGCATAGTAAACAAACACACTGGGGCCAGCCGTGCTTCTACTGGGTCCATGTGTCTGTATCAGAGGGTCCTCTGCAGCCTCAACAGGCCCTCAGCTGCAAGAAGGTGTTGGACGTCACCTGTGGGGCCTGTGCCAGGTCTGGATTCCTCGGAGAAACACAGACCACAGGGGCAAATGTTTGAGAACTTCCTTTGTGTTCTTTGGTCACAGTGGATCTATTACCAACCTGCTTACACAAAAGGAAGCTGAGGTCTTTAAGAGCTGAGCAACTCGCCCGAGGTCACACAGCTAAGGAAAGAAGAGAGGAACCAAGATGTGGACCCAATGGCCTGTCTCTCAGCCCTTCCCTTAGGCCACTCTAGGCCTCTGCCTTCAAAATATCTGTGCCCTCCGCTCTCATGACTGATGGCTGAGTTTCATGCTCACACCGTAGGAGGCAGCCTGTAGCCAGATCAAGCACGTCTAATGCGGAGCTGCCCTAGGCCGCTCATCCCAGTCTTCCCAGCTCAGTGGATGAGGCCCTGGGAGAGGAGGTCACTGAGAGAAAGGCACCGACATTAGAAACCTGGAAGACGTGGGTACCCCAGTCTCTGGCCTTGAGGGCATGGTCCCACCCACTCTCCTATACACCAGGACAAGGCCCTCAAGGCTGGCCATAGGGTTGGACTGTTCTCTGCAGGGGGTCCTGAGCCCCTGGGGAGGGGTTAGGGACAGATACTGACAAAATTCATCTCTGCTTTTCTAGGACCCAAAGTTGGATGGTTGGCTACTTCTAGCTGAAGTGATCCACTGCAGATGAACCAGGGTCCCCTCTCCCATGCCTCACATTCTAGCTGGGTCCCTAGGTCCCCTCTCCCACACTCCAGCTGGGTGAAGACCACTGGTGAAGAACCCAGATGGTTCCCCAGCTTCCTGGGGGAGCTGGGAGAACCTGTATCGGAGACCCCTAGGCTTTATTCGATTTTAATAAGACTGTTACTAAAAACTAGGAAGATGCTCCTTATACAGCAACGAGAGGCCCAGAATAAATGCAGAGATATATCTGCACCTTCCTGGAACCAGGGCTGGGGCTGCTTCAGCTCTCTCCTGCCTCTTTCTGTGTGTGGACATGAGTTCTCTGGTGTACCCTGTCACATACACCCCCTCACGCACATGCACCCCTGCATAGACCCATAAACACCCACGCAAACATACCCATACATTTCTCCACATGCACCCCACATCTCTGCATACACCCTCACAATGTCCCCACATATACATGCTCTCATACATCTCTCCACACTCTCACACACCCCACATACACACCTTTTTCATATAAACCCCCATACACATTCACACACTCACCCCTGCATATCCCCCACCTACCCCCACATAGACATACTCATATATACCCTCACACAAACATGAATTTCTACAGACATATCCCCATACGTACCCCTTGTGCTAGATGGTTTTATGTCAACTTGACACAAGCTAAAGTCATCTGAGAGGAGGGAACCTCAGTTAAGAAAATGCCTGCATAAGATCAGGCTGTAGGCAAGCCTGCAGGACATTTTCTTAGTAATTGACAGAGGAGGGCCCAGTCAGTTGTGGGTGGTCCTGGGTTCTCTAAGAAATCAGGTTGATCAAGCCATGATGAGCAAGCCAGCAAGCAGCTCCCTCCATAGCCTCTGCATCACCTCCTGCCTCCAGGTTCCTGACTGAGTTCCTGTCCTGACTTCCTTTAGTGATTAACAGTGATAAGGAAGAGTAAACCAAATTGGCCCTTTCCTCCCCAGCTTGCTTTTTGATCCTGGTGTTTCGTCACAGCAACAGTAGCCCTAACTAAGACGCCCTAACTAAGACACTCTAACTAAGACACCCTAACTAAGACACCCCACATGCACATAGTCACATACATACCTTACATATACATCTCTCTATACACCCCCCCACACCTCTGTATATACCTTCCTATACACACACACACACACTCACACTTTTACATACACCCTCATACAAGCACACCCTCCTCCAGACACACCTCCACATACACACTTCTACATCCATACCTGGAACCAATTTCTTCTTAAGAAAAAACATAAAACAAAAAGGAATGGAACAGAAAGAGGTCACGCCATGCGATCAGTTACTATGCTCTGTGATGACGTCTGACAGAGCATCTGAAGGGAGAAAAGGTTTACTTGGACCCACAGTTTCGGGGGTACAGTCCACGTGGCAGGGAAGCAGGAGCGGCTGTACTGGATGATGGAGGCAGGGAAGCAGGAGCAGCTGTACTGGATGATGGAGGCAGGGAAGCAGGAGCGGCTGTACTGGATGATGGAGGCAGGGAAGCAGGAGTGGCTGTACTGGATGATGGAGGCAGGGAAGGTAAATAGAGCGGCTTGTACTGGATGATGGAGGCAGGGAAGCAGGAGCGGCTGTACTGGATGATGGAGACAGGGAAGCAGGAGCGGCTGTACTGGATGATGGAGGCAGGGAAGCAGGAGTGGCTGTACTGGATGATGGAGGCAGGGAAGCAGGAGCGGCTGTACTGGATGATGGAGGCAGGGAAGCAGGAGTGGCTGTACTGGATGATGGGAGGTATGACAGAAGTTGTTTACACAAAGGCCCAGGAAACAGGGATGACGGAATCAGAGGTGTGACTATAACCACCAAAGATCCACCCCTATGACTCACTTCCTCCACCCCCTCAAGACTCTTTCAACTCCCCCAAGTAACTCCCTCAGCTGGGGAACAATTGTTCGTGTAAACTTCTGGGAGACTCTTCAGATGTGCACGACTACACAGACACTATCATGCAAGTAGCCTGGAAGCCATGCTCTGGTCATGACTTCACGCCACCACAGATGACTGGCTTCCTCTGGGCCTGGTGTGTCGTCCTTCTCCGGCAGTATGAGCTAGAGGTGGAATCGGGTCCCCTTTATTTCTATTTTATTTTCCCAAGTACTTTGAAAGTGGAGCTCAGGGCTGTTTCATTTGGAGTGAATTTTGCTCTGAGGTTTTGAAGGACAACCTACGAGGAAGCCAGAGGCTGTACAGTGATGGGTAGGGGGTCCTCTGGGACCCCTGACACCTTCTGCAGTGTCAGAGGCTCCGTGAACCAATCTCCTGTCCATGGTGACCTCTGAGCTGCAGGAGGAGAGCCTGGGCCTTGGGCCAAGGACAGCTCCTGTGTGTGCACTGTGATATGGTGATTTTGGGGTCCCATGAACCATGCACCAGGCAGGGTCAGAGGATAACAGTTCCAGAGAAGTTCCCTGAGTACTCCCTAAAGCTGCAGGCACTGTCTACCTGGGCCGGGCATCCAGTGCCACCATCCCCTTCAGCTTCCCTTGATCCTCCCATTGTGCAAAGCAGCCACAGGTGGGTCCATGTGAGAAAGATGCCAGGGAGGGGAATCATGGAGGCCCCTGCAGAGATGGAAGTTAAGAACTCGGCAAGACCTAGGAACGGACATTGCTGTGTTTGACATGGATTTAGAAAGAAGAGATTCAAGACTTAAGAAAGGGGGGAGCTTTCGCATGTAGAAGATGGGAAGGATAGGAAAGTGGGGTTGAAGATGGAGCGGTGGAAGGGATGCGGCCTACGGCTGCCGGGGCAAGGCTGCAAGGGACCAAGGGCTAAGGAGATGAAACTGGAGACTGAAAAGGAGGAACGAGGACTGAGATGCTAGGGGTAAAATTGAGTTTGCAAACTGGAGAGGAAACACAAGCACGGAGCTTTCAACTCACCCCTCCTTCTGAAGAACACAGCCGCAACCCAGCCTGATTCTGGCTAAGCCACCAAGGGAAAGAAAGCAGACCAATGGTCAACTGCCGTGAGACTACGGGAGATCGATGGGGTACCAATCAATAAGACAACGCAGAGGCAATGAGCCAGAAAGCCACAGGGCTTGAGTTCTTCCTTCCTGTGAATGGGGGGAGCTTCCTGAAATAATCAGACCCTTCTGGGCAGCTGGACCCTATGACCTGCATCCTCTACCACAACGGGCTTCTGGAACTGACTGACTGTGAGTCTGCTGATGGGCTAGTGTCCACAGCCCAGCATGACTGCAAGTGATTTGAATCCCCTTGGACCTTAGAGACCTCCACTGGGGTGAAGTCAGATGCTTGACTACACCCGAGCAAAGAATTTGGGGATAAGCCAGAGTGAAGCGAGTCAGTGAGTTTGTTAAGCAGGGAATAGAGATGACGAGAGGACACACTTCAGTCTGCAGAGCCGTGTTTAGAGGGCGCATAGGAGAAGGACAGTCCACAGCCTACAAGGCTGGAAGGCTCACTTAGGTGTATTTAAAATGGTTTCATTTGATCCTGGGGTTTTCTAAGTCATTCGCTCAAAGGATGTGATTTACAAGAAGGCTTTAAAGATTAACCAAGTTTAAGACTGAGCGTAGAAACACGAGCTGGTTCACTTTTCCTCTTTCCTTAAAGGGTGGAATTATCCGAGGGCTGTGTGCTTTGCTTTAGGTGTGGGGACAAGAGAACGCTCAGAGTCAAACTCCAGGTGACAAACTTTCTGTCCTCAGGTAAGCAGAACCTATTTTTGACCTCTTTGCTTGAGTTATCCCGAAGGAAAGCAGGCATTATCCCTATAGACAATTTGATTGTCTTGGTTATGTTGAAGTTTCTTAATGCTCAGTCATCAGGATGGCAACTGGGTCCCAGGGTGAAGGGCTTCCTCCCTTCCTTGTGCCCCTTAATTTTCTGCCTTTCTGTCTTGAGTTAGCCTCTGAAATTCAGAATCTTAGGTTAGTATTTGGATGGGCCCAGCAGTCAGTGGCTAGAAGCTGCCCCTCTCCTGTGCTGTTCAGTGCAGGGCATGGGCAGGACAGGCCTTGCCCTGTCTAGGACAGAGACAGCCAGGGGTGCAGGGCTGAATGAGCCTCTCTGCTTTGGCTTGTCCCCGCTACTGGGCTCAAACATGCTCAAATGGAAAGTGTCCAGGGAGCACCCATTTTTGTGCTGTCTCCCCCCTCCACACTGACTCCCCATCACCACACTGTCTCCCCCCTCCACAGTGTCTCCCCCCCTCCACACTGTCTCCCCACCTCTACACTGACTCCCCCTCCACACTGACTCCCCATCACCACACTGTCTCCCCCCTCCACACTGACTCCCCATCACCACACTGTCTCCCCCCCTCCACACTGTCTCCCCACCTCTACACTGACTCCCCCTCCACACTGACTCCCCCTCCACCACTGACTTCCCACTCCACACTGACTCCCCCCTCCACACTGACTCCCCACTTCCCCTCCCCACACTGACTCCTCCTCCCCACACTGACTCCCCCTCCCCACACTGACTCCTCCTCTCCACACTGACTCCCCTCCTCCACACTGACTCCCCACTCCCCCTCCCCACACTGACTCCCCTTCTCCACACTGACTCCCCCTCCTCACACTGACTCCCCCTCCACACTGACTCTCCCTCTCCACACTGACTCCCCCCCCCCCCACACACACACTGTCTTCCTGCCTCCCTGCTCCTGAAAGATGCATAGCATCTGAAAATTTCATCAAAACCCTGGCCTCTGGTAACAGGCGTGAGGAGCCCTGGGGTCCAGGCATCCTGCTGTTGCTCAGGCCCATACACTGTCCAGAATGTTGCAGGCATGAGGTGGGATAGTAGCTGGAGATGCTGCTAGTGTGCATGCTGCTGGGAGGGGCAGAGAATATGTAGCCCCAGCTTCCTGGGTGGAAGGGCAATGCAGATGGCAATGTGGGTACTAGATGCAGTGGGCACAAGGATCAGCATATTTAGGGTCCCAGGCCTGTGACTGCCATGACTCCAAATCACAGGTTCACGCCCCAGCCTGAAGCTTTGGGGTTATTTAAGAGCCTAATTATGACTTAGATGGCTCTGAGATAGGTGGTCTGTGGGGGACATGTGCCCCTACTGTGAGGACAGAGATGCCATTCCTTTGTCTGAGCTGGTCTCAGCTAGTCCTCATGTGTGCCTGCTGTGGGCAGGTAGCATTGCTTTAGGCCTCACCAACAAAAAGAGCCAGTTCAATCGGATGGGAAAACCACCCAGAGAAGCAGAAAGAGGTTGCCTTCTTTGGGCAGGCTGTTCTATGACCAGAGCACAGGATCCTGTAAACATATGTGGATGTGTGTACATGTATGTGTGCAAGTGAGTTTATGTGTGGTAGCATGATGTATTTGTGTGTGAATGTATGTGTTCATGTGTGTGTGCTTAGAAAGCAGTGTAGTATAAGTACAGTGTCCTGCGCCCTCTGGATTGCTCAGTCACCTCCTCCTACAAGTCTGGAGTGAAGGCTACCTGAGGAAAGGCCAACAGCAGGACAATTGACTAGGGTAGGTGCAGGGTGGCAGAGCCACCAGGGCTGTGGTCAGGGGCTGGCCTTGGAAAGTTTACTGCTGAGGCTGGGCACTGATAAACATGTCGAGTCCTTAGAGACCAAAGGAAGGACATGGCACAGCTGTGTGGAGAGGTGGGCCATGGAGGTGGGATGATCAAAAAGCTGGATCGTGTATCAGCTCTCTCCAAACACAGTGGTCCAAGCCTTCCTTTAAAAGACTAGCCACCTGGACAGATACTGTGGGTTGAGCTGGGCTGTGCTGAGCTGGGCTGGGTTGTGCTGGACCTTCCGCAGCTTGGGACCAGCCTTTCTGTGACAAGAGGCTGTTTGTGAGGAAAGGCCAGCTTGAAGGAAGAATCCTGGGTAGGCAGAACTTCCCGGGGACCTTGTGGGTGCAGCTGAGGGAGATTGCCCCAGAAGAACATGAGGCCACAGGATACATGTGTGGGGCCAATGGGGTCAAATTGGCCATCTCCAATTCCCAGTGAGCAGTGGGTCAGGAGGAAGTAGCTGTAGATAGAGGGGTGGCACTTGGAGCTATTAGAGAACTCAGGAAGGGTCCAGGAGTCTCTCTGACCGGGGTTTGAAGGGCAGACGGTTTTGCCATGTGGTCAGTAGGCCTGATTAGGGCTGAGGCCAAGGGCAGCCTGCTATACTAAGGAGGTAGAGGCTTCTGTGGGTGCTCCCGAGCCAGCAGCATCATGCAGGCTGCTCTTGCCCGAGCAGCCCAGGGATTAAACTGACTTTGTTGGGATTACAGTTGCCAATCAAGTTCAAGTACATTTTTAAGAGCTTAATTTGCGGCCCTAGGTTTCAAATAAAATCATCAAGTCCAGTCGATTAAACTCATTAAGGCGGGCAGCCTGGCTGGCGTTTATGCCGCCATCAGATTTGGAGAATTAATTAGTGGCTGTTATCCTTTGTCGGGATTAGTGGTGCTGGCCTCAAGGCCCAGGGTGTCTGTAGAAGGCAAGCTGTAATCTCTTCAGTGGGCCTCCACAGATCGGTGGTTGTAGGGCAGGAAGACCGTGTGATGTCCTGATTCTACAGGATGGGAGGAAGGCCTTGGGAATGCCAGCAGGTTGGGCTGACTTGAGGGCACTGAGGTCACAGGCCCAGCACCTCCCTGACCTTCCCCAGTGCCCCACAAAGGGAGGGAGTCTGCGTGCTCCTTTTTCTCTTAGATTGGTAGGTGGGGGTCCAGGGCTCCAGTTTGGGTGGTGCACTTGCTGCCGTGTGCCTCTGGTGCCAGAATTAACTTTTGAACTCTGGAAGTGATGTCACAGCGGAGCTTCCACACTGAAGCAGTGTGCCAAGGCCGTGCACTTTCTCACAGAGAACAGATGGAGGAGAGACCTGCGCCCTGTCAGCAGAAGAGCACATGAGATAGGACATCGGACGAGCTCTGCCTACGACTTGTCCCTAGTTCTCCTGTCCAAGGAGTTCCCTCCCTGCTTACTGGTTCCTTTCCAGCCACCTACCTTCTTTCAGCCCTTCCGCAGGTCAAATGCATCTGCCTCGGGGCCTTTGCCTCTGCGGCTTCATCTGGCCCCAGGTGCCAGGCTCTTTCTACTCCTGGAGGGCTCAGTGTCAATATTATATCTTCAGAGAGGCCTGCTTCCTCCATCCAAGATGTTCTAAAAAAGGACCATAGATTGGAAAGATCACATAAGTTTTGTAGGTAATTTAAAAACTTAAAACAGCTTCGTTAATGAGAAATTAAATTTAGTTAATATTCTAGTTTCCTCTCTGTTATGATAAAATACTCTGACCAAAAAGCAACTTGAAGAGGAAAGGATTTTGCTTACATTTCCAGGTCTCAGTCTGACCTTTGCAACTGAAGGAAGTCAGGGCAGGAATTCAAGGCAGAAACCTGGAGGGAGAAGCCATGGAGGAGCACTACCTGCTGGCTTGTTTACAGTCTCCTGCTCAGCTAGGTTTCTTATATAGCCCAGGACCTGCCTAGGACTGGTGCTGCCCACAGTGGGCTGGGCCCTCCCAAGCCCCGCCCACATCATTAATGTAGACAATCCCTTACTGACACCTTGCAGGCCAATCTGATAAAGACAATTCCTCAGCTGCTATGCTTTCTCAGGTAATAAAAATATGCCAGTTAATGCGAATTGGGAAAGTTAATATTCACATGTGTGTTAAGTATTTAGTTCTATTTGTCTTAGTTCACTTTAACCCAACATAACAAAAATATTTGCCATTCCATAGGTAACCAGTGTAAAAATAGCAACGACTGAGTCTCCTACTCTTGTGTTGTGTTACGTCTCTGAAATCTGATGAGTTTTATACTTTTGGCCTGTGTCAATTCCAAAGCTAAATTTTTATCAGAAGCACTCGATCTGCATTTAGATTTGATGCAGTTTATGTTGAAAGAGATTTACATACCCAAGTAGTTCTAAAATATCTGAACTGATTTGAGCTTTCATTTTTTAATTTAAATTACTTAAATTTCAATAAAGTATAAAAGCCTCGGGTCCTCATCTCACGGAAACCGGGCGTTTACAATCAGCCAGGGGAGAGCAACCCGTCTTGCAGAATGTTCTGTGGGACTCTGGAACATTCCCTGAGTTTTTTAGGCAGTCATTGTTGCTGTCTACACAGAACTCCTGCATCTACTCACTGTCTCTCTCCTCTTGCTTCCTCTGGACCAGTGGCTCCTCCAGGGTGGAACCTACAGGAAGGGACTGTGGCGACAGACTGGAGGACAGGGTGGGACTGAGAGACCAGAGCCTCCCTAAGGCTGAGATGAGGAGGCTGCCCCTGCAGTGTTCGAAGAGCTTGGTCCCTGCTTGTGTGGGGTGAGGATTAAGTGGGACTGGCTTGGGAAGAGGAAACGTTATGGCTCCCAGATCAGAGCAGGGGCATACCTGGTCTCGCTGAAACTGGGGCCTTGGGATGACAATGGTGTTCTCCCTGTCCTTGCTCTGACAGGCTGCTCTGGCTCTAGTCCCAGCAGCCCATACATGCTGTTGCTGCCCTGTGCTGGCCTTCTTCAGCGCTCTGGCACCTTTTCTTCAGCTGCCACACATGACGGTACCTTGGTTGTCCATCACAGACTGACTGAGGAAGATCTGGTGACTGACCAGGCTGGGACACAGCTACCCATGGACCCAGGGAGGAGGAGAGCCCGCCCAAGAAACTCTCCTGCCCGGAGGTGAGTGGAGATGAAGAACCAGCGATCACCATGTATGTCAGGCGCGGGAAGACCATGGGTTTCCGGGGACGTACTCTGCAAACTGAGATTCCTCTGCCACCTGCAGCTAGGATACTTTTCTGTGGGCTAGAATGTTGGGACTGGGGCCAGTGGGAAGTGGCTGCCCTGCTCTCTATTACCAGAACACACATTGTGGCTGCAGAGGCTGGCTGGGAAATGGACAGGATGCCCCACTTGTCTGTCCCCAGGTGTGGTAGTTTGAATGTAACTGGCCCCCATAATCTCATGGAGTGTGGCACTATTAGGAGGGGGGACTTTGTTGGAGTAGGTGAGGTCTTGATGGAGGAGGTGTGTCACTGGGTGGAGGTGGGCTTTGAGGTCACATATATGTTCAAATCATGCCCAGTGAGTCAGTCCACTTCCCGTTGCCTGCAAGAGTAGGACTCCCAGCTACTTCTCCAGCACCATGTCTGCCTGCATGCCACCATGTCCCTCTGAACTGTTAAGTGCCACCCCAATTAAATATAAGAGATGCTGTGGTCGTGGTGTCTCTTCACAGCAATAGAAACCCTAACTAAGACACCAGGAAAGGAATGAGACAGACATCCAAGACATGCCTCTCAAATAGAGGTATGGGAGCCTGATTAGGATGAATGAAGCTAGAAGTGGGGAGATCAACGTGGGGGGAGTGGTCTCAGCCATAGTCCTGAGTCCTGAGTCTAGTCTGAGGTTGGTGACCTGGGTCACCTTAGATCCAGTCAGTAGTGGTGTCCTGGGCTCTGTGCTCTGTGTCTTCTGCATGTTGTCTAGATGGAGCTTTCAGTCTGGGTGGGATCTAGCTTCCAGTTTGTGTGAACTGGAACTAAACAGTATCCTACTTCCCAGGCAGCAAAGGAACTATGGGATGGTGCTTGTGAGGTCTCTGGGTGCTGGATCTGGGCTGTGTGCTCAACTAAGTGAAGCCCCTGAGTAGACATGGCCTGCCTGACCTCTGTAGGGCCAGCTTGGGGCCTTCTGTGAGCACCTGCTCTGCCCAGTGCCTCTGTGGGGACATCAGTGCTGGGTGTTTGAGCAAGAGCATTTTAGGACCCCTTCTCTTCTTCCTTCTTTCTTTTTTTCTTTCCTCCCTCCCTCCCTCCTTCCTCCCTTTCTTCCTTCCTTCCCAGATCTCCCTCTGGGATTCTGACCTCTTGATTGATCAGCTTCTCCCATGGACTTGACCTGAAAATTCTCATTCTCTGTTTCCCTAGCAACTGGTGGGTAGCTGCTACCCTTCATCAATTGGCTTTCTGACCCCAAACTCCTCTGTGCCTTTCCTCAAGGTGCCATCAGCCCCTCATGGGCCCTATGCAGCTTTAGTCCCTGTTTATCTGTTGGTCCTATAGGTGGTTCTGACGTGGCTTCCCAGAACTGAGTTCAGGTAGGAGTGTGTAGACCTACATAGAAGATTTAGGTCCTGGGACTCAGGCTGGACTGAGTGGGAATGGAGTGGGGTAGGGTTAAAATGTCACCATCCAAAGTGGTCTATCTACTGTGGTCCAGGGCCAGGAACAGTCCCAATCTGTGTCCATTCATATCTCACCAGTGAGAGAGAGAGACCAAGGTGGCCTTGCCTTCAGCTGACCCCATGGCTCTCATGTTTTCTGAAGCCCAATAGGTCTGAGCCAGCAAGCTGTATACCCCAGAGAGCCCTGGGTCCTCTGTAGAGGGATAAGTCTGACGTTGCTTCCTATGAAGAATAAGGAATGAGCCCTGCCAGGAGGTGAGTGTGGAGCTGTGTACCCTGAGACTTAGAGAGATGGGACATGGGTATCCCAGTGACTTTGATAGCTGAGCATTGCAGGAGGCACCGGGAAGAAAGGGCATGGGAGGCCAGGGCTTTCTAGCGCTTGGGGTGCTAAGAAACTCCCAGGCATATTGGGGGTCTAATCAGGAACCTGGCAGCTGAACACAAAAGAAGACCACAGTGATATACTTAAGATGCCCCGGCTCATTCCCGGAAGGATGTGCTGTCCTAGCGCAGAGTGCTGCCACCCCCATCCGGCTCTCCCTCGGCTCTCCCTAGGAATGTGTACTGATACAATAATCTGGCCACATATTCAGGCCCTGAGGGAAACCCCGAGGGTTACCTGCATCTGGGTTGCCCTCTGCCTTGCCCTATCCTACTACATGCCTGGGGCCACAAGCTATGTGTGTTCTCTCTATTCCATCCCAGGCACCTGCCAGGCACACCGTCAGTGCCTGCACTGGGTGGCCTCTGTGCTGAGTTCCCTCATGTGACCCCTTCCTGACCCCAAAGCACAGCCTTCTGGCAGGCGTGGCCCACACAGTGTGGAGCTGCGCTCTGCCATCTCCCAGAGTCTACAGTGGGTGGTGGCTTCTGGGAGGCCCTCTGCTTACTAATGAGGTCTGGCGATCTGAATAGTTTGCTTGGGAAAAGGAAGCAGGGTGGAGGCAGAGCCCTTGACATAGCCCCACACCTTACCTGAGAGGAGAGCTGGGACATTTCTCACCTTGTTTGCTAGGAGGGGGAGCCTGGGATGGCCAGTGTGTGAGACAAGATGAAGATGGGCAGCCCTACCCTGACTGGTGGGCCAGGGGACTGGCAAGACCCTTTGGTGGGAACTCTGTGATCAGACCCTGGAGACAGCAAGGCCACACCTGGGGATCAGACACATGGCAATGGTTTTCTGACACCAGAGTGGACGCCTAAAAGGACTGATTATACCCTGGGAAGCTGTTCACAAGCTTATCTTCAAAGGATGCGTGCCTTGTAACTGTATTGAGAGTATTGTCCCAACTGATGATATGCAGAACTGGAGAGTGGGCTCTCCGGAGCAGGAATACCAGGGTACCCTGTGGTGAAGGGCAGCTAAATGTCCCCATATGGCTCATTTTTTCCTGACATGTGTGTCCTTGATGAAGCTACCCTTACTCATGCCGTGTGTTCAGCCATGAGGCAGGGATGAGGGTGGGGGCAGGGCAGAACATCCCAGGAAATGACATGTTTTGAGACAGGGTTTCTTTGCATAACAGCCCTGGCTGTCCTCGAATTCTCTTTGTAGACCAGTCTAGCCTCGAACTCACAAAGGTCCACTTACCTCTGCCTCTTGAGTGCTGGGATTAAAGGTGTGTGTCACTACTGCCTGGCCAAGAAAGACTTTTAAGCTCACTTCTGGCCACCTACTTATTTGCCCCCTCCCATCCTGGGTGCTGAGGGGTGAGCCATACGGGCACAACTGTCTCCATGAAGCATGCTGAGTGCCTGCTACCATCAAAGCTGCTGGTTCCAGGGGACTAGCCCATGACATGGTCCTGGGGGAGCTAGAACCAGGGACTCAGGGATGCTAGGCCGGCAAAAACTGGACCTCCCTTAGGCCCTGTATTCTCAAGCCCACCTCCTAGCTCTCTCTCCTCTGCACTTGCTCCTTCCATGCCTCCACCTCAGCACCTTCATAGCCTCTTCTCCTATGGCCTGGGTCTCTGCCCTGGCCTGAATATCCTGTCATCTGTTGCTGGGGACACAGGAGAACAGGGGTTGTGATACTTTTCATTGGGCCGGGATAGGTCTAGGGACAGTTCAATCGGTTGCTCAGAAGGCTGGGGCCCTGAGTAGTGGCTCAAACCCTGTAGGTTCATGCTTTGTATCCCATTACCAGGAGGTCTATGGCTTTGATCGGCAGCTGGGTTGAACCTCAAGGTCTTTGGCAACCTGGGACCATCAACATTATTTTTTCTGTAGGTTGAGGCAAATAAAAACTCCTCCAGAATGGAGAGCAGGGATGAGGGCCCTGCCTTCCATGGGAGGGAGTCTTGGCTCTCACACACGTTTGAGTGGGACTTCTATGCAATCCGAACTTGGTGATTTCTAGGATTCTTGGCAAAACTCCCAGTCCAATGTTTCACAGTTAAAAGCCCCAAGTTCCACCATTAGCCTCGTGAGCCATGGGTGATGGTAGCCAAAGAAAAGCTCCTTATGAGAAATATTTCATCAAAACTATTGCTCAGAACATCAGGAACTGAGTTCCTGGCCAGGGTATGGCTCATGCCAAGGCCCTGAGGCCACAATGTGTGTAGAATGAGCTCACACACATCTGTGACTGAGGCTGCTCTCCTCAGAACTAAAGGGACACTCAAACCTTTTCACATCTGAGCCTGACTGCCAGGGCCATGTGTTTTTGTAGTGACTAAGTAAGCTAGGGGGCAGGGGAAGCCCTGACGCTAGGCTGCTAGGCTGTGCAAGTCATCCTGAATTGGGATCTGCCACACACCCACAGCACCTGCCTCTGGACTGTCCTGGGATGAGGCCAAGAGTCTCGAGGTCTCTTAATTTCATGGGCATGTGTGCCCCTAACCCTGCCTATTCTCCTAAGGTATGGTCACCTCCTGAACCTTCTCAGCCAAAGCCACCAAGACTGGAGGCCTGGTGAGTCCTGCTGAACTCTAATCTGGGTGGGTGGAGAGCAGAGAATCCTGTCCCTGAAGGCTGAATGAAGTCTGGCCTGCCATCCTTGGGAAATGGCCGAGTTGCCCAGCTGACCAGGTCTTCTGCTGCCCCTGGGTCTGAGACACCAGTGCCTGTGGGCATTGCTTCTTCCTGGCCCTGTCCAGTTCTGTGGCAGAGATGGTGCTGATTGGCCCTGCTCTGATTGCACCTGGCTTTGGTGAACTGTGAAGGGCTCAGAGAAGAAGGTGGAATTACAGCCTGGCCTAAAGTCACACTGACCCTCTCTGCAGCCACACCCTGGGCCCTGGCATGCTTTAATAAAGATGAGCTGCACAGTGGTTTAGCTGTCTGCCTCTCATGCCACGCTCATGCCTAGCCCCTTCATGTATGGCTCCTGTCACAGAGCACCTGCTGGGACAGTCTTATATCCAGTGTGTATCAGAGCTGAGCAAGCCACTCTTTCCAGACCCCTCCCGTGGTCACTTGCTTTTGTGTCTAGCTTGTCTGGATAACCCACTATGGGCACTGGAAAGCTCTGCAGCTCTGACATGGACCTGGAACCTGATGACGTAGAAACCTGTGTGGTGAGGGTGGGGAGGTTCAAGTAGGGAAGCTGGAATCTCCATCACCGGAGCTACCCTAAATGGCAGTGGAGAGGAATGCACCTTGTCGGTGACTGTCCTCCTGGATGTTTGTGGCCATCTCACCTAACTTCTTGCTCTGGCTCCTCTGCTGTAGTGGAGGACCCAGTGCAGCTTCCCATGAGGACCGAGCATGCAGAGCCCTGCATGTAGCAGATGGCCCTCCAGGTGCTTGGCCATACCACGTGGACCTTCTGGTACCCCCAAATGCTCATCCCCTCAAGGCTGTATCTATGCTCTTTAGCAGGTATCTCTCTGTGCCAGCCCAGGGACATTGTCACCTGGAAGATCATGGATGACACAGAACAACTTGCCACCCTGCAGCCTGCAGAGTGGAAGGCACACTTTTTTTTTTCACTTGATATTGTCTTGATTTTGTTTTAAACATTTCATTTTTTAATCAAGAGGTCATACCTCATCATACAACATTCTATCTAATTATTTCTAGATTTTCTAATCATGGTTAAATATACAGAGCACAGTATCTTCTTTGCCATTGTTGAGTAGGCTGTTCAGCGGAGTTTTCAAGTCAGCCAGCTCTGGAACTCTCCTTATTGGTCCGTTAAATACTCCCCCTCCTCCTCTTCCCTCCTTGCTGTCTCCCCTCCGCATAGTCCCATCCCACTTATGATTTTAAGAGTCTGATTTCTCCCTCTAAGGAGAAGCCCTGCGTCTTGTCTTCTGTGACTGGAGTTTTTCTGAGCATCGTGTTCTCAGGACTCCTCCATGTTCTAGCAGATACAGAATTCCTTCCTCTATAAGGCCACAGAGTATGTTTCCATCCTTCTGGCTTTACCACTACGCTAGTCCAGGGATACATTTAAGGTTCTAGCTTTTACCTGTTTGAAAAATATGGCAGTTGAAAGCCCTGCTTTTGTACTGTGTGCTAACATTTGTTTGAGTTTTGGTCTCTGTTCATCTAGGCTTTTGCTGCAGAGGCTTCTACCACTGGACGCCGTGGACCACAGTGCCCCAGACAGACCCCCAAGGTGCCACATCCTCACCAACATACACCATCTGCTGTAGTGAGCCAGACAGGATCGCCATTACAAGATGGCGCCGACATCCTGTCTTGTTGGTTATAAACAACTCCATATTTGGCTATGGCTTTGAGAGCTGCGCGTCCCCGCTTCCCGCATGCGCAGAGGATGAGGATCCTTGAGCCTATCCCGATGCGGTCTGGTGTCAGCTGTTGGTGGCAGCCAATCACAGGGCTACCCGTGTGCCAATTCCCTATTTAAGCGGCTGCCTTAGTGCACCCCGGTCCCTTCGCTTCCTGCTGCCTCTCCCATCTGCTCCCTGTTCCTCGTTTTCCCGCCCCTCATTCCATGCTCCCCAGCAATCAAGGGCACTCCAGTAAAAGCGTGATCTGAGTGGAATCCTGGTGTGGTGGTCATTCTTCATCGCCGGTCGAGAGGTCCGCCACAGCTGGTGCCGAAAACCCGGGAACTTCGGTCGCCAGGCGAAGGGCCGAAGAGGATTCTAAACTCAACACGCGGAGTGGCGACGTCGGTAAGTTTCTCCCAGTATGCTAATTTCAGTCTCCCCAAGTATGCTGTTTGTGGGAGTGGGTTCTTGGGTGTTTGGTCTCGTGTTCGTGGCATTTGTGATGTTTATACTGGCCTGCTGTCTCTGGTTGCACTGCCGTAAGTCCGGCCGCAACCTCAGGGCGGGGAACAAGGTTGACGTTCCGAGAGAGGGGCGAAAGGCCCGCATTAAACACAAGAACAGTTTTTCAGATTCAGATTCAAAGGGAGGAAACTTGGAAAGGCCTGAAAGAAAAAAAGTAAGAGAAAAGGATCCTGGTACAAACCTCTCTAAAAGAGAGGCTAATGAGAAGGGGAGAAGTCCCCTCTATCCAGCGCTCAAGGAATTTGCGAGCCTGGATCGGTCTGAGGAGGAGGTAGACCCTCAGGAGGATGAAGATCTGGAGGAAACCTCCGCTGACTATGAGGAGGAAGGATATGGATGGAGGCGGCCCCCTGCACATAATGAGTCAGCGGGGGTGGGTGTGGGCCCATTGGCGCCACGGGAACCATGCCCGCCCCCTGTGCTTCCATCCTATTCACAAGGGAGAGGGGGATGCCATTTTATTAAAAGAGATACATGGGCGCGTCTAGCGTCTGCATTTCCAGTTTTTGAAGACCCGCAGACTAATGAGAGACATTATGAGCCTGTATCTTATAAACAGTTAATATTCTTCTGGTTCGAGTTACCGAGGCCTCCAGATTTTGTAGAATGTGAACAGCTGTGGCTCCAAGATGCAAAGCTACAAACACAGGACCTGCCTTGAGGACCGACAGGCTAGAATGCTAGGCCACTCCCAGTGTGGGCCTCAGGGCATAGCGCAGCAAGACCCTGGTGAGGCTCACCAGCTTGAACCTCTGTCCTAGCCCGGAGCAACCGGCCTGGATCAGGTCGGCACAACTGCTCCACTCAGCCACACCTCCAAGCAAGGCTGAGCACATGTTCTTGTGGTTAAACAACTATGTATTTAGGCCCAAAAGGGGTATTGCTAAGTTTTGAGGTAAATATTTGCCTAATTTTAAAAGATAGACCTAATGGGAGACTCCCAGTGCTGGGGAGACTCTCACTAAGGTCTAGGGATGGCGCGGGCCCCCACATGGCTCGCCGGAGACCGTCCTTGCTGAGGTCACATGGCTTTGATTGGCGGGGGAGGAGTTTGACCCCTAGTGACCTGGAAAAAAAATTTTTTAAGAAAAGAGGCCACAGCCCTATACTCAGGGAGGGTCATAAATTCCAAAAATCCAATGGTGGTCTCAGGGGGACTCCCTGCCTCGGGACCACTCCCAAGGTCATAATCAGCTAGTTCCTAAAACAGCAAGCTAATAATCACAAGGAGAGAACTCAACTGTTTATCGGGATTGTTATCAGGATTGAAGTCTGGTTTTGTCTTCAGCTAGTTCCTGATGCAGGGTCGCTGAAGCGGCTAGTCCTGGATTTTTGGTTCTTCTCTTCCTGCTGGAGGAGTCTAGATTTGTTCAGGTTTTTCAATATGATGTGTGATCCAAAGATGGCTGTGTCAGTTTACACTTCCAGCAATAAGATTTTTTCTTTACCCACATTTTCTTAAGCATAAATTGTTAACAATAATTTTTAATCTTGGTCATTTTTACAAGGTTAAGATAAAATCTCAAAGTTTTGGTTTGCATTTCTCTGAGGGCTAAAGGTTGTTATGTTTGAGCATTTTCTAAGTGTCTCAGTCATTTTTAAGTTCGTCTGAGAGTTTTCAGTTTAGGTCTGTAACAAATTTTTTGGATTAAATTTTTAATAACTAATTTCCTGAGTTCTTCATATATTTTTAAAATGGGTTTATGATAAGTAAAGATATTTTCCCACTATATAGCCTTGTTATACAAAAGTTTCTCAGTTCAGGAGATTTATGGTTTCTCCAAATGTTTATGCCACTGAGGCTGTGTTTGAGACATGGCAAAGTGCGCTTCAAAAATTTTTCTCTGTGAGGTTCAACATAATTTTTATATGCTAAGGCCTTTGGCTCATTTGAACTTAAGTTTTGTACATGGAGATGGATGTGGATATATTTTCATTTTTCTACATGTTGGGGCCTGGTCTTGGCACCCGATGAGATCCAAGAGACTACTGCTATAAAATTTCTGGGGGCAATTATATCCCCTTTGACGGTGACCCCTCAAAAGATTTCCATTCGCACCCATCATTTGAGGACACTTAATGATTTTCAACAATTATTGGGGGATATTAATTGGATTAGGGGGTATTTAAACATCCCCCGGGCAAAGTTGTTGCCCTTGTTTTCTATTTTGAAAGGTGATCCAAATGTTAACTCGAACAGAACTTTGACCCCCTTGGCTGAAAAGGCTTTAAAACAGGTGGAGAAAGCAATGACTAAGGCACAATTGTGCCGAGTCGATCCTGCTTTGCCCATATTCTTATGCATCTTAAAAACTACACATTACCCTACTGGGGTGCTATGGCAAGATGGCCCTTTATGGTGGTTCCATGGTAATTCTTCAGGTACCAAAGCTATTCAATATTATCCTGAGTTGGTTGCTTCTCAAGCGGTATTGGGGATAAAACATTGCTTAACATCTTTTGCAACCATGCCAGATAAATTAATTATTCCCTATACCAAGGGACAGGTGGAGACATTGGCAGCCACAGTAAATGAATGGGCTGTTTTGGTTTGCGCTTTTCCTAACCTTATTGATAATCATTATCCAAGACATCCCATATTGAATTTTGTGGAAAGGAACTTAGTGTATTTTCCTAAGGTTACCTTTAAAAAGCCCATTAATATGGCCTTGACTGTTTTTACTGATGGCTCCAAAACTGGCAAAGGTGCCATAGTAATTCAAGGTAGGGAACCCATTTTGCTTGATTTTCGACCTGATTCCCCACAAGTCACGGAATGTATGACCGTGCTGGAAGTTTTTAAAAGATTTTCAGAACCCTTCAATTTATTTTCAGATTCTAAATATGTGGTGAATGCTGTTGCCTCGTTGGAGGTGGCCGCCTTTGTTAGAAATTCAAGTACAGTTTCCAATATTTTATGTCAAATTCAAGCGTGCATTTTACAAAGGGATAATCCCTTTTTCATTGGACATATT
The DNA here is from genome assembly GCF_018167655.1 of Microtus oregoni. Lineage (NCBI taxonomy): Eukaryota > Metazoa > Chordata > Mammalia > Rodentia > Cricetidae > Microtus > Microtus oregoni. The sequence continues at coordinate 30,600,667 of NW_024543061.1, read as the reverse complement.
CGGGCACATACTTTGCTTCCAGGACCCATGTCTGAGGCCAATGATTTGGCTGACTGCCTTACCCGGTCCATGGCTTTGGTCGTCTCGGACCCTATAGAATTAGCATGAGATTTTCATAAGCTTTGGCATGTGCCTGCCAATACCCTTAGAAAAAAATTTCATATTTCCAGACAGATAGCCAGAGATATAGTTAAAGCCTGTTCTTCATGTGTGACCTTTTTATACCCTCCTAATGTTGGGGTCAACCCTAGAGGGCTGCAACCTAACGCGTTGTGGCAAATGGATGTTACCCATCTGCCTGATTTTGGCAAATTAAAATATTTACATGTATCAGTGGATACCTTTTCTGGCATTATTCATGCCACGCCCCTAGCGGGAGAAAAGGTGACTCATGTAAAAACACATTGCCTTGAGGCCTGGGCTGCCTGGGGAAAACCCCTACGCCTGAAGACAGACAATGGCCCGGCATATACCTCCCATGGATTTCGTGCCTTTTGCGCACAGCTCCAAGTGACCCACATTACGGGTCTTCCATACAATCCACAAGGACAAGGTATTGTGGAGAGAGCCAACAGAAATATTAAAGAAATTCTACAAAAACAAAAAGGGGGAATAGCTGAATCCGCCTCCCCCAGGGAAAGAATCTCCCTTGCTCTCTTCACACTTAATTTTTTAAACCTGAATGAGTCGGGTACTGCAGCAGCTGAAAAGCATGCAGCAGGCCCTATGGAACAAAAGGAATATGTGATGTGGAAAGATATATTGGATAACAAATGGTATGGACCGGATCTTGCGGTGGCAAGATCCAGGGGAGCTGTATGTGTTTTTCCACAGGGCCAAGAGGCTCCACTTTGGATTCCGAGCCGGCTGACACGCATGATCAAGGAAGTTCCTAAGGAAGAGGCTGAGTCGCTGGAGAAAGTTCCTGCTAACATCCCTGATGACGTGGATCCAGGGGAAGGTGGAGCACAGAAGGAGAAGCCTGTCAGCCTTCCCAAAGGCGATGCCCATTCGCCATGATTTCCCCAGATTTTTACCACCGATAGAAACCTTGAGTTATAAGTCTAAAGTGGCCCTTTTAGGAGAAGCACGTAACATTACAGAGAAAGGGTCCCTGTGCTTTCAGTTCCATGGGCATGTTTTTTGGCAAGCTGCCTGGGTGGCTATGTGTTGTGCCTGTGGTTGGTTTGCTGCCTTCGAGCACCAGACCAATAGGGATAAGGCTATATTGGGATAAGGTTATAATCTCTCAGGCTTTAGCTACCCTGGAGTGTGGCTCCTTCCCCCAGATATGGTTGTCAGCACTAAGAGACGCTTAGGGCTTCCATCCTGCACAGCCTTTGCACCCCATGGGATCTGTTGATTGATCCATTGCACTTGGGTAGGTGTGCGGATGTAGGTTCCTCCTGCACAGCCTTTGCACCCCATGGGATCTGTCGATCCATTGCACTTGGGAAGGTGTGTGGTTGTAGGTTCCTGCGACACAGCCTTTGCACCCCCGGGGTTCCTCGAGTACCCATTGCACAGGGGAAGGTGTGTCCATGGAAAATATCTTCCATCCTCGATCGACCAACACATCATGAGGTGGGGGTCAGATTGGATGACGTTAGTCCTGCGCTCATTGCTTACAAACAATAAGGGGGAATTGTAGTGAGCCAGACAGGATCGCCATTACAAGATGGCGCCGACATCCTGTCTTGTTGGTTATAAACAACTCCATATTTGGCTATGGCTTTGAGAGCTGCGCGTCCCCGCTTCCCGCATGCGCAGAGGATGAGGATCCTTGAGCCTATCCCGATGCGGTCTGGTGTCAGCTGTTGGTGGCAGCCAATCACAGGGCTACCCGTGTGCCAATTCCCTATTTAAGCGGCTGCCTTAGTGCACCCCGGTCCCTTCGCTTCCTGCTGCCTCTCCCATCTGCTCCCTGTTCCTCGTTTTCCCGCCCCTCATTCCATGCTCCCCAGCAATCAAGGGCACTCCAGTAAAAGCGTGATCTGAGTGGAATCCTGGTGTGGTGGTCATTCTTCATCGCCGGTCGAGAGGTCCGCCACAATCTGCTGTTCCTCTTTTTGTATGGTGAGCATCCTTATGGGTGTGAGGTGAAAGTTCATTGAGGTTCTTGTTTTTATGGCGTTGGGGACAGACCCCAAGGCCTCTTGGCTACCAGTACCAGGCCTCTTTTTACTCTTTATTTATGTGTGTGTGCATACATCCTCAATCACTTTTCATCACACTTTCTGAGACTGAACCTGGAGAATCACCGCTCAGTTAGACTGAATAGTAGACAAACCCCAGAGATCCCCCATCTCTGCACCCCAGTTGCTGGGATTATAAATGTGTGACCTCTGCTGGACTCAGGTCTTCTTCCTTGCATAGCAAGCACTTCACCTACTCAACCATTTCCCTGTATTCTGTATTTTAACTGTGAGAGAAGGTTTCACGAAGTTGCCCTCTGTAGGCTTGGCAGGCGACGAACAGGTCATCTCCTTGATGCAGAATGCTGCAATGACTGTGGCCACTCAGTGTGGCTTTGATTTGCATTTCCCCAGCTATTGGTGCTACTGAGCTCTGTGCATGCTGCCTGCTGTTAGCAGTTTCATTAGAGGCTGGAGTTCATCCTAACACCTCTATGTCCCAACACTGCAACACACCAGGCTGGGTTCCCATTCCCGAATAATGGGTGCTGTGGCCTGGATCCAGTACCAACATAACGTGTGACCATGGCCTTACCTACCCAGGTTGCCAAGATAGACTTCAGCCTTCCTAGCCCCAGCCCCTGTTTTGCTCTCCTTCCTATGACCCACGAAGGACCAGGGAACACAGCTTCCTAGACCCATGCTCAACAAACTCTAGACTTCAGTGATCCCAAAGGATGCAATTAACATCAGGGAAGTGCTACAGATTTGAGACGGAGTTGGGATCAAAGTCTGGGTCTGCAACACTCCCTCCATTCCTAAACCCTCTCCCCCATCCACACCTACACTTAAGATCTCTAGGCCAGTCTATTTGCCATACTGTGGGTTCTAGAACTGAACTCCTGTCCTCATTCTGGTAGATCCCTGGTCACCTGAGTTGGCTTTGCCACTGTACTCCCAGTGTGGGCTTCTAGGGGATTCACCAGTTTATCAAGCAAAAACTCCCACCCAACTCCCTATCTCAGCTCAGATTCATCACTCTCTCCACAGGGCAGCTTTTGAAACAAAAAGGTGGTCTCCTTGTCCTCAAGGAAGTCACCAGATCGTTTGACCAGAAAACAGCATCTCCATAGTTTCAAACCCTCAGAAGGAAGAAACTTGTGTTTTCCCTTTAAAAGGACCAGTTCAGTTAGTGGAAAGCAGACAGTGGAAGCTTAAACCCAGGCATTCACGGAGCAATTGTACGCAAATATATGCACCTGTTGGGAGGGAAGGAGGGAGTCTCCAGAAACAGGAAGCTGCTCATCAAAGGCCGGGAATCCCAGCCTGGGTGCCAAGGATCTCAGGAGGCAGCAGAGTGGGAAGGGGCTGGTGTGGTTCAATAATGGAGCTCTCCTAACAGGTGGAACTCTGGGTCCTGGGTGCACTGGGAGCCAGAATGGCGAGCCACTGAGTCTTCAGCACAAGGAGGGCATAGAAGGACCAAAGGGATGGCTGTGTAGCAGCCTTTGTTATCTGTGTCAGTTCACAGTGACGGGAAAGTGGTTTATACATATTTAATAAAACTCCAAAATCAATTCTACCTGCATCTTTATAAAAAAAAAAAAAGTAACAACCTAGCTGGAGAGATGGCTCAGTCGTTAAAGGCTTGCTGCTCTTGCAGAGGACCTGAGTTCAGTTTCCAGCACCCACATGATGGCTCAACAATTACCTGGACTCCAGTCATAGAAGATCTGGTGCCTCTTCTGGCTTCTATGGTCAAATAGGCACCTGAGCTATTTGTCCCAGGTTTGAGACCTAACATCTATGGTATCCACATACATGTGTACATGCACACACACACACATGAATAAAAACTAAATGAATCTTAGAAAAGCAATCACTATTAAAAAAAATGTAGCAGCCAAGCTGGGTGTGGCAGTGTACCTGCAATCCCAACCTTGGGGAGTCTTAAGTTAGCCTGGGCTATAATAGTGAGCTCCTGTCTCAAAGAGCAAAGAAAAACAAAACAAAAGTACTTGGGGGATGGCTCAATAAACTCAAGGATATGAGTGCAATCCCCAGAAGCTATGTTTTAAAAAAAAAACACCAAAAACTAGAAATGGTAGCATGTGTTTGTACTCTCAGTGCTGGGCTTGAAGAGCTCTAGACCCAGAAGAGAACTGGTCTCACAAAACAAGGTAGATGGCACCTGAGGAACAACACCCAAGGCTGATCTTTGACCTCTTCACAAGCCCATGTACACATAAAGGAACACGCGTACACACACACACACACACACACACACACACACACACACACACACACACACACGCCAGTCAGAATATTTAACATCATGTGGGTGTCTCTCATGACCTGCCCCTTCAATAGTTCCTGTGCAGGTAACAATGTGTGAACGAAGCCTGCGTGAAGGGGTGTGTGCTCTCTCTGCTGGTGTGGGATGAACTAAGCACAGGGAGGCTGGGAAGGTCAAGGCTGAGGGACTGCTTCTGCTTCACCCCACTCCGGAATGTGCCAGAAGCAGCTCACCAGGAAACAGTGCACCAGAGCCAGCTGTGTTAAAGCCAGAGTCCCAGCCCTGTCCTTAGCACCTCCCATTAGGCTCCACCCCTTACACTGTTGCCCTGGCAACGAAATCTCAACCTGAGAAGACAGAATGAGGCCATCTCAGAGTAAACTCAGTCTGGGGGCCTTGGGCAACACCACTGAGGGTGAGTGTCAGCCTCCCTCCCATCTGTCTGGTGATGGATGGCAGTCACTATGTCCTCCAGCCTGCTGAAAGGGTGGAAAAAGATTCATATATATATATATATTTGTGTGTGTGTGTATGAGTATTTGCCAGCCTGGATGTGTGTGCACCATGTTGTATGCACCATGTGCCCTTGGACCCTGGAAGAGGGTATCAGAGCCCCTGGAACTGTACTTAGAGATAGCTATAGGCTGCCATATAGGTGCTGAGAATCAAACCAGGGCCCTCTATATAAGAGCAGCCAGTGCTCTCAACTGCTGAGTCACAGCTCTAGTCCCTGGAATGAGATTCCTGCTATCACAGGGCTTTCAGGATAGTGAGATAAACACACCATTGTTCTCCAGGTAAAGATGGAGGTAAAGATGAAGATGGAAGTCCCACACCGTAAGGGCAGTGAGGCCCCACTTTCACTGCGAAGTCTCTGAGGCTCTCACAAGCATACTGTCCATAGCCAGGGAGGGGGTCCCATTTCTTTACTTATCTGGGGGCTCCGGTGGGCAGAGGCTGTCTGTGCCTGTGGAGGGAGTGATGCCAACTTTCAATGCACTGAGCACTGGTTGGGCCTGCTGCAGGAAGTGTGCACACGCTGGTGAGAGCCGTGTAACCTAATGATGCCCTCTACACCTTTCACCCCTGCCTTTGGAGTGCCAGGGAGACACCTGTGGGGACCCTGCCCTCCTGCACAGGTTGACCCAGCCCATACCTTCGAGGAGGCTACTATGTTCCCAAAAGATGGACCATGGGGGGGGGGGGGGGCAGTGGGTGGGAGCCCTGGCCACCCTGGCCTCAGACTCCTTGGTTGGTGTCTTTGATCCTGGATCCTAGCTCAGTTCTCTCCCTCCACCTGCCCCTGCAAACACGCATCTCATTATGTTCCACGTGGATTAGTGTTCGCTTTGCAGTGGGAAAGGGGACGCTTCCCAGAGGGGGGCTGAAATGATGAGCAGGTAAAAGCCAGCCGCCAGGTCCCAATTCATCTTTTGATTTCAGCAGGAAGCCTGCCTCGCCTCACAGGCCTCACATGTGGCAAGGCTGGGATCTCAGTGAAACGAACACTTCTCAGACATCAGGAGCAGCAGGGGCCTGGCTCAAAGGAAAGCAAGCAGAGGGTACTGCCACCCAGGTGGGCTGTGTGCAAGGGGGTGGGCTTTGGTTCGTATGTCCAGGTCTCCCTCCTTTCAGAGGGACTAGACTGGGGAATTGGGGGAGCAGATTTGGGGGAGTAATGTCTAAATAGGAGGTGTTATGCCCAGTTCGCGGAGCCCTCTGAAAACCAACAAGGAAACCGAGTCCTGTATGGAAAAGCAAAGAACCTTTACTCTTATTCAAGTTGGAACTCAGACTCTCCCTGTGTCCAATGCATTGGCACAACCAAAGAGCCCCGAGCTTAGTTGGGTTGGGACTTTTATAATAGCAGAGGTTGGGGTGAGGGATTTCTGAGGTTCAGGATCCCTGATTGGCTGACATTTGTCTAGGGGTGTCCTGGTGAAAAGGAGATGGATGTGTGCTGGGCTAAGGAACAACAGGTGTTCCTACCTCCAACAGTCGGCATGCCAGGAATTTCCCTTGGATGGTTTGTTCCTGAGTGGGGCCTGGGTGGTCCCAGTCTGTGGTCCTTCTTGGAATCAGGTATTGCCTTAGGGTAAACTGAGACTCGACCTACTTTTCAGTTGTTCTCCAGAGAGCCTGTCTTGGCAGGTGTACACCAAGCTGCCCTGGGTCCTACAGGAGCAATGGTTCATCTGTCCTGGTAGAGACAGTCTAGTCTGTGTGAACTGAAAGAAAGGACTTGCAGACTGTAGCTTCTAGTGACATCAGTTACCTCTTCTGACCTCTGGAGTGAGCTGTGTAGGGTATAGCCAGCCCCAGGAACTGGGCACATATCACAGGACCTTAAATTAGGGAGAAGGGGCTCTGTTCTGGTCAAAACTAGCCTAGACTGGACTGCAGGGGTCTGATCTGGCTTGATATAGCTTTATCTGGTTTGGGCTGGTCTAGTCTGCTTTAAGTCTAGTCTGCATTCATTTAAGCTTGTCTGGTCTTGTCTATTCTGGTCTAACATCTGAGCTGATCTAAACTTGTCTGGGCTAGTCTATTCTGGTGTTTTCTAGCTTGGTCTAAATAGACCCAGTTTGGTCTGTTCTGGTGTTGTCTAAACTAGTCTAGACTGGCCTATGGTAGTGTGGTCTAGACTGGTGTAATCTAATCTAATGTAGTGTAGTTGGTCTGGTCTGGTCTGGTCTAAGCTAGTCTGGTCTGATTTGTGTTGGTATGCTCCAGCCTGATCTAGATTGGTCTAAGCCAACCTGTTCTGTTCTGGTTTGGGCTGATTTATTCTTCTTTGGACTGGTCCTTACTGATAGCGTCTAACCTGGACTGGTGTGATCTGGGCTGCTCTGGGCTGCTTAATTCTAGCGAGTTATAGCCTTGCCTGGATTGGTCTAAAGTGATTGGACTAATCTAAAGTGGCTGGTTTGTTCTATTCTGATGTAGTTAGCCTGGTCTGAGCTAGTCTATTCTGGTTCCATCTAGTCTGGAGTGGTACAAGCCACTCATGGTTCATTAATTATTTACTCTGAAAGAAATAACTGAGGAAAGAAGATCTCAGAAGAAGCAGAAATTCAGCCACTGAATAAGTCTTATTTGTCAGGACTGGGGATGAAGAGACAGGACTGGGGATGGGGAGACAAGACTGGGGGTGGGGTGGGGAGACAGGACTGGGGATGGGGAGACAGGACTAAGGATGGGGAGACAGGACTGGGGATGTGGTGACAATGGAGACACCATAGGAGCAGAATGGCCTTCATGGTGGACTGAGTTCTTTCTTTCTCTGTTCAGGACTAATTTTCCCTCCTTCATTGTCTCAACAGTTGACTTTCTTAGAAAGACTCATCTGCACTCAATCTGGTTGCGCAGGTGGCCTGTCTCCTGTTGCCAAGTACAGAGGAATGCATATCACCTGGGTTTAGCCAAGCAGAATATTCTTGTCCTTTTAATTTCCTGTGCCGCTAAGATCAGGGATGGCCATGGACTTAAGCTGGGTAGTGAGAAACTCCCACAGAGAATCTCCTTGGGGCAGGACTGGAGGGCTAGAGAGGGCCACAGTGGCCGTCTTCTGGTAGGGAGCTTGCTGAGAATGCTCAGAACTCTCAGGAAAAACTTTGTGATATTCCTAGTATCTGAAAATCCAACCAAACTAGCCCTGGAGTTTTTTTTTTTTAATACATACTACAACTTTATTATAGGTTGATTTTGTGTAGCTAACTTACTAAAATGTCATACTTCCATCAGTCATTCAATTGATTCTATCAAAGATAGTTTAACCACTTTAGGTTCCAATTGGCAAATTTCATTTCTTTTTCTTGTCTTATGGCACTGGCTAGAATTCCCAAGGCAATCTGAAACAATCAGTAACGTCAGACATCTTTGACTCCATCCAAGCACGATGGAACCACGTCCAGTACACTACTTTAAGGATGGTTTTGCATCTAATTTAAAAATAGGTAACGTTTCCCACATTCTGGAGACTTATTTCATTTTTAGCTTGTCAACAGTCTTTATTAGGAATAGATTTTTTTTTCATAAATACACTTCACACGCCTATCAATATCAGGGGCCGGAAGATCCAGGGACATAATCTAGGTGGCCAGTTTCTATGAGCTGACAGTATCCTTCTCCTTAAAGAGGGTTCTACAATCTGCAACAAAGGTTGCATATGGCTCATAAAGCCTGACATATTTATCACCTAGATGTATACAGAACAAATATTCTAACCCTTGGTCTGGAGTGGATCTCAGACTCTGAACTATCACTGTGATGTTCTTGCTAATAATTCTGAGCCACCCTTGAATTCCTGGAACAAAACAAAATCCTAGTAGATCAGCAGAGGCAGGGTCCATGCCCCAGAAAGTGATGGTCTCTGATCCTCAGCAGAGCTCCTTAGCATCTGTGCGTTCAGGACAGAAGATTCTGGCAAAGAAGAAACATGGCGTAGTATGTGTGCAAGTGTGTGCCCCTGTGTATGCATACATGCATGTGTGTGTATGCACGTATGTATGCGTGTTTGTGTGACAGTGTGTGATTTTGCTGTTGGATAAATGGTGATTATTTTCAAATCTTAGTGATTGTTATGGTAAAATGCTGCAGGTCCCCAAGTGGTGGCAGTGGGCAGTAGGCCACGAGACCATGGTGGGCCACAAAGGCAGCTGGTCCCTGGCAGGGAGCTGAGCAGTGGGTGAGATACAGAGACCTCTCAGGCACATCATGCAGAGAAAGTGGGTATTTATTTAGTGGGTAATGGAGGGGAAAGGGAAAGAGGGGAAGGAGAGAAGGGAGAAGAGCAGAGAGAGAGGCAGAGAGAAAGAGAAACAGAGATAGAGACAGAGATAGAGAGAAAGGAGGTAGGGGAAAGGGGAGAAGTGGGGAGGAGGGAGAAAGACAGAAAGGAAGGAGCTCAGGCTGGAAGCAGAAGGAAGATCTGCTTGCCTTGGCAGAGGAGAAAGGAGTGAGAGGGGCTTGTCTCTTAAAGGGACAGGACAGACCATTACATTGATATTAGTGTTACTCTCCAGCCTCTCACTGGCTTCTTGGGAAGCAGGCTGTGTTCAGTGCACACATTTGGCCAGCTGAATTGTAGATGAACCTTGTTCTCATACGACAGCCCTTGTGGCAAGCCCTCATGGCATATGCCCCCACATCTGGGCTGGAAAGTTGTCTTACTTCTTGATATAATAGGTCAAGAGACAATATCAAAATCTGAGAACAGGGTCTTGAGAGATGGCTCAGTGGCTAAGAAAACTTGCTGCTCTTGCAGAGGACCAGGGTTTAGTTTCCAGCATCCACATGGTGGCTCACAACCATTTGCAACTCCAGTTCGGTGGGATCCAGCACCCTCTTCTTGTCTCCCTGGGGACTGCATGTGCATGGCACACATACACATAAGCAGGCACTACTCATAAACATAAAGCAAAATAAAACATTAACACCTAAGATAAGCAGCAGGATGTGTACATTCAGAGGTGAATGGAAGCAGGCACAGCTGAGCTCTGGAGACTGTGACCAACCTCCACCCTGCATTCTTCTTTTAGACCAGGAGTCCCTTCTAGAACTTGAGGTTGACAGCACTGCTAGGATATGACCACCCTCTGTTCCTTTGACTTTAACAAAATGTTCGATGCAAATGTGTACTCTGTGGCTTGTTATTTTTTGGTTGGGTCAGCTCAAATGTTGGCAGAGATCTCCCAAATTTCTGGAGTCCATATGTCTCCCACACCTTGCTGAGGGGACTCTGTGCTAGACACACTTTCAGCATGCAGCTGGGCAGCTTGCAGCTCTGCCTCCCCTCAGCCTCTCCTGAGAGCACCATGAATACATCCTGGCCCTGGCTACAGTCACAGCCCCTCACTCTGCACCATCTTCACTCCTGCAGCATCTTATAGACGAATAGACTACCAGCATCGGGTGGGCTCAGTGTCCCTCCCCCGTGCACGTCTCACTCCCAGCTTCCTTTGCTCTCTGGTGAACCTGTTGCCGGCCTCACTGTCCTGTGCAGCCGCACACATCTGCAACAATTGCCACTGAAAGTAGAGACAAACATTTCCAAGATGCAGACTGTTTACCCTCGGTGAATTCTGAGTCAGCTCAAGTAAAGACAGTTATGCAAGCGGGGTCTGTTAGGAGACACCAGTCAGGTCATTCCCTACCTTTCTACTGGCTCCCTGGGCTGTCAGTGTCTCTGTGCTTGCAGGCTGTTGGATTTTGAGGTCTACTGGAGTTGTGGGGGATGGGGAAGGGATGGGGCCGATTAAAATGCCACCAAGTTGTGAGCTCTTTGGGAGTCAGCTTTTCTTTCTTTCTTTCAAGTGCCACTCCGCCCACCGAGGACTGCCAGCCTTTGGTTAATTTTCAGGGTTCTGAAATGTTGATTCTGACAATCTTTGCCAGGGCGCTCCGTGCTTCTGTGAAGGAGAGAATTTTTGGAGATCCTGACTCAGCTACATTTTAGTGCAGGCTTTGCTTCTTATTTTCATGTAGTACTTGTTTGGGCTTTTCTGCACAGGGCTGAGTCTGCCAGCTGGGAGGAGAGGAGGGAGGTGGTGTGGTTCTGGGGGTTGGATCCCCCCCCCCCTATTTTTCTTTAGACTTGGAGTCAGGGCAGAAACCAGCCATGCAGAGAGTGAGATAATTCAGGGGCGGGGTGCTCCATGCTACATTTTCTGCACCAGCTCCATGGAGTGTGGCTGGGCTCTGAAGAGCCCCCTCCAGCTGGGACCTGCTTGTATGCAGGTTTACAGAGTCTGTGGCTTGATAATTAACTGGCTGAGTTGTCTGTCCCTGCTCTGGAGACCTCCCAGTGCCAGCTCTCACTTCCCTCTCTCATCCTCACGTCCTGCGCAGCTGGGTGGCAGAATAATGACTTTATTAAGCGCATCCTGCTCCTGGTTCTCCAAGGACATCGGTCCATTAAGAAGACTAATCTGCTAACAGCAGCCGCACTGCTGGTCCAGCGTGTGGAGACCAGAAAGGGGGTCCAGAAAAGATAGGACTACCTAGACTCAAGCTGCCACCCTGTAGGGAGGTCCAGGCCTCCTGCCCTGATGAGGTGTGTGAACACTGCCTCCATCACTCGCCTCTCCCCACATCTGAGGTGGGGTTCTGCCTCTGATGGAGTGGCTGGCCTGGGCAGTAGGAAGATCTGGGTAAGGGCTTGTGTCTAGGGACTTGCTTCTGAGCTCCCCATTGGGTGGAGACAAGTGAGAGGTAGAGTTTAGAAATGGGTGCCTGGAGGAAAAGCCTCAAGAGACCTGGGCCAGGGGGAGGTTACTCCTTTGTGAGGGGCTGCACTGCTTGCTGTCTACAGACGGTAGATGATGCTCAGGGCTGATTCCTTACCCTTGTGATCACCTGAAGGCCCTGCTCAGCCAGGACTCCTCTGGCTCCAGGAAAAGACAAGGGCTTAATGCTAGCAAAGGCCCCTGGAATGAGTGGGAGAGATGGCTGGTCTGGTCAGTGTGGAGCCGGGCCAGTCAGGCTTCTCCCTTCCTTTATTGCCTTCATTCTCGGGCAGGCCACCCTTCCTTGATGTCCACGGGCAGCAAGCTGTTCCATCCCAGGGGAGATGGGGTCCTTAGTGCCCCATCTGACCCCAAGTTCCATGCTGGCTCTTGCCCTGCACTGCTGCAATCATGTGACTCAAACACGCAGGCCAGACCTATTGGAGGGAAGCATGGACAGGGATGGGTGAGGTCTTGACACCAAGTGAAGTGAAAGCAGACCCAGCGCCTTCCTCCAGAAGTCTGCGTCAGGGGGCTGTGTCTGGGTGCTGTGTCTGGGGGCTGTGTCTGGGTGCTGTGTCAGGGGGCTGTGTCTGGGTGCTGCGTCAGGGGGCTGTGTCAGGGGGCTGTGTCAGGGGGCTGTGTCTGGGTGCTGTGTCTGGGTGCTGTGTCTGGGTGCTGTGTCAGGGGGCTGTGTCTGGGTGCTGTGTCTGGGTGCTGTGTCTGGGGGCTGTGTCTGGGTGCTGTGTCTGGGTGCTGTGTCAGGGGGCTGTGTCAGGGGGCTGTGTCAGGGGGCTGTGTCAGGGTGCTGCGTCAGGGGGCTGCGTCAGGGGGCTGCGTCAGGGGGCTGCGTCAGGGGGCTGCGTCAGGGGGCTGTGTCTGGGTGCTGTGTCAGGGGGCTGTGTCTGGGTGCTGTGTCTGGGTGCTGTGTCAGGGGGCTGTGTTAGGGTGCTCTATCAGGGTGCTGTATCAGGATTCTGAGTCAGGGTGCTGAGTCAGGGTGCTAAGGACTTATGCCCAGGGTTGTGTTCCCAGGGTGCTATGTCAAGGTGCTGTTGTCTGTAGGGCACTATCCTTAGGATCATGTCCCCAGGGACACTGTCTTCAGTGTGCTGTCCCCAGGGTGTTACCCCCAAGGACCTCATCCCTGTCCCATTCCACTCCTACTTCAGCAAAGCCATCAGTGTGAGCTTGGGGTTTGTCATGTTTATGCAGACCTTTATTCTTTTATTACATCTGTTTTTGGTGGCCAAGGAAGGTACTGCTGTCTCGCATGCTTTAAACTCCCTTGGGCAATGGGGTGTCATTTGCAAAATTCTGCATCCTGCTTCTTTTTGTTGTTCAACGTAATTTTTAGATTTGTCCATGATTTGTTCACTTAATGTGCTGCATAGTATTTCATTGGATAAATAGACAATTGTTTGAGTTTCTCATTGAATAAATAGACAATTTGTATCCCTTGTCTTGCTGAGCTAAGCAGCTGAGTTTCTTCTCATTTTTCTCCATAAAGCTGTGGGTGGTTATGGGCATTCTTGCTATGTATGGGCTGGGAATGGAGTCTCTGGGTCACGGGGTAGAGAAATCCCTCTACTTAGGTACACACCTACAGTATAAGAACCATCCAGTGTTCTAAATGGCAGACAGCTGCCCTGTGAAAGGTAGGCACTCAGTAAGTGTGCATCAAAGAAGGTTGGAGCAGGATTACAGGTTCAAGGCCAGCTTGGACTGCACAGGGTGACTTTGACTCAAAATAAACAAATTGAACAAACACACACAAGCATGAACACACACACTGCTTGAACAACAACAACAGCAACAAAAATCAAACAAAACGACATTGGTGAGAGCTCTGGCTGTGTCTTTAGGTTCCTTTGGGCTAGGAGTCTTTTCTCACATGATGGGACACTGCCCTGTTCCCTCCTGAGTCCCCCCCCCCCCCATGTCTTCTGCTCATTCTTTGTCCGGACCCTTAGCATTGCTCTTCCCAGGTTCTCACTAACAATCTTTGCAGGGTGAATGCGGCTCTGAGAGCATTCCCAGCCGATCCGTGTTGTTTGTGTAAAACTACTGAGTTTTACATCTTAACACTGTCCAGCGTGTTGGGCCTTTCCCTCTGTATCCTGTGCTTCCCACCCTGTCAATGAGTCCTTCCCACCTGAATTGCCTACATTTCCCATAAGTCCGTGCTCTTTCTTTACTCTAGTTCTGCCGTGTGCCAGGATCTTAAAGTGCTTACGCTTAGGATTCAAGATTTTACTCTTATTATTTTTCATGTTGTCCAAAAAGAGTGGCACCAATCTGTAGATTTCTTCTTTCTAGAAAGTTCCATTTTTGCCAGGCATGGTAGCTCACTCCTTTGATCAAAGCGGAGGCAGGTGGATTTTTGCAAGTTTGTAGCTAGCTTAGTCTATATAGTGAGTTCCTGGCTGGCTAAGGCTACACAGTAAGACCCTTTCTCAACAAACAGACAGGCAGACAGACAGACAGACAGGCAAGCATTCCAGCATTCTGTCACACTTGCTGATATGACAGTTCCTTAATCTCCGCCTGGGTCCCTCCCTGCCCCGCCCTGGTCCTTTGACGGGCAGTTCTGCTGCTGGCCACACCTCACTCTGCTACTGCTGTTTACAGGGATCCGAGGAGCTGTCAGGACCAGCCCCCACCTCCTCATTCAGGAGCTCAGAAACCTTGTAGCTGTGCTATTCATCCACATAAATTTTAGAATTATCTTGTCATGTTCTCTAAAATTCTCTGTTGGGATTTAGTTGAGATTAAATTAAATTTATAGATCAATTTGAGAGAATTGTCAGTTTTATTACGTCAATTCTTCTCACCCGTGAACATGGTATATCTGGTTAATTTGTTCTGGCCTTCTTTTATGTTTTTCAATAAGGTCTTATAATTTTTCTGTGCAAAGATTGTGCATAGCTTTACTAGATTTCGCCCCAATCCTATACACGCATTGTTGGATATTGTGGCCTCTTTGTAAAATTTGAAATTCTGATAGCTGCTGTGGCATAGGGACACAGGCTCTTTGTGCTCTGATCCCCTGTCCCACAAATTGCTCAGCTCTTGAATTAATTGCACAAGGTTGTTTATAATTCTATAACTCCCTCTGTCAGGACTCATCACTTGGTGTGAGGAATGCCTTTGTTTCTTTTTCTCCAGTATTTGCAAACTGGATTTCCTTTTCATGTCTTACCGCACAAGCCAAGACCTCTAGTACGGCGCTGAATGGATGTGGTGGGGATGGGTGTCCCTCGTGTCCCTGATAATTACTGCCATGAGTCTGACAATGAACTGGGACTTTACAGCAGGTTCTTCTCTTACACTGAACCACTCTGATTTCTCTTTGGTTCCTCATTAAGAGTTTCTAGCTGGATATTGGTGGTACAAACACACCATTAATCCCAGCACTTGGGAGGCAGAGGCAGGTGGATCCCTGAGTTTGAGGCCAGCGTGATCTACAGAGTGAGTTCCAGGACACCCAGGGCTACACAGAAAAACCTTGCCTTGAAAAACAAAAACAACAAAGAGTTCCTGCTGTGTCCCTAAGCCAGAGTAACGGGGTGTTCTGAATCTGCTCTGACAATCCTGTGAGAGCCCTCCAGGTTATTCTGTTGAGATGTGGGGTCCTGTGTGACACTCAGGCATGCTCGGTTGGCACCTCTGGCAGGTCCTAAACTGCCAACAAGCCAATGCTACAGAAGCTGTCAATGTCAAACATGTCCTGGACATGCGGACTGCCATGATAGGCGCATTATTGGGCTCCCACACTGACTGTGGAGACCGTGGTCTGCTTCCCACAGGTCTGTCTGTCTGGTCACCTAGACTGGGTAGCATAGACACATTGACTGCTGAACACTCAGGGCCAGGGAACAGCTTTCACATCCAGCATGGGCTGGCTCTGCACCTGAAGCCTCTAACCAGGAGGGGCTCCATTTTGCCCCATGTCAACGTCAAGGATCCTATTCTCACCCTGACAGGACCACCAGGATCTGAGCTCCCTCCCTGCCGAGCCCCAAACACTTGCCTCTCTGGCTATGCCCCTTTCCTCCATTTTAAAAGCCAATTCTCTACACTTACTTTATATTTTATTAGTTTTTCAAGATAGGGTTTCTCTGTGTAGCTCTGACTGTCCTGGAACTTGGTCTGTAGACCAGGCTAACCTCAAACTCAGAGATCTGCCTACCTCTGCCTCCCAAGTGCAGGCATCAAAGTCATGTGCCACCACCCAGCCCCAGTACTCTGCTTTCAAAGATTCACTTGACATATTTTATCCTGCTTTTGCTTGTCAGCTGCAGGGGTCTTCCATTATGTGGTGGTCCCAGCATCTCAGAGGGAGGGGCTTCTTTCACGGCCCCTCAGGAGGAGCCCTTGGCAGGTCTCACAGAGCAATCTAACTGGGTCGGGTCAATGAGGTTCAGATGTGACTGGAAATGACTTGCGAAAGTTCTGACAGAATTTCTTTAGCACAGCCTTGGTGTCCACGAGTGATGGAGAATCTGTGGTGGGCTCCTTCAGACACAGCTACAATTTGCCCTGCTTCGCTCTGCACACCTGTACCAAAAATATCTCTGCTGGCTTCCCTCTCAGAGCATCCATTCTGGCTGTGTGTTGCAGCATCTTCCACAAAAGACTAAGGGCTGGGTCCCCTCCCCAGCCCCTGGCTCTGGGCTGCCTGAGACCTGTTTGGGCTGGTACGTGTTGACTTCCAACCTCAGCTTCCAGAGGTTATCTGTCCTCATGCTGAGAGAACCAGCCTTGACTGGCCTGCATAAGGAACGGACTGCTAGCTGAGTTCACCCCAGCCGTGGTTTCAACAGCGTTGCTAAAAATCCTTCCCTGGGGAGCTCACCTGCCCCTCCTCCTCCAATCCCAAAGACAAACCAAGATATCGGTCCACCAAGGTTCACTCTGAGAAATCACGGAGTTTATTTATTAGGCTGACTGACAGAGCAATGGATGGGGGGTTACAGCCAAAGAGCATGAGTAACCATAACCACTGACCATCTACACCCACTAGGGATGATGAGTTCTCTACACCCACTAGAGATGGTGAGTTCCCTACACCCACTAGAGATGATGAGTTTCCTGCCTAGATGGTGCCCACTCCCTTAATCCTGCCCTGAAGGGACTCTAGCCAGCTCAAAGATGGCAAACATGGCTCTGACAAGCTTTGAGCTTCTCCTTCATTCCCTCTGCCTTGCTAAAAATCATTACATTCCTAAAACTAGCCCCCAAGACTTGTTTGAACACTTCTCCCGAGGCTGACTACCAAGGTCCAGTTTTCAAAGTGTTGAAGCCCAGCAATCAGAGGTCCCTTTGGCTGCCCTAATTAACACGCCCAGTTAAAACGAACACCTTGTCCTAACATGGTGTTTCCCTTTACCTTTATAAACTGCCATTCGTCCGTGGGCCACACCAGAGGCAGGTGTTTGTTCCCCTCCAGGACAAATCCTCCTCCCCCCCCCTCCCTTGTTCCCTTCACCTTCTCCCTTCCTCTATCTCCTGTTCTCTCTTATTCCTGCCCTCTGTCCCTCTGGGGCAAACACATCTCTCTTGTGCTGAGAACTTGGTCTTGGGCTGTCTTGAGCCTACTCTGTTCTTTACATTCCCCACCTGTATCCTCTAGCCCTTCCCGGAGACCCCAAGGCCATGTGCAATTAGGGCAGAATTATGGACCACTGGCTGGGAGGGGTGGTTGGATACTCAGGTGAAGGACCCATGAACCTTTTCACCCCCTCCTTCCAAGAGGGAAGGTCAACAGTGAACTTGCCCGACTGCGATGATCTTTACCAAGGGGGCCCAGTCAGATTCCTGAAGAAGGAGGAAGCTGGGCTTGGAGGAGAGTCCTGTACAATAAATGACCAGCTGCGGACAGTGAATGTGCTCAAAGTCAGCCGGGAACAGTGGACCAAAAGGCCCCATGGGGAGCTGATGCCGGAACCCTGAGCTAAATAAATGGTCATCACACAAGCCAGTGTGGTTTTTTTTTTGGGGGGGGGTCATATCTTACATAGCAAAAGCTGGCATGAAGCTTCAGAGTTTGTCCCCAGTATTCGCTGCATCTCAATGTCACCTGTGGACATGACCACTCTACACTGTCCCGGATCGTGTGCAGTTTCATGTCCCCTGTGTTCCTCTGCTCAGCTCCTGGATTGCAGATGAGCCAGACATCAGCAGTTCCAGAGCACAATGGATGCCACCTTTGCAAGCAAGCGCATGCTCAGTCTTGAGTTCAGGTCACGTGCTTCATCCTGGACCCAAAGAATGGAGCATCCAGACTCCTGGGGCTGGGAGGAGTGCTACCAGTCGACCCACAGGGTCAGCTCTGCATGAATCATAAGCCGAGAGGGGGTTGGGGAGTATGCTGGGTAGAGGACAGTGACAGGCATCTGTTCTCCTGATTATTTTCCTGGTGCATGCCTCTCGGGCTCAAGTGGGAGAACAAGAGAGGCGGGCTTGGATCTCAGAAGACAAGCACTATGGCGGATGTTTGGGGTTCCATGTTGAACTACTGAGAAGCTGGGGAACCATACTCTATGTATGACTGCACCTGTCCCCAGTGCATCCTTGACATGCCCTTTGCCGATTCTCTGATGAACACACACCTGACATCTGCCTTTTAAATCCCTTTGATGAATTGAATAACACTTCTAGAGGGAAAGTCATTCTCTGTGAGCTGGCCAGGCCCCGTGTCAGCCTCCTTGCTTGCTGACTGAGCGGACCGCCCTGCAGGTTCCTCGCTCTCCTCACCTGGGAAAGATCACGGATAAAGCAGGAGGGCCAGACCTTGAGGCAGCCCCATCCCTAATGTAGTCCCACCCTGTGTTTAGTTTGACTTAGACTTAGATGGTCACTGATGTAACTAGTCCTGAGTTCTGATCCCAGCCTAAGCACCTTGCAAATATGCCAGTCTCCCATTATTGGTGGCTTCACTTTTCATTGTTTCAGTTATCTATGGTCAACTGGGACCTGAAAATATTAAATAGAAAATCACAGAAATAGATCGTTTATGAATTTTGAATTCCATGTCATCTGGGTGGAGAGATGCGATCTTGTATCAGCCTGCCCTGGTCAGGATGGGACCCACCCATGTCCAGCATATGCAATACTCTCCCAGTAGTCTCCCATTATCACCTTGGCGATCGGGCTGCCTGTCACGGGATGGCACACCTGCCACCAAATGACTCTTTCCGTAGTTACCAATGCCCTCAAAGAATAGGAGGAGTGGCGCTGGCCGTTCAGATGTGTCAAAAAGAGCCGTGATGCATTTTCTTTAACTGATAAGGTGAGATTCTTAATGAAGAAAAATGTCACACACCAAGGCTCTAAGATCTAAGGACAAACGAAGCTTCCAGCTCTGGAATTCTAAGAAAGGAAAAAAAAAAAAAAGTGGGTCATTTCTGCTGCGACTCTGCAAACTACAGAAGTTATAACCATAGTGAAAAGTGTATAGCTAAGGTGAGAAGGCAGCAATTATAAAGCAGATAGTGCTCGTGGCTCCAGACATCCACTGCAAGTTTGGGAGGGTGTTCTGGGATGTATCCCCTGCGGTTTGAGGGGCCTGCTGCATCACCCCAATGTCACCCTCACACCCTCCTCTGTGATCAGCATGGGGTGCGGAAATGGGGTGACCCCAGAAGGTCACACAGTGAGAAGAGCAAAGCATGGGCGGGCCTTCAGCCTGGTGCTTGCTTTGTGATGCCTGGGGAGGTGAGCAGCTGTGGCCACAGCGACCAAGCATCTCCTATGTGATGCTCCTGTTCTGGGGCCACGAAATACAAAAGTGAAATGGTGGGTCCAGGTCTCGCTATCTGAAAGCTGGCAGGGAGACACCCAGCACCAGATGGGGAGAGCAGCAAACAGCAGAATGCACTGAAGTTCTCCAAAGTCCTGTGTGAGTGCAGGGTAGAAACAGGAGCGGGCTAGCCTGGGCAGCCTGTGGGAGCTGCACCTCAGCTGAGACGATCAGAAGGAGGGGATTTGGGAAGGGAGACCCTGAAGGCCATGTGGATGGAACGTGGGCTGCAGCTCAGAAAGAGCCAGAGCTTGAGGAGAGGGCCAGGACATAGCACAGAAACCCTGGTGTCTGAGGCTGTTTTGACAGACTCTTTTAGGGGCTTTGTCAGGTCCTCATGTCCCGGGCAGTTCTCTTCCCCACCATCCAGCCCCTACCCTTCTATCTGTCTAGTGTGGGGGCCACCTCTGTATCCCACATCTCTGAGTTGTGCTGAAGGTTGATGCTGCTGCATCCTCAGGTCCTGGGTCCCATGTGTTTTCTGCAGTCCATCCCCAATCCAAACGTCCTTAGAGCTTGCCACGCATGAGCAAGGCTTTCTCCTGTGAGGCTGAACTGTCTGCAGGTGGGTGTAGGGTCTTTTCTCTCTGTGTCCAGAGAATCAAGGTGGAGACAAGTGTGTCCAGACTGTGCAGGATGGAAGCCACAGCTCTGGCCTGTGATGCTGATTTCACGAGCTGGCAAAGCAGTGGCCTGTCTGGTCTCTGCAGGAAGAGCAAGGAGGGACCACATAGTGGACACAAATTCCCCAGGCTGAAAAGAGAAGGCAGTGCGGGGTAAGGGAGAGGGGCAGGAAAGGAGACAGGGGCAGAAAGTGGGGGGGGGCACATGAGAACCTCAAGGGAGGCTGAGAACCCAGCAAGAAGCAGATGACAGACTGGCCTCCCTGCCTCTGGACTCATATCAGGTTGGGAAACAGTACTTGGCTCCTGTGCTCATCAAGCTGAGGGAGAGAGGAGAGAGAAGGCGCGTCTGCAGTCTGCCGGAGGCTGCCTCCCCCACACTATCCCTCCCCCCTGCAAGAAGACTTTCTTTTTTATCAAAGATCTGTGTTTTTGTCCTAACCTTTTAAAAATGCACATACATATACATATATAATTATTGTTTAAGAAGTGAATGGGCCCACGGTGTACCATTATACCATCTCGGGTTTCTCTGAGGTGACGGCGTACTTTGAGATTCTTGCTCTCCGTACAGCCATCTCATTCTTCTTAGTAATACAACGTGGTTTCCTAACAAGTCCCTGGCAGCCAGTCACACTGCTTCCCGTTCTTTCTGTCTAGTCAAAGGTGTGTTTCAGTGTGTCGTGCATGTGCCCGTGTGCGGCGTGTGCCTGTGCCGTGTGCTCAGTATTTGTCTTCTCTCTTTTCTTCTTCTGCTTTTTCTTTCTGAGACAGGGTTTCACTGTGTAGCCCTGGCTGGCCTGGAACTCACTTTGTAGACCAGACTGTCCTCAAACACAGATATCCATCTGCCTCTGCCTCCCCGCCCCCTCCCGTAACAGGGTTTCTCTGTGTAACAGTCCTAACTGTCCTGGAACTCACTCTGTAGACCAGGCTGGGCTCGAACTTAGAGATCTGCCTACCTCTGCCTCCTGAGTTCTGGGATTAAAGACGTGCACCACCACCGCCCAGCTGAATTAAATGCTGAAATTAAAGACATGCACCTCTATGTCCAGCAAAGATGTTTTTATTTCTTACTTCATTTGTTCATTTGTGTGTGTGCCTGTGTGAGTTTACAGGCGCCATGTGTGTGTATGTAAATGTGTGTGCTGTGTGCATGTATCATATATGTGCATCCTGTGGGGTGTGTATGTCCCTTTTAGTAAACCAGGAGTCCCATCTTGGGCACAGCTCACCATGCCTGCCACGTCCTGAGGAGCTGGATAGGCTTCAGAGGTGACAGGCCAAAGTACCGGGTCAGCGAAGATCTCCAGAAGGTCATGGGTCTCGAGATGGGTCAACCAGAGTCCCCTGACACTTCACCTGTGAAGAGGTGAGTCTACTGTCTATCAGGAGGGACCCCAAGGCTGCAAGCAAACAGTCTCCTGCTTGTGTTGGAGAGACCTTGCCTCTACCTGCATCACAGAACCCTGTGTCTTGTGCTTTGATTTGTTTATTGCTTAAGCTTGATCATTGTCCCAGAGGGACGGAATAGAAGTTTATCTCAGAGGAAATTACAACAGAACATATGGAGGGGGGAGGGGAAACCACCTGGTTATCTACAGATAATGACACAGGTGCCCGACAGACACTCACTGAGTTTATGTGGCAGGGGCTACTCTGTCGCCTCCTAGGTGACTGGCTGGGTAGGGTGATGTGCATAGGAATCCAGCAACTGCCCAGCTACTTCTCACTGTCTGGGAGACATAGAGAGAAAGCAACAAGGTGGAGGCTGTGGAATCTAAGATGGGGTGGAGGAATTAGAGGACCTTGCTGCATCCCGAAGCAATCTTGTTCCCGTTGTAGGTACAGGACTGATCCAGCTGAATCTCCAACTCCCGATTTGATCACACAGGCACACAATGACAACGTCGATTGAATTTGCAGCCCTGACAGATGTGTTTTATAAACACCAGGGCACTGATCAGAGAGGAGAGAAGTGCTGCAGCATGTTATTGAACTTGGAGGAGTCTAAAAAACAGCTCCTTCTTCCTGCCTGGAGTGATGAATCTCCCCTTTCCCAAGAAGCCCGTGAGGAGTTCGTAGGAGTGAGTTTCCTGGGAGAACACTGAGTCTCCTCTGTCTGCTGCCGTCAAGAACCTCTTCCTACGCCTGCCCGAGGATATTTTTCTCAGTTTTGACCCAGGAGGAGATAGATTGTTAGGGCCTGTGCGGATTTTCTTGTGACCCATTGAGAGAGGAAGAGATAAAACACCTCCAGTTTCTAGACACTTCGGTTTGGTACAGCAGAGCTCTCAGACCAGAAACGTGTGAAGACAGGGTCTGCTTGGTTGGCTCCCAATCCAAACAGAAGTGTGCCTATGCCTGTTCTTGGGAAGTGGGTTTGGACTTGGGGAGGAGGGTGGATTTCTCCAAAAGAGGCAGAGTGATAGAGAAAACAAGCTAGCCTTGGCCCAGGTGCTGCAGTTTGCCAAGACTTGGTATAAACTCCTGGAAACTCAGCAGAGCCAGCGAGGAGGATGCCCACTGGGGGCTGACATGTGCTTTGGACCTGTGATCCACACAGGGAGCTGTTCTATCCATAGTTAGATGTGGATCTAAAATTAAGGAAAGAAGCAAGAGAGAATAAGCAAGGCACCGTATTTGTAGCTTGAGGCTCCATCCCCAAGTCTCCAGGCAACGCTGAATTAGACACTATTTCCTGAGAGGAAGCCCTTCCAACAGGGCCTGGAGCAGTAGTTTTGCTGGTAAAGTGCCTAGGTTTTACAGGTTCCGAGTCAACAAAGAGAGAGATTTTTGTGTTGGTTGTAGGCAACGGATCTGTCCATGGCAAGTGGGTGATAGGGACCATGAGATCAAGGCTGGAATCTCTCTTGGGACCTTTCCCGATCTCTGTCTGATGATAGAAGAGATAATGAGAACAACCCGAGAAAGCCAGAGTGGCGGAGAACACAGCTTCCTCGAGGAGGACGATTGATTTTGCCGTCAATGAAAGAACTTTAATCCCAGCACTCGGGAGGCAGAGGCAGGTGGATCTCTGTGAGTTCGAGACCAGCCTGGTCTACAGAGCTAGTTCCAGGACCGGCTCCAAAGCCACAGAGAAACCCTGTCTCGAAAAACTAAAAAAAAAAAAAAAAACAAGAGAAAGAACTACAGCTGAGGGGCTGGCTGGAATCAAAGGGATAGGAGGAAGTAAAGAACTCTAGTTGGACAACCAGGGAGCATAGCCATGCTATCTTCCCCTTTCTAGGATGTGTTTATTCACTGATGTTTCCAGATTTCTTCTCTGTTCCCTATTCTTAGTATGTGGTATTTAACATTTAACCTAATGCTAGAGAGTATTCAGGCAGCGTGGTGACTGAACTCAAAGTGGGGGGGGTCAGTTTCTCCTGCTGGGGAGAGGAGAGAATGTTTTCGTCTGTACAGGTGATGGCTACACACAGGATGTGCCCATGCTGCTCTTGTTTGGGAGAACAAGGAAATGGCTAGGTTCTGAGGGTGTGATCCAAGTCCCCTCTTTGAGCCCAGAAGATGGAAGATATATTTTCTGGGCTCATTGTAAGCTGTTATGTCAACATCAGCCAGTAAAGTCACTTGGAAGGACAGCAGAGAGCCAGCAGCTGCGGTGACCAGGCTCTGGGTCTGGACCTAGACATACAGTTCGAAGGCTCTGGTTCTTCCTTTGATGGTAGGTCAGGCTCCTGCCCCAGTACAGTGGCCGCAGTACTGTTTGTGACAAAAGAAATGCTATAGCTATTTCTCCAACCAGCACAGGCCCTGAACAACCTTGTGTTCTCCCCCTTCTCAGCCCTGGGTGTAGAACCTTCCTTTCTTTTCTGTTTGTTGTGCAACTGGTGTTGGAAAGTGTGCCTCCAAAGCTCCAATCTCCAAATATACATGTTGGCGGTGTCTGGAGGTTCAGTCTCTGAGAAGGGACTGGGTGTAGAGGTCTTGAAGGAGGTTTCAAGGTGGCATCATCAGAATAAGAGAGACCTGATCTTAATGAACCTCTGGCTCCCATGTGACACTGTGTCGTGTTTGATGTGGCTGAGGTCTTTGTCAGGTGTCACTAGAAGCCAGCACCATGCTTCTGGACTTCCCAGCCTGCAGAACTCTGAGCCAAATGAACCTCGCTTCTTTGTCTATTAGCACCTCTTGGGCACTTTCTTCGACCAGGAGGAGATAGTTTAAGGTTTATGCCCAGGGTGTTAGAGCAATTGCTACAGAATGAGACAGCCTCCACGTGCCCCAGGCTCCTGGATGTTTCGTTAGGTACCTTCAACTTCCTGGTTTTTCTTAATGTGATTGTCTGTGAGACACTTAGGGGGAAAATGTTCCATCTTCTAAGCAGTGAAAGAGGGAGTGTTGACTTCAGACCCTTCACAATTGAGGCGGATAGTTCTTGCTGTGGGGCCGGTCTAGCCTGTTTCCAAAAGTCACTTGCGTTTCCAGAGTGATGGGCAACAGTGTGACAGGCACTCCAGGGCTCTTGGGACATTTTCCTTGCAAGTAAGAAATACTGGGTGAGGGAGCAGACACAGAAATGGGCCATTTCCTTAAAACAGGTGGCACGGTGGGTTCTGGGACATAGGGACATGAATAGAATATTAAAAATAAGAAAAATGTGAAGGACTCAGAAATACACGAAGCAAGTATGCAGGCATCATCTTACTGTGGCAGCCAGAGAAGACCATTTCCAGGGTTTCACTCTATAATCTGCTGTGTCCGGGGCATATAAATAGATGTATTTTCTATTTTTTAACAGAAAAGAGATTATGGTGCGCACACTGTCTTGTGATGTCCTATTTTCACTTAAGGACATAGGATGATCATCTTCTCTCATCACGGATGCAATTTTACAGTGCA
Organism: Microtus oregoni; assembly: GCF_018167655.1. Taxonomy (NCBI): domain Eukaryota; kingdom Metazoa; phylum Chordata; class Mammalia; order Rodentia; family Cricetidae; genus Microtus; species Microtus oregoni. The sequence goes on along the minus strand of NW_024543061.1, from coordinate 30,575,717 downwards.
CGTTCCCCCAGCTGTTGGTTGGGACTGCCTGATGGGGTTATAATTGATGCAGTCTCCATTGTTCTCTAAAATAAGTGTTTGTATCACACAATTAATATTTGTTTATTGTAGAGATTTAAAAGTGGAAATAATTGCAAGACAGGAAGAATGTGCCAATATCTCAGGGTGGATCCTGTCTGATTTTTCTTATAGAAACTGATTTTTTTTGCATGCATTATTTCATCACTTGTTCCTTTTACACAACTACAGCATTTGCATTCACACTTGTGCAATGTTGTCCTGGACAGCTGCATACAATTCTAATGTGTGAAAACGGATAATATATATTATATATGTATACACACACACACACACACACACACACACACACACAGGCGGCCACCGATTAGCTGACATTACAAGATAAAGAAAAGGCAACAATAAATGACCTTCAAGCTAATTCTTTGTTTTTCGTGACACAGTTCTACAAGAGGAGGGGGTAGAAAAAGTGCTCAAAATGGATATGGGAGGTGAAATTGCCCTCCAACAAGCTATGCCACTTCAGGTCTCCCAGAAGCAGATACACCCAGATTCACCCGCTCCCTAACCCAGGTGCAAAAACAGTAATAATGAAGAGTCAATTTCATAGGTGAAAACGGGGGCTTGTTGTTTTAATTTGCATGTACTTGAATACTAATGAGGCTGAGCGTTTTTCCCAAATGCTTTTTGATATTTTCATTTCTTTCATTGAAAGTTGGGGGTTCAGAGTCCCTGTTCATTTTTCTATTTGTATGTTAATATTTTCTTGTTTCCTTAATATGTTACAGATGTTAACTCTTTACCAGGATACATACAGGAGTGTTGGAATTATTTCACCACACCCACTTATTACCTCTTCCACTTTGCTTTTATTTTTAATTTTCTTTATTTCATTCGTTTAAACTTGCTGAAGTTTAAGGCGACAATACAGTCAGATTTTGTGACTTTTGGCATCATGCCTAGGAAAGCGTCTCTAAGCTCTAGATTTTTGGATTCTCATCTATACATCCTCTCTCTCTCTCTCTCTCTCTCTCTCTCTCTCTCTCTCTCTGTGTGTGTGTGTGTGTGTGTGTGTCATCTAAATCTATCTATCTATCTATCTATCTATCTATCTATCTATCTATCTATCTATCTATCTATTGCTCTATCTATCTATCTACAGGGCTGAGAGTCTAACCCAGGGTCTCAATATGGTATTCAAGTGTTGCTCTGCTGAATTATATCCCTAGTTCTTAAATTATTTTTTCCCTAGAACATAATGCATTTTGGGTAGTTGGCCTTGCTACACAAAGCCTCTTTTATTGACTGTCCTTGCCCTGTCACACAGAGGTATCACAGGAGCAGGTCTTTGCCTCTCTGCTCTCAGCTCTGCTCTGTGGATGTTGGAGGTTTTCATCAGGTTACTTTCAAGACATGGGAGGGTGAGTGGTTCTGTCTCAGGTTGGCTTCTCAGTTTTTCCTGTCTGCTCCTGAAACATCTTTTTGATCAGTTTTGTGATGTTTGAGATGAAACTTCCTGTGGGTTTGGATATCCCATCATCCCATTTGGGCTGAAGCCAAATGAGCCATGTTAAGATCAGGTCTTTATGAACAAGGATAAGGCATGGATCTGAGTTTATTCAAGCCTTCCAAAGGATCTTTCTGGAAACTTCTATAGTTATAACAAAAGCATTTCCAGGTAAGAAATACACTGGGGTCAGAGAACAGGGTCCGTGCAATTCCCCTTTGATTTTTTGGTGGATATTATTTCTTTATTTACATATTCTGACAGCTTATCTTGACTACGTGACCAGTTAATTCCTGATCTGTCATTAGGAAGGCCAACTTGTCGGATTCTAAGCTTCACACCTATGCTTGCCTGTGACCATGTGCCTATGCATGGATACTGTGCCATCAATAACATATTTACATTCTTCGTTGATTTCATTTGCCTACTTGTGCTATCAAGAGTTTGGAAAGTAAATCATAGCTCCCAATTAATGTTTTTGTCAACCCCTTTCATATTTTAGGCTTCACTATCAGGACTGGAGAGGTGGCTCAGTGGTTAAGAGCAGTTACTTCTCTTGCAAGAGAACCTGATTCAGTTCCCGTCTCCCACATGGGGCATCTCCCACCCACTGTAGCTCCAGCTCCAGGGGGTCTGACTGTCTCTACTGTCCTCAGTGAACATTGCACTCGTGTGCACATACACGAACACATACGCATAAATGAAAATCATCTAAAACAGTTTCGCTTTCTTTTAGAATGTGATGTTATCTGGTTCTAAGATCTCATGACCATTTGGGTCTCCTGCCCTATGGAAGGCTTTCTGTCATATGCTACTGAACCTGAAGTGAATACTTGTCCCACGTGCTCCTGACTTTTTTATGCTGGTGAGTTTCTATCTTTTATAACTTTGCATTAGAAGGATCTCGTATGAATGGTACTTAGTCAAATATTGTCTGACTCATTATGGAAAGATTGGCTCTTTAGTTAGGTGGTTATTGTAAAACAGTGTGTTAGGCACTTACTGTAATTAATAGTTCCACTCTTTAGCTGTCTCCTTAGTCCGGGTTTCTGTTTTTCCTACTTCTATGGCCATTTTTTTTTCTGAGACAGTATTTCTCTATGTAGCTTGGGAACCTGTCCTGGAACTCACTCTGTAGACCAGGCTGGCCTCGATCTCACAGAGATCCGCCTGCCTCTGCCTCCCAAGTGCTGGGATTAAAGGCGTGTGCCACCATCACCCGGCTTTTCCTTTACATTTTTAAGAAGTTATTTTATTATTTTTATATGTATTGGTATGTTCCCTGCTTGTATGTCTGTGCATGTGTGTACAGTGCCTGAAGATGCCAGCGAAGGGCACTGATTCCCTAGAACTGGAGTCATAGATAATTATGAGCTGCCATGAGGGTGCTGGGAATAGAGCCCAGAGAACCACTGAGTTACCTCTCCAGTCCCACTTCTATTTGGCTTTTGATGAACGTCAGGGTTCTGGAGAGTTTGTGTGTTCTCTTTTCATCTCTTCAGACTCATACTTTAGATCCCACGCTTCTAGTTTCCATATCCAAGAACAAAACACAGCATCTCTTGAAGGCTTCCTATTTAGGATTCCTGTTAGAGTACATTCAGACGACTACACCTTCCTTCTGCTTGGGACATGGTGGCTCCCTTCTATGCCCCACCCCGGGGGGTGCTGGCCTCTGATAGGTCTGGTGTAGACTCCTGATGCTTGTGTGCTAGACATCTGCTCCTGGGAATACTTCTCACTGAAGATCGGTGCTCCAGTGCATCCAGACATGTGATGGTCTTAATGGTAATTTGGTACATAGGAAGTTGCATCAAGGGGATTCTTTTTGTTTTTATAGTGGTGTGGGCAGGATCAGAGGGAATCTCAAGGGCCCCTGAAATGCCCAGAAATCAGCAGCAGCTGCTACCTTCCTCCCCCAGAGAAGAAAGGTTAGGGAAGGAACTGTGCTGAACCCAGGCGAGGGGCAGGATTGCTCCAAGAGACCCGTGGCAGATACTGGGTGTCCGGAGGAGGGAGGGAGTTGCATGACTTCTCTTGGGGAAACACAAACAAATGAGTCTTCGCCACAGACTGGACACCAGCAACCAACCAAAGAATGGATCCCAGCCAAGTGTAGCTTGGTGAGTCAGTGAGTTTATTGGGGTTACTCAGAGATAGTGTGAATGAGGGCTTACTAACGGGGTGTGGATGAAGGGCCACCTTTGAGAGCATGGCTGACAAAGCAATTACATCACCGAAAAGCCCACTTCAGCGTGAGTGACTCCTCGTGAGCCCCTGGTCCAGCCTGCAGGCAGCTCCTCCAAGGGAGCCAGGCATGGTTTACTGCCTTATGAACCTGTAACTTGGAGCTTCCTGCACCAAGTCTTCAAGCCCCTCTTAGAGGAAATGTTTGAATTCCAAAAAACAGCTACATGACAAAGGGGGGACAAAATCGCAATGATTCTTACCTCGTTCTGCTCCATGCCAGCCCTGGAGCTGGTCCTCGGCATCGCTGGGAAGCCAAGCTGACCTGTGTCAGAAGAGTCAAAAGATTATCCTCCTGGGCACAGGTAGGGCCCAGGAGGATGGAGAGAAGCCATCCAAGGGTGGCTTCAGAAAGCTGGTGAATGGCAGTGTTGTGTTTCTTCTTTCTTCTGCATCGTGTGGTGGTGGAGGGATACCTGCTGTAGCTTCCAGCACCCCACATTCATGTGACAACATCCAGCCAGGAAGCCTAGGGGTGGGAGTTCCATAGCCTCCCTGGGTCATTCTATCTCGTGCTCCTGACACCCCCAGCTATTTTAGCAGGCCATATTACAGGTTGTTGGCCAAACGGAAGTCAAGGTGATAGATGGTCCCAATGGCTGCAGACTGTCACAATCCATGCCTTTGCTGGATGCACCAGGTTCTCTTGCCTACCATTGTCTCCTGTTTCACCTGCCTGGGGGAACTGAAGTAGCTGGTCACTCCCTGAATCTTTAGAATCCTTTCTTCAGTTCAGATGCTGTGGAGACACAAGGTGTGGAACCGTTTTCCTAGGCAGGAACTGCACACATGCGCATACACATATATACACTCACACACAGAGATGCACAAACACATAAATATATACACACACACACACACACACACATATACAGATATATACGTATACGCGCACACACATACAGCTAATGCAAGCCCTACCTTTTGAGACATGCACTTACTTGGATTCCAGGAGATCTCCTCCTCCACAACCTCCTTCTCTGGTTTCTTTCATCTCCTTGACCTTCTATTGAGAGCTCCAGGGCTTGTGCAGATCCTCCTCTTGTATCTGTTAAGGGGTTATCTCAGTGTGAGGACCTCAGTCACTTCCCAGAGACCAACAACTCCTACTTCTAAGCTCTTGCCATGCCCTCCAGCACCTACCTAGCAGTTGATCTAATCATGCGGACCTCTTCTTGCTATAACAAACGTCCACAGACTATGATGCTTACCCTTCCTCGGTCCTCCAGGTTGGGGGGTCCCAGAGTCAAGGTGTTAACAGGGTGGTGTCACTCTGGAGAAGATTGGGAACTCTGTCCCTCGAGGCTCCCTGTTCCCTGGCTGGTAGGCTCTTCTCATTCTTCCGATCCCTGTGACATTTTTTAGGGGTCACTAGCCAGACAGAAGTGCTTTAGAGAACCTAGTGTGTCCAACAGAGGTGATGGATTATAACTTTCTGTGGCCATCAGAATCACTTATTACAATGTCCTTGGGGCTCTGTGACTCTGTCCCTCCTACCTCTTGCCTACAGTGCCTTGGGGCTGACATGAGGCTCCATTCGGATCATCCAGAGCCTTCTCTCTCTCTAAGGACTCTTTTTCATAACCATACCCATAAAGCCCCTTTGCACCACGCAACACCTCTGGGGGACTGGGATACGGATCTCTCTGAGGACATTTGTCCACCACAACATGCAGACAGAACTCCAGACCTGGCTTCTCACCAGCACTTCCTGCCCCAGACTTCAGTCACAATCTTCCTGGCCTCTTTCTCCCTCATCTTCTCAGGACAACCCTCTAGGGAAATCTGGTGACTCTCCTCTGAACCGCACCCAGACCCCCAGTCCTAAATGGTTCATTCAAGGGCAGACCCTCGGCAGGGCCTGGCCAGCCTTGGCTGTGCCCTACTTGGTATTTCTGGTCTTACAGTCCTCACCCCTTCTCTCTTGCAGGCTACATGGCAGCTCTCTTGCTTCTTTTTGTCCTGGCTGTGCACACCCCAGGCACCTCCCTTGCCCTTCTCTGGGTCTCCTCTCCTGGAATCCAGTTTCTTCATCTGGATCCTGCTGCATTCTGGTCACAGTGTCACAGGTTGCAGGCCCAGTGAGCTGCTTACCTGTGTAGCTCAGGTGAGATCCCCACCCTGCTTACCTGTGTACCCCAAGTGGGATGCCCACCCTGCTTACCTGTGTAGCTCAGGTGAGATCCCCACCCTGCTTACCTGTGTACTCCAAGTGGGATGCCCACCCTGCTTACCTGTGTAGCTCAGGTGAGATCCCCACCCTGCTTTCCTGTGTACCCCAAGTGGGATACTCACCCTGCTTACCTGTGTTCCTCAAGTGGGATGCCCACCCTGCTTACCTGTGTACCCCAAGTGGGATGCCCACCCTGCTTACCTGTGTTCCTCAAGTGGGATGCCCACCCTGCTTTACCCCATGTTCAGGCTTAATTGGCCGATCAGGTGAACAAGAAGTCAGATGAAGCTCAGTCGTGCTGGGAGAAGGGAACTGTTTCACCCACACAGGGCACCTAGGAGGTTTGGTCATCTGAGCCAGGCTCCGGAGCATTTCCCTTTGTCTGGGGTTGGGGATTGGGTGGAGAACACCTGGTGGTTGGGAACAGGGGTGGAATAAGAGGGTGAACCAGGCCTGGCTCCTGACTGTGAGGAGGGGGGACTTGACCATGAGGAGAGCTATGCTTCACCGGGGTTATGTTTGTGAATAGGTGGCACAGTTATGTCTACATGGACATGTGTTTCCTGCAGGAACTTGTGGGCATTGTTGATATGTGCAAACATGAGCTTCTGGAGTGTCTGAGGTGTGGTTTGTGTGCCTATGTGTGTGTGAGAGTTATCCGTGTTTGCCTGTGTCTGTTTCAGGGTCTCTGTATATGTATCTTGGCGCTTTGGGAGGAGGTATGTTTGATGTCTGTTATCTGTTACCTTTGGGTCTGAATTTCCATAAATGCAAGCATATGTGTGTCCCTGAGAGAGTATATGTGTGACGGTGGATCTGTGTCTCCTGCTATGTGTCTATGTGTCCCACTGTGTGCCTGCATGCTCCAATGGTTTGGGGTATCTATATATGTGCTAGTGTGTAAGTGACTTGATGGGCATTAGAATAGCCATGTTTGGGCATCCATGCATGGCTGCCCGGGTACATGTACATGCTAGTTTTCAACTACACTGCTTTGCCTCTTCCCAGCATTCCCTTAGATGGGGAGTCCATGAGCCATATAGCCCTTGCGGAGCCCTGGGTCTTGTCCCAAGACCAGGTATGGCAGAGCAGGTGGTTTGAGGCTGGTTTTAGGAGTACACACACCCTTGGTCCATCCTGCCCTCCCGTCACTGTTACTGAAATCTTGTGTCCAAGTGCAGGCTGGAAATCAGCCAGCCTCGGGGCTCTTGAGCCCAGCACCCTCCTCTGTCCCATGCTGTCACCAGGGCCACTTGCTCGGGTTAACTGATGGCAGTGAAAAACCCATTAAGTGGCTGCTTCTCCCAGTCATTTGCTATCGTAAGGCAGCCTGGCTGACACGCGCTGGCTCTTCTTCACATAATTGGAGAAAGTTTTCCCGTCACCCGGTTCTCTGTGTGGCAGCGCTGGCCCTCTTGGGCCCCTCTCTGCCATCACGCAGGCTCTTCTCTCCTCCTTCAGAGGCTGACCTAATTTCCACTCTGTCATTTTGTCCTCCATGCCATGTCAGTTTCCCTAGGAGCTCCCGGGAGCCCCAGTCCCAGCAAGCCATCTGCTCCTTCTTTCTCTTCCCCAGAGGGATACTGGGATAGTATAGCTGTACCTGGGGGAGGCAGGAGCAGCCCTGCCACATACTAACCCTGACAGAAGGCACATTGTAAGGCGTCTCAGGGACCTGCCCAGGCAGGATGGTTCATATAAGGTAAGAGCAAGGTATTGGCCGTAGTACCTGATCTGGATATCTGACAGCTGCATCTGCAGATGCTGCCCCACACTGAGGCCTGGGGTGGGCAGGTTGACTCCCAGAATGCTGCATCCCTGCTTTCTCTGAACCTCTTATACCTCCTGAGGCCTCTCCTCCAGGTTCCCATTGCCATGACACCAGTGCAGCACTCCAGCCAGACAGATGGACTCCACTTGGTGAGGCTCTGACAATGTCGGAATGAGGTCAAGCTCTGGGGAGTCCATGAGTGATGTGCTCACTCAGGAGAGGAGCAGAGCCCCTCTCAAAGTCCTGGATGTGGAACCCAGGCTAGAGCCTCAATGTGCACAGCCTCATGAACGGAGAGCCCAGGAGGTCTTCCAACCACACTAGCTGGGGACAGCCGAGCTGTAGGTTAAGCCTTATCCTTGGAGCCCCTGATAGACAGAGCCCCAGGGTGCAGGTTGCTATTACCTTGTGGAATTTCCAGGTGTTTAACTCAGTCTCCCTGATCTCTAACTCCAACCCAACCCTGAGGTGGAGGATGCATTTCCCAGGTTACCTTTGGTCATGGTGTTTTATAAGAGCAATAGAAAGCAAACTTTTCTTTAATTTCGACTTATAATTAACAGTCTGTCATGAATGGAAATCAGGACCAGCATACAAGGCAGGGACCCAGGGGCAGGAGCTGAAGCAGCCACCATGGAGGAACACTGCTTTCCGATTTATTCCTCAGGCTGACATACAGCGACATTTCTTAGACGGGGGTGGCACCATTCCTAGTGAAAATGCCCAGAGACTTGCTTATAGGCCACTCTTAAAGAAGCATTCCTCTTCCCAGGTAACTCTAGCTTGTGTCAAGCTGACAAGAAGCCAGGTCACCAGGCCTTACTTGCCGCAGCCCTGCCCTGCGAGCCACCACACCAGACTTGTCATCGTTGTCCTGGTATTGAGAGGACATTGGTGAGCCAGGGCTGACCCAGAAGCCTATCCGTCCCAACTGGACTCAGCTTTCTGGAGTACAGGCGTCCGCCTAGGCGAGCAGCAGCCAGATGAGAGAGGAGCCATTTCAGGGCAGCAGTCTACCTGTGGCGTCCTCCAGGGCTGCTCAGCCTCTGACTCCAGTGTGTGGCCATTCTGCTGTTGCTGCTCCCCATATCCTGTTCCAGAGTCAGCCCCCAGGGAGCTCAGGGTCTGGCTAAGACCCCACCCAAAGGTTCTGTACCCGCACAGGGGCTTCATGGAAGCCACACGTCCCTTCAGGGTTGGCACATCCCTGTGGCATGCTATGTCATCATTATACAGTATTTCAAAGTGCACGTGCTGTCTGGAGCCCTGGCAGGTTTTTAATTAGTGGATAATATTCAATACTCCAGAGACTTCATGTGGCGTCTCTGGAACCAATGGGAGCTTGAGCCCCCTGGGTGGCATAGCTGTGCTGGGCGGAACTAGTGCTCAGTCAGGATGCCCTCACCTGAGCCAGTTTCCTGACTTCCTGCGGTGGGCTGCACTTGGGTTGCATGTACCCCATGACGGTGTGGCCCTACTGGCCTTGTGCTGCAGCCATTGGGGATTTCCACACATTGTCTGCCTCCAGCAGACTGACCCGATCCCTGCCAAACTGCCCATCCACACATTCCCTCCATCCCTCTCTATGCATAGCCATACCAGCTTTGCATCGGTGGTCCAGCTTTCCAGAAGGGACCTGTCTACCTACTCACTTTTGGAATGGGTCCAGCCCCTTGACTTGATTTAGCCAAGGGGCACTGGAGAATGTGGATGGGAACTCGTTGCCTGCAGAGGCTGCCGTGGGGTGAGCCAGCCAACCCATAGCAGAAGGATGAGAAGCTGAGGCTATGGGCGGGGAAACTGGGAGTGAGCAATGGCTCTAGCTGTTAATCAAGATCTGAGAGAACTTGGCAGATCTGGGCTAGGCCTGTACCCATCTGCCCAGAGAGCAGGGTGTTGATAAGTTTTGGTTGTGTGGAGCCTTCAGCTCCGGGATGGTGTGTTACATGGTGGGAACTAGTTGATATATTATGTCTATCAATAAGTCATCTGATCCAGCTAGAGGGCCCTGGGGAAAGGACGTCACCACTCCTTTCCACTCTGACCTGTCTCAGTGACAAACTACTACTAGAAGATCTCAGGGGCCCTCTGGTTCTGTATAATGGGGTCCACTCATCAGCACCAGACTCCCCGGAAGACGACCATCAAGATGTCAGCTTGTTGGGCTTAACTCCTGCTGGGTGTGCCTGTTTTCCGTTGGCCTTACCTATAGCAGCCCACATCCAGCTCACATACCTGATGCTCAGCCTGCTGCCCTGGGCAGCACTCTGACTTTCAGATGCCCTGGGTGCACAAAGTCTCTTCAGAACATTATCAAGGCCACGGCCTGGCTTTCACTGTCTCATGCACGATCGGGTCACTTTTAGCTTTTTCCAGCAGTTGAAACTGTGGGATGACCAAGTAGGACAGACACTGTGAGTGACAGGTGCTGGCCTGCAGCAGTCCTGAGCTCCTTCGCCCCAGCTCACAGCACATTCATGGCCATATACAACAGGGCATACCTGCTCACACTCACAGGTTCACATGACACACATGGACACACACATTCCGTGTGAGCACCCATCTTTTTCTAGATGCCAGGCATTCCCCTTGGGAGCAAGGCTCTTCATTTGGGGTCAGTATTACACTCCTGGGCCTGGCAAGTCCCTATCATACAGAGGGCATGGGAAGTTTCTAGCGGCTGGTTACAGAGGGGGAGGGGTAGCTGGTTAAACAGGGGTGAGGCTCCATCCCCATGTACTCTCTGCTCACCCCTCTGGCCCTGAAAACCTCCCCATTCTCTGCTGGGTATGCGGTGTGCTCTGCCAGATGTCAGTGAGCTGAAACAGAGCCTGGAAGTGACAGGTGCTTCTTGGCTCTGAGCGTGCCCCGGGCTGAGGCTGAATTGGCTGTTGCAGGCCCTGTTTCCTGGGCTAATTGGGGAAGGAGAAGGAAAAGGAAAAGGAGGGGCCAGAGGGGAAGATGCTGAGCCCTGGGCTCAGGCTAAAGGCAACAAAGCTGCTTATGAGAATGATGATCTGGGAGTGTGGGGGGAGGGAGTGTGTGTGTGTGTGTGTGTGTGTGTATGTGTGTGTATGTGCGAGTGTGTGTGAGTGTGTGGGGTGTGTGTGTGTGTGTGTGTGTGTGTGAGAGAGAGAGAGAGAGAGAGAGAGAGAGAGAGAGAGAGAGAGAAGACAAAGGGAGACAGATGCTACAGATTACATAGAGAAAGAGAGATCATAGACAGGCTGGGAGAGACAGCAAGAGGGAAGAAGAGGGTAGCAGGAGCAGGAAAGAGCAAAATACAGAGAGACAAGAGACAGAGAGATAAAGAGGGACAGAGAGATGGGAGAGGGACAAAGATGTAGAGACACCACCCATGGCAGGAACGCCTTGAGTCCTCTCATGTCCATCAGCCTGTGGCTATCGGGGACCCTCAGATATATTCTAGCCCTGTCGGTCACAGGTCCTGCTCCTTCCTACTTTCTGTCTTCTGCTGTGCCCTGGTCCTGGCCCTGGGATACTTGGCTGTCAGCCGAGTCTGGACCCCATTTTGGGCACATGTGCAGCCTTGGCAGACTCAGACTGGGTGGTGAAACTCACTTCTCCAGGGTCCCAGGTTCTTTTGGGTTGCCTCTCTTTAGCAGCAGAGCTCAGATGAATGGGTTGTCCCCATGAGCTAGAGGCACAGTGTTCTAGATCTCCAGATCTTAGCGCTCTCTGTGGATGCTGAGGTCCAGAGTCACAGCTGGCACATGCTGGATGCTGGGAGCCCAAGTCTGAGGAGGGGCTGCTTCTTGAGCCAAGGACAGCAGCTGTGCTTGACCTATGCAGAGTGTCAGCACAGGCCGTTGACTGGGGATGTGTCACTTAACTTCTGGAGACTCCGTCCACTTCGGTTTAACGAGGAGTATAATGTCTCGAGGGATGTTGTTGTAAGAAAGGCCATCACAGGTGGACAGCAAGGACCGTCGAGGAACATGGGGTGTGGTGGTCAGAAGCAGGAGCAGCAGGTAGGTGGGCACTGTGGGAGCCTAGGAGGCTGAAGTCACAGTGGATCTCTCCTGGATGGCAGGATCTGGGTGGATGGGTGTGAGTTAGCATGAAGCAGGTACCAGCCTTGCATCCTTACCAGCTACATCTAGCTGGGCAGTTCTGGGCCTGCTATCTCCACAGGTAGAAAGAATCTGCCCAGAGATGACCTAGAAGGATCTGGCATTATTTGAGTCTATGTGGGGCAGGTAGTATGTATGTGAATGTGCCCAACGGCCAGCACACACACATACACGCGCGCGCGCACACACACACACACACACACACACACACACACAAATGCGCCCACACTTGGGAGTCAACTGTCAAGCACTGCAGCTTAAAATGTGCGTATTTATTTGGTTTGTTGGTGCGCTATCTCCTCGGCTGCCTTTATAAATATTTATCAATGTTGTCACAGTGACATTTCCTGGGAGGAGGTGAGGAGGGGAGGGGAGGAGAGAGGAACATGTCAGAGAGAGCTGACAGGTAGGAGGCAGGCTCTAGGGCCCCGGACCAGCCTTGATGGGAGGAAGCTGGGGGCTGTGTTAAGGGATGGAGGCTACCCTCCTGGACACTTGACCCATTCCCAGCCAGCTGGGGTTCTAAAACAGGATCCAGAGCTCAAGGTCTCAGGTGAAGATGAATCAGAATCTCCCATCGTGAGCCGAGTCCACAGTGACTTATTAAGTCAGTGGTTAATACTAACTTGCTGTAGTAAGGGTTCAGTATTTAATGCCTAACAACTTAACAACTTAAAAATTCTGTAACAAAGGGTCTCTAGGCTTCTCATGCCCTCTGCATGATGGGCCCCTCAGGCCCTGGAGATCCATGCTGAGCGCACACAGCCAGCCCTGCTCTCCGGGGATGCCTGCTATCTTAGCAGATGATAAGCGTTCCCATGAGATTACTCTAAAAGCCTTAGAGATGGCATGCCAATGTGTGCTGTGTGGGCCCATGAGTGTATGCAGGTCTGTGCACATGGCAGTTGCATGAGGGTATGTTCATGAGACTGCCGCACACGTGTTTGCATGTCACTGTGTATATGGTCATGTATGTAAGGATTTGGTGCATGCTTGCATGTGTGCCTATGAATACATATTTGAGTGTTGTGGCCAGGTTTATGTGTGAATCTCTGAATGTAAACATGTCTCTGTGTGTGAGAGGGTTGCATGTGTCCACCGCATGTGCTGGGAGCTGATTCAAAAGAGCTCAGGACTGCAGTAGTCCCAAGAAAAGACACAGTCAGCTGTAGTGAAACGGGGAGTCCAGGTAACAGAAGACAGCCGGGATTTGACAGTCTGAAGCTAAGGGAACAGTGAAGTTGGTGGCTGGATCAGGCATCTGCATTAACAGATCCTCTAACGCTCCAGGGCTTCCCACCCACTGTTTTAGGTAGGTTTTTATTCTTGTGATAAAACACCGTGACCAAAAACAAGTCGTGGAGAAAAGGTTGATTTCATCTTATAACTCTCGGGTCACACTCCATTACTGAGGGAAGTCAGAGCAGGAACTCACGGCAGGAACCTGGAGGCAGGAGCTGATGCAGAAGCCACAGAGGAGCACTGCTTGCTGATTTTCTCCCATGGCTTGCTCAGCCTGCTTTCTTATAGCCCTTAGGACTCCCAGCCCAGTGGTGGTACCACTCCAGTAGACTAGACCCTCCCACATCAATCAAGAAACATAAACATGTCCTATAAACATCCTTACAGGGAATCTGAGGGAGGCATTTTCTCAATTGAGATTCTTCTTTCCAGAGACTTCAGCCTGTGTAAAAGTGAGAAAACCAAAAACCAAAACCAACCAGGACGCCAGTCGTTCACTGGGCTTTCCACTCTCTTGCTGGCCATTTGGGCTGATGAATTCAGCTGTTCTTTGAGTCTGACTCCCGTGTGGGTCTCAGCTGAGATAACAGAGTCTTCTTCCTAGGTCTTATGCTCCTGCAGCTATCCTGGGTGTCTTCACATTCTGACCCCAGAGTTCCTAAGGTGAGGATACAAGCATGCCTTTTGAGGGCTTGGGTTAGAAATAGTGTAATGTTATTTCCAGTACATTCTATTAGTCTGGATTCCCGACTCCCATTACTGCTAGTGCAGCTCCTTTTAGGAATTAGCCTGGCATCCCTACCCTCACCCCTAAGTTAAAGCTCGCCTCAGCAAGGCATGGTAAACATCACCTTCATGGGACAACTAAACTCTGTCCACTTCCCCACCTCTACTTCCATCCACAACCATCCCACACCTTGACTGCCCAACCCACCTGTGTTGTTGAGAGAGCCGCTTGTTCATTCCCAGCTGCCCAGACCTGAAACAATCATTCAGAAACCATATTATTTGCAATACTGTTTGGCCAATAGCTTAAGCATATTTCTAGCTCACTCTTATATTTATTTTAAATTAACCCATTTCTATTATTTTATATTTTACCATGAGGTTCGTGGCCTGCTGGCAAGGTTCTGGCTGGCAGCTTGTGTCTTTCTCCTCTGGCAGTTCCATGGCTTACTCCCTGACTCTCCCTACTCTCTCCTCCTCTATCTGCTTGGAACTTCTGTCTTGTCCTATTCTCCTAAGCCACTGGCTGAGACAGATTTATTCATTCAGCAATAAAAGCAACACATAGACAGAAGCACTTCCCATATCATTTCCCCTTAGGTTTTAATTTAATGTAGTAAAATTACATATAACAAGACAGTTATCAAGCAAGAATTAGAGTTACAATATTTATATCTGCTCTACCTTTTATTATAACTAAGGAAAACTATAACTATCTTTTCTTCAATTCCATCAAAGACTCCAAAAGCATAAAATATTACCTAAGTAAACAGGAAGTACATTGTAAGCAACTTCCAAAACTCTACAATTGACAGAAACATCTTGCTGTCATCTAAAGTTCTGTAATTTTGTGGACACTCATTTTAAGCCTACAGGTCCATAGCATCTGGCAGACTTTTCATGAAGCAGGAAATTTCAAAGACAATTCCACCTATATTGGCAGTTTGTCAGTCACTTTCTTCTCTGTCCTGCAGAATGTCTGGCAGACTCTTTCATGAAGCAGGAACCCCAAAGGACTGTCTCACCTTCTTTAGACAGCTTCAGCAGTCGTTTTTCTGTGGGTCCTGCAAGTCCAGTCAAACAGTGTAGGCAAGAGCAGTTTCTTGCCCAAATGGCTAACAAACTCTATAAGGAGCCTCTTCAATGCCCATTATCCTCTTGAAGTAATTGGTGCTGCAAGGAGAAGATGTGTCTCATTGTCACAAAAAGTCCTAAATTCTTAAACATTTTAAATGCCATTTTCTGAAGGTCTTTGAAAGATTTTAAGAATCCCTATCTAACTGAACTATATCTCTATATATCTAGAAAACTTAACTTGCATGACTACAAACTTCAGTATTATAGATGATTATCTATTATATTTATTTACTTATACATTACATTTTAAATGAGCTGTACAAACACAATACCTTAATTAAGAGCAGAAATACACATATAACAAAAATTGACCTTAAATTTATATCAATAAACTAAGATCCACACCAATGTGAATCTCCATAGCATATCCTCCTTTAAATGTAAACCAACATTTATAAACAATTTTTGGGAATTTCGGCATAGCTCTATCCAAACTGCTTCCTGTTTTTTGTTGGGCAAAGTAATTTTTGGTGGTGTTCACTGTGACCTTTTGCGGGGTTCTTGGTCCATCAAACCACGTTAGTCTGGAAGGATTCTACAGGTTCTCATCCTCCGTGGAAACAAAAGAAGAGCCTCTTATCCAAAGCAACAAATCCTTAGACCCAAAATCTGAAGTCATCTTAAAATATATATGTTGGTTTAGCTTAGTAGCCCATACAATGAAATGTCTCTCTGTGCTTAGCTCCTTCACAGTCAAAAAATTTAAAGAAAACACAATAATATACATAATTCACACTCTCTGTGTATATTCCATCTTTATGCAGCTTGTTTGTTTTTACTCTATTACTTTTTATTATTTTTTATTATCTTTACTCCTTTAATTTATGACTGTCTGTACTCTGCCCCTTTAAAGACTTTGTTTTCTTTTATAAAGCCATTTACTTCCTTTTATAACTGCCTATATTCTTTTTCTTCTCTCTCCTAAGCCTATGTACATTTATCCATTTATCCAATACTGTGACCCATTTAGAGGTCTATATCTGTCTGAATCTGTCTTTATTGTGTATCTGTAATTATTTTCTGACCAGAAGTGCCTTTTTTTAAAATGATAAGTGGGCGTGGCTAGAGCCCAAACGTCCCTGCCTGCTTGCCCCGCCCAGTCAAACGTGGCCGAGGCATATTCACTGCCTCTGAGGGCCATGTACGTTGCCCCTTTTTAGGCACACAGTGGGTCTATGGTACCATTAAGCAAGTTGTATCACTCTGCTCAAGACCCCCGAGTCAGAGCCAGTCTGCTGGTGAACCAGGAAGCCTTCTTAAAGGAGCTGTGCAGTTTTCACTGCTACCGCTGAGTCTGGAAGCCTTCTCTTAAAAGAATCGTGCCTCTGCTTGCTTCTAGCAAATGGAGCCCACCTGAGACAATGCTGCTACCAAAAAGCCATGCTTAACTCTGTTCTTTTGTGTCTAGAATTCCTTTTCTTGTTGGCACACCAATTTATTGCTGGGAGAGTGGCTCGTTCGTTCCCAGCTGCCCAGACCTGAAACAATCATTCAGAAACCACAATATTTGCAATACTGTTTGGCCAATAGCTTAAGCATATTTCTAGCTCACTCTTATATCTTAAATTAACCCATTTCTATTATCTTATATTTTGCCCTGAGGCTTGTGGCCTGCTGGCAAGGTTCCAGCTGGCAGCTTGTGTCTTTCTCCTCTGGCAGTTTCATGGCTTCTTCCTGACTCTCCCTACTCTCTCCTCCTCTATCTGCTTGGAACTTCTGCCTAGTCCTATTCTCCTAAGCCACTGGCTGAAACAGATTTATTCATTCAGCAATAAAAGCAAGACAAAGACAGAAGGACTTCTCATATCACACCTGCCCTGCCTTGCCATCTCCAGACACACTGAAGTCAGAGCACAGTCTGCTGCTATGCAGGGTCAAGGCCTCGCCATGGTCTGTGTGTTCTCTGGATGCCCATGGCCCCACCTTTGTATCCTTCACCTGTTCCCCAGCTCTTCGGCATCCTGTACTCTATAGTGCTGCGCCAAGGAAGCTTCTATTGGTAACTCATTTAAAGTTTCAATCCTTCCCCCACCCTGACCCCTGTCTCTGCTTTGCTTTCCCCCACAGTGCTGTTATTTTTTTTTTGTCATATGCTACCTCTTGAGGACAGTCTGTTGGGTGCCCGTGGATACAAGTGCTTACATGTTATTGCCTTTATATCCTGCAACAGGTACCTGACAAGCAGCTACAGATGCTATGAGTGAATGTAGGGGACGGACAGGTGAGTGGATCAGTAAATAAAGGTCAGGGAGGTGGGTGGGTAGAGAGGTGGATGGATGGGTGAGCAGATTAGCGGACGGAAGAATGACAGGTAGGCGAACAGCTGGGTGCGTGGGTGGACAGGCAGATGAATGAATTGTGGGCAGGTGGATGGATGAACAGGTAGATAGGGAGAAGAATGGGTTAAGAGATGGCCGGATACATGGATGGATGGATGGGTGGGTAGCTGGGAAGATAGGTGGATACATAAATGAATAAATGGATATAAAGGAAGGATGGATGTGTGGGTAGGTAAGTGGGTGGCTTCCAGGTCTCAGGGCCTGACTGCTCATCTTGATCCCGTTACAGCTGCAGCCAAGTGGTCAGTCTCTGTGTGATGTGGGTGGGAGTGGGTGGGAGGAAGGAGGAAGAACTTGCTGCTTTCATGCTGACGTGATGGAAGACTGTTTGCAGCTGGGGCTGGTGGCCATCTATTTCACAGTCGCCACAGACTCTTCTGGTAACTGAGTATCCTCACAGTGGTGGAGTCTGGGGATGAAGACCGCCTCATAGAGGTTGACAAGAAGCAAGTTCTTATTTCTTCCTCCCACCTACTCTGTCCTCTGAAGATGCTGATAGCTAGAGAGGCCACTGCAGCCCACATACCGGAGCCTCTTCTCACCCCTCCCTCCCAGTAATCAAAGCACAGGATTTAAAGGAACCGAGCAAAGTTACCCTAAAATGTCTTAACTAAGGATGAAATGGTTAAAATAGCAAAGGTCATTTTTAAAAACCAGCAAAGGTGTCCAAGATGCACTTAATGGCTTTGAACACATTTTGGAAAGCCATAGTCACTGAGGAGACTTGCATAGGAACAGAGCTAAAGTCTAAGAGGCTCCTGGACCTGGTACATGGTGGGATGCAGGACCCAAGCTGCATCTTCACAGACTCGGCTATCTCTGCCCTCTGCTCACACATCAGAGTTAAATTTGAACTCTATCCCATCCCAACTCACTGCTTGGGGCACAAGGACCAACCTGGTAGACACCAGGTTTGGGGCGGGGTTGCTGTTCTTGGTCCAAAGAGAAGAGGCAGGAAGTCACCCTTCAAGACTGGTAATGATCTGTAACGAGCAAGGGGGCAGCTGTCTGCGGCCACATCACCCTGGAGACACATCAGATCTCATCTGATCTCTGACGCTAAGCAGAACCGAGCCTGGTTAGCACTTGACCCAGAGAAATGGAGACAGTCAAGGCAGGCAGGCTGGGGAGAGGTGGCATTTACAGGAGTGTCGGCTAGGGGTGGGGGACTCTCATGGTGTGTCCCCACATACAGGCCAAGAGGTTTGTTCTCCAGTTTTTGTCAGATTGATTACTTCAATCCTTACAGCTGGTAGTATAAATGAAGAAACGGAAGCCTAGAAAGACAAAGCCGCCATGGAGGAGGCAGGTTTGACCTGCCAAGGCCTGACCCGACCTATGTGCTCTAGCGTTCCCACGGATGGGAGCCCCGCCAAGGTTTCCTCTCAGAGGTGGGCACCTGGAATTTAAGCAAAGCTGCTGGTGTGTTTAAATACTGTCATTGATGACTGTAAGTGGGCTTATGAGCCTTATCGGCTTAGATTTGTATCTGCAGGAGAGCCGTTCATCTTAAATAAATATGTTTTTAATAATCTCTGAGTATTTATGGAGCATAAAGCTGTCAGAAGCGACGGAGATGAGGATTTCTGAAGTCGCTTGCTACACAGGGCCCTTGCCGAGTCATTAAGGAAACCGGCTCCCAGCAGGACGGCGAGTTCTGCCGCCAGTGCCAACAAACGTGCAAACGATTATCATCCCGGAGGATTTTTAATAAGCCGGGGTTGGTTATTTAACCTACAATAACCACTTAATAAACATAGTAAATTACTCGCAGGTTTCGAAGTCTTTGCTCTTCCCCAGCTCCTCCCAAGACCACCTGTGTCCTGGAGTTTCTCTCAGGAAACCCTGGCACACAGCTTGCCCTTCCGGCTTGAGCTGCAGTGGTCCCCAGGCTGATAGCTGCTCCAGGGTCTGAGAGCAGCAGGGCCCAGCAAGAGGCTATCCCTCTACCTCTGTGTACAGTCGATCAGGTGCACGTCTGCCTGATTTCAGCAGGAGCCCAGGCCAGACCCTCTGGTGCTAGGCTAGCCCACCAGGCTCTTCCCATTTTTCTGAGTTGGGCCAAAACATTCAGCCCTCTGTCAGAGCTGAGGTTCCCACGCATGAACCTGCCACCTTGGATGTCCCTTCTCTGCCCAAACACAGCACTCACCCCGGCATTCATGGTTTTCAATAATACAGCAAGCATCGAACGCCTGTTGGTGTGAGATTTAGTTACTACTGGAGACCAGTCTCTCATGCCTATGAGGCACCTGCCTTCCCTATTAACATCTTACGTGGCTGGACACTGCTCAGTGCCTGGTGCCATTCAGAAACCTCATAAGACCTGCTCACTGTCCCCTCCCTTCCAAGCTGTGGGGCAGAAACTGTCGGTATCTCTTCTAACAGATGGGGAGACTAAGGCTTGGGCACTTGTCTCAGTGACATTTGAAAGAGTTGCATCAGGGAGTACATGCCCAGATCATTAACTGTCTTCTCTCCTACATAAAGTATGCTTCCCATAATGTTATCCAAAGGTTGTGAGCTGCCCAATGTATGCCTCAGTCAGCTTGGTCTGTGTAACAAGCATACCACATTGGGTGGCTGAAAACCCAAGGTCAAGGAGCCAGTAGGTTCTGGTCCAGGTAAGGACTTGTGTCCTGGCTTTAGATCCACATCTTGCTGTGTATATGCTATTTCCAGTGTCTAGCTTACCTTCCTTAGCAGACTCTATCTGCCTTTCCTGAGGACCCCTCCCCCAACTGCATTATGGGTAGAGGGTCAACACATGAACTTGGGGTGGGGCAAAGAGCTCTGACCAAAGAATCCTGAAACCCTTGAGATCACTTCTCATGTTCCCCCTGGTCCATGGAGTGTACAGATGGGCACAGCCAGGTGGGCTTCTCATAGCCTCTCCCATGGCCATGGAACTGGAGTCACTTGGAGGGTGCCCCCTGATTAATCCAGCAGTCGTCCCTGATCAGGGCTCTGAGACTGGACACTGCCAGAGACAAGGGGTGGGTACCGCATCCCACACATCTTGCATCTAGAAAGTTGACCGCGGCTGTGAGGGAACGAAGAAAGGACAGATACTAAAGGAACAACAGACACAGCCGCAGAAGAGCTGGGGTCAGGTGGACTGTGTGTACTCTGACGGAGCTGCACCAACGACTGCAACTACCGCAAGCTAAGCTCGTCTTGGTAGGGCGTCTACAGCTGAGCATGGTCAGGCTGCAAGCACCTGGGAGGAGGAAGCTGCAGCTGGTTGTTTGTGTACACACTGATCACTCATCCACAAACGCTTGTGCTTTGCCCTTCGGAGCCTGGCTTGAGGAAGGCTTTGCCACTACTCCGTGGGTGGGGGTGAGGCATTGTTCTTTAGCATGGCTCTGCCTGCATCAACAATACACATTCACTCAGGACTTCACCCACTCTTTACGCATTCTCTCAGGGCTTCCTTGCTTCCCACAGGTAAGACACTAAGATGGGTGACCGATGACTTCTGCAGGACAGGGGCTATGCTGGCCAGCCTGGGTGTATGTCTAGAGCAGAAGGCAAGCCAGGCTGCCTGGGTCAGACTATATTGCCCTCTCTCATGCTGTATCTCTGTCCCAGACTCTGTTGGCCCTCACCTAAAATTCTGAGGGTTTTCCTTCTCTGTGGGACTTATAACATTGAACAGTATGGAAGGTTCCAGCCCCCTCACACAGGCACACGGCCTATGGACCACGTGGCTCAGGAAGGAGTGCTGGTTGGTTTTTATTTTCAAATTCACACAACCTTGAGTCACCTGGGAAGGGGAAACCTCACTTGAAAAATTGTCCAGATCAGTTTGGCCTGTGGCCATGTCTGTGAGGAATTGTCTTTATTGGCAGTTGATGTGCAAGGTCCCAGCCCACTGTGGGCAGCACCATCCCTAGGAAGGTAGGCCCTGGCTGCCTAAGAAAGCTAACTGAATATGAGCTGATATAGGAGCCAGCAAGCCGAGTTCTTTTCTGGTTTCTGCTTTCATGCCTTCCCTGACTTCCCTCAATGTAAATTGTGCCATGGGAGTTGAGAGCTGAAATAAACGCTTTCCTCCCCATGCTGCTTTGACTCATATTTTACCACACCAACAGAAAGGGAACTAGAACAATATGGAAGCTTTTCCTCCAGTCTGTCATTGGCAGCATGGAAGACATTCCTTACATCTTAAGTATGCCTAGGAAAGCTGGATGGGGCCCCTGTGTGGGATGCTGTCCAGTGTCCCTGGTAAGGTTTCACACAGAAAGAAGAAGATGGCACAGAGGCTTCCCATGGGGGCGTCTGGGGCCGTTAAAAGGACAGGGGCATCAGGGAGAAGACATACAATGCAGCTGGGGCAGGTGGGGGTGCTGGGGACACCCTGCACAAGGGCTAGGTGTACTACTAGTGACTTTGCTGGGTTAAGACTAGCTAGGAACAAGCAGGGACAACAGCTTGCAATAGTGATGCATGGCAGAGGCAGGCTGGGGAGAGGAAGCCGTCAGACAGACCTACTTGGGATGCTGGGGCCTCTGTGTGTGAGCATAGTGTTTGGGTGTGCAAGTAATAACACTGAGAGTGTGCAAGCACATTTGAGGAGACGAGTGTAGGAGCATGGGGGTATATGTGCTCCCCAGGTGGAAGGCTCCGTCTTTCCCCAACTCTCTCCATCCTATTCTCTCCAAACTGCCCACAACATTCACCCCTGCCCCCATTTAAAAAGCTTTGTTGTCAAATATGTGACCCACTCAAAAGCTTGTGCCATGTGTGTTTGGGCAAAGAAAGAATTTAAGAGAACCAGAAACGAGAGGCCGTGCCCAACTCCCACAGCTCCCCCAACCCCATGTTCCATCTCTTACACTGCTGTGCCATTTTGCTGGCCTGTCCTGGCAGCGTGCAGCTTCCTCCCCAAACACCTCCCCCCACGAACTGTTTGGGCTTGCTGCTTTTCTTAAAAGCATCATGCAAATGGAATTGGACCTGTGTATTCTTGTGTGACTTGATTCTGTCAGGGGCATTGTCTCTGCCACACGTTCCTGCTGCCGTGCGTACCTACACATTAATCACTGCCGGGGCGAGCGGGTCCCTTTGTCTGAACGCCCAGCACATCTGCATTCTCGTGGGGTGGGCCCGCGGGTTGCCTCTAGGGTTTCTTTTGTCCCAGGGAAGCACAGTGCCACCATGAGGGTCTTAGACGGCTACACAGTCAGGGTCGGGGTGATCCGCCGGGTTTTGGATAGGAAAATGGTCAGCCATGGCTCAGGCACAGCCTCCAGAAGGCAGAGACCCTCCAACTCCCCATTTTATCCCCGTATTTTGATAAGGAGGCTATTTAGATGAGCTGATGTCCTTGCTGGTTTGATCAAAGTAGGCTGTAACCCAGGAAGAGTGACATTCTGGAGCAGGGTGAGGAAGGGCATCTTCCAGCTCAGTGGCCCCTACAACCAAGGCAGAGCCACTCTTGGGCCCTGTGTACCTATGTGCCCAGTTTATAGCACAGCTGTGCAAATGCCAGTTCTTTGGCTTAACCAAGCTGTGCAAAATTCACCTTAGGCTGAGGAAATCAGGACCTGGGTGGGGTAGGCGGCTGTCCGAGGGCAGGGCTGTCCATCTAGCCCATTCTGGGTCTCATCTGTCCTAGCTGCTCAGCTGTATCTGTCAGAGGAAGCTAGTTTATCAGCGAAAGGCATGTGGCTGAGTCAGTGGAAGATGGGCAGAAGATGGATGGTGGGCAGGCTCTGCACTGGTTTTGCAGGTGGACAATAAACACTCCAAAGAAATGCTTCTCCTAAGAGCCAGGCCCTGTGTAAGCTCCGAGCTAGAGTTATGTGGGAGAGGAACCCCACTGGCTGATACCCATCAGGCTCCCCTGCAGCTTCCAGCACAGATGCTGTCCTGAAGAGAGCCCAGGCTGCCTTATAACATGCTGGCTCTCTCTCTCTCATCCACAGGGGTAACAGCTGAAGCTGGAACATCCCAGCAGCCACAGGGGTGCCCCCCACTGCATTGACTCCCCCAGAATCTCCTCGATTGTTGCATATCTGTGACTGAGGAGGTGGGGACCCAGGAAAGGTTGTTCTTTGAGGTCTCTAGGGAGGTCACGAATGGAGGAAAGCAAGAACTCAAGTTGATATTCACCCAAGTCATGCTTGGGGGTCACAGAGATGGACTTTATTAGCCCAGTATTCAGACATGCCTGAACCTGGCAAAGAATCATGGAGAGCCGTTGGCTCTCGTGAGGTTCATGAGTGGAAGACTCCTCACCAAGACCTCTGCTCCATCCCGAGGATCTGCTGTATCCCATCCGCTACCAGGTGAATCAGTCAACTGTGAATCCAGCATTTAAAGACCCAATCCTGGAAGGCAGAGCACACTCTCAGGAAGAAGCAGTAGACTGTCTGGGGGCAGGTGGAACTGGGCCTTGTAAGTTGAGGAGAAGTTCATCAGGATAAACCGGGAGGAAGAAGAGTAGGCTGAGGGGACAGTGTGTGAAGCAACACAGGACTGGAGTCTCAGGGTATGGCGACCAGAACAGAGGTACAAGGCGATGCTAGGCCAGGTTGGAGCCCTCGGCACTCTTGGGTCTCTGCTGTGAGTGCAGAGATTCCAGAATGCTTGGATCTTTCCAGGGCTGTGGGAAGTTATGCTGACTATCTCCCACTCTCTAGACTGATGGTTCCTGCATTCTGTCCCCAGGGCTGAGGAGGAGGAGGAGGGCAAGGTCTAGGTGGCCGATGGGAGTTGTGGCCTTAGGGACCCACTTTCTTAGGCACATCTCTGCTCCTCAGTGGATAGTGACAAGCAGGTTCTCCTAGTGAAAGGAGCACCTAGGTCTAACTATGTGTTCAATATTTAGGTTGTGAAATCAGTCTCTGCCACAGGCTGGTTGGCGGCCAATCAGGGTCTCCTGTGTGGTTGTGACTATGGGCCAGTTGCCTACTGTCTGTGTGGTTGTGACTATGAGACCAGATGCCCACTGTCTGTGTGGTTGTGACTCATTATGCTAAGCTCTGTCCTGGACTGGGACATCTCACTCATCCAGCCCGGTCAGTCCAGGGTGCTCAGAGGCCTGCATAGGCCTTGTCCAGAGCTGAACTGATGAACCGGACACTGTGACCCACTAGCTGCCCCTCCTAAGGGTCCTGGTCAAGCTTCAGAGTCACTGTGAGCAGCTTTCTTCCTGCAAGTTGGGTGGCATCAGTGATCCCTTAACGAACTGCTACACAAGGAGAAATCCATTGCATAGCCCACTGTGCCGGTGGCTGTTGGTAAGGAGAAATCCATTGAGTAGCTGTTGGTAGGGGTCTCACTTGGCCCTTCCTGTCTGTGTGACATGGACAAGTCTCCTGCCACCTATAATCCCCAGCTGTGGGGACAGAGATTCCTCCAGGGCATGATGCTGACAGGACAAAGGAGATGATGGTGTGATTAGGACAGGGATGTTGAGTCCCTGGACTTCGGAGCTTTTGGTACCTTAACTGGAGTGGGGCCCAGAACCCTGGCTGATGGAGACACTCTTCATTCCTTGGGCTGGCTGATGTCCCCTGCTGCCCTGTGGCGCAGGCTCCTGCGAGTCTCCTAGGACCTGCTTTCTCAGTGGACATCTGGAAGCATATGGTAGTAGGAGAGAGAAGACGTGAGTGAGGTGTGAGACCCACTCTTTCCTGTTAATAGCTTGTGCAAGAGCCTCTTCTCCATCGGATTCAATTTATTCCCATCTGGGCCCTGCTGTCTCCATCAATTCAGCTAATAAAGAGAGGTGGACGGCTGTGACCCAGGCCACTGCAGATGCCTCTTCCAAGCTAATTAACCGGCCTGTACAATCCCTTTTAATATCTCTGTACTTAATGCCTTAAAAGGGAAGACTGAACTGGAGGGAGGGGGAGGGGCTGGTGGGAGGCAGGGAAGCTGTACCAGCTGGTAGTATGAGCGCAGGTCTGTCTGTCTCTCGAGCATGAGAGAAACTCTGCTTTGTGACCGGTGGACCCATTGGGGACAACAGGGGAAGGATGGTGCCCTGGCTGAGGTATTCTCTAATTTGGTTTGGCCTTGTTAGAATGGTTGGCTTCTTCTCTTGAAGCAGTCTCAGCCCTGATTGGTAGCAGGATGGGGTCTGGGGGCTGGAGGTGGGCAGGGCTGTGGAGCTGTCCACCTAGCTGTGCTGAAAATGCTGATATTGCAGCCTTCTGGGGGCATCAATCACCAGCTAACTCTGCAATCTCTGACCCTCTGCATGTCCTGGACTGTCAAAGGTGGTCTTTATTACCGGAGAGCCTTGTCCCAAGCCCTGGCAGTGTGCCTTGTGTGGACTTGGAAGAGAAGGGAGGGGACTGTAGCCATTTCCTGTTCCCTGGAGAGAGTGGTCTTCTGCAAATGAGACCTTGGGAAGACAGCCTGTAATTACAGCAGTAATTTCCAGGCTGGATGGCAGGTGTGGGAAGAGGTGGGAGTAGAAAGCTAGCTGCAGGCTTGTGAGGTCAACACACAGGTCATCAGGGCCAGGCTGGTCATACACATAGCAAGGTTCAGGTGAATGACCTGCTCTTACACATCACACACTGCTCAAGGCCCGAAGAGTAGCAGGGATCAGACAGAGGGGGCCTGGCTCCTGGGTGAGGGCTGCTGGCCCATTTGTTGGTTAACACACCCTCTTATTGCCTGGAAATTCTGGGTCATACAGGATCTCAGTCCAAATCTCAGCCCCTCCCTTCCCAGGTCTAGGTAGGCACAACACTCAGGTCCTAAATCTCTATCTGCTTTATACCCTGGGGTTTCTCGGGGCTGAGTGAGGAACCAGGTCCAGAGCACCACAGATAGAAAACTTACGTCTCTCCAGCCCTCCCTCCTATGTGGTGGTTTGAATGAGAATGGCTCCTAGAGATTCATATACTTGAATGCTTGGCCCCATTGGTCCCCTTGGTGGAACTGCTTGGAAAGGATTAGGAGGTGTGGCCTTGTTGGGGGAGGTGTGTTGCTGGGGTTCTGCTTTAAGGTTTCAAAATCCCACACTATTTCCAGTGTCTCTCTCTCTCTCTCTCTCTCTCTCTCTCTCTCTCTCTCTCTCTCCCTCATGTTTTTTGGATCAGGATGTGAGCTCTCAGCTACTCTGGTGCCATGCCTGCCTGTTCCTATGTCCCCACCATGATGGACATGAATTTTAACCTCTAAAACTGTAAGCAGAGCCCTAATAAACTTGTTCTTATATAAGTTGCCTGGATCATAGTGTCTTACCATATAATCCTCTAAAACTTAATCTATATTGTGTCCACATAAAACTGCTAAATTTCTTATCATTGGAGGACCTGTGAGTGCCTGCCCACCATTCTGGCCTACTTTCCCCGCCTCTTGCAGGGGTGCCTTAATTCTTACTTCAAGCGAGGTGACCTGACACCGGTGGATTCTGCTCTCTTTTGTTCTCATACATTCCTTGTCTGTAGTGGCATTTCATTTCTATTTTATTAAGTAAATTTATTAAATAAAGCTTGCCTGAAGATGAGAAAAGTAAAACAGCCACATTGGCCAGCCTTACAGATCAGACAGTGGTGGCACACACCTTTAATCCCAGTAGCCACACTAGCTCGCCATAGAAACCAGAACTAGAGAGGATTGTAAAATGGGAGGGGACAGCTCTCAGTCTCAGTCTCCTTCTGAGGTTTCCTGGAGGTAGGATTGCCACTTTTGGACTGAGGTCAAGGTAAGAGCCGGTGACTGGCTGCTTTGTTTTTCTGGTCTTCAGATTGAACCCCAATATCTGCCTCTGAGTTTTTATTAATCATACATCACTTGTCCCCTCTTGGAAGGCTGACCACTCTGTTCCCTCATGCCTTGGTTCTCTCCCATCCCTAAGGGATATTTACCATCATTTCTTGCTTGATGAACTTTAACCAGATAGAGGAAGCAATCCAAGTAGTTTAGGGCTCTGTCCAGAATGGGCCAGCCACCCTGCAGAGAAGACGTGGAGCAAGTGACAGTGTGTCAGCTATTTTTGGAAAAGAGGTCTTCCCTGGGTGGCGGTCAGGTGGGGTGGATGAATGGCAGTGTGTGAATACACAGAGCCGAGTCACTCAGGGGACTGAAGTGCTGGGTGAGGGCTGGAGACAGTGAAAGGGAGGAGTGGGTCTCCACGTGGAGACTATGCTGAGGGAACTGCTGATTCAATAGATGGACTGGGATGAGGAAAAACATTCTTTTATCATCGTATTCTCTGATGTCAGGGGCTTTGCTAGCTCTAGAGACAAAAATGTCCCCCTCAGTATAAGCTTTAAAAACAGCAGGCAGGGCCACATCTTCCCTATGTAGACCCCCTCTTCTACACCCACACCCCAGCTCTTCCTCACTGGGTCCAGCCACCTGACACCTAGTGTCAGACGTCATCAAGCAGAGGTGGCCCCTGTCCTATTAGCCCTTTACTCACCCCTGCCTATCCCCTCCCCATCCTTTCCACAGAAGTCACAGTGATGCTCCTGTCCACAGCCTGCCCTCCACCCACCGACCTATCTGGTGCAGTCCTGTGTGGTCCTGATGCTCTGAGGGAAATGTGAGAGATGACCATCTTTCCTCCAGTGGCAGTCTCCTGACCTGTGGGCCTCCCCACCCCTCAACAATAATGACAGCATATCTTCAAATGCCTCCCTCCTTGCCAGCCAGCCCGCTCCTGTGGCTAGAAGAAAGGCAGAGGAAGTCCATGCTGGAGTCCACACCTCCCCTCCCCTCTAGTACCTCTCCATTTGTTTTTTTTTTTTTCTGGCAAGAGAGTGTTTCTATAGCAACCTTGTGAGTAACAGTAGCCAGTCCCTTTCTCCAACAGGTGGATCCAGCTAGAACGGATGGCTAGAGAAGGGATGAATGGGTTTGCTACAACCATAGCTACATTTGAAAGCAATCCAGGAAAAAAAAAACCCAAGTATAGATCCTCCACTTTCTCCTAGCTCTCACAGTGAGGGCTGGCTTTCTCTAGGGCCTATTTATCGCATGCGTGGTGGACATTTCTCCTATGACCATTCCACACACCTGCCCTCAGGTGCCAGTGTGGGCAATCTCAGATGATTTTTCTCTGCCCCCACATTGAGCAGTGTGCTGGGTGGCTCAACAGTCTCCTGGCCGGTGATTTGACACTTGAGGGCTGTCACCAGGGGAGCTTGGTGGGCTCAGCTCCAGCTGCTGTGCACATCTGCCTGGCTTAAGAGTCAGGGCCAGGTCTGACATACCATGAGTGGCTTGCCAGAGCTCAGGAAGGGCAGTTGAGGGCACAGCCAAGTCAGCGGGCCAGGCACCATGGGTGGCGAGCAGCCAGGCCAGGCCAGCACCGTTCCAGGCAGCCCACGGCCAGCTGCTCATGGTTATATTTAGCTCCTTACTGCCAGGGACAACAGGACGCTGGGCCTCCCCAGGCCAAGGAACCATACGCCGCCTAAGTGGTCCCTGGCATTGGACATGTGAGATTGCTTTCCATTTTGAGGACATTATTTTAAAATGTTTCCATGAAGGAAAAGAGAGGAAGGGAAAGCTGATCTGGAAGGAGAGGCCTAAAAGTAATGCAGCGACAACAACCGCAAACCCTTGTTTGCATTCCAGCGCCGAAGAACCAGCTCTGAGGAGATCACAGGAGACATCTGGGAATTCGCACACAGGCTGAGAATTAAATGATATTAAAGAATTATTAATTTTGTTGAGTGTGATGATACTGAGATTAGATGTCTTAAACTCCTTATCTGCCAGAGACATAAATTGAAATATTTATGATAAACCGGCACGATGACGTACGAGCTCGCTTGCCACCCAGATCATGTGTATGAGAGTGTTGGGGGTGGAAGCACACCGGCTGTGGATGCTGCCGCCAAGCTGGGGCTGGCATACACTCATTATTCTTGTCTCTCTACTTTTGTGTGGAGTTGACATTTTCCGTAATCAATGCTAAAAAGGGCTTCCGCCCGTATATTCTTGCCTGAGGCTTTTCTTCCCCAGTCCTTTTCGCCTTGCTGGCTCAGGGAGAATTCCCTGGGGTGGGATTACTGCATCTGGGAACTTCGTGAACTTTTTTCCTGGACATGTGCTGTTAGGAGTCCATGGGCAATAAGGACTCACACCGTGGTAGGCACGGGACGCCTGGAGCTGCCGCCTGGTGGCAGAGCTAACACTCACTGAATTCCCCACCTCTCAGTAGGTCAGTTGCTATTAAACTGTCATGGCATCCAGCACTTGACCCCCCCGCCCCCCCCGGCTCCTGAATGAAGGGCGAGGCAGGGCACAGTCACTGGGCAGCTGCCTCTGCTGCCTCTGGATCCTAAGAACCTTTGGGATCTTTTGTTTGGAAAATGCTTGTGTCCTGCTGGTGATCCTTGTCTCTCCTGATGCAAATCTGTGTGTTGTCCTGCCAGTTTTCAGTTTTTACATTCTTTAAAAATGGTATGTAGGGGCTGGGAAGATGGAGCAGCGGGCAAAGTGATGTTCTGGAAGTGCGAGGGCTGGAATCTATGAACCCACATCTATGCTGAGTGGCCATGGCAGCTGCCATAACCCTAGGCTCCAAACGCAGAGACGGGGGATCCCCTGGGCAAGCTGGCCAGCTAGCCTAGCTGAATCAGCAAGCCCTGGGGGCAGCGGGAGCCTCTGCCTCAGCAAATAAAGTGAAGAGGGGTAGAGGCAGACACCCAGGATCCACACCAAACCCTCTCTCTCTCTCTCTGTCTCTCTCTCTGTCTCTCTGTCTCTCTCTCTCTCTCTCTCTCTCTCTCTCTCTCACACACACACACACACACACACACACAAAATAGCATGCCGGCAGGAAGCTCTATTTTTACACTCTAGCTGTACGTCATCTCTGTCTTTTCTGTTTTGAGATGGGCATTCGTACTTCCAAATAGGTACACTGATGCTGACTGTATCTCGGGTAATTGAGCCTGGATTCCCAGTGTGTCCCCCCCAGCTGATCTCTAGTGACCTCAGCATCACCGTGCAAGCCCCTTCTGGTTTTCACTCTTGATTGTGAGTGATTCATTGCCCATGTCCGGCAGACCGAGTCTTTCCTTCCAGCCTGGTCTCCTTGTGTTAACACACACAGCTTCAGTCACAGCCACAGCAGCCTGTGCCCCATACCTGACCGTTCTGACTCAAGATACCACCCCTCTTTTTGCCTTTGAGGCCAACAGTGTCTCTCCCACCATCTTCACAATGCCCAGGACCTGGAGAGACAGAGAGGGGAGACAAGGGCTTGAATTCAAATTTTGCTGTGAACTGTGTGTTTGGAGAAATCCTTGACCCTCTCCGAGGAACAAACAAGGTGTGCCTTCTCAATGAGCTACCGTGTACAAACACACTGTATTTAAACTTAGAATTTAAAAATACCCCCTTGGGGTAACAGAGGCTGCAAATAGGTAGGTATGGGGGATGGGGTCAGGACACCTCCCCAGGAGGGAGTAGATGTTACCCTTCTATAAAGGACCCTACAAAGGCTAACTTGCAGGACTGGAGGTCAGCAGCAGCTCAGGTGAAGGGCATGGAGGCAGCTCATCTTCACGCAAGCCATAGCTACTCATAACACTGTTTCCATGGTTACTGCCTAGGGATGAGATCACCTTCCACACAGGCAGGAACACCAGGCACTCTGCCAAGGAGATTCGCTAATGTGTGGCCAGAATAGTGGCCTCAGGGCAGGGTGAAGCCTGTTGATACCCACTCACCCCACCCCCCTTGGACAGC
Organism: Microtus oregoni; assembly: GCF_018167655.1. NCBI lineage: Eukaryota > Metazoa > Chordata > Mammalia > Rodentia > Cricetidae > Microtus > Microtus oregoni. The sequence goes on along the minus strand of NW_024543061.1, from coordinate 30,544,783 downwards.
AAAGGTGGGAGCCACAAGATGTAGGTGGCCATCACAGAGCTGAGCCAAAGAAGCATGAAGTCAGGGCTGCCTGTCCATCCCGGACCATGTGACATATCATTGCTGGCTCCCGACACAGTAGACTCTGGGAAGGAACACCAACTAGCCAGGAACAATCACACCCAGCACTGTGTGTGTTGGGTGCTCACCTCGGAGCTAAGTTTCCCTTATCACAAAGTCCTCTGGAGTCCTAGCTGACAAGGACTGAGGACTCGGAGCCAGCCATGCAGGCCAGGGAGTGGCAGCTGTGGGGCAGAGACGCCATCAACCTCTCATGGGGCCCTGGTCTCTAGATGCCATAGCATGGAGCCCGCACCCTGTTAGAGTGAACCCTGCCGGCCACACCGACGTCATCCCAGGATGATACAGGGGCAGAGGGTTCTGACATTGCACCAAGCCGGCAGCTAGGGCATGAGAACCCAAGAGCAAAGTCTGAGCTCTTGGTTTTCTTGTGGGAAATGACAGGAGTGGAGTCTGTTACCCACTTGCTGAGAAGGAGAGGACACGGAAGGGGTTCTCCTGAGACCTTGTTTAGAGCTGGGATGTAGGTAATCTGGCCGTACAAAGGAGGATGGCCTTGGAGAAAGAACAGACAAAGGAGGGCAAGGCTGACTGTGAGTGGTGGGGGAAAGGCTGGTCGGGGTGAGGCAGGAGGTTCGGTCAGGGGTGACTCAATCAAAAGCCATACTCCGTGTGCTCCTTGTTAGCGTTTGGGAGCGACAAAGAAACCTGTTCCTTCCTCAAATAACCTATCTGCACCTGCTTCTGATCTCGGCTGACTCCTGGGATCTCTTTGTAGCCTCACTGATCTGAGCCTTGACCCTGGCCTTCTGTCTCTGACTGGCCCTTCAGGCTCCAGCCCCTCCCCTATCAAACGGCCTGCTACCTGGACTGCCCCAGCTTCTCTTTGTCTTGTTATCCTGGCCTGTCTGCTTCTCGCTATTGCTTTGTCGGTTCCCTGTGGACAGGAACCTGGTATAATCCCTCAACCAAAGTCCTGGTCCCTACGGCACATCTGGCATGCTGGAGGTACTTCACCAATGGCTGCCAGAATCCATGAGGCCTTTCTTTAGTTCCAGTTGCCTCTTTGCCACTGATGTGGAGTGGATATTGCCTCAATTCTTTTCCAGTGAGGAAGAGACCTCAATCCAAAGTGACCCAGGGAAGCAAAGGTCGTGACTGTCACGAGGACCCTGGGCTGGTCCCTCAGCTTCCGGTCTGACTGGCTTTATGCCGATGCTTGTCCCGGTCATGAACGTGCAGTTGGCCCTGTGCCAGAGTGGCTCTTCTATGAGGCAGCCGCCCGCTAACTGCTGGGGCGGGCAGAGACCAGAGCCTGGAGGCTTCTCTGCGGGGGCTGATGTGTGAGGGATTTATGGGTCGCGGTTCGAAATGAAAAGCAATTCAATTCAATCCCAGGGCGGTGAGAGCTTCCCAGAGCCTCGCTAAGTGGGTCTGGAGCAGCGATCAGCGTTGCGAATCTATTAGCCCACACTCGGCATCTGAGTCACGGGGGAAGAGCCAGGAAGCTGCAGCGCCCAGCGGGCTGCACGTCAATTATGCTCCTCTCTGTTTAATTAAGTCATAAAACACACCCGTGTCTGGAAAGGGGCTGGACACCAGGGCTACTATAGCAGTGCAGCTGACCTCTGCTGCCTGCATCACACACTCACAGTCTGGGAGGATGCTGAGGGGCCACACTCTCTACTGTCTGCCTGGGACTCATATCCCCGATGGAAGCCTGGGGGCTTTTAAGACACTGCCTCCATCCCTCCGGTGCGCAAAGGGACCAAGCAGGAGGGTGGTGTGGCTGAGGCCATGCTCTGGGAGACCACCAAGTTTCAAGCTACTGAGCTGTGTGGCCTATGCCAAGTCCTTCACCTCCCTGTGCTTCAGCATTCAGGGAGAAGTGGGATGGAGGGTGTGTGGAGAGGTTGCTGAGGGGGCAGGGCGAGAGTGTGGAGAAGCATAGGGGTGTGGAGGGTTGTGGAAGGGATCGGGGGCCACACAGAGACCTTGGCATATGGCATCAATACAGCTAGGATGGAAGTAGCCTAGACATCGGTGCTATACAGCTTCTGGAAGCAATGCCCTTGAATGTTTCTGGTCTGTCTCTTAGTGGCTTGTGCTACCTGGACTACTATTTATCTCATACATTGTCTTAATTCAGTTCCCTCTTTGAAAACATAAAAACAACGGTAGAACAGGAGAGCCAGAACCACTGGCCCTAAGGAAATGGAACAGTGAAACACAATGAATGCTGGAACAGACCCAGGCCAGCCTCTATGCTGAGGCCAAGGTTTTGTTCTGATCGGCCTCCTTTTAGGAGATTAGCAGGTGCTGGAGGCTTTGCAGACAGGCCAGGAACACCTGGGACCTTTCCAGCAAGTGGTGTGATCTGTAGGAGGCCCAGGTTCTTGATGGATCCAAGCAGGATCCTCAGTGGAGCCTCTGAAGCCAAGATGGGCAAAAGGAAAACATAGCTAGCAGGTGTTACCTTGGAGGACAGGAGACACAGCTTGATCCAGAGAGGACACGTGAAGACTCAAGGTCCTTCGGAGAGGGACAAGAATGAAGGGACAGGTTCAACGCATCCATCCCCTCTGCCATCTGGGCAGCTCTGTCAAGCCAGGGGTGGGAGCATCTTTGAAAGTCCCCTCTTACTTAGATTCTTCTTGCCACTTGGTAGGTAAGATGGAAAGGAGTGGCTCACAAACCATTGTGGAAAGCAGAACCAACCTGAGCCAGATCTTGGGGTGCTTGAGAACCTCTGTCCCCAGCACCAGTGAATTTTCTAACCTTTCCAAACTCTACCAGGCCTAGAGGATCAAAATGCTGGAATGTTCTAGATGTGAAGAGATTGCCCAGATAATACTCTGGAGTAGAGAGGTCTACGCATGGCATGAAGCCCAAAGAGCTGGTCAGCAGGAACGAGGAGTTGTCAGGATGGGGGTGGAGCAGGGCTCATGAAGATCATTTTAATGACTTATCACCAATACATGGCAGCCACACAGAAGCTGGGAGTGAGATGTGAGGCTTACAGGACATGTGCTTCTCTTGTTTTGCACTTCATTTGCTGGGTTGTGGCATGGGTTGAGTTTCCTTTAAGAGGAAGGGAAGAGAGCATTGACAGTGGAGGGCTCACAGGAGTCTCATGGGCCGTCGAGAGCCACAGGAACTCTCTGGGATGGCTGCTTTCACAAGCTTCTCTTTTGTGAGCCAACTTTGGCTGACACAAAAAGCTGAAATGGGAGGGACCACTTCGGTAAACAGATACATTTATCACACATTAATTTGGGCATGCTTACATCCCCCTCAATAGATAGAAAATTAATTACAATCAAGAGGCTTCTGTAGGTGCTTAAATGAAAGATAAATACATGCAAGCAAATAGCTTTCTTAAAAATATGAGCAGCCTAGGGACAGGCTGCCCATCACCTCTCCAGAGGAACTTGTCTCCTGTCAGGATTTGGTCAGCGGATACACTGTGGAAGACAACCTTCTTGGGATGGATGCCTGACAAGGCTCACTGTTTTCATGGCTCTACACAAAATAGCGAAGGACAAACCTTAAATTATGGGACAGAGAGTTGGATCAACAATTAAGAGCATTGGCTGCTGCTCTTCCGGAGGACCTGTGTTCAGTTCCCAGGACCCATACGGCAGCTTACAACTGTCTGTAACTCCAGTTCCAGGGGATCTGACACCCTCTTCTGCCCTCCATGTGCACTAGGCATACACATGAAGCACACACATACATGCGGGCAAAACAGCCATATACATAAAATAAATAAAACTAAAACTAAAAAGTTAAGTGACTTCATACAGAAACTTAAAAGAGAGGAGTCTTAGCTCAGGACAGGGACTCTGCATACTAGAGTCGCCTTGCAATGCTTGAGAGTAGCTGGCAACTAGGCTGGGGTAAGAGATGGCCAAGAACCTGGGAAGCCATTGTGTCTGATGTGTCTGAGAGCAGTCTCTGAAAGACATTGGCATTGCATCAATGCTGAGAAATCCTCACCCACCCTAGTACAGGAGGCACCGCACACACCAGCAGGGCTGACAGTGAAAGGTAACTCCAACTCTGGGTTGTCTGTCTCCTGCCCTTAGACGTCAGCACTTCAGAGTCTCATGGTGAATTTCAAACAGACATCCTTGTTTCCCAGCTTGCACATGGTCAAGGGTGGGATTTCTATGCTGCTCTGGGAATCAGTCCCTTGTGGGGTGTTTGCTCCCTCTCACTGGTGGCTCAGGGGCAGTGGGGTCGGGGAGATGAATTTCCTGGATGGCAGAGTCCGGAGACCATCATCGAGGTACAGATCTGGCTTAATGGGTATGTTCACTAGCATATATGCATACATTACTCCATCAGCTAAGGTCATATCAAGTTGCTGTCCAGTCAGTCCGAATGGCATGCAACCCGTGTTATGTGAGGGTGTACAGAGGGGGACGATATGTCTAGGCAGTGTGTCTGCAGACAAAGGGCAGGAAGCAGGGAACACCCTGGCTTTGGCACCAAATTCAGTTAGCTGGGACTCCATTATGAGTCATCTGGTCTTCCAGAGACTCGGGTCTGCTCAAACAGCTGCAGGAGGTGTTGGAGCTTCTCACGTCCCCTGTCTTTTAGTGACACTATCTGAACAGAGACTGACCCCTCAGTCCCTAGAATAAACATCTTCCTATCTAGCTGCTGGGCTACCTAATCATCCATCTGTATAGTTAATATTGTTTGTAACACAATGCTGTCTTCAGCCACCGTGGGAATGAGCCTCTGGGAAGGTCCTGAGGGATTTCCTAGATTCGGCTGAGGTAGGGCGTCCCATCCTAGGCTGGACTCCTGGGACGAATAAAGAGGAGTAAGTGAGCTGAGCGCCAGCATCCATCTCTCCGTGCTTCTGGACCGTGGTTGCACAAGCCTCAGTTTCTCTCCATGACCCCTTCATGCCTTCAAAACCTGAGTGGCTCTTACGCTACCATGTTTGGCTACTTCTGGAACACAGCTTATGTGTGTTGACCCCGAGGGAACACTTCCCAGAAGATTTTTGTCTCAACGATGCTGGCCTCTTCTCGGTCACCACTGAGTTCTTAGCTCCAGCTGACCCTCAGTTGTCCCAGCAATGCAGAGGTTTCCCTTCAGTGTCGCTGGTCTCTTATTAGTTATGGCTGACTCTTCAGCTCCAGGTGACCAGGATGACAAAATCTCAATTCAGAACAGCAGACAATGCCATTAGCGTCTTTATACTTCCCTCTGAAACCTCACAAGCCAGGCCTCCATCTTCTACACTGCTCTCAACGTTCTTATCTCCCAGGCTCCCAGTGAGCTCTCACAACTCAATGGCTTGTCTAGTCCAAAGTTCCGAAGTCCTTGCACAACCCTCCCAAAATATTATCAGGTCTGTCACAGCACTACCCCACTTCCGGTACCAACTTGTCTTAGTTAGGGTTACTATTGCCGCAGTGAAACACCATAACCAAAAAGCAAGTTGGGGCAGAAAGGGTTTATTTGACTTGCATTTCCGTATTGCTGTTCATCACCAAAGGAAGTTAGGACAGGAACTCAAACAGGGCAGGAACCTGGAGGCAGGAGCTGATGCAGAAGCAAAGGAGGAGTGCTGCTTACTGGCTTGTTCCCCATGGCTTACTCAGCCTGCTTTTTAAATCTAGAACCCAGGACCCTCAGCCCAGGGATGGGATCACCCACAATGGGCTGGGCCCTCCCCCATCAGTTACTAATTAAGAAAATTCCCTCCAGCTGGATCTTATGGAGGCTTCTTCTCCACTGAGATTTCCTCCTTCAGATAACTCTAGTTTGTGTGTCAAGTGGACACAAGACCAGTCAGCACAGTTCCACAACCCCTTACTCATGTATCATTCATGATGCTAATGCCAGAACCATGTGGACTACACTGCCAAGTTTGACTCCCAACCTGAGGTGAACCCCTAACCTCTTGAATCACGTTCACATCAGCTTTTCTTTGTTGTTGCTTTATAGGGGTAGAAAATTCCTTAGGCCTTTTGCTTTCATAAGTTTGGAAAGTTAGCTGGTTAGGCTGTTGCCTTGAGGACACTCTTCCCTTTATTCCAATATAGGCAAGGACTCCCCTTTATCTCCTTAACTCTTTCAGCTCCAGCATTGCCTCCAACATTACATTTCCTGGTTCTTTTTCCTCTCCAAATTGTAAATTTTGTATTTCTTTTTACCTTGCTTACTCTTTTTTTATTGTAGACCTGCATTAGAGTGATTAATAATAACCACGTGACAGAGTCAATATTAGTCTGTCTTGAAATCTCCTCCACCAAAGAAATAAATCCATTACTTTTCAGTTTAGCTTCAAGTAAAGTCTTAGGGAAAAGGCAGGAAGCAGTCAAATTTTTATTTTATTTTATTTTTTTGCCAAAATATCACAAGAATGGTCTCTAGCAATGTCGCTAATATCATTCCTCTCTGAAATCTCTTGAGCTTGGCCTCTGTAGTCCACATTGCTCTAAGTTTTACTGTCTCCCAATATCCTACTAGGATGATCCATTAAGCCCTGCTTACAGTGTTCAACCTCTTTGTCTAGTCCAAAGTTCCAATCTTCCACATTCTTCCCCAAAACATCATGGTCAGGTTTGATAAGTAATAGCCTTTTGAAGGAGCTATGGGCTGTGTTTCTGCCACCTGGCTCCAGGCCGCCTGGCTAGTTTATGACCCGAAATAACAACACACAAACAACAATAGCCCATTCCCTGACACTAGATCCTGTCTTAGGCACTTATCTACTACTGTGACAAAGAATTGTGACCAAGGCAACTCATAAAAGAAAGAGTTTAATTGCATTTACACTTTTCATGATTCTGGAGCAAAGATATGGTGTCAGGAATAGCTGAGAGTTCACATCTTGATCCACAAGTAGGAGGAAAAGAGAATGGGAATGGTATACATGGTTTAAAGCCTCAAAGGCTGCTCCCAGTGACACCTCCTCCAACAAGGCCACACCTTCTAATCCTTTCCAAACAGTTCCACCAGCTGGGGACCAAGTATTCAAACATGGGAGCCTATGGGGGCCATTCTCACTCAAACCAGCACAGTTCTGTATTAAAGAAGAATGTGTGGGGTGGAAAAGAATCTAGAGGGGTTTACTGCACCCATCAGACCCCAAGACAAACCCAGTTTTGGAGGCCCTCACATCAGCACATGGTCCATATGGAAGCTGTGGCAGACAGGGAGCTGCCTGAGAAAAACAGGAAGTTACAGAAGTATTGATTAAAGACTGTGTGGGAAATCTGTGAAAAGAGTTGAGAGAAATAATTCCATGTAGCCAGCCTCCATCCAGGAAGACCCGTGGCATTGATTCTCTCAAATAAGGTCAGTAAATGAGAATGGATTAGATAAATCTACAGTGAGATAAAGACTGGCCAGCAGGTAAGTATCAACAAAGAAGTAAGATGAAGTATTAGTCACACAGGACAAAATGAGGTTCAAGGCAAAAACCACTTGGAAGATTGAAAACAGACTGAGTATGTGGTTCAATAGTCTCTCTCTGTCTCTCTCTCTGTCTCTCTCTCTGTCTCTCTCTCTCTCTCTCTCTCTCTCTCTCTCTCTCTCTCTCTCTCTCTCACACACACACACCCCACACACACACCACACACACACACACCACCCCAATACCAACAAGTCAGATCAGAGGAGAGACTGATGAAATGATCGACAGGGATAAAGGTACAATAAAGGCTAAAGTCTATGAGGAGTGGAGGGTGGGCTTCCTGGGATTCCTAGAGCTGTAGCCGAAGAAAAGAGGCAGTTGACTAGGCACACAGCAGGTCAGCGGCAGTACTGTAGAGAGGAGATTCCTAGTGTTGAACCCAAAATGGAGAGTCTCCCCTCCCTTGCCCTCTGGTCTCTGGATTGCAGAGAAGGATGCAGTCTTGTTAAGGTCAGCTTCCAGGGCAACCAGGGAGGTAAGAAAGGGGTGGGGCTGGTGAGGCCAGTAGAGAGGGAGGCTGAAATGCTGCATTGGTGAGAAGATGAATGATTAGAAAAACATAAGCAATGACAATCTTACCTCAAAACATAAATTCAAACCCAAAAAGGACAGCACTATGAGGAAAATGGAACAAGTTATGGAGATTTACTACAACAGATCACAGGACACCAGAATCTTCAGCACCAACTTAAAAAGCTAACATCCTGGGTGGCAGCGGCATGCGCCTTTAATCCCAGCACTTGGAAGGCAGAAGCAGGCTGATCTCAGTGAGTTCGAGGCCAACCTCGTCTACAAGGCAAGTTCCAGGACAGCCAGGACTGTTACACAGAGAAACCCTGTCTCGAAACAACAACAACAAACCAACCAAAAACCAACCAACCAGGTATCACTAACTAGACTGATTGAGAGTCTGATGGTTTGGGTTAGTGTATAGGGAGTGTGGGAGGTGGCAGGGTTGTAGTCGTTCTGTGGATGAAACAATTCAAGGGGTTTATATATCAAGGGAGAAAGAATACAGATGTCAATTAAAATTAGAATTTAAATAATGGTTGTGTTAACAATTTGCAAGTAAACAGAATTGAATGTATAACTTGTTAAATTTTTTGTTGTTTTTTCAAGACAGGGTTTTTCTGTATATCCCTTATTGTCCTGGAACTCACTTTGTTGACCAGTCTGCCCTGAACTTAGAGAGAGCCACCTGTCTCTGCCCTCCAAGCACTGGAATTAAAGGCGTGCACCACCACTACCCAGTCTTGTTTTGATTTTGATACAGAGTCTCACTATGTAGTCTTGACTAACCCGGAACCCACTATGTAGACCAGGCTGGCCCAAACTCATAGACATCCATGTACCTCGACCTCTTGGGTTAAGGCGTGTGCCACCTCAGTGGAGTGTAAGGGTGGAACAAAATGTCCAGTTCACAGGGGGGCTGGGCAAGAAGAACAAAAAGCAGCGTCAAGAGATGTTCCTTGGGAGAAACACTTCTGAATGGGTTATATCCTGCTTTAGAAGGCTCTTAAGTTAGACTAAAGCACAAAATCCAGCTCTACTTTTTATTGTCAAGAGATGCCTAGAACATAATAAGAGAGAAATAGAAAAGAGACAACAGACAAGAAGACTCAGGAAAAAAAAATCAAAACAAAACGAAAAAAAGAAACACCAGAACATTGACGGGAAAAAAGCAGGTTCCAGAAAGGACGAATGGACAGCCTTAATTTTTATAAAAAGCACATTCCACCAAGAAGGAAGCAATTTCATTAGCTCCCAAAGACAGCTCGGGAATGTGCAGAAGAAAGTCTGGCCGAAACACGGGACGCTTAGTAACCCGTCCCTCTCAGAAAGGGAGAGTATACAGATAAACAAGCAGTCACGAAGGGACGGAGAGCTCTGGTAGTGTGGCAGCCGCTGGCCGTGTCATCTGCAGGTGGATGCCTGTGGGTCTGTGAGGGTGGACACCACTGTGGCTCGGAGGTGGGATGGGGGTGGCACAGGTGGTCATTTGGCTAACTTGAGTCACCCAAGATCTTTTCTAGATAACCCGCACAGTCCTGGAAAGGAGCCCTCATGTTAAGGTCAATTGGCTGTCAGTGTGTGGATCTGTCTTTCCACCCCATTTGTCCAGCGCCCCTCAGCCGTCCACGGTGGTGGTGGTGGCTACTGTTGCTGAAACTGAGGAGCGAGCTCTTCGTTCTGTGTTTTCTGATTCCCACAGTTTCATGTGAATTTTAGGACGAGCCTTGTTAATTTATGCAAAAAGCCAGCTGGAGACTTCGACAGGGATCACAGCGAATCTGATGAACTTGAGCATTTATCTTAACACGATTAAGTCTTCTCTCTGTGAGCATGGGATGTCTTTCTATCTATTTTACTCTTTCATTTCTGTCAGTGGTATTTTACCATTTTCGGTTACGAGCCTCAGACTTCTTTTGTAAACTAGTTCCTTAAATATCTTACTTTTCAATATCTCTATAAATGGGTTTAAATTTTTTATTTACGACTTCTTCCTGTGACTGTTTAGAAATACAATAGCTTTCTTTGGAGGAAATGAGAGGGGGATCTCAATGTTGCAGTTCAAACTCCCTATGCACTTGGCTTCTCCTGCCTTCCCCTCTGGAATGCTGAGATCGTGAGTGTGTGCCACCACCCGGAGCTCCAGAAATGCAACAGATTTTAAAATGTACTTCCTAGTCCCCTTCGGTTCCACCAGTTTATCAACTCTATTTTGTAATTCACTTATCTATCATCTTGTTTATGTGTTGAGTGTTTTGCCTGCGTGTATGTGCCTGGTGCCCACAGATGCAGAAGAGGGCATCAGATTCCCCTGGACTCGCAGTTACAGATGTTTGTACGCTGCCATCTGGGTGTTGAAAACCAAACCTGGGTCCCCTGGAGAAGCAGCCAGTGCTTTTAACCTCCGAGCCACCTCTCCAGCTCCATCAATTATGGTTTGTTTTGGCTTGGTTTTGAGAAAGGTCTCACAGTGTAGCCCTGGCTGGCCTGAAATTTGCAGTGTAGACCAGGCTGTCCTCAAACTCACCGAGATCCACTTGCCTCTGCCTCCTGAGTGCTGGTATTAAAGGAGTGTGCCCCCATAACTAACCTATTTTCTTTTAAACTTTTTCTCCCCTGCTGAATTCAGGATTTTCCATCTGGTAGACCTTGACACCAGCAAACCAGACACTGCCTCTCCAGTGCTGGGATTAAAAGTGGGCTCCCCCATGCCTTCCTGGCTAGATATCTTTCAAAGTCTAGGCTTTTTTTTATTGGGGTGGGGGTGAGGGAACCCACCTTACTGGCTGTTTTACAGTTGCTTTGGTAGTCACGGCTAGGAAGCCACTGTCTAACCATGGCCCTGAAGACAGTGCTGCTATACCCTATTGTTAGGTCCAAAGTGCTATCCCCCAGTGGCAGTGCTGGTGGCCAGGTAAACAGAGGACTTTGGTCAGGTAAACAAAAGGATTGTTATCAGTCTAAAAAGGCCTAAAGGTGGCTTCTGCGCCATCTTTTCAGCTTCCTTTAATCTGTTCCAAAGATCAACTACCCGCCTGGGTCAAGGGTGTTTATTTCCTGGGCAATCCAGCCTGCATCAGTTTAAAGACCCCACTGTGCTGGCATAGAAAGTCTGTTTGCTTTTCTGTCCTGTGCTCTTCTCTCTGCCCCCTGCCTTGGCAGTACGGTCCCCAATAAACCTTTCTTTTTTACCCATGGAGTGGTTCAGTTTGCTAGCTTCACTATGTCCTCACTTACATCTATAACTGTTGTAGTTTTGGATATCACATTGTGTGTTTTGATCCAATTAGCGTTGCTTTTTCTAGGGTGGGCACGATGAGAGAGTGCCACTTCCCTTCTTGGGTGTGGGTGTCCATGGAGCTACTCAACCATGGGTTGAGGTCCTAATATCCTATACTTTATGCTTGAGATTGGTAATTTGAACATTGAATTTTTATTTATTTTTAATCTAAAAATGTAACTGTCATTTTAATTGTAATTATTTATGGGATATAGTGAGGTAGGTATTTCCATCCCTGGGTGTGACAGACAATGACCAAGCCAGGATAACTGGCCTTTCTGTCTCCTCATTGCCTTCCTTTAATTTCTGTCTTCCAGGTATTCCCAAGTATTTACTGTTAAAGTGAGCAGCTCTTGGGCTTTCTTTCCATTAGTTTGCCTTAAGTGTTGGGAGCTCTGGCTGCTCTGACCTTGACTGGCGACACACACCTTTAATCCCAGTTCTCGGGAGACAGGAAGATCTCTGGCAGGAGGCCAGCTTGGGCTACATATCAAATTTCAGAATAGTCAGGAAGACAACGTCTTCAAAAGGAGGAGGAGGAAGGCTGATTCTGGCTCACAGTTTGAGGGGCCAGTCCACCATGGCAATGGTAGAAGTTGGAGGCATCTGGGCACCCAGTCAAGAAGGGCTGCCCATTAATATCATGTTCAGCTCACTTCTTATAAATGCAGTCCAGGATTCAACCCCAGGGAATTGTCCTCCCTCCTTTAGGGCATGTCTTTCCGCCTCAGTCAATCAAGAGGTCCCTCACAGGCACACCCAGAGGTTAACTTGAGTCCAATAATCTCTCCCCATCTGCCTAGAGTCCTGTTTTCCCAGGTGACTCCAGATTTCCCTCAAGCTGGCCGTCAACATGAAGTGATCTTTGGATATCCCAAAGTTAGGAAAACGTGTTCTACTTTCTTTTACCTTTTATCTAAACATAACTTTGGGTCTACAGAAGGTTGCAACACATTCTAAAGAATTCACATATCTATACCATTTACCTTCATTTAATTTTATTATCATAATAACAGAATATAATTAGCAAAATAAGAAACAAGTTATGCTTTTCTTTTAGCATATGTATTATTTTGTCACTTAAAATAGGTCTGTGATCATTGCAAACTCACATATAATCTGAGACCTGAACTGTGTGTTTCTCTCTCATATGTGAACCCTTGAACTCCAGCCCAGCTGGAAAGCACTTCATTCTCACACTGAGCCATCCGCGGCTCTGCTGCACATGGTGATGGGTCTATGTACAGATCCTGTGTTTTCTTTCATTAGGTGTTTGTTCCTGCATAAATACCATGCTGACATACTCGAGGTGTCTTTAGTAGGACTTAAATTCTGGCACTGTTAATCCCCCAACTTCATTCCTTTGTAAGCCTGTCTTGGTTGTTTCTGGTTGAATGCTATGATATGTATCAGAAATAGACTTCTTTGGTGAAATCGGCAGCTCATTAATCAACATAATGAATGTGTGAGATGTTTGAAACTGAAGAAAGAAATTAAACTTCAAGTGGAAAGGTCACACTAAGAGTGTAGCAGAACAACCCAAGCAAGAGGAAAAAAAAGTCATAATTACAATCTGGTGACAGGTCAAAATATCAAAGGGAGAGGGAGATCCTGCTCGCGCCGAAGCAGGAAAAGAACCTGTTTATAAGAAGACAGATTCCGATAAAAACCATGGTTCTCAGCACCAAAATAGAGGAAAGAGGCAAATTAAACAATACAATTAAACCAAGTAAACAAGAAACTAAGGGCAAAGACTCTGTATCTGGAATTCTAAACCTAGACAGACGGTCAGTCAAAACACGCCAAACCTTTTGAACTTCACCAAAGACTAAAAATAAGAATGCAAATGATAGAATTCTACAAGTTGCATGTTATAGACGTTCTAGAAGAAAATTATAAGGCAATGAATCCCCAAAGAAATTATGTAGGTCAGAAGTGATGGGGCAGTCATGTGTGAGAACTAATGCCACGTCTAATTAAGCACCGATTAAAAAAATAGACATGGAGATCAAGTCAAAATTCCAAACATCCACCCAGGATGCTTGGAGCAGTTCAGACAGCAACAAAGGATGTCGAGTCTTGTTTCCTTGGAGGGGAAGAGAGATGTTGGTTGCTAATTTGAGATAAGCAAATATGAACAGAATCAAATTATTTATTGAAGGATAAACACTGAGAGTTTCGCAAAGAATGTGTCTGGTAACAATATCCTCAGACAAAATCTAACTCAGAGCCAAACCCCTGGAGAATTCAGGGAGGTGTCTTTGCAAAGGTTGCAGTATGAGGTGTCCGTGCTGAATGCTGAGTGAGGGACTATTTTTGAGTCCTGGGAAGAAGGAAGAAAGGGTGAGGAATGACAAAGTTTTCAGGGGTATATGGACAGCAGCATTCGATGCCATTTCTAGCCTGAAAGGGGAGGAGAGGCGAAGGTAGTGAGGAGTTCCTCAGAGAAAGCTAGGGTTCAGACAGAGGCTGCTGACAGGACCTGGGGTGTCTAGTATAAGATTTTATTGAGACAAGTATGAGGCTTGTTCTACAAGTTTCTTGCAAAGGAGCTGCATGGAGCTGTGCCAAGGAGTGTCGGAACCAGATCAATGGCAGCTTAGTTGAAGTTCTACATTCCTCACTGTGAATGTGGCCTTGGGGACAGTTACACAACCAAAGCTATTGGTTGGCACAAATTCCGATAGGGTCCAAATCAGGCTAGACATAGTGCCCTGCTGGAATATATCTCCAGATATTTATTTCCTGATTAGAACACACACAGAATGTGACTGCTGTTGGCCACTTGGGACTATTGGAGGTGTGGTGTGCATGCCTTCCTATCTTTAGTTTAGGGCTCCTGTATAACCTTATAAAATTTGCAATGGCCTTCCTTTCTTGTTAGCTGATTTATCTGGGTCCCACTGTGGGATTCCTAGGGTACAGTGAGGATTAATGGAGTTACTCCTGAGACCTGCTCAGAACAGAGCCTGCTTCTATTTCAGAAGAGGCAGGGTATATGAACAAGCAAGCACACTTAGACTTCAGTATTCTTTTTCCAAGGGATAGCTAGTTCTTGTAAGCTCTATACCTAATTTAGCTCCAGCTGCTTCTGCACACTCACCAGCATCCTCCTCCTCCTCCAAAGGCCAGGAAGGTTGGTGTTTGGATTCAACTGCCCATGATTTCTGATTTGGGGTATGTGGGTCTCTCTTTATGCAGTTCTGTACTTGAAAGATGGCTGAGCCCCAACAAGGATATCATATATATGTTTGTAGCTATATACCTGTAAATTTATATATACATATATATATATGATCAAATACACATATACATAGAGAGAGATAGACAGATAGATAGATATAGATACACAGAAAGATAAATAGATAGATAGTATATATTTGGAGACAAAGTCTCTCTACAAAGCAATGGCTGTCCAGGAAACTCACTATGTGAACCAGGCTAGTCTTAAACTCATAGATCTTTTTGCCTGTATCTGCCCAGTGTAGGGATTAAAGGTGTGAGCCACAACGACTGTTTCTAAATTACCTGAAACTCAGTTTTTAAAAATTGTACATCAACGTAAAACCATATGGAAAAGACACCCCTTGAATCTGGGACACACATTTTGCTGGAAGCTTATCCTAGGAAATGTAGGAAGGACGATTTTCATCTTTGTTTGAACTTGCCTAGATAGAAAAATCTATCCCACTTCTATGGGATTCTGGTGTATACTTAAGACCAACTGTGACTCCAGCCTAGTGGACTGAACAAGTGCTAGATTTCTGGTTCTTCCATTCATGAGCAGGCATTCTTAGGTTAGCTGGACCACAGTCATTCATTCATTTTTTTCTTTTTTTTGTTTTTTGTTTTATTTTGATTTTTGTCTGTTTTTTTTCCTGACACAACTTCTCTGTGTTGATCTGGCTGTCCAGGAACTTGCTCTGTAGTCTGTTTCCATAACACAGATATACACATGTCTCTGCCTCCCAAAGCTAAGATTAAAGACATGAGCCACTAACACACTGAAGTGATTCTAATGGATATTTATATGTATATATACATACATAAATACATATACATCATATAAATCTGAATATGAATATATAAAAGAATTGCCTCCCCAAAAGCAAACAGAAGTGTTCTACAGCTATGCCCAGAGTTCTTCCTAGTGACTGACACACATAATGCCTCATCTCTAACCCACCCCACAGGCCCTGGACCTGAGTCTTGCTCCTACTACAGCTTCCCGCCACCATCCCCTCATCTCCTCTGGATCCTGTCTTCTGCTTCCCACTCTCCTAATTCTCTGCCTGCCTTCTCCCGACACAGACAGATTGGAGCCAGCCAGAGTCATGATCATGAGAGGAGACCTGTTTGGAAAGCACTTGCGGACTCCAGCATGGGAGAGAGGGTTCTCAGCAGAGAAGGATGAAGGCGCATCCCAGGATCCAATGAGGACAATGGCACCTGCACTGCAAGGCAGTTCTGGAAGGGATGTGACCTGCCTGTGACTGAACCAGACTCCTGGGTCACCGTAGAAACTGCCTATGATTTTGGCATTAGCTGGCCTGCCACCAAGACGTCCTCTTGCACCATGAGCAGGGCTGCCCATGTCTCCTTGGCCAGCATGGATGATGTGCCAGAAGCCTTCCCATGCCCAATAATTTCTACATGGATGCCCACAGGTAATCATCCTGGGTGTGGCAACTCTTCCACATCCTGGATGTGCCCTCCATATGGACATGGGGTGTCACCTGCTCTTCTCCATAAGTCAAGAGACAATACCCAACAGCTTCGTGTATTGATATTTCATTTGTATTTTAATAAATAAAGCTTGCCTGAAAACAGCCCCACTGGTTAGACTTACATACCAGGCAGTGGTAACACACATGTTTAATCTCAGTAGCCACACTAGTAGCCATAGAAACCTGGCAGTGCATGCCTTTAATCCCAGCCATAGAACGGGAGAAAATAGCCCTCAGGCTTATTCTGAGATTCCTGCAGGCAAGATTGCCATGGTTGGACTGAGGTCAAGGTAAGAGCTAGTGGCTGGATGCTTTGCTGGTCTTCAGGGTGAACCACAATTTCTGTCTCTGAGTTTTTAATTGTGAATCTGCCACGAAAGCCTATACATTACCTTCTTTCATGGGATTCGGACTCTGTATGATGCTATCTCCCAATAACCCGATTGCTGGGGTCTCCCACTGTGGCCGTAGACACTTTCAGCCAACTATAGGACAACCTATAGCCAACTCAGCTAGAGGGGCAGTGAGAGGGCCACTGGTAGGCCCAGCATCAAGGCAGGCCTCTGGCTTTATTAAGTAGGGCAACCAACCACCTCTCAGCCCTGAACTCCAGCCTCTTTCCTCTTCCCTGAATGAGAATCACTTGGTCAGAGTCCCAGATATACCCCCAGACTGCACCTAGTCTCTTCAGCCAGAATCCAGACTCTACTACCCCAAAGAATCTGGGTCATAATACCCCCACTCACTAACATGCTCCCCCTAAGTCTTGATGCAGTTTCCTCGTCCAAAGGAAACAATTGCAGCATTTATCTCCACAACCTAGAAGAGTCAGTCTGAAGACCATTGTGAGGGCTGCACCAAAGAAGAAGCCTCTGTCTCGGGTTCAAGACCATCCAAAGTTTTTATTGGCCAGCTGGCTACTACACTGGGGCTCAGGGCTCAGACCACAGCCCTGAGTCTTTCCTCTGGGTGAACCTGTTAGTTGGAAGGGGAACTACAGAGGCAAGGGAACTGCCTTTACATTAAAGATGTTCCGAGAACTGTGGACTTTAGTGGATTACATCCTGTTTCCAATTTGGCATGGTCACTACCCCAGGACCAGTTTCCACTGACTTTGGTTCCAAAAACAAGACTCCACCTTGCTTGTAGGCCAGGACCCTCATCAAAATCCAAAGTCACTCGTGGAAGCAATACCCTTTGACTCTGCAATGAATTCCCAGTCTATTACCTACATTCTGTGTCTTCTCTTAATTCTTTCAACAGTGAATAAGCACAGAGAAGCGAAGGGGAGGGAGGATGGATAGAGGGAGGCTGCTGGGACACACCAACTCATCAAGGAGATTTTCATGGCTGTTTGATTGCTTTGAGACAGAGTATCTCTACATACATAGGCCTGACTCTCCTGGTTCTCACTCTGTAGAGCAAGCTGGCCTTGATCGTAGAGATCCATCTACCTCCATCTCCTGGTTGTTGGATTTAAGGCATGGATCCTAATGTTTCTTGCATACTCTTTCTAAATTACCTGCAACTCAGCAGAATTTTAGATTAACCCCATACTCAGAATCCCCACCCCTGATATTGGCCATGCCTTCTGCTGAAAGGCTGTCGGAGAACAGTGAAGAGCAAGCCTTTGCCCTTTGCCTGCAAGTCCATTCCTGCACTGGCATTTCAACCTTTTCGGGGGTTTTTGTAGTGTTTACTGAAGACAAACTGAGACACCTAGCCTTGTAGACTGAACAGATATTATATTCTTGGGTGTTGCATCCATAGGTGACATCCTTGGATTAGCTGGCCATAACCACATAGTCATTATAAAGAATGAATTTATGTATGTAAGTAAATTATATAGGTTATAGATTAATAGATACAGGGAGATAAAGTTTGTTGACCTAGAGAATTCAGACTGGTACACTATTAAAAAGGAGCACCTCTCCTGAATCCCTACCCGGACACCCCCATTCAGTTTTTGGTAAGGGGATTTGACGTAATTTTACTTGTTTAACCTTGACTAAAAGTGCCAGCACCTTCTGGGATATGCTAGGAATCACCCTTGTCTAACCCCCCTCCACTGAAGAATGGGATCTTCGAATCCATGCCCCTCCCACCGGCTCTCCAGAGGGTTCAGGCCAGGGAACACAAACAGCCTAGCTACCACTTCTCAAGCAAGGCAGGAGAAATATCAGGCCCTATTCTAGGGTATTTCAGCAGCGGTTAAGAAGAAACCTCACCAGAATGACTGCAGGAAAACCAGCCCTGGCAGTCCAGATAACGAAGGAATACAGCCTGTTTGGTGGCTCAGGTAGGGACTTTTGTGGTCTGGGTTAGAGGCGCCCTCTTGGTTGGAGATGGGCTGCTGGTTTTAAAAGCGTGTTCCTACATCCACCAGACCTCCAGGATGGGAGCTTAGAGCAGCTTCCAGTTGGGCAGAAGATGTCGTCAATCACCATACTGTAGGTTGAATATTTTGGCTTACCGCACCCCAAAGCTGGTGCCCAGCCAGGTATTCTTCACATAGAGGGACCCGATTGTTGCATTTCAGTTGGCTTTTGTTTGTTTGTTACTGTTTTTGGTTTTTCAGGCCAGGGTTTCTCGGTAGCTTTTGAGCCTGTCTTGAAACTAGCTCTTGTAGACCAGGCAGGCCTCGAACTCACTGAGGTCTACCTGCCTCTGCCTCCTAAGTGCATGTGAAGCCACCACCCAGACAGTTGTATTTTAAATAAATAAAGCTTGCCTGAACATCTGAGACTAAAACAGCCCCACTGGTCAGCCTTACACACAAGGTAACTGTAAAACACACCTTTAATCCCAATAGCCATAGAACTCGAGCAGTACAAACCTTTAATCAGGGTGGCACATGTCTTTAATCCCATCTGTAGAGAGGATTATGAAAAGTGATCGCCATTTCTGACTGAGGTTGAAGTCAGAGCCAGTGGCAGACTGCTTTGCTGTTCAGGTCTTCAGGTTGAGCCCTTATTTCTCTCTCTCAGTTTTTATTTATTGTAGTTTAGGATATTGTATGGAAACAGAATGCAGAAGATTCGGTGCTGCTGTTGTCTTGATTTGGGATTCTGATGTCAGAATCCTTGTCTTCTACCATGCCAGGCAACCATTCTTCCCTTGATTGCTAAACCCGGGCACTCCAACTTTTTTTTTCCCCTCAACACTCTGTTTTGAATTGGTGGTGCTGGTTTAATTGCCCAGATTGTCCCATGTACCAGCGCTACACTTCGGTAGGATAATGAGTTGGGATCCTTCTAAGTCACCAATGGCGGCTTCCGGATTTTGTTCAGATATCCAAACAGAGGTGTCCTATAACTGTTAGACAGCTGTGTGCCCTCAGTTACTTCTAGTGACTGACACCTGCAGTCTCCAACAGCCTTCCTTCCCCAGAGGTTCTGGATCTGAGTCTTGCTTCCTCTACTGCTTTCTCCCCTCCCCTCATCTCCTCTGGTCCTGTCTTCTGCTTCGTGCTCTCCTAACTCTCTGCTCTCAACTTGTCTTCCCCACAGACAAGTTGGAGCCACTCAGAGTCATCATGAGGGGAGGCCTGTCTGGAAAGCACTTGCCGACTCCAGAATGGGAAAGTGGGTTCTCCAGAGAGAAGGATAAAGACACCTCCCAGGAGCTGGTGGAGACCAATGGCACCTGCACCGCAAAGCAGATCTGGGGGGAAGGCTCTCCGACTGTGACTGCACTAGACCCCTGGGTCGCTGTGGCTTCTGCCTATTGCTTTAGCATCAGCCAGGCTGATGATAAGAGGACCTCATGGCCCATCAAGAGGGCTCCCCGTGTCTTCCTGGATAGTATGGAGAGCTTGCCAGAAGCCTTCCCATGTCCCATAAATTCCACAAAGTGTGCGAAAATGTGATCACCAGCCTCTTTCTTCCTCTGCCCTCCCGTTCTACATGGGATGTCACAAGTCCTTATTGACAAGTAAAGGGCCAGTACCCTACTACTATGGAGGCAGACACATTTCCTGTTTTCATGGGATTCTTACCCCCAGTTCCTCAAGGTATCCCGTTGTGGCCATGGACATATTCAGCCACTGTCCCGATCAGGAAGACAACTAGTTCATGCCATCTCAGACAGGATGCTACTGAGGGGCCCAGTGTTAGGCCTTCCATCAAGAACAGCCTTTGGTTTTAATCAGTGGGGCAAGACACCAACACTTAGCCCAGGTCTCTAGCCTCTGCCCCTTCCCCCAGCCAAGAAGTAGAGTTCCAACCCCGAAGGTCCAGGCACAACATGCCTCAAGCCAAGGCCTGACATCAGTGCATCTCTGACTATGGACAACTTGATCAGAACCTCAGTGATACCCCAGAACAACCTCATCTCTTTAGCCAGTATCTATGGTCTACAGCCCCAAAGATTCTAGGTCATAATACCATTGTTCTCCAACCAGCCCCTACATCTGATCTGAACGCAGCCTCCTCAAAAAGAAAAACAATGCATTTTTCTACTGCTCCACCAGGAAGAGTCAGTATGAAGACCATAATGAGGGCTGCACCATAGAAGGAGCCTCAGTCACATGAGCAAGACCATAGAAAGTATTATTAGCCAGGTGACAACTACAGTGATTGATAGGGACCAGACCACAGTCCTGAGCCTTTCTCCTGGGTGATCTTGTTAGCCCCGCATCTGGTCTAAAAAAGTCAAAGAGCAAAGGAACCGCCTTCACTCTAGAGACTTTGGCAGAACTAAGGACATAGCTAGATTACATCCTTGCTTCCAGTTTAAGGGTTGGGGGCTCACTACCTCTGCCCCAGAACTGGTTTCCAGAGTTTGGTTCGAATAACATTAACCAATGATGGAGGAAGGTCATTGGCTAATAAAGGAACTGCCTTGGCCCATTTTATTGGTTAGAACATAGGTAGGTGGAGTAAACAAAACACTGGGAGGAAGAGGAAGTGAGCTTAGACTCCACAGCTCTCCTCTCGGAAGCAGACGCCTCAGCAGAGATGCCATGCTCCCGGCTCCTGGGCAGACACACGCGATGAAGTTCCGACCCAGGATGGACATAGGCTAGAATCTTCCCGGTAAGCGCACCTAGGGGCGCTACACAGATGATTAGAAATGGGCTAAATTAATATGTGAGCATTAGCCTAGAAGAGGCTAGATAGAAATGGGCCAAGCAGTGATTAAAAGAATACAGTTTCCGTGTAATTATTTCGGTGTATAAGCTAGCCAGCCAGGCAGCCGGGGTGCTGGGGACGCAGCCCCGCCACCCTAATTGCTACAAACCAACATTGCCTCTTGGCCAGATTCCCATCAGAGTCCATAGTCACTGTTGGAGGAAAACACCCTAACCCCTCTTTTCTCTGCAATAAACTCCAGGTTTTCTAACTAGGTTCTGTGTCTGTTCTGAATTCTTTCAACAGTGAATGAGAGCAGGGAGGCAAAGGGACAGGAGGTTGATTGGATGGAGGCCGCTGGGACACACCAGCCTATCATATGAGATTTTCAGGGCTGTGGGTTTGGTTGCTTTGAGACAGAGTCTCTCTACTACAGAGATGGCCCTGGTTCTATTGGAAGGTTCTGTATAGACCAGGCTGGCCTTGAGCCTAGTGATCCATCTGCCTCTGTCTCCTGAGTGCTGGGAATAAAAGCACAGGGCCTAATGTTTCTTGAATATGCTTCTAAATGACCTGAAACTCAGTGAAATGTTAGATTAGCCCAAAAGTGAGATTTCCCCCACCTCTCGTCTTGATCATTCCTTCTGATGGAAGCCTGAAGAAGGACAATAAAGAGCAAGCTTTTGTTCTTTACCTGCAAGTCCATTCCTGCACTGGCATTTCAACCTAATTTTGGGGTTTTATAGTCTTTACTGAAAACATTGAGACACCAAGCCATGTAGACTGAGCAGTTATTGCATACTTGGTCGAAGGTCACAGCCACCTCATCATTGTAAAGAGTGAATATATGAATGTATGTAGATAGGAGGACTAATAAATAGATACAGACATAGATAGACAAAGTTTGATAACCTACAGATTCCTGAGTTGCACACATTAAAAAAAAACAAGAAAATAAAACTCTCCTGAAGCCCTCCCCAGACTCCCTGTCTGGTTTGGGATGAGGGAATTTTACTTAATTTTACTTATTTAACCTTGACTAAAAGTGCCAGCACCTTCTAGATTATGCTAGGAACCACACTTGTCTAGCCCTCCTCCTCTGAAGAATGGAATCTTCTAATCGATGCCCCTCCCACCAGCTCTACAGAGGGTATAAAAGAGCACACACCAGGCCAGTGAACACAGACAGCCTAGATATCACTTCTCCAGCAAGGCAGGTGGTAAGACTAGGTACAGTTCAAGAGCATCTCAGCAGATGATGAGAAGAAACCATAACAGAATGATTGCTCCAATACCAACCCAGGAACACCATATAACTGTAGTGTGAAATGGCAGGCTGGGCCTGCTTTTCGTCCTGCCTGGCACCCGCACTGCTAGCTTTACACCCAAAATGACAACACACAAATTGTATTCTTTTAAACACTGCTTGGCCCATTAGCTCTAGCCTCTTACTGGCTAGCTCTCACATCTTGATTAAATATTAATGTGTATAGTATCACAAGGTGGTGGCTTACCGGGAAGATTCTAACCTACGTCCATCTTGGGCTGGAGTTTCATTGCATCTATCTCACTTCCCTTCTTCCCAGCATTCTGTTCTGTCTACTCTGCCCACCTAATTTTCTGCCCTATCAAAGGCCAAGGCAGTTTCTTTATTAACCAATGAAAATAACAATAGACAGAAGGCCCACCTACATCATTTCCCCTTTTCCTGTTTAAACAAAAAAGAAAGGCTTTTACATTAACATAGTAAAATTACATATAAAAAACAGTTATCAAGCAAGAATTACAGTTACAATATTTATATCTATTTTATCTTTTATCAATGGAAAATTATAACTATAACTATCTACCTACTCTTCAGTTCCATCAAAGACTCCAGAAGGATATAATATTACCTAAGCAAACATGAAATAAGCAACTTCCAAACTCTAGAAATTACAGAGACATCTCACTGCCTGGAGAGTCACCCAAAGTTCTTTTGTACCGTTGGGGCATCCATCTTCAGCCTACAGGCACATAGTATCCAGAAGACATTTTCATGAAATAGGAAAATTCAAAGACAGTTCAGTCACTTTTTGCTGTGTCCTGCAGAATGTCTTGTAGGCTCTTTCATGAATCAGAAACCCCGAAAGACCATTTCACCTTTAGGCAAGTTCAGCAGTCCTCTCTCTGCGGGTTCTTTGTGTCCAGTTTATGCATCAGTCCAGGCAAGTGCAGTTTCTTGCCCAAATGGCTAACCAACTCCATAAGGAGCCTCTTCAATGCCCATCTTCCTCTTGAAGTAGCTGGTGCTGCCAGGAGCAGATATGTCTCATTGTCATGAAAAGCCCTAAGTTATTAAAACATTAAATGCCATTTTCTGTAGTCTTTGAAAGATATGAAGAATGCCTATCTAACTGAAAAATATCTCTATATATCTAGAAAATCTAACTAACATGAATACAAGCATGACTATTATCAATAATTATCCATTAACAACCTATATTCCCTAATTATACATTACATTTTTAAATGAACTACATAATGATAATGCCTATATGTACAATAAAACTGACTTTAAATTTCTTTCAATGAGGCAAAATTTATACCAATGTAAATTATTCATATCTATATCATATCCCACTTTAAATGTAAAAGAACATTTATAAACAGTATTTAGGAATATGGGCACAGTTATTTCTCTCCAAACTGCTACGTGCTGAATGGGGGCACTGTTAATCAGATCTTTCATGGTATAACCTGTATGCCAATTCATCTTGGTTAGCAGTTGAGTGACGTAATTTTTTGAAGGTATTCACAGCAACTTTCAGAAGGGCGTGGTCTATCATATCCCATATCATATTGGGAAAGAAGCAATCCACAGGGTCTCATCCTCTGTGAAAACAAATAACTTTTCCAAAGCATCATAACCTTAGACCCAAATTTTAAAGTCAAGGTATTTTCAAAATATCTATCTTGGATTAGTTCAGCAGCATTTATAAAGAAATATCTTTTAGCAGCTGTTACTCCTTCCTCAGCATTCAAATAATTCAAAGAGAGCATAATAGCATATAGTATCAAAATTCTCTGTGTATTTTCCGTCTTTGTGCAGCTTTATTTTAACCTCTATTTTTTTTATTTTTACTTTTACTTTTTCAGACAGATTCTCTGTATGTCTTTGTCTTGAAATAACTCTGTAGACCCGGCTGTCCTTGAACTCACAGATATCCAATTGCCTCTGCTTCCCAAGTGCTGGGATTAAAGGTGTATGCTACCACACCTTGAAATCACAGAGATCTGTCTGTCTCTGCCTCCCAGGCATTGGGATTAAAGGTGTGTGCTACCACACCTTGAAGTCACAGAGGTCAATCTACCTCTGCCCCTTGAAGTTTCAGAGGTCAATCTACCTCTGTCTCCCAAGTGTTGGGATTAAAGGTGTGTACCACCACACCCAACTACTCTCTTTCTTTCTTTACTTTATGAACTTTAACTTTTTTTTTCAAGGCTGCATATATTTTTAAACACACTGTAAACCACTTAGAGGGTTTTTTTTTCTTAATCTCTCTTTACTGTATATCTCTCTTTTTCTGACTACATGAGTCTTTAAGGAGAGGGTTAAAGCCATGGCTTTGACAGCTGGATCCAGCCCATTCCTTAGATTTCCAGTCTCATGGCTGAGGTACCAGCTGTAGCCATTTTTATTGCCACAACTCTATGGCGTTTTAAGGTCCCTGCCAGCAAGCAAGCTGCAGCAGTCTGTTTAACCACACAGACCGCCTGCCTGAAAGAGTCAGAGTTTGCACTGGCAGGATGGCACAGAAGGCTAGCATTTTGCAATGGTGCAGCCTTTTTCCTGATAAGGCTGAAAACTGAAAAGCATGCAGTTAGTTTTTTATCAACAAAATGCAAGTGTTTCGTGGTAGGACCTCTTAAAGAGCTACAGGGTGTTGCAGCTAAAGCTGAGTCAGGAAGCCTCTCTTAGATGAGAGTGCTTGCTTGCCTCTAGTAAGCAGAGCAGACCCGAAAAATTGTTGCTAACAAGAAAACATGTTTTATTATATTCTTTCCCTAGCTTTCTGAGGCTTTCTGTGGATTCAGTAATCCACTTCTGGGCGCCATTGTAGTGTGGAATGGTGGGCTGGGCCTCTGTTCGTCCTGCCTAGCTCCCACACTGCTAGCTTTACACCCAAAATAACAACACACAAATTGTATTCTTTTAAACACTGCTTGGCCCATTAGCTCTAGCCTCTTACTGGCTAACCTTCACATCTTGATTAACCTATTTCTATTAATGTGTGTAGTACCACGAGGTGGTGGCTTACCGGGAAGACCCTAGCCTATGTCCATCTTGGGCTGGAGCTTCATCACGTCTGCCTCACTTCCCTTCTTCCCAGCATTCTGTTCTGTCTACTCTGCCCACCTAATTTTCTGCAATATCAAAAGGCCAAGGCAGTTTCTTTTAACCAATAAAAATAACAATAGACAGAAGGCCCACCTACATCATCTAATGAAGGAATACAGCCTGTTTGCAGGTCAAGGTAGGGTTTGTCTCAGTCTGGAGAAAGGAGTCCTACTTGTGTGCAAGAGGGATGCTGGCTTTAAAAGTGCATTCCTACATCTACCTGGCCTACGGGAAAATACAACTCCAGGATGGGAGCTTGGAGCATCCTCAAAGCTGGGCAGAAGACATGGCCAACCTCCATGCTGTAGGTTGAATATTTTGGTTTTCCTCACCCCAAAGCTGGTGCACAGCCAGGTTTCTTGTGATTCACCTGGAGGCATCCTATTGTGACATTTCAGTTTTTTTTTTTTACTTGTTTGTTTTTCTTAATTTTGGGTTTTTGTTTTTTAAGTTCTGGTTTTGGTTTCTTGGTTCAGGGTTTCTCTGTAGCTTTGGGGCCTGTCCTGGAACTAGTTACTGAAGACCAGGCTGACCTAGAACAGACAGAGATCCTTGAGCCTCTGCAATCCAAAGCTGTGATTAAAGGTGTTGGCAACACTGCCAAGACAGTTTTATTTTAATTAATAATACTTGCCTGAACATCTGAGAGTAAAACAGCCCCAGTGGTCAGCCTTTCACACCAGGTAATTGTAAAACACACCTTTAATTCCAGTAGTCACACTACCTGCCTTAGAACTTAGACAGTACAAACCTTTAATCAGGGTGGTACACGCCTTTAATCACATCCTTAGAGAGGATTTTGAAAAGTGATTGCCATTTCTGACTGAGGTTGAAGTCAGAGCTAGTGGCAGACTGCTTTTCTTTTCAGGTCATCAGGTTGAACCCCTATCTCTCTTTCTTGGTTTTTAATTATGATAGTTTAGAATATTGTATAGAAACAGAATTCAGAGGATTCTGTGGCTGCCATTGTTCCTGATTTAGGATTCTGAGATTAGACTCCTTGTCTTCGCGTATACCAGACAACCAGTCTCCCCTTGATTGTTAAACCCAGGCACTCAAACCTGTTTTTGCTTTTTCAACACTCTGTTTCAGATTGGTGCTGCTGGCTTAACTGCCCAGATCATACCATGTTCCAGTGCTACACTTCAGTCAGATAATGAGTTGTGGTCCATCTGGGTCACATGTGGTGGTTTAACTGTTTTGTTTAAATATCCAAACAGCAGTGTCCTCCAGTGCCTAGACAGCTGTACCCTCAGTTATTCCTAGTGACTGACACCTGCAATCCCCAACCGCCTTCCAACACAAGAGGTTTTGACCTGAGACTTGCTCCTACCACAGCTTCCTGCCACCATCCCCTCATCTCCTCTGGATCCTGTCTTCTGCTTCCCGCTCTCCTAATTCTCTGCCTGCCTTCTCCCGACACAGACAGATTGGAGCCAGCCAGAGTCATGATCATGAGAGGAGACCTGTTTGGAAAGCACTTGCGGACTCCAGCATGGGAGAGAGGGTTCTCAGCAGAGAAGGATGAAGGCACGTCCCAGGATGCAATGGACGACAATGGCACCTGCACTGCAAGGCAGTTCTGGAAGGGATGTGACCTGCCTGTGACTGAACAAGACTCCTGGGTCACCATGAATTCTGCCTATGTCTTTGGTATTAGCTGGCCTGCCATCAAGACGTCCTCTTGTACCATCAGTCGGCCTGCCTGTGTCTCCTTGACCAGTGTGGATGGCGTACCAGAAGCCTTTCGACAACCAACAATTTCTAGATGTGTGTGCAAGGATGATAACCCCTGGCTGTGGCAGCCTCTTTCTGTGCCATCAACTGGGACATGGGATGACAGCAGCTATCATGGCCAAGACTGGAGCCAGTGACCTCTTGCCATGGAGGCAGATGCATTTACTTGTTTTCTGGGACTCCTGCACCCTGAAACCTTATGGTGGTCTCTTTCTGTTTCCTTGGACACATTGAGCAACTATCACCAAGAGAGAAGCCTAGCTCATGCAACTCAGAAGAAGAAGCTTTACTGGGGGAGGGGAGGCATGGTAGATCCTATGTCAGCAGGGGGCTCTCGCTTTTATCAGAACCTCTCAGCCCAGAACTCCTGTCTCGTTCCCCATCCCCCTCTCCAGATGTGGAGCCCCAACCCTGTAGCACCAACCGCTGCATTCCTCAAGCTAGGGCCTGTTTCCACTGCCTTTTTGCACCCTGATAACTGGATCAGTGCCCAAGAAATACTCCAGATGGCCACTCTTCTATTCAGTCAGATTCCAGGCTCCACCACACACGCAAAGATTCTGGGTCATGATGCCTTGGCTCTCCATTCTACTCCCTTTTCCTCAGTATTGATGCAGCCTCCTCATCCAAAGGAAATCATTGTTTGATCACCACTGGCCAACTAGGAAGAGTCAGTCTGAAGACCATTGTGAGGGCTGCACCAGAGAAGAAGCCTCGGTCTTGGGTTCAAGCCCATATCAAGTCATATTGACCGGCTGGCCATGACACTGTATGTTAGGGACCAGACCATAGTCCTGAACCTTTCTCCTGGGACACCTTGTTAGCTTGGCATTTAATCTACAGAAGTCAAAGAGCAAGGGGACCGCCTGCACTCTAGAGACTTTGACAGACTGAGGACATTCCTGGTTTAAGACCTTGCAATTACTTTGGGGGGTGCATTATCTCTGCCCCAGGACAGATTTCCAGAGACTTTGGTGTTACGGGAGGTCCTCCCACTCCTCCAGCCTATCGCTGCTGAGATACCAGCCCATTGGGGCGTGGTCTCTCTCCCTTTAAAAAAGCGGCCACTTCCCTCTCCTCTCTCTCTTCACTTCCTGCTCCACCGGCGACTAGACTCACTTCCTGGTTGCGCAGAGGGCTGGCAGTGATCCGTAAGTTTTTTCCCCTTTAAATAAATACCACCCTATTAATCATAATTCCAAACTGGTGTGGCATTGTTTATGACTTACACCTTCAGTTGGCACCCAACGTTTGGTTTTAGAACCTCTCCTTTCCCCGCTTGGCTGCCGGCCGCGAGTTCGGCTTGGCGGGAGCCCTCCCTTCCTCAGCCACCGCTGGCGGCCTTGGCCTCCCCACGTGGATTTAAACTCCACAGGCCAGCGTAGTCTCTGCCGTGTGGTTTGCTCTTTTCTGAGTTGTTTTTAAATCTCCCTTGCAAGCACAGCTCTTAAGTGGCACGAACCAGAGCACGCGGTTGCTGAAAGCTGCAACCCCTCAGGGTGACTCTGTCACGTGGAGGCATAAGCGGCTTCCAGGTTGCTCTTCTCTCTACGCCTGGATTCTGGGTTTCTGGTTCCGTCTCTGGAATTGATTTAATTACATTTACTTTGTTGAGCAACTTACATTTTCCAGTTTTTAACAAATACTAGGCGGACTCTGAAACAGGACTCTGTTTTCGTCGCGACTTGGCAACAGCGCCACCTGCTGGATAATAGGTAATATGGCAGTTTTCGTTTCCAACGCGAATTTTACTGTTCTGGTTGCCAATACAATGGGTTATATCATGCAAGGTTTATATGACTATGGGGATAACTTAATTTACTGGTTACTAGGCTTCAGTATTCTTTTGAATATTCTATCATTTAGGAAGATCATGGCACTCCTAAGAACCATACAATCTTTACTAGAAACTCATGCAGGTCAGGAGATTCAGGATTCAAAAGAGACAATAATAAAGACAATAATAAAAAGACTTGAAATAATTGAAGAAATGATTGGAGCTGGTGAACAGAGTAATAAGGCACAAGGACAGGATACAATGCCAACACCAGCCATTAGAACTGGCTTACCAAAGGTTTTAGTGGCATACCTTATACTTAATTCTGACAAAGCGTCAACTTCTAAAGGCTCAAAGGAAGTCAGAGAAGCTAGATGGACGCCAATAGCAATGAATGATCTAAAAGAAATTAAGCAAGCTATTGTTAATTTTGGCTTGCACTCTGCATATGTAAAGGAAATGATAAGGACTTGGGCTTCTAATGTTAGAACTACCCCCCATGATTTCCATCAGTTAGTGTCTGCAGTTTTAGATAATGGACCTTCCTTGATGTTTGGAATTTATTTCAGAGAAGAATCCAAACATATGGAACAGCAAGGAAGAGCAAAATGTGTCGAGGTTTCCCAAGATCAAATTCTTGGTGCAGGAGAATATGCTGATCCACAGGTCCAAGCTCTTTATGATGATGAAGTACTGTGTCTATGTCACCAAGCAGCTTTAAATGCTTGGAATAGGATACAAGATCCAGCAAAAAGGGTTGAATCATATACTAGAATTAGGCAGGGACCGAGAGAACCCTTTATTGACTTTTTGCAAAGATTAATTAAGGCTCTGGACATAGGGGTAACAGACCCAGAAGCTAGACGAATACTTCTTGAATCTCTAGCTTTTGAGAATGCAAATATAGAATGCAAAAAGATAATTGGGCCTTTAAAGTCTAGATCAGCACCTATGGATGAATGTATTCAGCATACGATGAATGTTGAGACGTTTAGTTATAACGATGAACCTTGGGTAGGAGAAGCGATTTCCACAGCAATGAGGAGACATCAAACTGCCAGGTGTTTTAATTGTGGTAAATTAGGACATCTGAAAAGGGATTGCAGGCACAGAATTTCTAGGAATATTATCTCCTCTGGGAATGACAAAAATAGGAGACCTAGGCCTTCAGGTATATGTAGGAGATGTGGTAAAGGCCGACATTGGTCCAATGAATGCAGGTCAACAACAGACAAACAAGGCAACCCGATACCGTCGGGAAACTCCTTGAGGGGCCTCTCGCAGGCCCCCAAGCCAACAGTGGCCCAGTCATTCCCAGTCACAGTGGAGAACGTGCCTCAACAAGAAAATTAAAAGCTCCAATTTCTGCTGTAAAAAGTAATACTGGTCTAAATGATGAAATACGTGTGGAGGATGAGTCAAAAAACCCAGTAGGACAGAGTAAACGTGTATTTTGGCAGACTTCTATTAATGATCAAAGACCAAAGCTAAGAGTCTGTATAAATGGCACTTTTATTGAAGGCTTATTAGACACAGGTGCGGATGTAAGTATCATTACCCCAGAATCTTGGCATCCGAATTGGCCTCTTCAAGAGGTAGATGTTCAGTTCCTGGGAATTGGAACCCTATCTCATGTAAAACAAAGCACAAGATGGGTTGAATGCATAGGGCCCGAAGGGCAAATAGGAAGACTAAGGCCATATATAGCCAATATTGCCATAAATTTATGGGGCCGTGACCTGCTACAGCAATGGAATACCCAGGTTAACATTCCTGTAGTTCCAGGAACTCATAATTCTGGGAAGGATATGATGAGGTATTATGGAAAAAGGTCACCAGCCATTCAGGCTGTACAAGAACATACAGCAAATACCAAACCTTTAGAGGTACCAACAGCCCTACCTTTAAAATGACTAACTGAGAAGCCAATATGGATCAAACAGTGGCCTCTAGCTGAAGATAAACTACAGGCATTGGAACAGCTGGTGCAAGAGCAACTAGATGCTCACCATATTGAAGAATCAACCAGCCCTTGGAATTCTCCTGTGTTTGTTGTAAAAAAGAAATCTGGTAAATGGAGAATGGTGACAGATCTAAGAGCTGTCAACAAAGTAATTCAACCTATGGGCCCACTACAATCTGGAATTCCTTTGCCTTCTCTGTTACCAAAAGGATGGCCTCTTATAGTTATTGATTTGAAAGATTGTTTTTTCACTATACCGTTACAAGAAAAGGATAGAGAAAAATTTGCCTTCACAGTGCCTACTTATAATAATTCTCAGCCTAATAGGAGATATCAATGGACTATCCTCCCACAGGGTATGCTCAATAGTCCTACACTGTGCCAATATTTTGTAAGTAAGCAATTGGAAATAATTCGTAAACAATTCCCCAAGTCCATCATTTATCATTACATGGATGACATCTTGTTATCTGATTCAAATAAAGATACTTTAGAAATGATGTTTGAAGAAGTAAAGAAAGTCTTGCCTAGGTGGGGATTACAAATTGCCCCTGAAAAGATTCAAAGAGGAAATTCTATTAATTACCTAGGTTACAGAATAGGGTTAGAGAAAATTAAAACGCAAAAGGCACAAATTAGGAGAGACCGCTTAAAGACTCTTAATGACTTCCAAAGATTGTTAGGAGACATTTCCAGTCTACGACCAGCTGTTGGGATAACACCTGATCTAATAGTTCATTTAAACAAAACCTTAGATGCTGATAAAGATTTCAATAGTCCAAGAAAACTGACAGCTGAAGCAGAAAAGGAACTGACAATGATTGAGGAAAAATTACAGGAGGCACATGTGGATAGGGTGAACCCAAATCTTAGCTGCATCCTAGTCATATTGCCTTCCAGAATTTCTCCTACAGGGATTCTAATGCAGAGGGAAGATATTATTTTAGAGTGGATATTTATACCTAATAAACCAAGTACAAAATTAAAAACTTATGTGGAAAAAGTCTCTGAATTAATTATAAAAGGTAAGCTGAGACTTCGTCAACTAGCAGGTATAGACCCAGCAGAAATTATAGTGCCTTTTACTACTGACAAAATAAAAAAGTTATGGGAAGATAATGAACCGTGGCAAAGAGCTTGTGCTAATTTTTTGGGAGAAATTAATAGCAACTATCCCCAAAATGGTAGACTTAACCTCATAAAAAGAACTTCTTGGATTCTTCCTAGAATTGTACGTGATGCTCCAATAACTGGAGCCCGTACATTCTATACTGATGCAAATAAATCAGGGAAAGCAGGTTACAAGTCAGATGAATTGAGTAAGGTGGAACAAAGCCCTTATAATTCTGTCCAGAAGGCAGAATTATATGCCATTCTTATGGTGCTAAGGGATTTTAAAGAACCTCTTAATATAGTTACAGATTCACAATATGCAGAAAGAGTTATCTTGCATATTGAAACCGCTGAATTTATACCAGATGACACAGAGTTGACTTCATTGTTTATCCAGGTACAAGACATAATCAGGAACAGGCTTTGTCCGATGTACATAACACACATCCGGTCCCATACAGGTCTGCCTGGTCCTCTAGCCCAAGGCAACACTGAGATTGATCAATTATTGATTGGAAGTGTGTTGCAGGCCTCAGAATTTCATAAGAAGCATCATGTCAATAGTAAAGGCCTAAAGAAAGAATTTTCCATTACTTGGCAACAAGCTAAGGACATTATAAAGAGATGTCCTACTTGTTCTTTCTATAATCAAACACCGTTGCCTGCAGGGAGTAACCCAAAGGGTACTAAGAGAAATGAAATCTGGCAGATGGATGTGTTCCACTTTATGGAATTTGGTAAATTAAAATATGTACACCACACCATAGACACGTATTAAGGTTTTCAATGGGCTACTGCCCTGAGCTCAGAAAAGGCTGATTCAGTAATCACACATTTATTGGAAGTTATGGCCATCATGGGTATACCTGCGGAAATAAAGACAGATAATGGTCCAGCATATGTATCTAAGAAAATAAAACGCTTTTTTGATTATTATAATATAAAACACATTACAGGTATACCAAATAATCCTACAGGTCAGGCAGTTATAGAAAGATCAAATCGTACTATAAAGGATATGCTGAACAGAAAGGGACTGAAAATACCCCCAGGAATAGATTACATAATGCTTTATTAACCTTGAATTTTCTTAACGCTAATGAGAAAGGAACGACAGCAGCAGAGAGACATTGGATAATGGAAAAGTCTGCTGAACTAAATCAACCGATTTATTTCAAAGATGTGCTGACCTCTCAATGGAAGCCAGGAGATGTGCTACGTTGGGGAAGGGGTTTTGCTCTTGTTTCCACAGGAGAAGAAAAATTGTGGATACCATCAAAATTAATAAAGTTTCGATTTGAAGAGGAGAAACCTCTTGGAAAGGAGAAATGACAACTTATCCACAATGATGATATTCATACAGGTGGTAAGAAAAACATATAGAATGGGGGCAGGGTTCTGTTCTTATCTCCACAGGAAAACACTCATCTTTGAAAAATTCAAGGGACCCTGGATATTTGGATACTGACAGATGGAAAAATACCTGCCCAATAGGAAATATCAAGAAAACTGAATGGGTTGTGTAAGTAAAATTAAACCATATTTCTAAATTTATAAAGCTGGTTTTGAAGTTGGACTCTGGCTCAGTCCCTCTCCAATTCCAAGCCTGTTAGTAAGAGAAAAACCCAGAGTTTCTGGAGTTTCTGTCTCATGTCAAGAGCCATGATGTGGGACAGAAAGAAATATGAGTTTAGAAAACATCTTTGCTTTTCTTCATATCTATCATACTTTTCATTGAATATATCTATCATGTCTTTCATTGAATATATATATATATATATATATATATATATATATATATATGTCTATATGATTAATGTTTAAGTTTTTCATAATGAACAATGAGTTTTTCCTGAAGTGACATTTGAAGTTTCCAGGAAGAAGATGGGGCCCCATAACAACAACTCCACCTGGTTGATATGACGTCATGATACTGATAGTGCTACTACAAGACCTGCTTTGGATACCAGCTGCACACGACAGTTCCAACTTGGTTAGCTGAAATGGTGCACATCTTATACAACATTTTGGCCAGACCTGCACAAAATACTCAGAGACTATTGGCAATTTTAAAAGACATTGATCTTGAAATTTAACCATCATTTTACTTTCACAGGATCCCCCAGAAAGAACGTCGCCCCCATGACAGCTGGAAGTAATTCTAGAGGACGACGTCCCCTCTCCCAGTAAAGTTTGACCTTGGGTTTAGGGACATCATTTAGGGGTTGATTATAATTAGTATACGATTGAGGGTTGGGGGAGGAATTTTATAAGCTCAGGGATCATTTTGAAAAAAAAAAGAGGGATGATGGGATAATAGATTTGTAATTGTGAGTTACTGTTTTTAGACAAATATATTGGTATAGATTCTTGTATATTGATACAAAGTTAAATTATATTGACTATTGTATGCATGCATGTTTCTACCTCTGTTTAAAACATTTTTTATGTATTGACATATATTGTATTGATATATATTGTATATATTTACCATATTGCAGTGTACATTTCTACCTCTGATTAAGATACTTATATAATGTTTGTGTATTGATATATATTTACCTACTGCAATATATATTTGTACATTGTTTATATTTGGAGGCCATTTTCCTCATTTGTTTCACAGTCGTTTATTGTCTTAGTCTTTAAGTTAGATAGATATTGAGAATTATATAGACTAATAGTCATCTAAGTTTGTCATTTATAATTAGACTAATCAGGTTCTTTAGGTATATAGAGATTATACTCAGTATAGATAGATAATCTTCAACTTCTTCAAAGAGCTGTAGAAAATGGCCTTTAATCTAACTCAGAGTTTTGCGGTAGTGAGACACAATTGCTCCTGGCAACACCACTCTATTCCCGAGAGAATGTTGAGCACCAGAGACACTCCAACTGGAGCCTTCTTTTTGGCAGAACTGGCCTTGGGGCAAAGAAATGCCCATACCCCAACCACTGACAAAGATACAGAGCATGCATCAATGGATAAAACAGGGCTGTCATATCCTGCCAAGACAGGGTAAGATAGTTTTGAAAAGTTGCTTGCCTTTGAAAAATGGTATGTCAGTTATGTTAGGCCTTAGCCAATGTTGGTTGCTTCAACGCTGCTAATGTGACTTTGGGTGATTGCCTAGGTAGCTAGTTGTCTCTGTGATTTGTTGCATGTTTTGGAAGTTGTTTTACTGAACTTCCTAATTACCCAGGTAACATTATTTCCCTTCTCAGATCTTCGATGGGGTTGAAGACTATATAAATGCAGTTACTTTCTCTCATGACTTAGCCAAGTTATTTATTATACAAGACCTAAGCTAGTTAGAATAGGATATTTGTACTTATTGTATATAATTTCATAGTAGGTTTAGAACTCTCTTATTTAAACAAAAGGGGGAGGTGTTACGGGAGGTCCTCCCACTCCTCCAGCCTATCGCTGCTGAGATACCAGCCCATTGGGGCGTGGTCTCTCTCCCTTTAAGAAAGCGGCCACTTCCCTCTCCTCTCTCTCTTCACTTCCTGCTCCGCTGGCGACTAGACTCACTTCCTGGTTGCGCAGAGGGCTGACAGTGATCTGTAAGTTTTTTCCCCTTTAAATAAATACCTCCCTATTAATCATAATTCCAAACTGGTGTGGCATTGTTTATGACTTACGCCTTCACTTTGGTTCGAATAACATGAACCCACGTTGCCTGTAGGCCAGATTCCCATCAGAGTCCATGGTCACTGTTGGAGGCAAATACCCCATCCCCATTTTTCGCTGCAATAAACTCCAGGTCTCCGAACTACATTCTGTATCTGTTCTGTGTTCTTTCATCAGTGAATGAGTACAGGGAGGCAAATGGGAATGATGTTGATTGGGAAGGAGGCTGCTGGGAAACCCCAGCCCATCATATGAGATTTTCAGGGCTCTTGGTTTGATTGATTTGAGCCAGAGTCTCTCTACTACTGAGATGACCTTGCTTCTTCTAGAAGGTTCTGTGTAGACCAGGCTGGCCTTTAGCCTAGCCATCCATCTGCCTCTGTTTCCCAAGTGCTGGAAATATAGACTTGGGCCCTAATGTTTCTTGAATATTGCTTCTAAATGACCTGAAACTCAGGGAAATGTTAGATTAGCCCCAAAGTGGGATTTCCCCCACCTCTCATCTTGATCATGCGGTCTGCTGAAAGCCTGTAGAAGGACAACGAATGTTGTAGGAGTCTGCTTGTTTGTTCCTGGCTTCCCAGATACTGAAACCACAACACAGAAAGTGTATTAACTAAATCACTACTGTGCCTATTAGTTCTAGCTTCTCATTGGCTAGTATTACATCTTAATTTAACCAATTTCTATTAATCTGTGTATCACCATGTGGTTGGGGCAAAATTTATACCAATGTAAACTATTCATATCTATATCATATCCCCCTCTAAATGTAAAAGAACATTTATAAACAATATTTGGGAATATTGGCACAGTTAATTCTCTCCAAACTGCTTTGTGCTGAATGGGGGCGCTGTTATTCATGACTTTCATGGTATAAACTGTGTCCTAGATTCATCTCAGTCAGCAGTTGAGTTAAGTAATTTTTTGAAGGTGTTCACAGCAACCTTTCAGGAGGGTGAGGTCTATCATACAATATTGGGATAGAAGCAATCCACAGGGTCTCATCCTCTGTAAAAACAAAAGAAGAATCTCTTTTCCAAAGTATCATATCCTTAGATCCAAATTCTGAAGTCAAGGTATTTTCAAAATATCTATGTTGGATTATTTCAGCATCATTAATAAACAAATATCTTTTAGCATCTGTTGTTCTGTTGTAATAGGAGCAGCGGGCTACGTTCCAGGCACCCGGCCACCCGCACAGCTAGCTTTATCCGAAATAATTACACGGAAAATTGTATTCTTTTAAACTCTGCCTGGCCCATTAGTTCTAGCCTCTTATTGGCTAACTCTTACATATTGATCTAACCCATTTCTAATATTTTGTGTAGCACCACAAGCTGGCTTACCAGGAAAGATCTTAACCTGCGTCTGCCTGGAGTGGGAGAATCATGGCGACTGCCTGACTCAGCTTCTCTCTTTCAGCATTCTGTTCTGTCGACTCTGCCTACCTAATTTTCTGTCCTATCAAAGGGTCAAGGTAGTCTCTTTATTTAACCAATGAAATTAACACAAAACAGAAGACTCTCCACCATCATTTCACCTTTTTCTGTTTTAACTAAAAAGAAACGCTTTCACTTTAGCATAGTAAGATTACATATAACAAAACAGTTATCAAGCAATAATTACAGTTACAATATTTATATCTATTTTTATTTTTTATTATAACTAAGGAAAACTATAACTATCTATTTATTCTTTACTCCATCAAAGACTCCAGAAGGATATAATATTACCTAAGCAAACAAGAAATCCAAAACTCTAGAAATGACAGAGACATCTCACTGCTGGTACAGTGACCCAAAGTTCCTATGTACTGTTGGGGCATCCATCTTCGGTCTTCATGCCCATAGTATCTGGCAGACTTTTCCATGAAGCTGGAAATTTCAAAGACAGTTCAGTCACTTTCTGCTGTGTCCTGCAGAATGTCTCGCAGACTCTTTCATGAATCAGGAACCCCAAAAGACCATCTCACCTTTAGGCAAATTCAGCAGTCCTTTTTCTGCGGGTTCTCTGTGTCAAGTTTATGTAACAGTCCAGGCAAGAGCAGTTTCTTGCCCAAATGGCTATCAGACTCCATAAGGAGCATCTTCAATGCCCATCTTTCTCTTGAAGTAGATTGGTGCTGCCAGGAGAACACGTGTTTCATTATCATGAAAAGCTCTACTTTATTAAAACATTTAAATGCCATATTTTGCAGTCTTTGAAAGATATGAAGAATGCCTATCTAACTGAAATATATCTCTATATATCTAGAAAATCTAACTAACATGACTATAAACTTGACTGTTATTGATGATGATCCATTAACAACCTCTATACATTACATTTTTAAATGAACTACACAATCACAATACCTTAATCAAAATTAAAAATATGTATATACATATAACAAAATTGACCTTAAAATCTATACCAATACAAATTATTCATACCTATATCATTGCTCCTTCCTCAGCATTCAAACAATTCAAAGAGTGCATAATAGCATACAATATCAAAATTCCCATTGTATTTTCCATATTTTGTGGCTTTATTTTAATCTCTATTTCATTTATTTTTACTTTTATTTTTTGAGATGTGTTCTCTATATATCATTGTCCTGGAATAACTCTGTAGACCAGGCTGTCCTTGAACTCACAGAGATCCACTTGCCTCTGCTTCCCAAGTGCTGGAATTAAAGGTGTATGTTACCACACCTTGAACTCACAGAGATCTGTCCATCTCTGCCTCCCAGGCATTGGGATTAAAGGTGTGTCCTGCCACACCCTGAAGTCACAGAGGTCAATCTACCTCTACCTCCAAAGTGTTGAGATTAAAGGTGTGTACTACCACACCAAACTACTCTTTTTCTTTCTTTCTTTTTACTCTTGAGAACTTTAACCTTTATCCTGCATATATTTTTATCACACTGTAAATCATTTAAAGGTTTTCTTTGTTTTTGAATCTCTCTTTACTGTATCTCTCTCTCTTTTTCTGACCACACGAGCCTTTAAATTACTGAGCAATATGGGTAGGATTAAAGCCGTGGCTTTGCCGGCTAGATCCAGACCATTCCTTAGCTTTCTGTGATTCCAGCCTTGTGGCTGAGGTACCAGCCAGAGCTGTGTTCATTGCCACAACTCTACAGTGTTTCAAGGTCCCTGCCAGCAAGCAAGCTGCAGCATTGTGTCCACAGACAACACTCAAGTCCTCTCTCTGTAGCCGGCCCTCCTGCCTCAAAGAGTCAGAGTTTACATTGGCAGGACAGCCCAGAAAGCCGACATTTTAAAATGGCACAACTTTTTTTCTGCTATGGCTGAAAACTGAAAAGCATGCCTTCAGCTTTTCATCAACACTGTTTAAGTGTTTCATGGCAGGACCTCTTAAAAGAGCTGCAAGATTTTGCAGCTAAAGCTGAGTCAGGAAGTCTCTCTTAGATGAGAGCACTTGCTTGCCTCTAGCAAGCAGAGCAGCCCCAAGAAATTGCTGCTACCAAGAAAACATGCTTTACTCTATTCTTTCCCAAGGTTTCTCAGGCTTTCTGTGGATTCAGTTATCCATGTCTGGGCACCATTTGTAGATGGAGCTGTGGGCTGCTTTCATGCCACATGTCTCCAGGCCGACTGGTAGCTTAACCACAGAAATAACAACACACAAATTGTATTCCTTTATACACTGTCTGGCCCATTATATCTAAACTCTTCTTGGCTGACTCTCACATCTTGACTAACCCATTTCTAGTAATCTGTGTAGCAGTAAGAAGTGTTGGCTTACCCAAAAAGATTCAGCATGTCTATACTGGCGGCTGGGTCCATGGCATCTGGCACAGAGAGGAGAGGCATGGTGATTGCATCACTTCCTCCCAGCATTCGGTTCTGTCTACTCCACCCACCTAAGGGCTGGCCTAACAAATGGGCTAAGGCAGTTTCTTTATTAACCAATGAAAGTAACTCCTCCATCAAAAGGGGAAATGGGTTGATTGGCAAGGAGGCTGCTGGGACAAACCAGCCCATCATATGAGATTTTAAGGGCTCTTGGTTTGATTTATTTGAGACAAAGTCTCTCTACCTCAGAGATGGCCTTGCTTCTTCTAGAAGGTTCTGTGTAGACCAGGCTGGCCTTGAGCCTAGCCATCCATCTGTCTCTGTTTCCCACGTGCTGGAAATATAGACCTGGGCCCTAATGTTTTGTGAATATTCTTCTAAATGACCTGAAACTCAGTGAAAGGTTAGATTAGCTGCAAAGTGGGATTTCCCCCACCTCTCATCTTGATCATGCCTTCTGCTGAAAACCTGTAGAAGGACAACGAACGGTGTAGGAGTCTGCTGGATTGATCCTGCTTTTCCAGATACCCGAAATAACAACACAGAAAGTGTATTAACTAAATCACTGCTGTGCCTATTAGTTCTAGCTTCTCATTGGATAGAATTACACCTTAATTGAACTGATTTCTATTAATCTGTGTATCACCACGTGGTTGGGGCTTACTGGCATTGTTCCTTCTGATGAATCCCTTCTCCGGTGTGGTTACATGGCCTCACTTTGCCTCTTGTACTTCCTCCCAGCATTCAGTTTAGTTTATCCCCACCTGGTTGTGTTCTGCCCTTGTAGTTCCCAACAGAGAGAAAGCAATATGGGACTGCCTCACAGACAAAAGTTACCAAACCATGTGGATTCCCTTTTTGGGTAAGGCTGTCACCCCTTGCTTCTTCTGTTTCTGGTTTGTTGTGTTACGAGCGGCAGGACTGCGTCCCTGGCACGCAGCCGCACGCATGGCTAGCTTTACCCGAAATAATTATACAGAAACTGTATTCTTTTAAACACTGCCTGACCCATTAGTTTTAGTTTTTTATTGGCTAGCTCTTACATATTGATCTAACCCATTTCTATTAATCTGTGTAGCCCACGAGCTGGCTTACCAGGAAAGATCTTAACCTGTGTCTGTCTGGAGATGGAGAACCATGGCGACTCCCTGACTTAGCTTCTTTCTCCCAGCCTTCTTTTCTATTTACTCCTCCCCCCTCTGTTTTAACCTATGAGGGCCAAGCAGTTTCTTTATTGCTTAACCAATAAAATCAACAGATTGATATATGACACTCCCACATCACTGGTTGACAAAGGCAGACTAAATCTTTCCTCTTCCCAGAATCCTTCTGTACCCATCAACCCACCTATAATTCCTTCATAGTTGTTCCTCCTATACTTCCTGCCTGGCTACTGGTCAATCAGCGTTTGACAGGATAATAGACCATTGTTCCATAACACACACCTCTTTACTTAAAAAAAAAAAAAGAACTCTAAATGTAATATCCTTTGTTTAGCTTTTGTCCTGACCATTATCCATAAAAATTTGTAAGCAACATTCTAAACAAAGGCAAACACCCATCATCCATTTCTTGGGAATGTGGGTGTTGTTTTCCAGGCTATTTCCTGCTATTGGGGGCACTTAAATCATATGGAAACCTGAAGAACATTTAGAGTTATAGTCAAGTCCTGACTGGAGTATTCCATGAGGCTTGATCATCTCAGGCAGCAGTTTTGAAACTTTCCAGTTTTTTCTGTAAAGTGCAGAGAAAACCCCAACATAGGTCCTCAAAAATACTGGATCATCTGGAACATCTGCCCCTCTGTGAGATTCTTCAGTAGGACGTCCGTCCTTGATCAAACCTGATGTTTCTTAGCCCAGAATGAATGCGCAGCCTCTCATTTCCTGTGGAAACAAGGGAAAAACCTCTTTTCCAACTTATCATACCTTTTAGCTTAAATTGTGAAGTCAAGACATTTTCAAATTATATATGTGGGGTTACTCCAGCAGCATTCATGAACAAATGTCTTTTAGCAGTCATTGCTACTTCCTAGGCCATCAAACAATTCAAAGACAACATAATAACTGACAGTATCCAGACTCACTCACTGTATTTGTCATCTTTACGAGCTTTATATTAAACTCTCTTTGTTTTAATTTTATTTTAAATTTTTGGCTTTTTGAGATAGGGTTTCTCTGTGTATCTTTGACTGTCCTGGAACTCACTCTGTAGACCAGGCTGTCCTTGATCTCACAGAGATCCGCATGCATCTGCCTCCCAAGTGTTGGGATTAAAGGTGTGTGCCACCAGCCCTGACTACTCTTTCTTTCTTGTTTATTATAAGGACTTTTATCATTTTTCTTTTCTCTTCCAAGCCTACATATATTTTTAAGACACAATGTAAACAGTATACAGGTTTTCTTCATCTGAGTCTGTCTTTATGGTATAACTCTTTGTGACCACATGAGTCTTTAATTTTCTAGCAATATGGCTAGGATTAAAGCCATGGCTTTGACTGCTGAATCCATCCCATTCCTTAGCTTTCCGAGTGTCTAGCCTCATAGCAGAGATACTGGCAGGAGCCATGCTTATTACCACAACTCTGCAGCGATACAACGTCCCTGCCACCATCAAGAAGCTTGCTGTTGGCTCTTGATCAACACCATTTAAGTGTTTGGTGATGGGTCTCTAAAACAAGCTGCAATTTTTTTTTTTTTTTTGGTTTTTCGAGACAGGGTTTCTCTGTGGCTTTGGAGCCTGTCCTGGAACTAGCTCTGTAGACCAGGCTGGTCTCGAACTCATAGAGATCTGCCTGCCTCTGCCTCCCAAGTGCTGGGATTAAAGGCATGCACCACCACCGCCCGGCTGCAAAATATTTTGTAGCTAAAGCTGAGTCAAGAAATCTTTCTTGCCGGGCGGTGGTGGCACACGCCTTTAATCCCAGCACTTGGGAGGTAGAGGCAGGCAGATCTCAGTTAGGTCGAGGCCACCCTTGTCTAACAGTGCTAGTTCCAGGACAGGAACCAAAAGCTACGGAGAAACCCTGTCTTGAAAATCAAAAAAAAAAAAAAAAAAAAAAAAGAAAAGAAAGAAATCTCTCTTAAACAAGTTGTGCTTGTCTCCAACAAAGAGAGCCCACCCGAGAAAGGGGTGCTATCG
Organism: Microtus oregoni; assembly: GCF_018167655.1. Classification (NCBI taxonomy): domain Eukaryota; kingdom Metazoa; phylum Chordata; class Mammalia; order Rodentia; family Cricetidae; genus Microtus; species Microtus oregoni. The sequence continues at coordinate 30,502,138 of NW_024543061.1, read as the reverse complement.
ATAAGCCATGCTTAACTCTATTCTTTTCTGTCTCGAATTACTTTCCAAACTCTCTCAGTCTTTATGTGGATGCAGTTGTCCACGTGGGTGGCATTTGTTGACCAAGGCTTCTGTTCTACCGGGTCCCAAATCTATTTAGTCCCAAATAAACACACAGAGACCTATATTAATTATAAAATGATTGTTTATTAGCTTAGGCTTCTTCTTAACTCTTATACCTTATCTTAGCCCATCGTTCTTGTCTGTGTTAGCCAAGTGACTTGGTACGTTTTTCAGCGAGGCAGACACATCTTACTCTTTGTGTCTATATGATGACTGCAGAGTGAATCTTTCCTCTTCCGAGAATTCTCCTGTTCCCTTCGGCTAGCCTATGCTTCATGCCTGGCTACTGATCAATCACCATTTTATTAAAAATAATAGAAGTGACAGGATAAAAGACCTTTGTCCCACAGCACAGGAATGGGCGGGACAGAAACTTCTGTCAATAATTGAGGAAAAAATGTTTGTCATTTGCCTGCAAGTCCATTCCTGCACTGGCATTTGAACCTCTTTTGGGGGTCTTATACAGTTTCCCGAAGACCGAGTGAAACACCAAGCCTTGTAGACTGAGCAGCTACTGCATTCTTGGGTGTTCCATGGATAGGTGCCTATCTTTGGACTAGCAGGTCACAGCCACCTAGTCATTCTAAAGAATGAATGAATATATGAATGGATGTAGATAGGTAGATCGATAGTAGACATAGAGATGACGTTTGGGAAACTAGAGAACTCTCAGTGGCACACATTAAAACAAAAACAGTCTTGAAGCCCTCCCCGGACTCCACCTCCAGTTTGGGATGGGGGGATTTTACTTATTTTCACTTGTTTAACCTTGACTAAAAGTGCCAGCACCTTCTTGGATATCCTAGGTATCAGCCTTGTCTAACCCCCCTCCTCTGAAGAATGGAATCTTCAAATCCATGCCCCTCCCACCAGCTCTGCATAGGGTATAAAAGAGCACACACCAGGCCAGTAAACACACACAGCCTAGATACCAGTTCTCAAGCAAGGCAGCTGGCAAGACCAGGCCCTGTTTCGATATCATCTCAGCAGCTGTTGAGAAGAAACCTAGCAGAATGAATGCCCGAATACCAACCCAGAAAGACCAGACAATGAAGGAATACAACCTGTTTGGAGGTCCAGGTATGGTCTGTCTCGGTCTGGAAAGTGGGGTCCCTCCTGTGCGGGAGAGGGGCTGATGGCTTTAAAAGTGTGTTCCTAAGTCTATCAGGCCTACTCGCTAATGTAACTCTAGGATGGGAGCTTGGAGCAGCTTCTAAGCTGGGCAGAAGACATGGCCAATCTCCATGCTGTAGGTTGAATATTTTGGTTTTCCTCACCCCAAAGCTGTTGCCCAGGCAGGATTCTTGTGATTCACTGGAGGGATTCTGTTGTGACATTTCAGTTGGCTTTTTTATTTGTGTGTTTCTATGTTTTTTTTTTTGTTGTTGTTGTTTTATTTTGTTTTCTCTGTTGCTTTGGAGCCTGTCCTGGAATTAGCTCCTGTAGACCAGGTTGGCCTCGAACAGACAGAGATCCTCGTGCCTCTACATACCAAAGCTGGGATTAAAGGTGTTTGACACCACTGCCCAGACAGTTGTATTTTAATAAATAAAGCTTGCCTGAAAATCTTTTAGTAAAGCAACCCGACTGGTCAGCCTTACACACCAGGAAATTGTAAAACAAAACTCAGTAGCCACTATTACTCGCACCTTTAATCCAAGTAGTCACACGGCTTGCCTTAGAACTCGGGTGGTACAAGCCTTTAATCAGGGTGATACACGCCTTTAATCCCATCCTTAGTGAGGATTATGAAAAATATCGCCATTTCAGACTGAGGTTGAAGTAGGAGCCAGGATATTGTATGGAAAACAGAATGCAGAGGATCCTGTGGCTGCCGTTGTTCCTGATTCGGGATTCTGATGTCAAAATTCTTGTCTTCACACACATCAGAGAACTAGTATCTTCTTGATTGTTAAACCCAGGCACTCCAAACCTGTTTAGTTGGGTTTCTTTTTTTCAACACTCGTTTTCAAATTGGGGCTGAGGGCTTAATTGCCCATATTGTCCCATGTTCCAGTGCTACACTTCAGTCAGATAATGAGTTGGGATCCCTCTGTGTCAGGCGTGGTGGCTTCGCGGTTTTGTTCAAATACCCAAACAGTGGTGTCCTACAGCTGCTAGACAGCTGTACCCTCAGTTATACCTAGTGACTGACACCTGCAATCCCCAACCACCTTCCAACCCAAGTGGTTCTGGATCTGATTTTGCTCCTACCACAGCTTCCTGCTACCATTCCCTCATCTCCTCTGGATCCTGTCTTCTTTTTCCTGCTCTCTTAACTCTCTGCCTGCCTTCCCCACACAGACAGATTGGAGCCAGCCAGAGCCATGATCATGAGAGGAGACCTGTCTGGAAAGCACTCGCGGACTCCAGCATGGGAGAGAGGCTTCTCAGCAGAGAAGGATGAAGGCGCGTCCCAGGATCCAATGGAGGACAATGGCACCTGCACTGCAAGGCAGCTCTGGAAGGGATGTGACCTGCCTGTGACTGAACCAGACTCCCGGGTCAACGTGGATTCTGCCTATGGCTTTGGCTTTAGCCGGCCTGCCACTAAGACCTTCTCTCCCACCATCAGGCGGCCTGCCCGTGGCTCCTTGTCCAACGGGATTAGCATGCCAGTAGCCTTCCCATGCCCCATAATTTCTAGATGTGTGGGTGATTATGACGACCCCTGGCGGGGGCAGCCTCTTCCTGTGCCCTCACCTTGGACATGGGATGCTACGAGCTCTTATCGCCAAGTCTGGAGCCAGTGCCCTCCTGCCACGGAGGCACATGCATTTCCCTGTTCCCTGGCACGTCCACACCTTGATACCTCTTGGTCTCGCTCTGTGACCTTGGACACATTGAACAGCTATCCCCAAGAGAGAAGCCTAGCTCATGCCAACTCAGACGAAGATGCCCCACTGAGAGCCCCACTGGTAAATCCTATGTCAGCAGGGGGCTCTGGCTTTAATCAGTATGGCCCTCCAGATTCTCTCAGCCCAGAACTCCAGTCTCTGCCCCCTTCCCCCACTCAAGATATGGAGCCACAACACTACAGCATCAACCGCTCCATTCCTCAAGCCAGGGCCTGCCGCCGCCTCTTTGAACCCTGATCAGTGGATCAGGGCCCAAGAAGTACTCCAGATGGCCACTCTTCTATTCAGTCAGATTCCAGGCTCCACCACACACACAAAGATTCTGGGTCATAAAGCCTTGGCTCTCCATTCTACTCTCTTTTCCTGAGTCTTGATACAGCCTCCTCCTTCAAAGGAAACCATTGCCTTGATCACCACTGGCCCACTAGGGAGAATCAGTCTGAAGACCATAGTGAGAGCCACACCAGAGAAGAAGCCTCATTCTCAGATTAAAGCCGATACCAAGTCGTATTGGCCGGCTGGCCACGACACTGTGTGTTAGGGACCAGATCACAGTCCTGAACCTTTCTCCTGGGTCAGCTTGTTAGCCCAGCATCGGATCTAGAGAAGTCAAAGAGTGAAGTAACCGCCTTCACTCTAGAGACTTTGGCAGAACTGAGGAATTTGTGGATTAATCCTTGCTTCCAGTTTGGGGTTTGGGGACTCACTACCTCTGCCCCAGGATATGTTTCCAGAGACTTTGGTTTGAATAACATTAACCCAAGTGGCCTATAGGCCAGAATCCCATCAGAGTCCATGGTCACTCTTGGAGTCACACACCCCACTGCCATTTTTCTCTGCAATAAACTCCAGGTCTCCTTAAAAAAAATCTTGTCTGCAATGAGTTTTTCAACATTGAATGTCACAGGGAGGCAAAGGGGAAGGAGGTTGTTGGGATGGAGGCTGCTGGGACACCCCAGCCCATCATATGAGATTTTCTGGGCTGTTCCTTTGGTTGCTTGAGACAGAGTCTCTCTACTTCCTAGATGGCTTTGGTTCTTCCCGAAGGTTCTCTGTATACCAGGCCTCCCTAGAGCCTAGTGATCTGTGTGCCTCTGTCTCCTGAGTGCTGGGGATAAAGGCGTAGGGCCTAATGTTTCTTGACTATCGCTTCTATATGACCTGAAACTCTGTGAAATGTTAGATTAGTCCCAAAGTGGGATTTCCCCAGCTTTATAATCTTTTTTTGTTTTGTTTTGTTTTTTGTTTTTTGAGATAGGGTTTCTCTGTGGCTTTGGAGCCTGTCCTGGAACTAGCTCTATAGACCAGGCTGGTCTCGAACTCACAGAGATCCACCTACCTCTGCCTCCCGAGTGCTGGGATTAAAGGCGTGCGCCACCATCACCCGGCTCCAGCTTTATAATCTTGAATATGCCCTTTCCGTGAAACCCATGAAAGGATTAGGAAAAGTAAGCTTTTATCATTGGCCTTATAGACCATTCTTGTACTGGCATTTCAACCTATTTGGTTGGGGCATTGTAGTGTTTACCGAACACAAAGTGAGACACCTAACTTCATAGCCTGAAAATCTACTACATTCTTGGGGTTTATATATTTAGGTGACTTTCTTTTTTAATGAAAAAATCTGGAAAAAGCCACCTAGTCATTCTAAACAATTTATGTATGTATGTAGATATGTAGCTAAAGAGATAGGTAGATAAAGTTTGTTGACATAGATAACCTTGTCTTATACACTAATTTTAACAAATGTGCCTCTCGTGAAGCCCTCCCAGACTGTCCGTCCAGATTTGGGTGGAGGGATTTTACTTAATTTTCCTTATTTAACCTTGACTAAAAATGCCAGCACCTTCTGCGATATGCTAGGAACCACCCTTGTCTAACCACCATTGAAGAATGGAATCTTCAAATCCATGCCCCTCCCACCAACTCTGCAGAGGGTATAAAGGAGCACACACCCGGCCAGTGAACACAGACAGCCTAGATACCACTTCTCGAGCAATGCAGCTCGCAAGACCAGGGCCTGTTCTAGAGCATCTCAGCAGCTATTGAGAAGAAACCTCAGCAGAATGATTTCCTGTATACCAACCCAGGAAGACCAGATAATGAAGGACTACAGCCTGTTGAAGGTCTATGTTGGGTTAGTGTCAGTCTGAACGGGGAGATCCCTCCTGTGTGTGAGAGGTACTACTGGCCTTAAAAGTGTGTTTCTACATCTACCAGGCTTCCTTGCTAATGCAACTCCAGGATGGGTGTAGAAGGAGCAGCCGGCTGCATTCCTGTCACCCGGCTCCCGGCCGCCTGGCTGGGTTATGCCCCCAAATAACAACACACAAATTGTATTCATTTAAATACTGCCTGGCCCATTAGCTCTAGCCTCTTACTGGCTAACTCTCACATTTTGATTAGCCCATATCTATTAATGTGTGTAGCACCACAAGGTGGTGGCTTACCAGAAAGATTCTAACCTATTTCATCGCATCTGCCTCACTGCTTTCTTACTCCCAGCATTCTGTTCTGTCCTCCTCACCTACCTATGTTCTGACCTATCAGGCCAAGCAGTTTTCTTTATTAACTAACCAATGAAAGCAACAGATAGATAGAAGACCCACCTACATAATTTCCCCTTTTTCTGTTTAAACAAAAAGGAAAGGCTTTCACTTTAACATAGTAAAATTACCTAAACAAAACAGTTATCAAGCAAGAATTACCGTTACAATATTTATATCTACTTTATCTTTTATCATAACTAAGGAAAACTATAACTATCTATCCATTCTTCAACTCCATCAAAGACTCCAGAGGATATAATATTACCTAAGTAAACAACTCCCAAAACTACAGAAATGACAAAGTCATCTCGCTGCCTTTATAGTCACCCAAAGTTCCTCTGTACCATTGGGGCATCCATCTTCAGTCTTCAAGCCCATAGTATCCAGCAGACATTTTCATGAAGCAGGAAATATCAAAGGCAGTTCCGTCAAGTTTTCCATGTCCTGCAGAATGTCTCACAGACTCTTTCAAGAATCAGGAACCCCAAAAGACCATCTCACCTTTAGGCAAGTTCAGCAGTCCTCTCTCTGCAGGTTCTTTGTGTCCAGTTCATGATTCAGTCCAGGCAAGAGCAGTTTCTTGCCCAAATGGCTAACCAACTCCATAAGGAGCTTCTTCAATGCCCACCTTCCTCTTAAAGTAGCTGGTGCTGCCAGGAGCCGATGTGTCTCATTATCTTGAATATTAAAACACTAAATGCCATATTCTGTAGTCTTTGAAAGATATGAAGAATGCATATCTAACTGAAAAATATCTCTATATATCCCGCAAATCTAACTTACATGACTACAAGCTTGACAATTATCAATCATTATTCATTAACAACCTGTATTTACTAATTATACATTACATTTTAACTGAACTACATAATTGCAATACCTATACGTATAATAAAGTTGACCTTAAAATCTATCAATGAGGCAAAATTTGTACCAATATAAATCATTCATATCTAGATCAAATCCCCCTTTAAATGTAAAGGAACATTTATAAACAGTATTTGGAAATATGGGCACAGTTATTTCTCTCCAAACTGCTTTGTGCTGAATGAGGGCGCACTTAATCAGATCTTTTATGGTATATCCTGTGTTCCAGGTTCATCTCGGTTAGCAGGTGAGTGAAGTAATTTTTTGAGGGTGTTCGCAGCAACCTTTCAGGAGGGTGTGGTCTATCATACCATATTGGGACAGAAGCAATCCACAGGGTCTATCCCCTGTGAAAACAAAGGAGAACTTTTTCAAAGCATCATAACCTTAGATTCAAATTTTGAAGTCAAGGTAATTTCAAAATATCTATCTTGGATTAGTTCAGCAGCATTTATAAACAAATATCTTTTAGGAGCTGTTGTTCCTTCCTCAGTATTCAAACAATTCAAAGAGAGCATAATAGAATACAGTATCAAAATTTTCTGTGTATTTTCCATTTTTGTGCAGCTTTATTTTAATCTCTATTTTTTTATTTTTATTTTTACTTTTTGATACAGATTCTCTGTATATCTTTGTCCTGGAATAACTCTGTAGACCAGGCTGTCCTTGAGCTCACAGAGATCCAATTGCCTCTGCTTCCCAGTGCTGGGATTAAAGGTGTATGCTACAACACCTTGAAATCACAGAGATCTGTCTGTCTCTGCCTCCCGGGCATTGGGATTAAAGTTGTGTGCTACCACACCTTGAAGTCTCAGAGGTCAATTTACCTCTGTTTCCCAAGTGTTGGGATTAAAGGTGTGTACCACCACACCCAACTACTTTCTTTCTTTTTTACTCTAAGAATATTAACTTTTTTGTTCAAGCCTGCATATATTTTTAAACACACTCTAAGCCATTTAGGGGTTATATTTTCTTTGAATCTCTCCTTACTGTATATCTCTCTTTTTCTGACTACATGAATCTTTAAGGAGAGGGTTAAAGCCATGGCTTTGATGGCTGGATCCAGCCCATTCCTTAGCTTTCCAGCCTCATGGCCAAGTTACCGGCTGTAGCCATTTTTATTGCCAAAACTCTACAGTGTATCAAGGTCCCTGCCAGCAAGCAAGCTGCAGCGTGTGTTTAACCACACACTGCCTGCCTGAAAGAGTCAGAGTTTGCCCTGGCAGAATGGCCCAGGAAGCTAGCATTTTGCAATGGCGCAGCCTTTTTCCTGCTACGGCTAAAAACCGAAAAGCATGCAGTTAGTTTTTATCAACAAAATGTAAGTGTTTCGTGGTAGGAGCTCTTAAAGAGCTACAGGGTGTTGCAGCTAAAGCTGAGTCAGGAAGCCTCTCTTAGATGAGAGTGCTTGCTTGCCTCTAGTAAGCAGAACAGACCCGAGAAATTGATGCTACCAAGAAAACAAGCTTTACTATATTCTTTCCCAAGCTTTCTCATGCTTTCTGTGGATTCATTTATCCATGTCTGGGTGCCATTGTAGTGGAACTGTGGGATGGGCTTACTTTTTGTCCCACCAAGCTCCCACACTGCTAGCTTTACACCCAAAATAACAACACACAAATTGTATTCTATTAAACACTGCTTGGCCCATTAGCTCCAGCCACTTACTGGCTAACTCTCACATATTGATTAGCCCATTTCTCTTAATGTGTATAGTACCACGAGGTGGAGGCTTACCGGGAAGATTCTAACCTATGTCCATCTTATACTGGAGCTTCATCCCGTCTGCCTCACTTCCCTTCTTCTAAGCATTCTTTTCTGTCTACTCTGCCCACCTAATTTTCTGCAATATCAAAAGGCCAAGGCAGTTTCTTTATTAACCAATGAAAATAACAATAGACAGAAGGACCACCTACATCATAAAACGAAGAAATACAGCCTGTTTGCAGGTTGAGGTAGGGTTTGTCTCAGTTTGGAGAGGGGGTCCCTCCTGTGTGCAAGAGGGGATGCTGGCTTTAAAAGTGCATTCCTACATCTACCTGGCCTACGGGCAAATATAACTCCAGGATGGGAGCTTGGAGCAGCCTCTAAGATGGGCAGAAGACATGGCCAACCTCCATGCTGTAGGTTGAATATTTTGGTTTTCCTCACCCCAAAGCTGGTGCACAGCCAGGTTTCTTGTGATTCACATGGAGGAATCCTGTTTTGACATTTCAGTTGGTTTCTTTTACTTGTTTGTTTTTCTGATTTTTGGGTTTTTGATTGTTAGGTTTTGGTTTTGGTTTCTTGGTTCAGGGTTTCTCTGTAGCTTTGGGGCCTGTCCTGGAACTAGCTAGTGAAGACCAGGCTGACCTAGAACAGACAGAGATCCTTGAGCCTCTGCAATCCAAAGCTGGGATTAAAGGTGTGTGACAGCACTGCCAAGACAGTTGTATTTTAATAAATAAAGCTTGCCTGAACACCTGAGAGTAAAACAGCCCCAGTGGTCAGCCTTTCACACCAGGTAATTGTAAAACACACCTTTAATCCCAGTAGCCACACTACTTGCCATAGAACTCAGGCAGTACAAGCCTTTAATCAGGGTGGTACACGCCTTTAATCACATCCTTAGAGAGGATTATGAAAAGTGATCGCCATTTCTGACTGAGGTTGAAGTCAGAGCTAGTGGCAGACTGCTTTGCTTTTCAGGTCATTAGGTTGAGCCCTTATTTCTTTTTCTTGGTTTTTAATTATGATAGTTTAGAATATTGTATAGAAACAGAATTCTGAGGTTTCTGTGGCTGCTGTTGTTCCTGATTTGGGATTCTAGATTATACTCCTGTCTTCACGCATCCAAGACAACGAGTCTCGCCCGATGGTTAAACCCAGGCACTCTAAACCCGTTTAGGGTTGTCAACACTCTGTTACAAATTGGTGCTGCGGGCTTAATTGCCCATATTGTCCCATGTACCCGTGTTACACTTCAGTCAGATAATGAGTTGGGTTCCTTCTGCGTCACGTGTGGTGGCTTCGCGGTTTTGTTCAGATACACAAACAGTGGTGTCCTACAGCTGCTAGACAGCTGTACCCTCAGTTACTCCTAGTGACTGACACCTGCAATCCCCAACCACCTTCCATCCCCAGAGATTTAGAACCTGAGTCTTACTCCTACCACATCTTCCCGCCCCCATCCCCTCATCTTCTCTGGATTCTGTCTTCTACTTCCTGCTCTCCTAACTTTCTGCCTGCCTTCCCCACACAGACAGATTGGAGCCAGCCAGAGTCATGATCATGAGAGGAGACCTGTCTGGAAAGCACTCCTGGACTCCAGCATGGGAGAGAGGGTTCTCAGCAGAGAAGGATGAAGGTGCGTCCCAGGATGCAAAGGAGGACAATGGCACCTGCACTGCAAGGCAGTTCTGGAAGGGATGCGACCTCCCTGTGATTGAACCAGACCTCTGGGTCACCGTGAATCCTGCCTATGGTTTTGGCATTAGCCGGCCTGCCACCACGACATACTCTTGGACCATCAGGAGGGCTGACCGTGTCTCCTTGTCCAGAGTGATTGGCATGCCAGAAACCTTCCCATGCCCCATAATTTCTAGATGTGTGTGTGAGGATCATGCCTTCTGGCAGTGGCAGCCTCTTCCTGTGCCCTCACCTTGGACATGGGATGCCACCAGCTCTTATCGCTAAAACTGGAGCCACTGGCCTCCTGCCATGGAGGCAGATGCATTTATTTGTTTCTTGGGACTCCCGAAGCCTACATCCTCATGGTCTCTCTCTGTGACCTTGGACACTTTGAGCAACTATCCCAAAGAGATAGGCCTAGCTCATACCAACTCAGAAGAAGAAGCCACACTGGTGGGCCCAATGGTAGATCGTATGTCAGCAGGGGGCTCTCGCTTTTATCAGAACCTCTCAGCCCAGAACTCCAGTCTCTGTCCCCATCCACCACTCCAGATGTGGAGACCCTACCCTGTAGCACCAACCGCTCCATTCCTCAATCCAATGGCCTGCCTCTGCTGCCTCTTTGAACCCTGATCACTGGATCAGTGCCCAAGAAGTACTCCAGACGGCCACTCTTCTGTTCAGATTCCAGGCTCCACCACACACAAAGATTCTGAGTAATGATGCCTTGGCTCTCCATTCTACTCCCTTTTTCTCAGTCTTGATGCAGCTTCCTCGTCCAAAGGAAATCATTGCCTTGATCACTACTGGCTTACTAGGAGGTATCAGTCTGAAGATCTTAGTGAATGCTCCTCCAGAAGAAACCTCGGTCTCGTGTTCAAGCACATACCAAGTCATTAGTGGCCTGCTAGCCACGACACTGTGTATTAGGGACCAGACCATAGTCCTGAACTTTTCTCCTGGGTCAGCTTGTTAGCCTGGCATTGAATCTACAGAAGTCAAAGAGCTAGGGGACCGCCTTCACTCTAGAGACTATAGCAGAACTGATGATATTTCTGGTTTAAGACGTTGCTATTAATTTGATGGTTGCACTACCTATGCCCCAGGACAGGTTTCCAGAGACTTTGGTTCAAATAACATGAACCCACTTTGCTTGTAGGCCAGATTCCTATCGGAGTCCATGGTCACTTTCAAAGGCAAACACGCCACCCACCACCATTTTTCTCTGCAATAAACTCCACATCTCCTAAATACATTCTCTGTCTGTCCTGAGTTTTTTTTTTTTTTTTTTGAATTTTCGAGATAGGGTTTCTCTGTAGCTTTTGGTTCCAGTCCTCGAACTAGCTCTTTGTAGACCAGGCTGGCCTTGAACTCACAGAGATCCGTCTGCCTCTGCCTCCCAAGTGTTGGGATTAAAGGCGTGCGCCAACACCGCCCGGCTGTTCTGAGTTCTTTCATCAGTGAATGAGTGCGGAGAGGCAAAGGGGAAGGAGGTTGATTGGAAAGGAGGCTGCTGGAACACCCCAGCCCATCATATGAGATTTTAAGGGCTCTTGGTTTGATTGATTTGAGACAGAGTCTCTCTACTACAAAGATGACCTTGCTTCTTCTAGAAGGTACTGAGTAGACAAGGCTGGCCTTTAGCCTAGCCATCCATTTACCTCTGTTTCTTGAGTGATGGAAATATAGACCTGGGCCCTAATCTTTTTTGAATATTGCTTCTAAATGAACTGAAATTCAGTGAAGTGTTAGATTACCCCAAAGTGAGATTTTCCCCACCTCTCATCTTGATCATGCTGTCTGCTGAAAGCCTGTAGAAGGACAACGAATGTCGTAGGAGTCTGCTTATTTGTTCCTGGCTTCCCAGATACCGAAACCACAACACAGAAAGTGTATTAACCAAATGACTACTGTGCCTATTAGTTCTAGCTTCTCATTGGATAGTATTACACCTTAATTCAACCGATTTCTATTAATCTGTGTATCACCACGTGGTTGGGGCTTACTAGCAAGGTTCCCTCTAATGGCTCTCTTTTCCGGTGTGGTGACATGGCCTCACTTTGCCTCTTGTACTTCCTCCCAGCATTCAGTTTAGTTTATTGCCACCTAGTTCTGGTCTGCCCTTTTACTTCCTGACAGAGAGGAAGCAAGATGGGACTGCCTCACAGACAAAAGTTACCAAGCCATATGGATGCCTTTTGGTGAGGCATCTTCTTCTTCTGTTTCTGGTTGACAAATGCAGACTAATTCTTTCCTCTTCCCAGGATCCTTCTGTTCTCATCAACCCACCAATAATTCCTTCATGGTTGTTCCTCCTATACTACCTGCCTGGCTACTGGTCTATCAGCATGTGACAAGAAAATGGACAATTGTTCCACAGCACATCCTTCTCTTTCCTAAAAAAAAAAAACTAAAGAACTCTGAATGTAATATCCTTTGTTTAGCTTTTATCCTGACCATTTTCCATAACAATTTGTAAGCAACATTCTAAACAAAGGCAAACACCCATCATCCATTTCTTGGGAATGTGGGTGTTGTTTTCCAGGCTATTTCCTGCTATTGGGGGCACTTAAATCATATGGAAACCTGAAGAATATTTAGAGTTATAGTCAAGTCCTGACTGGAGTATTCCATGAGGCTTGATCATCTCAGGCAGCAGTTTTGAAACTTTCCAGTTTTTTCTGTAGAATGCAGAGAAAACCCAAACATAGGTGCTCTGAAATACTGGATCATCTGGACCATCTGCCCCTCTGTGAGATTCTTCAGTAGGACGTCTGTCCTTGATCAAACCTGATGTTTCTTAGCCCAGAATGAATGCGCAGCCTCTCATTTCCTGTGGAAACAAGGGAAAAACCTCTTTTCCAACGTATCATACCTTTTAGCTTAAATTGTGAAGTCAAGACATTTTCAAATTATATATGTGGGGTTACTCCAGCAGCATTCATGATCAAATGTCTTTTAGCAGTCATTGCTACTTCCTAGGCCATCAAACAATTCAAAGACAACATAATAACTGACAGTATCCAGACTCACTCACTGTATTTGTCATCTTTACGAGCTTTATATTAAACTCTATTTCTTTTAATTTTATTTTAAATTTTTGGCTTTTTGAGATAGGGTTTCTCTGTGTATCTTTGACTGTCCTGGAACTCACTCTGTAGACCAGGCTGTCCTTGATCTCACAGAGATCCACATGCATCTGCCTCCCAAGTGATGGGATTAAAGGTGTGTGCCACCAGCCCTGACTGCTCTTTCTTTCTTGTTTATTTTAAGGACTTTTATCCTTTTTCTTTTCTCTTCCAAGCCTACATATATTTTTAAGACACAATGTAAACAGTATATAGGTTTTCTTCATCTGAATCTGTCTTTATTGTATAACTCTTTGTGACCACATGAGTCTTTAATTTCTAGCAATATGGCTAGGATTAAAGCCATGGCTTTGACTGCTGAATCCATCCCATTCCTTAGCTTTCCGAGTGTCTAGCCTCATAGCAGAGATACTGGCAGGAGCCATGCTTATTACCACAACTCTGCAGCGATACAGCGTCCATGCCACCATCAAGAAGCTTGCTGTTGACTCTTCATCAACACCATTTAAGTGTTTGGTGATGGGTCTCTAAAACAAGCTGCAAAATTTTTTGTAGCTAAGCTGAGTCAATAAATCTTTCTTGCCAGGCGGTGGTGGTGCACGCCTTTAATCCCAGCACTTGGGAGGCAGAGGCAGGCAGATCTCAGTTAGGTCGAGGCCACCCTGGTCTAACAGTGCTAGTTCCAGGACAGGAACCAAAAGCTATGGAGAAACCCTGTCTTGAAAATCCAAAAAAAAAAAAAAAAAGAAAAGAAAAGAAAGAAATCTCTCTTAAACAAGTTGTGCTTGTCTCCAACAAAGAGAGCCCACCCGAGAAAGGGGTGCTATCGATAAGCCATGCTTAACTCTATTCTTTTCTGTCTAGAATTACTTTCTAAACTCTCTCAGTCTTTATGTGGATGCAGTTGTCCACGTGGGTGGCATTTGTTGACCAAGGCTTCTGTTCTACCGGGTCCCAAATCTATTTAGTCCCAAATAAACACACAGAGACCTATATTAATTATAAAATGACTGTTTATTAGCTTAGGCTTCTTCTTAACTCTTATACCTTATCTTAGCCCATCGTTCTTGTCTGTGTTAGCCAAGTGACTTGGTACATTTTTCAGCGAGGCAGACACATCTTACTCTCTGTGTCTATATGATGACTGCAGAGTGAATCTTTCCTCTTCCGAGAATTCTCCTGTTCCCTTCGGCTAGCCTATGCTTCATGCCTGGCTACTGATCAATCACCATTTTATTAAAAATAATAGAAGTGACAGGATAAAAGACCTTTGTCCCACAGCACAGGAATGGGCGGGACAGAAACTTCTGTCAATAATTGAGGAAAAAATGTTTGCCATTTGCCTGCAAGTCCATTCCTGCACTGGCATTTGAACCTCTTTTGGGGGTCTTATACAGTTTCCCGAAGACCGAGTGAAACACCAAGCCTTGTAGACTGAGCAGCTACTGCATTCTTGGGTGTTCCATGGATAGGTGCCTATCTTTGGACTAGCAGGTCACAGCCACCTAGTCATTCTAAAGAATGAATGAATATATGAATGGATAGATAGGTAGATCGATAGTAGACATAGAGATGACGTTTGGGTAACTAGAGAACTCTCAGTGGCACACATTAAAACAAAAACAGTCCTGAAGCCCTCCCCGGACTCCACCTCCAGTTTGGGATGGGGGGATTTTACTTATTTTCACTTGTTTAACCTTGACTAAAAGTGCCAGCACCTTCTTGGATATCCTAGGTATCAGCCTTGTCTAACCCCCCTCCTCTGAAGAATGGAATCTTCAAATCCATGCCCCTCCCACCAGCTCTGCATAGGGTATAAAAGAGCACACACCAGGCCAGTAAACACACACAGCCTAGATACCAGTTCTCAAGCAAGGCAGCTGGCAAGACCAGGCCCTGTTTCGATATCATCTCAGCAGCTGTTGAGAAGAAACCTAGCAGAATGAATGCCCGAATACCAACCCAGAAAGACCAGACAATGAAGGAATACAACCTGTTTGGAGGTCCAGGTAGGGTCTGTCTCGGTCTGGAAAGTGGGGTCCCTCCTGTGTGGGAGAGGGGCTGCTGGCTTTAAAAGTGCATTCCTAAGTCTACCAGGCCTACTCTCTAATGTAACTCTAGGATGGGAGCTTGGAGCAGCTTCTAAGCTGGGCAGAAGACATGGCCAATCTCCATGCTGTAGGATGAATATTTTGGTTTTCCTCACCCCAAAGCTGGTGCCCAGGCAGGATTTATGTGATTCACTGGAGGGATTCTGTTGTGACATTTCAGTTGGCTTTTTTATTTGTGTGTTTCTCTGTTTTTTTTTTTTTTTGTTGTTGATGTTGTTTTATTTTGTTTTGGTCTGTTGGGACAGGGTTTCTCTGTAGCTTTGGAGCCTGTCCTGGAATTAGCTCCTGTAGACCAGGTTGGCCTCGAACAGACAGAGATCCTCATGCCTCTACATACCAAAGCTGGGATTAAAGGTGTTTGACACCACTGCCCAGACAGTTGTATTTAAATAAATAAAGCTTGACTGAAAATCTTTTAGTAAAGCAACCCGACTGGTCAGCGTTACACACCAGGCAATTGTAAAACAAAACTCAGTAGCCACTATTACTCGCACCTTTAATCCAAGTAGTCACACGGCTTGCCGTAGAACTCGGGTGGTACAAGCCTTTAATCAGGGTGATACACGCCTTTAATCCCATCCTTAGTGAGGATTATGAAAAATATAGCCATTTCAGACCGAGGTTGAAGTAGGAGCCAGGATATTGTATGGAAACAGAATGCAGAGGATCCTGTGGCTGCCGTTGTTCCTGATTCGGGATTCTGATGTCAGAATTCTTGTCTTCACACACTCCAGATAACTAGTATTTTCTTGATTGTTAAACCCAGGCACTCCAAACCTGTTTAGTTGGGTTTTTTTTTTTCAACACTCGTTTTTAATTTGGGGCTGCTGGCTTAATTGCCCATATTGTCCCATTTTCCAGTGCTATATTTCAGTCAGATAATGAGTTGGGATCCCTCTGTGTCATGCGTGGTGGCTTCGCAGTTTTGTTCAAAAACCCAAACAGTGGTGTCCTACAGCTGCTAGACAGCTGTACCCTCAGTTATACCTAGTGACTGACACCTGCAATCCCCAACCACCTTCCAACCCAAGTGGTTCTGGACCTGATTCTTGCTCCTACCACAGCTTCCTGCTACCATCCCCTCGTCTCCTCTGGATCCTGTCTTCTTTTTCCTGCTCTCCTAACTCTCTGCCTGCCTTCCCCACACAGACAGATTAGAGCCAGCCAGAGCCATGATCATGAGAGGAGACCTGTCTGGAAAGCACTCGCGGACTCCAGCATGGGAGAGAGGGTTCTCAGCAGAGAAGGATGAAGGCGCGTCCCAGGATCCAATGGAGGACAATGGCACCTGCACTGCAAGGCAGCTCTGGAAGGGATGCAACCCTCCCGTGACTGAACCAGACTCCTCGGTCACCGCGGATCAGGACACAAGAAGTACTCCAAATGTCCACTCTTCTGTTCAGTCAGATTCCAGGCTCCACCACACACACAAAGATTCTGGGTCATAAAGCCTTGGCTCTCCATTCTACTCTCTTTTCCTGAGTCTTGATACAGCCTCCTCCTTCAAAGGAAACCATTGCCTTGATCACCACTGGCCCACTAGTGAGAATCCATCTGAAGATCATAGTGAAGGCAGCTGCAGAGAAGAAGCCTCATTCTTGGATTAAAGCCCATACCAAGTCGTATTGGCCAGCTGGCCACGACACTGTGTGTTAGGGACCAGATCACAGTCCTGAACCTTTCTCCTGGGTCAGCTTGTTAGCCCAGCATCGGATCTAGAGAAGTCAAAGAGTGAAGTAACCGCCTTCACTCTAGAGACATGGCAGAACTGAGGAATTTGTGGATTAATCCTTGCTTCCAGTTTGGGGTTTGGGGACTCACTACCTCTGCCCCATGATAGGTTTCCAGAGACTTTGGTTCAAATAATATTAACCCAATTTGCCTGTAGGCCAGAATCCCATCAGAATCCATGGTAACTCTTGGAGTCACACACCCCACTGCCATTTTTCTCTGCAATAAACTCCAGGTTTCCTTACTACATTCTGTGTCTGTTCTGAGTTTTTAAACATTGAATGTCACAGGGAGGCAAAGGGGAAGGAGGTTGATGTGATGGAGGCTGCTTGGACACCCCAGCCCATCATATGAGATTTTCTGGGCTGTTTGTGTGGTTGCTTGGAGACAGAGTCTCTCTACTACATACATGGCCTTCGTTCTTCCCGAAGGTTCTCTGTATACCAGGCCTGCCTAGAGCCTAGTGATCTATTTGCCTCTGTCTCCTGAGTGCTGGGAATAAAGGCATAGGGCCTAATGTTTCTTGACTATCGCCTGTAAATGACCTGAAACTCTGTGAAATGTTAGATTAGTCCCAAAGTGGGATTTCCCCACCTTTATAATCTTGAATATGCCCTTTTGGAAGCCCGAGGAAGGATTAGTAAAGCAAGGTTTTGTCATTGGCCTTATACACCACTCTTTTACTGGTATTTCAACCTATTTGTTTGGGGCATTGTAGTGTTCACCGAAGACCAACTGAGACACCTAACTTCACAGCCTGAAAATCTACTACATTCTTGGGTTTTATATATTTAGGTGACTTTTTTGAATCAAAAAAATGTGGAAAATGTCACCTAGTCATTCTAAACAATTTATGTATGTATGTAGATATGTAGCTAAAGAGATAGATAGATAAAGTTTGTTGACATAGATATCCCTGTCTTATACAATAATTTTAACAAATGTGCCTCTCGTGAAGCCCTCCCAGACTGTCCCTCCAGTTTTGGGTGAAGGAATTTTACTTAATTTTCCTTGTTTAACCTTGACCAAAAATGCCAGCACCTTCTGGGATATGCTAGAAACTACCCTTGTCTAACCACCACTGAAGAATGGAATCTTCAAATCTATGTCCCTCACACCAACTCTGCAGAGGGTATAAAGGAATACACACCCGGCCAGTGAACACAGACAGCCTAGATACCACTTCTCGAGCAATGCAGCTGGGAAGACCAGGCCCTGTTCTAGAACATCTCAACAGCTGTTGAGAAGAAACCTCAGCAGTATGATTTCCCGAATACCAACCCAGGAAGACCAGATAATGAAGGACTACAGCCTGTTGAAGGTCTATGTTGGGTCTGTGTCAGTCTGAACGGGGAGATCCCTCCTGTGTGCGAGAGGTACTACTGGCTATAAAAGTGTGTTTTTACCTCTACCAGGCTTCCTTGCTAATGCAACTCCAGGATAGGTGTAGAAGGAGCAGCCGGCTGCATTCCTGTCACCCGGCTCCCGGCTGCCTGGCTAGGTTATGCCCCAAAATAACAACATACAAATTGTATTCATTTAAATACTGCCTGGCCCATTAGCTCTAGCCACTTACAGGCTAACTCTCACATTTTGATTAACCCATATCTATTAATGTGTGTAGCACCACAAGGTGGTGGCTTACCAGAAAGATTCTAACCTATTTCATCGCATCTGCCTCACTGCCTTCTTACTCCCAGCATTCTGTTCTGTCTTCCCCACCTACCTATGTTTTGACCTATCAGGCCAAGCAGTTTTCTTTATTAACTAACCAATGAAAGCAACAGATAGATAGAAGACCCACCTACATAATTTCCCCTTTTTCTGTTTAAACAAAAAGGAAAGGCTTTCACTTTAACATAGTAAAATTACCTAAACAAAACAGTTATCAAGCAAGAATTACCATTACAATATTTATATCTACTTTATCTTTTATCATAACTAAGGAAAACTATAACTATCTATCCATTCTTCAACTCCATCAAAGACTCCAGAGGATATACTATTACCGAAGCAAACAACTTTTAAAACTGTAGAAATTACAGAGACATCATGTTGCCTGTACAGTCACCCAAAGTTCCTCTGTACCATTGGGGCATCCATCTTCAGTCTTCAAGCCCATAGTATCCAGCAGACATTTACATGAAGCAGGAAATTTCAAAGGCAGTTCAGTCAATTTTTCTATGTCCTGCAGAATGTCTCACAGACTCTTTCATGAATCAGGAACCCCCAAAGACCATCTCACCTTTAGGCAAGTTCAGCAGTCCTCTCTCTGTGTGTTCTTCATGTCCAGTTTATGCATTAGTCGAGGCATGAGCAGTTTCTTGCCCACATGGCTATCAAACTCCATAAGGAGCCTCTTCAATGCCCATCTTCCTCTTGAAGTAGATTGGTGCTGCCAGGAGCAGACGTGTCTCATTTTTATGGAAAGCCCTAAGTTATAAAATATTATATGCCGTATTTTGTAGTCTTTGAAAGATAAGAAGAATGTTTGTCTAACTGAAATATATCTCTACATATCTATAAAACTAACATGACTACAAGGTTGACTATTATTCGTAATTATCCATTAAGCTATATTTCTAATTATACATTATATTTTTAAATGAGCTACACAATCACAATATCTTAATCAAGAGCAGAAATACATATACACATAACAAAATTGACCTTAAATCTCTATCAATAATGCAAGATCTATACCAATGCAAATTATTCATATCTATATCATATCCCCCTTTAAATGTAAAAGACCATTTATAAACAATATTTGGGAACATGGGTGCAGTTTTTTTCTGTCCAAACTGCTTCCTGCTGTATGGGGGCACTGTTATTCAAGTCTTTTATGGTGTAACATGTGCTAGAGTCATATCAGTCAGTAGTTGAGTGAAGTAATTTTTTGAGAGTGTTCACAGCAACCTTTCAGGAGAGTGTGGTCTATCATACCATATGGGATAGAAGCAATCCACAGTGTCTTATCCTCTATGAAAACAAAAGAACTTTTCCAAAGCAGCATAAATCCTTAGATCCAAATTTTGAAGTCAAGGTAATTTCAAAATATCTCTCTTGGATTAGTTCAGCAGCATTTATAAAGAAATATTGTTTAGCAGCTGTTGCTCCTTCCTTAGCATTCAAATAATTTAAAGAGGGCATAATAGCATACAGTATCAAGATTCTCTGTGTATTTTCCATCTTTGTGTGGCTTTATTTTAACCTCTATTTTTTTATTTTTACTTTTTGAGACAGGTTCTTTGTATATCTTTGTCCTGGAATAACTCTGTAGACCAGGCTGTCCTTGAACTCACAGAGATCCACTTGCCTCTGCCTCCCAACTGCTGGGATTAAAGATGTGTGCTACAACACCTTGAACTCAGAGATCTGTCTGTCTCTGCCTCCCAGGCATTGGGATTAAAGGTGTGTGCTACCACACCTTGAAGTCACAGAGGTCAATCTACCTCTGCCTCCCAAGTGTTGGGATTAAAGGTGTGTACCACCATACTCAACTATTCCCTTTTCTTTTTTAAGAACTGTAAGCTTTTTCTTTTCTCTCCCAAGTCAGCATATATTTTTAACACACAGTAAAACATTTAGAGATTTTTCGAATCTCTCTTTACTGACATTTTATCTCTCTTTTTCTGACTACATGAGTCTTTAAGGAGAGGATGAAAGCTGTGGCTTTGATGGCTGGATCCAGCCCATTCCTTAGCTTTCCAGTCTCATGGCAGAGGTACCAGCTGTAGCCATTTTCATTGGCACAACTCTATGGCATTTCACGGTCCCTGCCAGCAAGCAAGCTGCAGCGTTCTGCTCACAGACCACACTCAGTTGGACTGCCTGTCTGAAAGAGTCAGAGTTTGCCCTGGCAGGATGGCCCAAAAAGCCGGCATTTTAAAACAGCCCAGCTTTTTTCCTGCTACTGTTGAAAACCGAAAAGCATGTGTTCAGCTTTTCATCAACACCATTTCAGTGTTTCATGGCAAGACCTCTTAAAGAACTGTAGTGTTTTGTAGCTAAAGCTGAGTCAGGAAGCCTCTCTTAGATGAGAGTGCTTGTCTCTAGTGAGCAGAGCAGACCGGAGAAATTGCTGCTACCAAGAAAACATGCTTTACTCTATTCTTTCCCAAGCTTTCTCAGGCTTTTTGTAGATTCAGCTATCCATGTCTGGGCGCCATTTGTAGTGAAGGGACCTGCGAGCTGCAGCCCGGCTCCCGGCTAGCTTTACCCGAAATAATTACACAGAAACCGTATTCATTTAAATACTGCCTGGTCCATTAGCTCTAGCCTCTTACTGGCTAACTCTCACATCTTGATTAACCTATTTCTATTAACGTGTGTAGCACCATGAGGTGGTAGCTTACCAGGAAGATTCTAACCTGCGTCCATCTTGTGCCTGAGCTTCATGGTGTCTGCCTCACTGCCGTCTCTCTCCCAGCATTCTGTTCTGTCTTTCCTGCTTACCTATGTTCTGACCTATCAGGCCAAGCAGTGTTCTTTATTAATTGACCAATGAAAGCAACAGATAGATAGAAGACCTGCCTACATCAGATGGGAGCTTAGAGCAGCTTCCAGTTCAGCCTATGGCACTTGCCACCATGCTGTAGTTTGAATATTTTGGTATGCCTCACTCAGAACTGACCATGTTTCTTCTGACTGACATGGAAAGATCCCATGGGGGAACAGTCTTATCCCAGAATTTACTGAACACTTCGGTTAGATATTTGTTTTGGGATCCTCTGGCTCAACAGTGGCATTGTCTGTTTCGTTGATAAACCCAAACAGAGGTATCCAATAGCTGCTACACAGCTGTGCCCAGTTACTTCTAGTGACTTTCACCTTCAATGCCACATCCCCACCCCACGCCACAGCCTCTGGATCTGAGTCTTGCTCCCTCTACAGCTTTTCCCCTGCCCACATCTCCTCTTGTCCTGTCTTCTCCTTGCTGCTCTCCTACCTCTCTGCCTATCTTCCCGACATGGTCATCATGAGCAGAGTCCTGTCTGGAAAGTGTTTGCCAACCCCTGAATGGGAAAGAGGGTTCTCAAGTGGGATGGATGAATGCATGTGTCCCGAGCTGGTGGTGTCCAATGGCGCCTTCACTCCACTGTCACTGTGCCTTCTTTCTATGGATTTAGCATTAGCCAGCCTATGACCTACAGGGTCTTGTGGCCCATCAGGTGGGCTCCTTTTATCTAGTGGGCTAGTATGGAAATCTTGCCAGAAGTCTTCCCATGCCCCATAATTTCTAAATGGGTGTTCATTGTTGATCACCTCTGGTTGTGGCCGCCTCTTACTGTGCCCTCAACTTGGACATGGGATGTCACCAGCTCTTATGGACAAGTCGAGAGTCAGTACCCTGCTGCCACGGAGGCAGATGCATTTCCTTGTTTCATGGGACTCCTGCACTCTGATTACTCATGGTCTCTCTCTGTGACCTTGGACACATTCAGCCACTATCTCCAAGCAAGAAGACTAGCTCACTCTAAGTCAGCTGAAGCCCCACAGAGAGGCCCACTGGCAGGCCCTCCATCAGAACAGGCTCTGGCTTTAATCAGCGGGGCAATCTACCACCTCTCAACCCAGAACTCCTTCCTCCGTCTCTTTCCCTGACCCAAGAAGTCAAGGCCCAACCCCAGGACTCAACCACTCCATGCCTCAAGGCACGGCCTGTAATATTGACTCTTTGAACCTTGATCACTTGATCAGATCCCCAGATATTTCCCGGAAGGCACCTAGTCTCTTCAGCCAGTGTCTAGCCTCTGTAGCCCCAAGATTCTGGGTCATAATTCCTTGCTGTCCAACCCGATCTCCCATCCTAAGTCTTGATGCAGCCTCCTCGTCCAAAGGAAACCATTTCATTTATCTCTGCTACCCACCTGGAAGACCATTGTGAGGGTTCCACTGGTGTAGAAGCCTTGGTCATGGATTCAAGCCCATATAAAGACTTTATTTTTCTGCTGGTGACTACACTGGGTGTTAGGGACCAGACTGTAGTAGGGAGCTGCAGGTTGCATTCCGCCACCCAGCTCCTGCCACCGGTTAGCTTTACCCGAAATAACAACACACAAACTATTCTTTTAAACACTTCTAGGCCCACTAGCTCTAGCCCTTACAGGCTAATTCTCATATCCCGATCAACCCATCTCTAATAATCTGTGTAGCATCAGTCTTACCGGGAAAGATTATAGCCTATGTCCATCCTGGATATGAGCTTCATGCATCTGCCCGGGAGAGGGGAGCATGGCCTCTGAGCTCACTTCCTCTTCCTCCCAGCATTCTGGTCTCTTTACTCCTCCCACCTATGTTTTAACCTATGAGGGCCAGCAAAGCTGTTTCTTTATTTTAATTAACCAATGACCTTCCTCCATCACCAGACCACACTCCTGAGCCTTTCTCCTAGGTGTTGGAATTATAGAAGGCAAAAAGCAAGGGATCCGCCTTCACTCTAGAGATGTTCCCAGAAATGTGGACATTGGTAGATTACATCTTTGTTTCCACTTTGGCAGAGTCACTACTCCAATTCCAGGATGAGTTTTCTGACACATTCTTATGAATAGTGTGAACCTGCCTTTCCTGTAGGGCAGGACTCTCACCACAGTCCACAGTCACTCGTGGAGACACACCACACTTCACGCTACAATCAACTCCTGGTCTCTTACCCACATTCTGTATCTGGTCTGAATTCTTTCAACAGTGAATAAGCACAGGGAAGCAAAGGGGAAGGGGGCTGGACCAGCTGGAGTATTACGGGATATACCAGCCATCCAATGAGATTGGTATAGCTACCGGTAAGTTGCTTTGAGACAGAGTCTCTCCGAATAGATAGCCCTGTCTCTCCTGGAACTAAGTCTACAGACCAGGCTGGTTTTGAACCTAGGAATCCATTTGCTTGTGTTGTCTTGAGTGCTGGGATTAAAGGCGTGTGTTGTCTTGTTTGGTATTACACGTTGTTTTTAGATTAAATGAAACTCAGTCTTTGCCTGTTTGGCTACTGTGAGGTAAGTGCTGTATTGCTCTCGGTTTCATACATCCCTCTTCCCCTTCCATATTTTGTAGTTGTGGCTATGGTTTTTTTTTTGTTTGTTTGTTTTGTTTTTTTTGGTTTTTCGAGACAGGGTTTCACTGTGGTTTTGGAGCCTGTCCTGGAACTAGCTCTTGTAGACCAGGCTGGCCTCGAACTCACAAAGATCCGCCTGCCTCTGCCTCCCTAGTGCTGGGATTAAAGGCGTGCGCCATCACCACCCGGCTAGTTGTGGCTATGTTATCAATATCCACATAATAGTGTTAAGCAGACCTCTGCACGTCCTTTATCCAGTATTGGTGCAGTTGTTATAGTTATTGGAAGTTGTCCTTGACTGTCCTTTGAAGAGCCACCAGTCCCCTCTAAATGGCCTCCATTTCTTATCCTCCATCAGCAGTCTTTGGTTTGGTCTGTTGTTCTTCTGGGAGCATCATTTTTGTCTCTGTTAGTACCGGGGCAATGTGATCATCCATTTCAAATCTTCCTCGCCAGCTGCTTGGGCTTCCTGAGACCTGATGGAGGAAGGTCATTGGCTAATAAAGGAACTGCCCTGGCCCATTTTATTGGTTAGAGGATAGGTGGGAGGAGTAAACAGAACAGAACGCTGGGAGGAACAGGAAGTGAGGTCAGAGACTCGACAGCTCTGCTCTCCGGAGCAGACGCCTCAGCAGAGACGCCATGCTCCTGGCTCCTGGGCAGACGCACGCTATGAAGCTCCGACCCAGGATGGACATAGGCTAGAATCTTCCCGGTAAGCGCACCTTGGGGTGCTACACACAGATGATTAGAAATGGGCTAAATTAATATGTGAGAATTAGCCTAGAAGAGAATGGGCCAAGCAGTGATTAAATGAATACAGTTTGTGTGTTGTTATTTCGGGGCATAAGCTAGCCATGTGGGCGGCCGGGTGTGGGGGACGCAGCCCTGCCACCCCATATTACTACAGTTGGCGCCCAGACATGTGGACAGCCGAAACCCACTTAAAAAACCCGAGAAGGCTTAAAAATAAGGGAGAGAGAGTTTAACACAGATTTTTGCTGTTTGTTGGTGTTGTGCTGTAGAGAGATTTCCTGATTCGGCAACAGTAGCAGAAAAACCACTGTGCCATTTTAAAGCGCAACTTCCTGGGGCTGTGCCGCCATTGCGATCTCTGTCTGGCTCCTGCGGGAGACAGAGCTTTTGAATAGAGCATTTGGAGTAAAGTGCTACGATTTGTTTGATGGCAACTAGACTCGCTGTGTTCTCGGGTCTGCTCTGCTTGTTAGAGGCAAGCATGCGCTTTCTTCTAAGAGAAGCTTCCTGACTCAGCTTTAGCTGCAAAACCCTGCAGCTTATTAAGAGTTCCTGCCATGAAACACTTAAACAGTGTTGACGAAAAGCTGAACACATGCTTTTCGGTTTTCAGCTATAGCAGGAAAAAAGCTGCGCCATTTAAAAATGCCGGCTTTCTGGGCCATCCTGCCAGGGCAAACTCTGACTGTTTGAGGCAGGAGGGCCGGCTACCTAGAGAGGACTTGAGTGTTGTCTGTTGTAGCTCACTTGCTGGCAGGGACCTTGAAATGCCATACAGTTGTTGCATTAAACATGGCTACAGTCTGTATATCCGTCATGAGGCTGGAAAGCTAAGGAATGGACTGGATCTAGCTGGCAAAGCCACGCCTTTAATCCTACTGATATTGCTTGGTAAATTAAAGATTCATGTGGTCAGAAAAAGAGAGATATACAGTAAAGAGAGATTCAAAGACAGAGAAAATTTCTGAATGGTTTAAAGTGTGTTAAAAATATATGCAGACTAAAAGTTGAAGTTCTTAAAGTAAAAAACAAAAAAAAAAGGAAGAGAGTTGTTGTGTGTGGTAGCACACGCCTTTAATCCCAGTGCCTAGAAGGCAGAGACAAACAGATCTCTGTGAGTTCAAGGTGTAGTAGTGTACACCTTTAATCCTGAATGCCTGGGAGGCAGAGACAGGCGGATCTCTGAGAGTTCGAAGACAGCCTGGTCTACAGAGTTACTTCAGGTCAAAGATACAGAGAACCTGTCTCAAAAAGCAAAACGTTAAAAGTAAAAATAAATGAAATAGAGGTTAAAACAAAGGTGTACAAAGATGGAAAATAAACAGAGAATTTTGATACTGTATGCTATTATGCTCTCTTTGAATTGTTTGAATGCTGAGGAAAGAGCAAAAGCTACTAAAAGATATTTATTTATAAATGCTGCTGAGCTAATCCAACATAGATATTTTGATGCCTTGAATTTGAAATTTGGATCTAAGGACATGATGCTTTGGAAAGGAGTTTCTTATTTTGTTT
Source organism: Microtus oregoni (assembly GCF_018167655.1). Classification (NCBI taxonomy): domain Eukaryota; kingdom Metazoa; phylum Chordata; class Mammalia; order Rodentia; family Cricetidae; genus Microtus; species Microtus oregoni. The sequence goes on along the minus strand of NW_024543061.1, from coordinate 30,476,116 downwards.
TCACAGAGGATGAGACGCTGTTCATTTCTTCTATTCCGATTTGGTATGATGGACCACGCCCTCCTGAAGGGTTGGTGTGAACACCTTCAGAAAATTGCTTCGCTCAACTGCCAACTGAGAAGAAACTAGCACACAGGTTATACCATGAAAGACCTAATTAACGACGCCCCCATTCAGCAGGAAGCAGTTTGGAGAGAAATAACTGCGCCCATATTCCCAAAAAATGTTTATAAACGTTCTTTTACATTTAAAGGGGGGTATGATATAGATATGAATAATTTGCATTAGTATAGATTTTGCTTTATTGATAGAGATTTAAGGTCAATTTTGTCATATGTATAAGTGTTTCTGATTTTGATGAAGGTATTGTGATTGTGTAGTTCATTTAAATATGTACTATATAATTAAGAAATATAGGTTGTTAATGGATAATCATCGATAATAGTAAAGCTTGTAGTCATGTTAATTAGATTTTCTAGATATATAGAGATATATTTTAGATAGACATTCTTCATGTCTTTCAAAGATTACAGAATAGGACATTTAATGTTTTAATAACTGAGGACTTTTCATGACAATGAGACACTCTGCTCCTGGCAGCACCAATCTACTTCAAGAGGAAGATGGGCATCGAAGAGGCACCTTATGGAGTTTGATAGCCATTTGGGCAAGAAACTGCTCTTGCCTGGACTATTGCTTAAACTGGACACAGAGAACCCGCAGAGAGAGGACTACTGAACTTGCCTAAGGTGAGATGATCTTTCGGGGTTCCTGATTCATTTTGAAAGAGTCTGCGAGACATTCTGCAGGACACAACAGATAGTGACTGAACTGACTTTGAATTTTCCTGCTTTATGGAAATGTCTGCTGGATACCATGGGCCTGAAGGCTGAAGATGGATGCCCCAATGATACAGAGGAACTTTGGGTGACTGTCCAGGCAGCGAGATGTCTCTGTCATTTCTAGAGTTTTAAAAGTTGCTTTTTTCTTGTTTGCTTAGGTAGTAGTGTATCTTTCTGGTTTCTTTGATGGAGTTAAGAATAGTTAGTTATAGTTATAGTTTTCCTTAGTTATGATAAAGATTATTGTAACTTTTACTTGATAACTGTTTTGTTATATGTAATTTTGCTATGTTAAAGCCTTTTTTTTTGTTTAAACCGAAAAAGGGGAAATGATGGCGGAAGGTCATTGGCTAATAAAGGAACTGCCCTGGCCCATTTTATTGGTTAGAGGATAGGTGGGAGGAGTAAACAGAACAGAACGCTGGGAGGAACAGGAAGTGAGGTCAGAGACTCGACAGCTCTGCTCTCTGGAGCAGATGCCTCAGCAGAGACGCCATGCTCCTGGCTCCTGGGCAGACGCATGCTATGAAGCTCCGACCCAGGATGGACATAGGCTAGAATCTTCCCGGTAAGCGCACCTTGGGGTGCTACACACAGATGATTAGAAATGGGCTAAATTAATATGTGAGAATTAGCCTAGAAGAGAATGGGCCAAGCAGTGATTAAATGAATACAGTTTGTGTGTTGTTATTTCGGGGCATAAGCTAGCCATGTGGGCGGCCGGGTGTGGGGGACGCAGCCCTGCCGCCCCATATTACTACAGAGACCTTTGTTTGTCTTTTAGTTATGTTTGGGATTGTGAATTCTTCATGCCATTCTAGTGTATGCAAGGGGTTTTAAGTGTTTGCTTATATTAGTTTCTTTACTGTTGCTATAAGACACTGTGACCTAGGCAACTTGTAGGGAAAAAAAACCCTTTACTGGGGGCTTATAATTCCTGAGGGGCAAGGTCTCTGATGGCGTAATTAGAGAGAGGTGGTTGGAACAGGAAGTTGAGAGATCACAGTTTGAACTACAAGTAGGAAGCAGGGAGAATGAACTGTGAATACCATGAGCCTTTCAACAGTCAAAGCCCACCCCCCAGCAATATGCTTCCTCTAGCAAGGCTGCACACCCACCTTTCAAATCTTCCCAATAGGCCACTGACTGGGGACCAAGTGTTCAAACATCTGAGCCTTGGGGGCCACTCTCATTCAGACCTCCACAAATGCCTGACCTGGTTAGAGTAATGTCAATTTGACACCAGCTAGAGTTATTTTAGAAGAAACTTCAATATAGAAAATGTTCCCATCAGATTAACCTGTGGGCAAGCCTGTGGCGAATCTTCTTAATTGGTGATTGCTGCATGATACCCTAGCCACTATGAGTGGTGCCCGCCCCTCCTGTGCTGGTTCCTGGTGCTATAAGAAAGCAGGATGAGCAAGCCAGTAAGCAGCACTCCTCCATGGCTTCTGCTTCAGTTCCAGCCTCCAGGTTCCTACCTTGAGTTCCTGCCCCGACTTCCTCCAGTGATGGAACATGACCTGTCAGTTGTAAGTTGGAAACCCTTTCCTCCTTCAAGTTGCTTTTGGTCATGTTGTTTTATCACAGCAATATAAACTGTAACTAAGACAGCACTTCAAGGCAGTTCAGGATGCTAGTGCATGGCTTGATGGGAGAATCCTGCTGAACTCAGTACCTCCTTGGGAGAATGAATAGAATGCAGGGAGAACTGGGTTTGGCAGGTGTAATTATGCAGCCACAAATAAGGCTGCACTTCTGGGTTCTAGAGTCATGCACATGCAGACAAGCCCTCAGGCAAGTGCCTGAATGTTAAAGGGCCCCACATGACCCATGTGCGTGCATGCGTGGTTCCATCCACATATGACTCAGATAAACCCTTGCGCGCATGTGTGAGCCTGTTATCTGCATATGACATAGTCATGCCAACCTCCTGTGCTCATGCGCCAGGCAGCTTTCAAAAAGCTGGACATGCGATCTTCCTCTCTCTCTCTCTCTCTCTGCACTCTGATTCCCCAGGTCTGTACACACCCCCTCTAATAAACTCCTAAGTGGGTTTGTTGCGTGTTCCATGTTCCATGCACCAGGTAATTTCAGCAGAACTAGATTTTTCCAGGAACGCTAAAGAGAGAAGAGATATGTAGGACAAGAATGATGGGTCACTTGGGCTATGGTGGCACACACCTTTAATTCCAGAACTCAGAAGACAGAGGCAGGCAGATCTGAGTTCATGGCCACCCTGATCTACAGAGAGTGTTCCAAGACAATCAGGATTCAGCAGAGAAACACAAATAACAAGAGAGCTGCGTCATGAGATAGGGAGCCACGAAAACCCGAGCAGGGTCAGGGATGATGGGAAGATGGGAGGTTTGATCAAACGGGAAGTTTGCATTTTATTTGGAGACAATATCTTACTCTGTAGTTAGTGGTCCTCCTGCCTCAGCCTTCCAAAGGGGGATTGCAGGTATGCACCACCACACCTGACTTTAAATGGAGTTTTTAAGTGATCAACAAATCATTAGAATGGAGGGTCCTAGATAAAGGGATCTTGGAGGACAGTGTGGAGGGAATGTCTTAATGTCACTTAGGAATGGACACCATTATTGTTAATGACAAGATCTATGGAGGGCCCTGAGAACAAGTGGTTGAAAACAAGAGGTTTGGGACAGGAGCACAGAGTTGGACACCTGGAAGTAGGCCAAGAAGCAAGCAGTGACGGTGGCTGACTACACACTGGCGAGGATGCTGTGTCCCTGGCGGAGCCTCGCTTCTGGCTTTCGTCATAGCAAAGGGGCTGTGGAACCGATGCTCCTACCCAATACATCTGAAAGCACTCAGAGACTTTGCTGATCGGTGTGATATTTGAAGAGTGGGCAGGGACTACAGAGGCTGGGTGAGCTCCAGCAGGCAGCCATTCCTCCCTGGGGAGAGCTGTCCTTGATGTGCCGATGCGTCTGTCCTTCAGACGTGCATAGAGGTGAAAACTGCTCTGTAGCCATTGAAGCCTAGATGAGAACTCATTTTACATGTAAACACACTGAACACTGGCCAATGTGACCTCTATTTCCTAGTTTTCTTGTTTCTTTTTTTTCTTGGTATGGAAAGGCACTGACTTTAGTTCTCAAATCCAGAATTATTCGTAGAGGTAGTATAAGCTTTGATGGCATGGTTTCATGGTTTCTAGGGTGTCATGCTCATATGTTTACTTAAAGACACATTTTTACTATTTATTCATCGTGTGGGGGGGCGGGGAGGGAGCAAGCATAGCACACGAGAGTCGGTACTCTCCTTCTACCACGTGGATTCCAGAGATTGGCGACAGAGAGAGTCCCTTTACTTGGTGAGCCATCTCATTGGCCAGGAAATGCTTTTTTATTGTTGTTTTAAAGACCAGGTGTCACGTAGCTCAGGCTGGCCTTTAGCTTGCTGTGTAGCCGAGGTTGACCTTGATCATTTTATCCTCCTGCCTCTGCTATTTCAGGGCTGGGGCGACAAGCCTGCAGCACCACACTGCTTTTGTGTGGTGCTGAGGAATGACCCCAGCACAGAAGCATGTCAGGCACATGCCTTACCAACTGAGCCACATCTCAAGCCTTGGGAAACGTGCTTTATTTCTCCTTTGTATGACAAGAGTGTATTGGCCTCTTCAAGTAGGCTTGTCAGTTACAATCTGGGACTCTTTCAAATGTGTAATTATTGTGGGTTCCCAGGAAATTGTATAGATGGCAGAGCGATCTCATTTCCCCCCAGTGGTGACATCTTATCTTGTCTGCCCATCTCCATGTACTATGGAGGCAGGAGCTGGGACTGGCAGCAGTTTGTTGGGTGGTCTGTGTAACCGGATCTTATTTGCAGCCTATGTCACACTTTAACCAGGGTTCAGAAATACGTTCACCATAGAGGTCTTGAGTGCTCCCTCCATGACCATGTCCCACCATCCTCATGCTCTGTTCCCTCAGGTGAAAACCCAGCATGCCATGGTTACCATGGGGCTCAGCTCTGCTTTCTTCTTCCTCCTCCTCCTTTCTTCTTCATCTTCTTCCTTCAGTACTGAGGGTGGAACCTAGAGCTGGCACTCCACCCCAGAGGTCCTGTCTGATTTTTTGATTTTTTGTTTTGTTTTGTTTCATGCTTGGATATTTTAAAGAAGCCCATTTAGGCTGAGCTACGGGGTCCTCAGTGTATCTCTGCACTGACTTGTGTGTGCATACATGTAAGAAGGTGCATGTGTCCTCGTGCTCATGGAGACAACCTCAGGATTGAACAGAACAGAACCACATGTTCTCTAGTGCTATTTTTTGGAGATAAGGTCTATATTCTTATTTATTGTCATGTCTGTATTATTAAAATAAGGTCTGCATTTCTTTCCTGTTGATTTGATAAAATGCCAGGACCAAAGGGACTCATGGGAGGAGTTTATTTTGGCTTATGGTCCCAGAGAGACAAGGGTCCGCCATGGGGAAGGCATGGTAGCAGGAGCATTGAGCTGAGAGAGCTTTCCTCAACCACACGCACGAATAGAGAGCAAACTGGGAGGGGCTGGTTATTCTCAAGGCTCACCCCCCAGTGACATATGTCCTTCAGCAAGGCCACACCCCTTAAACCTCCCCAAACAGTGCCACTAGCTGGGGACCCAGGATTCAAATCACAGTCTAAAACCTCAGCCGTCCTCCATTTCAGATAGTCTCCTGATTGTTCTCTCTACATACATGGGAATCGCATCAGGCAGTGTCACACCTCCCAGCTGTCGTCTGGTGCCTCAGCTCCTCCAGCTTAGCCCTTCCTTCAAGCCCTATGCCGTCCTAGGAGGGTTCACCTGCTGCTGATAGCCTCTGGGTTTTCCTTGTCTGAGGACATCTTGCTCTCCTCTCATGGCTGAGTTGACCTTTTCCTTCAGTATGTAAAAGACATGATTCCATTTCCTTCCAGCCTTCCACGGCTTCCGATGAGAAATCTGCCTTTCCCCCACGATACTGTGAATTTTCAGATGGTTTTTGGCAGAGTTTGAGAAATTCCTTTGGCTTCTTTTTGCCAGTCCCTTCTCCCAGGTCTCCTCTGATCCAACTGAAACTCTACTTAGAGATCCACAGATCCCAAAGTTTCTTTTACTTTTTTTCCCTCACTCAGTGTTCAGACTGAGAACTTTCTATTGTCTTCAAGTTCATTAAGTCTAAGTTTTCTTCATTTAGCTGAGTCTATTTGAGCTGTAAATTGTTCCATACTGTGGTTTTCAGTTCTTAAGGTCTATTTGGACTGATGAGATGACTCAGCACTTGAAAGCACTTGCTGTCAAGATTGAGGACCTGAGTTCAATCCTCTGGAGCCCACATGTTGAAAGGAGACAAGTATCTCCAGCAAACTCATGGTGTTCATGGATGTATTCTCTCAACCCCACTCAAAACATACACACACAAACACACACACAATTCAAGCATCTGTTGACTATTTGTGATTTTTTTTTACTAAGATTTCTATTTTGTTTATTTCATTGAAGAATCCTTCATGGGTTTATTAACAAATTACTGAATTGAGGGGTGTTGGTGATGGAACCCATGGTCTTTCATATGCCCCTGCAAGTGCTGTGTCACTGAGCTGACCTGCATACCAGTTCCAAAGGGAATAACTTAAGGTGATTCTGGCATTGCGGTCTGCTCAGCGCTGGCCTCTATTGGCAATAGCTTATTGAAGTTGAGGTTTTCCAGGTCCTCAGTTCCACATGGTCTTTGTGGCTTGGTGCACATTTGGGTGTTGTGTTATGAGACTGGTTATATTTAAACCTGTTTTCCCCACAGACTCCTCCGTTCCATATGTGGGGAGAAGGGGCTCGCCAGTGACTTCTGAGAGGGGATGGAGGTCTACATTCTCAGCCTGCTGGGGGTGCAGGTAGCCATCCTGGGGAACAGTGTGCGGGTTCAGCCTTCCCACAGACCTCCATAAACACCACAGAGATGGATGGAAACCCTACACTGTTCCCCGGATGGGCTCTTCTGAATGGCAGAGAACCTCTGGTTCTCCCCCAGGCGTCTCTGACATGGGTGGGAAGGAGCATAGTGGATGGACGCCTAGAATTTCCACGTGGTCTCCAGCAACATCCCAGGCTTCTCACTTATCTCCAGCACCTCTTTAGAGCCAGGCAAGGGTGGCGGTCTGGGTTCCCCTCTGCCTATGGGCTGAAACCACAGTTTTCTGTTGTGTCTGGCCAGCAATTATTAATAATTGTTTGCAGGTTTTCTGCTTTTCTGCCCATTTCCTAGTCCCATGGCCAGAAACAAGAGGCTTTAATTTTTTCTTTCCATTATTGATTTTTTTTTGTATTTCTGGTTATTACAGACTTCCTCAGCATGCTGCCCAGGACATACTCAGAGAAGTCACCACCCTGTACTGGGAGGCTTCTGCTGCCCTTTCCCCACGTTGTCTCCTCTACGGGTGATACCCTGGGTTTCCTCCTGGCTCATTTAGCAGGAGATACGATGAGCTCAGAACCTCTGCCTCATTGGTACTGGAAGTCTGGTGATGCCTGGGTTGCATTAGATGATCATGAAGACAGAGACAGTGGATGTTCCCGACAGTAAAAGAAGACACTTCAGACCCACAGAGATCAGACCTGTAAGATGTGACCCAGGACTGCAAGTATGCTCAGGCCTTCATGAGGGAGAGAAGGCTTCCTTCTCTGTAACCAAGAAGCTTGACTGCTCTGACAGGACAATTTCTCTGACATGTGACACCTGCTGGTTCATACTGTATCTCGTCAGTTCGGATGGCTTAGTATTGTCACGTGGTACCCACCTGTCCTTTTGCGTTCCTATGACCATCCAGGATAGCAGGGTGGAGAACTGTGGAACCACGACGCTTTGCCTCCCCTGGGTGGACTATCCCTGCCCCCACACCAGCCTCCCTCCTGGGAATCTTTGGAAGTTCCTTCTATTGGAAGGCATTCCATCTCACTGCGGGTCCAGATGGCAGGGGTTTGCTTTTCTCTTCTTTTCTGTGTTTTTCCATCTTTAAAGTGACTTTAATTCTGGGAAATGTAGGTCACGATGTGTTCAGATGCTGCTTCTCTGAGGATTTTCCTGTCGTCCCTTGAGACTCCAGCATCCAGATGTGGGGGCTCTGGTCTTCACACCTCTTAGCTGGCCTTTCCTCCTGCCTTCTAAGCGACAGCTCAGCCTCTCGTCTCCTGGCTCATTAATTCTCGGTCTCCTGCTGTTCAGGTCTTCAAAACTCCCCATTTCCACCCCCAGCATTTTCTCAAGAGTCTGATTGCCATTGTTCAGGGCAGGCAATGGAATCCAGGGCTTGGTGTGTGCTAGGCAAGCTTGCACTACAGTGCCACACTCCAGCCCGCAGGGCCCGCTTTGAACTCCTGTCCCGCTTGTCCCATGGGCACACTAGATGAGACTTTTCTGATCTTACTAACTCTCTGTTCCCTGCATTGCTTTTGTGGATGTCATTGTGTGGGCCCAGCACTGAGTGGGCAGTTTGAACTCCCAGGAGCCCTGTCTCACTGGAGTGGCCTCACGTACAGAGGGGACCATGCTAGATCTCAGAGCTCTTGAAGTCTCTGCCGCCTGGCCCCAACAGCCAAGGGATATCCCTGAGAATCCAGCCAGCTGAGGGGTGAGGCATAGAAAGCAGTCTTCCATGTCCCAGGATTTCCTGCTTGGTACACAGCGACATGCCTTTTGGTGCAGCTCTTAGAGAAAGCATTGCTGTCAGGACTGGGCAGCCATCAATCCTGTCCAGGCCAACGGTCTCGAGGAGGCCATCCTGGCGAGTGAGTGACAGGTGCTTTATTGTTCCTGCAGAGGCCCTTCTGGAGGACGGGAGGAGCTGTGGCTGACTCCAGTTAACCCCTGAGCTTGATGAAAGCTCAAGCATCTGCCTGGATACCGCAGTCTCTGTAACTGTCCTGTCTTTACCGGATAATGAATAGTTTTCCTGTCCCAACTTGCATCCCTCTCTCAACCAATGTGGTCCTGCCTGCCACTAGGTTCTTCTTGGTAGATATTATCACAAAACGAGTATAGTGAGAATAACCAATGGACTCACCCCTTGCCTCATCACAGAGTATCTTAGAGCCAACTATAGGATAGGCTCTTTGCTACAGGTGGAAGCAAGGTGCTTAGCCTACTCCAGCAAGACAAGTAGATCCCACTTCTGTTGGGAGGCTGGAAAGCTCTAAGAGGCTCTAGTCTGTGCAAATGCTTCAGATGGATGCTGGTGTTCCAGCATCCTCCTGGCCAGCATCAACCAGCTACCTCTTTCCCACCAATGGCAAAACAGAAGATTCAGTGCCCAAGGCAAGAAGCTCTGGTGTGCTGGCCTGTCCACAAAGCTGCTTCCCAATGTGCCCCCGCTGAACAAGTTGCCAGTCCTACCCCTGGAGTCCTTCCCTACATCTCTCACACCTCTGGCTTATAAATAGATGGAGGGCAAGGGGCAGCCACTTTGCAGTGTAGCTTTTTTCATGAGATGAAAGCTGGGGACCGGAGCTTACTTCCTGAAAAATAAGTCAGCCAGTCAGCACCCCTGGGGTGTTGCAAGAAGCAGCTTGCAGGCACATGCTGTCACTACTGAAGTGTCTGAGATCTCTAGTTTCGTATGGGCTTGCCCTCCAAGAACACGGTGGGGGTCACAGTGGTTGTCTGCTACTCCCGACTTACCATCCTAGGGCTGGGTCCTGAGAGAAGGACCAGGCCCTTGGGCTAGCTTGAGTTCTGCAGCTGACTAACTAACATTGCCCACAAGACCTGCAGAAATCTCAGCTTTGGTCACCAGCCTGGCTGGAAGCTTCCACCCCATGGGCCTACTTCTCCAGCATCAAGAGTGAGCCTCTTCCGTGCTCTTGTCTCACATGGGTCAAAGAACCTTCATGCCAGGCCTTACCTCCTGCCATTGTGCCTGCCATCTGTTTGTACCCCTCATCAGAGGCTTAAAGTCATTTAAACCACAAGAATGGGGAAAGATGCACCCAAAGCTGGTGCCTCTGGGGGAGGGGGTGGTAGATTGTATAAGAAATGTGGAGGAGGGTCAGGTGCTGGGCTGGAGTAAGATGAGGTATGAGGGGTTCCCTGGGGTGATGGTTGGACTGGCCCTCAGGATGAGTGTGGAACTTCACACAGCTGGCCCAATTCCAAAGCATCTAGTCCCATCTGGCAGACTTTCCATCTACAATGTGGCCATGAGATTGCCACCTGCCTAGTAACGCTAGGATGCAAACTCAGGGGCAATTTGTAGCCTCAGGCACATGGTAGTCTTCATGTCATCACTTGCTAGCATTAGCAGTATTGGTATTAGGAGGGCAGGTTAGGGAAAGACATTTTTGGGAGCCAAGGGTACCACGGGGCCTAGCAAAGAAAGGAGAACAGGGCAGTGGAGAGGGGGACACAGCTGAGACCCAGGAATAGTATGTACATTGGACATGAGCACTGACACCTTCTGTGAGGCTGGCTTAGTCACTACCTGAGTCAGAGCAGCAAGCAGGGGCTGGCCTTCGACTATTCATCTGGAAAGGAGGGGCTACCAATGTCTTGTTCCCTGTGATCACCATGTCCAGGTTGAGTGACGGGCCTTCCACCAGGAAGGCGAGGCTCATAGATATCTGTGGTGTTTGGATGAAAATATACCCCATAGACTCATAGGGAGTGACATCAGAGTGGGACTTGTCAGAAGAAGTGTGTCACTGGGGGTAGGCTTAGGTTTCAGAAGCTCAGGCCAGAACCAGTGGCTCAGTCCTGCAGCTGGCCAATCCAGATGGAGACTCTCAGTTCCTTCTCAAGCACCATGTCTGCCTGCACACCACCATGGTTCCTGCAATGATGACAGTGAACTAAACCTTTGAACCTGTAAGGAAGCCTCATTAAATGTTTTCCTTTATAAGAGCTGTCGTAGTCATGGTGTCTCTTCACAGCAATAGAAACCCTCATACAGTATTCAAGCTGGATGAAGGGCAGCTATGTGGAGCCCCACCAGGGTCTAAGCAGGACCATCTAGAGATTTAGAAACTGCCATGAGGAGATTTCCCATGATGCCTTGGGAGGAGAGAAAAGGGTAGCTCCTGCCACTGAGAAGCCAGTTAGAGCTTGCCATGGGGTGGTGCTGGCCTTTCATCAGACATGAGCCATCTCACGGAAAGCCAAGCTCAGCCAAGTCAAGGTGAGACCACAGAAAGCAGGACACAGCAAGACCACATCCCAACCTTCAGAAAAACAAGGTTTTACTTGACTCAAATGAACCATGACCACAAAGATTTTGATTTGGTTTCCCCAGGTCTTCCCCAGGCTTGCTCACTGAGGCTCAATTGCTTGGGGCCATGTCTGGGTGTAGGGTGACGTGAGGAATCACCGTGGTACACCACACAGGAGTGGTGCTGTGTGTACATGTTAATGGGTGTAGCCAAGGGCAGCTCAGGGCACAGTACTCAGGGAAATCTGGTCCAAGCAGCTATTGCAACACAACAAAGCTGAGGGAAGCTGGTCTCACCAGGAGTTCCTGTGCCCTGCAGAGATGGTGGTTATGACACACTGCGTGTCCTGTTTGGGGGACAAGGGGACAAATTTAAACAGTATGTGCTCTCCAGAAAATGCATAGCTTTAGAGTCATCCTAAAGGAGAGAGAGAGAAAGAGAGAGAGAGGGAGGGAGAGAGAGAGAGAGAGAGAGAGAGAGAGAGAGAGAGAGAGAGAGGAGCACTACACATTCAACTGTGTTAGAAAAGGGGGACAAAATCTGTGGAAATAAAAGCAAACAAAACAAAGGGATTGTGTGAACGCAGACTAACAAAAGAATGAAGAAAAGTTAAGAACAATCCCCCCCCCCCAAAAAAAAATCCCAAACCCAAAATCAAAAAAAAAATCAACCACGAGCAGGTGCTGGAGATATGGCTCAGTGCTTAAAAGGCCAAGGGTTGTGAAGGATGCAAAGTTCAGTTCCCAGCACCTGTCAGGCGGCTCACAGGCACCTGTAACTCCAGCTCCAGGACAATAACCCCACACAGACACAGGCAGGCACAGACACATACCTCCACACTCACAATTAGAATATAATCTGACAAAACCAGCAAACACTATTTGGTTGCACCAGGAAGTTAGACAAAATATTGAGAAGTCTGATTAAGAAATGTTAAAATGGCAAAGAGCTTGCCTGAGGCACACATGACACCCTGTTCCAGTGCAAAAAGAAGGGGAAAAAAAAGAAGAGAACTTACTGTTCTATAGCTGTGAGGAGACACCAGGATGAAGGCAACTTAAAGAAAAAGCATTTAATTATTTAATTAAGGCTTGCTTACAGTTTCAGAGGATTAATCCATGGCCATCACTACGGTAGTTTCAATAAGAATGGCCCTACAGACTCATATATTTGAATGCTTAGGGAGTAGCATTAGGAGGTGTGGCCTTATTGGAGTAATTGTTTCCCCAGGGATGGGCTTTGGGGTTTCAAGTACTCAAGCCAGACCCAGTGGGTCTCTTTCCCCCTCTGACTTTGAATCTGGATATAGAACCCTCAGCTACTTCTCCAGCACCATGTCTGTCCGCATGCCATCCTGCCTCTCACCATGATGATAAGGAACTAAACTTCTACACTGTAACCCTGCCCCAATTAAATGTTTCCTTTATGAGAGCTGTCACAGTCATGATGTCTCTTTGCACCCTGACGAAGACAAACACCATTCAGCGTTTGGTGGAAGGCAGGAAGCAGTAACTGAGGGCTCACAACTAATCTGCAAGTTCCAGGAAACGAGACAGTGGGCCTGGCTTAGGCTTTTGAAACCTCAAAGTCAACCCCTAGTGACACAACTTCTCCAACAAGGCCATGCCTCTTATTCCTTCCTAACAGTCCAGCCAACTGGGGACCAAGCATAGAAATATATGCGCCTTTGAGGACCATTCTTATTCAAACCTCCACACCTTGACATTAATAAAAATAGGCACTGCAACTACAAAAGAAATCCACTGGACCAGAGAGACAGCTCAGCAGTTAAGACCACTGATCACTCTTTCAGAGCACTTGGCTTTGATTCCTAGCACTCATAGGGTGGCTCACAACTGCCTCTAACTTTAGTTCCAGGGGATCTAATGCTCTCTTTTGACCACACTGGACATTTCACACACGTTGTACACATACATATGTGCAGGCAAACACTCATATACATAAAATAAAAACAAATCTAAAAAATAATAAAATCCTGTGTATAAACTTATAAAAAAGAAATCCAGAATGACTAACTTGCAAGTAAACGTAAAAGCAAAAGAATGGCTCCTCTTTTAGTTTGCTTTTCTATTGCTGTGATAAAACACTGACCAAAAGCACTGTGGGGAGGAAAGGGTTTATTGAATCTTACCCTTTACAGTCCTGCTTCAAGGGAAGCTAGAGAAGAAATTTAAGAAGGATCCTGGAGGCAGGAACTGATGCAGAGACCATGGAGGGGGTGCTGCTTACTGGCTTGCTCCTCTTGTCTTGCTCAGCCTCCTTTCTTACACAAATACAAACCAACACAAACCAACGTCCCAGGAATGGCACCACCCACAGCATGCTGGGCCCCATGTGTCAATAGTTAATCAAGAAAATGCTGCACAGATTTGCCTACAGGCCAGTCTGGTGGAGGTAATTCCTCCACTGAGGTTTCCTTTTCCTACGTGACTCTGGGTTGTGTCAAGTTGACAGAGGCTAGCATGCTTAGCCTCTTACCAGTCCTCAAACATCCCAGCCATGGACAGCTTTATAGGCTAATTTCCCAAACTCTCTCTTAAACACACTTGAGGGTAACTTTTTTTCCCAAAAGAAGAAAAGTGAAATTTACGTCATTTCATAAAAAAGTTATTTCTTAAAGCTATTATTTTCCTTGGGTTCAAAACTGGTAAGACAAGTATAAGAAAACACAACTAGGTTATTTTTACAGTTTGTAAAATATTATAAACGGCATGTCAACAAATATGATGAAAAATACATTACAAAATAAAACCCTTTGTTTAGTTCATCTCAGCATGGCTAGAATGAGTTGTTGTCGCTCACTATGCTGGTAGACTGTGGGAGGTAACAAGTCATGCAAAACAATGCCTAGGAGGTGCAGAAAAGGACTGGTGCGTATTGTTGTTACTTTAAAAGTTATTTTATTCTATGTGTATGGTTGTTTTGCCTGCAATATATTGGTGTATCACATGCATAGAGTGCCTGTAGAGTCCAGAAGAAGGTGTCATTGGAATGGGGAATGGGAGTTAAGACGCTTGTGAGGGGCCCTGTGGGTGCTGGGAATTGAACCTAGGCCCTCTGCAAAAGCAACGAGTGTGTCTCCAGTCCCAGGATGAATAGATTTTAATACACCTGCGATTTACAAAGCTCTCAAAAACACAAGGAGTAATACAGACCTGAATAAGCCTATACTCTGTACAAGTCTTTAACTAACAGAGATTAAGCAATTAATTCCAGGTGAGCAAGACTTGATTCATGCTTTAGTAACTTGGTCAAATGGATACAGATAAACCCCTTCAACAAATATACATACTTGAGAATAAATGTACAAAGTTGTAGTAGTTTGATTTATTTGACTTCCATAAGTTCATAGGAAGTGGCACTATTAAGAGGTGTGACCTGTTTGGAGGAAGTGTTGGTGGAGGCTGGATGACCTTGAGGTTGGAGGGCACACCTTTTAATCTGGGTCAGACCTTCTGTTGGAAGGCTTGCGGGTGTGAGCTTTGAGGTCTCAAGCTTTTCTCAGTGTGACATTCAGTTGATTTCCTGTTGCCTGCCTGTGAAGATGTAAGTACTCTCAGCTTCAGCACCACGTCTGCCTGCATGTCACCATGCTCCCCGCCAAGACGGACTGAACATCTGATTTGTAAGCAGGCCCCTCAGTTAAATGTTTTCTTTATAAGAGTTACTGTGGTCATGGTGTCTCTTCACAAGAATAGAAAGAACTAAGACAGAAGTTGATCGAAGCTACTGAGGTGTTGCTGTGATAGGCCTACCCGACCATGCTTTTGTTTGGATTGGACTTTGGACTTTGGTACTTTGGCTTTGGAAAGCAGTGGAATACTAGTAGGAGCATGGATGACAATGATGCCGACAATGATTTGAACTCTCAGGAGCTGGCTCAAGAGGTTTCAGAGAATAATTTTAGTATGCTGCTGAGCAATCGTTTTTGTGATATTTTGGTGAAGGATGTGACTATTTTTTGCCCTTGTCTGAAGAGTCTGCCTGAGGTCAAAGTGAAGAGTTTTGGATTAATTCCATTGGCAGAAGAAATCTCAAAACAGTCTAGTATAGGCTCTGTCATATGGATATTAGTGGTAACTCTAATGAAGATTTATAATGAAAGGAGCAAGCTGAGCAAGATAAAATATTTGAGGAGAAAAATGGCACCAGAAAGTGGGTCAGAGCTAAATCCTCTGTTTAAAGAGATAAACAAATTAAGAAATGTAATAAAAGAAGTGGTAGCCTCAGGCAATGTTGGTAACACCTTTAACCAGTGTTAAACCAGTCAGAGGCTGGCAGACCTCCCCAAATTCAAGGCCAGCCTGGTCTGCAGCCCGAGATTAAGGACAGTCAAGCTTAGTGAGTGAAAGACTGAAAGCTGAGCCGGGCGGTGGTGGCGCACGCCTTTAATCCCAGCACTCGGGAGGCAGAGGCAGGCGGATCTCGGTGAGTTCGAGACCAGCCTGGCCTACAAGAGCTAGTTCCAGGACAGGCTCCAAAACCACAGAGAAACCCTGTCTCGAAAAAAACAAAAAAAAAAAAACAAAAAAAAAAAAAAAGACTGAAAGCTGGTGAGAATGTGATTAAACAAGGGGACCATATCCCAGCCCCAACATTGGCCGTGTGGTTCTGGCTTTAGTGTTAAGGAGAAGAAAGGAGTTAAGATCTTGTGGTTCTGGTTAGCTGGAACTGAAAAATCAGCTGTGATTAACAAAACACCAGAACTACTAAAGCAAAATTTTGCTTTGCCAGGATTCTTGATCCTGTCGGCTGGAGCTGAGAAATTAGTAGTGATTAAGAAGAGACTAGCCACTCTCTCCTCCAGCCTGACAGGATGCCCAAGGGAAAGAAGGCCAAGGGGAAGAAGGTGGCCCAGGCCCCTGCCGTAGTGAAGAAGCTGGAGGCGAAGAAGGTGGTGAATCCTTTGTTTGAGAAGAGGCCTAAGAACTTCGGCATTGGGCAGGACATCCAGCCCAAGAGAGATCTAACGCACTTCGTCAAATGGCCCCTCTACATCAGGCTGCAGTGGCAGAGGGCCATCCTTTACAAGCAGCTCAAAGTTCCTCCTGCCATTAACCAGTTCACCCAGGCCCTGGACCGGCAAACAGCTACTCAGTTGCTTAAACTTGCCCACAAGTACAGGCCAGAGACCAAGTAGGAAAAGAAGCAGAGGCTGCTGGCTCCTGCTGAGAAGAAAGCTGCCAGCAAAGGGGATGTCCCGACTAAGAGACCACTTGTCCTTCAAGCGGGCGTCATTACAGTCACCACTTTGGTAGAGAACAAGAAGGCTCAGCTGGTGGTGATTGCCCATGACGTAGACCCCATTGAGCTGGTGGTCTTCCTGCCTGCTCTGTGTCGCAAGATGGGGGTCCCCTATTGCATCATCAAGGGAATGGCCAGGCTGGGGCGACTGGTCCATAGGAAGACGTGCACCACTGTTGCCTTCACACAGGTTAACTCAGAAGACAAGGGTCTCTGGCCAAGCTGGTGGAAGCTATTAGGACCAATTACAACGACAGATATGATGAGATCTGCCGCCACTGGGGAGGCAACGTCCTGGGTCCTAAATCTGTGGCTCGAACTGCCAAGCTGGAAAAGGCAAAGGTCAAAGAACTCGCCACTAAACTGGGTTAAATGTACTGCTGAGTTTTCTGTACATAAATATAATTACAAAACTTCAAAAAAAAAAATAAAAAATAAAAAAAGAAGAGACTAGCCTCACTGAGATGAAATCTTCTTGGAAGAGTTTCCTGAGAGCATAGAGAAGCTGTGTTCCAGGGACAGCCAAG
The DNA here is from genome assembly GCF_018167655.1 of Microtus oregoni. Taxonomy (NCBI): domain Eukaryota; kingdom Metazoa; phylum Chordata; class Mammalia; order Rodentia; family Cricetidae; genus Microtus; species Microtus oregoni. The sequence goes on along the minus strand of NW_024543061.1, from coordinate 30,459,296 downwards.
GTTGTACCTCGTGCTAGCAGCCGGACTTGGTAATGTGCAGGCATCGCCCAGGTGGTACTGGTTTTGAAGGCATGAAGGGGTCATGGAGAGCAGCTGAGGCTTGACACTAAGACAGGAGAGGCCATTGGTGGCGGTACAGCCCCAGCAGCAGTTGAAGGACCAGGACTGAAGCAATCATGCGAAGTTCAGAGTTGGCACCATGAGATCCTATGAGAGGCTGTTGGTGGAAATGCAGCCCAGTTGCAGAAGAAGATTCCAGGGTTTTGGAGATATCAGTACCATGGGAGGACCACCAGGAACAGAAGTAGTAGTGGGGTGGAGCCAGCCAGAACCTAGAAGATGAGCTATATGTACTGCAGAGGACAGAGCCAAAAAATGACCCTTTGGAGAAAATCGCGAGAGGATTCCAGCCATTGGACAGTTGGAAATTTGTAATTAAAAACTATCCAAGAAATGCCAGAGTCGTGGGATACCTGTTGAGGAGAGTGCAAACACGGAGTGGAACCAGCCACTCCCTGGTTAGAGAAAGATATGGGTTCCAGTCAACAAAGCTGAATGGAATTGGAGATATGGATAACATTTTGACACGAGACGTGGAGATGCAGAGTTTGGAGTTTGCCCAGCTGGTTTTGGTCTTGCTTTGGTGGAGTATTTCCCACTATGCTCCCTTTCCTATGTTTTGAAATGGTAATGTATATCCTGTGTATATAATGTATATTATACGTTAGAAGTATGTGATCTGATTTTTGATTTGACTTTACAGGGGATTATAGTTGAGAGATTACATGAATCTCAGAAGGTACTTTGAACTTTTAAACATTGTTGAGGTATGTGCATTTTGCTATGATATCATTAAAGGTTTATGGAGGTCAAGAAGTGGAAATTGGTAGTTTGAATGTATTTGGCCCCATAAGCTCACAGAGAGTAGCATTACTAGATGTGGCCTCGTTGAAGGAAGTATGGTCTTATTGGAGGCTGGATGACACATACTTTAATCCAGACCTCGAGGTTGGAGGACACACCTTTAATCTGGGCCACACCTTCCGTTGGAAGTGTGCCACTGGTCTGGTCTTTAAGGTCTTTTTCTCTAGCTTCACTCAGTGTGACAATCAGTTGACCTTCTGCTGCCTGCCTAGGAAAATATAAGAACTCTCAGCTCCAGCACCATGTCTGCCTGTATGCCACCATGCTCCCTGCCAGGATGGACCTCTGAACTATAAGGGAGTCCCCTCAGTTAAATGCTTTTATAACAGTTGCCATATTCATGGTGTCTCCTCACAGCAATGGAAATCTAACTATGACAAAAGTTTCTTGGTCTAATAAGAGCAATAGATTACCAAAAATTAGTTTATATATACTTGTCCTCAAACAATGGGAACAAGTTTCGTAGTTGAAATGATCACCATGGTGTTCTGAGGTAATGGGTGCTCCCCATCACAGGGCTGAGCAGTAGCTCCATTTCTGAAGGTAACCTCTTCATTCTGATCTAGAATACCTCCAAGAATGAGACATAAAGCCTGCCAAAGGAGCAAAAAAATAAATCAACCAAAGAAGGCACGTGGGTAAATAAGACACAGAGGTAGAGCACAGTCACCTAGACTTGTCACTCAGCAACCTCTAATTCCACCTAGATTGCTACAAATGATACATCACCCCCCCAACACACACACACACACACACACACACACACACACGTGAGCGCATGTATGTCCTTTCTCTGTCCCTCTTTGTGACAGGTCTTACTGTGTAACCCAAGCTTGCCTCAAGCTCATCATCCCCTCAGGCGCTGGGGTCTCCAGTGTTTACATCTCTCCCAGCTTCGCTTTCAGAAAAGGACTGACACACTTTCGTGCATGTATTCTTCTCTGGACCCTCACCACATTTTCCTTATCCACTCACCCGATAGCAGACTCACCGTTGAGTCTGTGTTGGCTGTTGAGACTGGTACTCCGACAGAATTGGGGGGTACAGGTGTTTCTGTGATGATAGGATTTTGTTCCTGCGGATGTGCACACAGCAGAGGGCCTGCTAGATCATACGTTTGTGCTATTTTTAGTTCTTAATGGCCTCTCCATAGTGCTTTCCGATGTGGCTGCTCTAATAACGCTCCTACCAACAGTGTGAGGTATTCCCCTTCTCAGTATCCCAGGCAGCACTTGATTTTTTTCCTTTTTAATATTCTCTTAAATATGTACAGATATTGTAATAAAAAGAAGGACAAAAATGCTCCCAGGTAGATATAAATGGAAAGAATTTCTCACACACCACAGATGCTCCATGGAAGGTCCCCAGATCAAAGGAAAGTGAATCCAGGTGGAGGTGTGAAGATCCAGGAAGGAGAGGAGAGTGCTGGAAACAGAGACAACTGGGTACCTGTGTGGCAATAAAGACCACGTGCAGCGAATGCAATGATGTCACATCTCCAGCATGAACTGGAGTAACAATCTAACAATAGGGTGCAAGGCAGAGAGAAGGTGAGAGTTACAACTGCTGGAAGGCACAACCTGCTTAGAAAGCAATAAAATACACCACTGTGGAGTAGATTGGGGGGTGGCTGTCACATGTTGTAATTTCTAAAGTAACTACCAAATGAATAAGAGACAGTATAATTAAACAGTAATGGGGGAAAACTGTGCAATAAAAAGGTATGTTGGTTGACTTTGAAAAGGCTTCTGGCCATACCACCCTGAACATGATTGGTCTCATCTAAATATTGCTTGTGAAAGATTCCAGGAAAGGAGAAATAAATAACAAACAATAAAGAAAGTCAAGAGAACAGGGTAGAGGGATGGTGGATGGGGATCAGTGACAATACTAATTACATTAAATATAAATGGAAAAAACAATCTAACTAAAAGACAAAGACCCGTCAGACCGGATTTAAAAACCAGGACCACCATCTGCTGTGTGTGAGGCATAGCTGAACACAAAGACACAAGCTGACTGAAATCAGAGCAGGATACAGCATCAAACTTTATGTCCCACGCATTGAAAGATATCTAGTGAGATGTTTTATAAGGATCGAAAGGGACCTCTATTGTGAAGACATTCCCATCCTAAATGTGTATATATCAAATAATATAAGTTTAAGAATATGAAGCAAAATCAACATAACTAAGAGGAGAAATAGAATAGTTTAATACATTCAAATTTGAGATTTTAATTCTCAACAACCAAAGATAACAATCAAGTCAATAGTATGGAAATTTTCAACAGAATGATTATTTAACTTGACCTAAATGACATAGACTATTACACCTACAATTGAAAAATTTTTAAATACAAAAACATTTTCTAAAGCACCAGATGTTAGGAGTAGGAGTCACCACCTTTCCAAACTGATGTTGGTCCACAAATGTAATCATGAGATGCTATAACAAAATAAACTTCAAGAAAAAGAAAACCGCAAGAACATGCTCACAACCTCGAGGGTGGCAAAGCAATTAAATGCATCTTCCAAAACCCCAAGGAGAAAGTCTTAGTAATTTAGAGCATTATAAACAGAACTGTTGACCACCAGATGCCATATGAAAAGTAAAAAGGAGGCTGAGGAGATGGTTAAGTAGGCCAAGTGCTTGTGGTACCTCACCCGAATCACAACCCCAGCACCCATGTACAAATCAGGCAAGGTGCCTTTGCCTGAAATCCTACCATTTTGGAGACAGAGACAGACAAGAAAATCACCAGGGCCCCCTGGCCAGCTTTCTTACTGAACCAGTGAACTCCATGTTTAGTGAGAGAATGGTCTCCAAAAACTAAGATAAGGAGTCATAGCGGAAGACACTGACATCAGAATATGTGTATGCATAAGTTATATACACACCTTATATACGCACCAGCATGTACCGAGAGGAGAAAGAGAAAGCCACAGGGAGTGTGTTGCTAAACATGCACACGTATAATAATACAGGGAACTATGTCATAAACACACACTGCCTACACCAGCCCAAGGAAGAAAGTGAGAAAAACTTGGTCACTCCACAAAATAAGACATGTGATTAGCCACAGGCTTTCTCCGGTTTTACAAAGCTACAAAGTATATGGTTGGGGCCACCAGTAATATTTGAATGCATTTTAAGCACTAGACCATGCGAGTATTAATTTTGATCTGTGTGGTTATAATAGAAGGCAATTTAGGAGAACTCCCCTTTCTTAGAGATGCAAGGACCTGGCAGGCATCTGCACTTGAGGCCGAAATACAGCCTGACAGACAGATGACACATTGAGAGCTGGATGCATGGACTTTTGTTGTGTTATCATTTGTAACTGTGCTTGTTTCTGAGCAGAACAATTAGATAGATGTGGGGAATAATTAACCACCTTTGTATCTAGATAGAAAATACATGGCTATCCATTCTTCCTATTATTTATGACTGAAGTTCTTCAAATAACAATGTGGAAATTGCCAAGTATATTGGCTCATGCCTGTCATCTCAGCACTCAGGAGGCTGAGGCAGGAGGATTGTGAGTCCAAGGCCAATCTAGGCTCCACAGAGAGTCTGTTTAAGAAGAAAAAGTGTAGTTAGAACTCAATAAACCCGGGAAGAAGAGGTAATAACAGAGAGGACAGGCAACTTCTTCATGGTCCTTGTCCTCCCATCCAGGCAGTCTTTCTGCAGCTTCTGACCTGGTGGCAGGTGGCTCTGTGCTTTGCTGGGTCTGTAGAATCCAGACTGTGAGGGGCTTCAGTGAAACCAAATAGTGGTCTAGCTTGCTAAAAGTTGATCTTTAAGGTACCCTGAAAGCCAAGCACTACCCATAAACTCTCCAGGGCCTATGGGGACAGTCTTGCGCAACTACCATTGACGGCACTGTAGGTTTGTTCAGACCTCTGTAACCAGTGTGGCAGGAGAAGGAATTGCACACACCCCGCTGCTCTGATCCAAGAGCATGGAGTCCAGATGAAGGGCGAGGCTGTGCAGACGGCAGCGAAGCAACAGCCTTTTTAAAGACTGCCACACTCAAGAAGATACAGCCCAGGTAGAGCCCGGCAGAGCACTGGAGGAGTGGCCTGATTCTCAGGTCAAGACCTCAGCAGGCAAGCTAGGCCTCGGTGGTCTCCCTCCCCAGTTGCTGCTGGACTCCCAACCCTCAGCTGAGCATTGCTGAGGCCTGTAGCTCCTTGCCCTCCCACCTGACTAGGAGCTTGCACGGATGCCCCATCTCGGGCTGCGGGCCACAGAGACTCCAGCAAGTTTTTTCAAGTTCACTCAACCTTCTAACAATCGATTATTTCAGATTCCAAAACTACCAAGAAGCCTGGGAATTTTCTATTCCTCCCACATGTATTTTTAATGATCTCTCTTTTACAGTTCTAGAATGAGCTTCGCTGCTCAGTGAACTGTTGTTTGGGGATCATGAATGTAAAGTTAGTACCCCACACCAGAAGTGGTAAGCTTCCACATGAATGGTCTGTTGCAGAAACAGTGTTCACTATATATACCACAGGGCAGCAAGGGCTGGAACATAACCGTGAGGAGGTAACTGCAACCCAGAGAGAACTACCCCAGAGATTTGACACACCAGGGAATGGAACCCAGGACCTCAGGGGAGTCAGCCAGCTCTCCCGCTGAGATCTCATTGCCAGCCCTATCAGAGACATTTTATTTTATTTATTTATTTTTTTTAAAAAACTTTTTATTTATTTAACTTTATTATGTTCGTTGGTGTGAAGGTGTCAGATCTCATGGAACTGCATTTTCAGACAGTTGTGAGCTGCCATGTGGGTGCTGGGAATCGAACCCGGGTCCTCTGGAAGAGCAGTCAGTGCTCTTAACCGCTGAGCCATCTCTCCAGCCCCTATCAGAGACATTTTAAACCACAAAGACAGGTCTGGTTTTGGGCATTAAGACGACAATAGAGCCAGGGGGTGGTGGTACACCCCTTTAATCCCAGCACTCAGGGAGGCAGAGGCAGGAGGACCTCTGTTGAGTTTGAGGCCAGCCTGATTTACAGAGTGAGTTACAAGACAGCCAAAGATAAACAGAAAAGCCCTGTCCTGAAAAACAAAACAAACAAAAAAGACAATTTAGAATACAATACTAACTTGGTCCTCCATACTCCTTAATAGTGATTGTTTAAAATGTTACAAAAATATGGGTCTGAAGAGATGGCTCATCAGTTAAGAGTGTGAACTTCTCTTGCAGAGGACCTGAGTTCAGTTCCCAGCACCCTCAGCAGGCAGGCCACCGCCATTTATAACTCCAGCTCTATGGACACCAGGCACACACACGTAGTACATATAGATAAATGCAGGCAAAATACAAATACACATAAATCTAAAAAAATTACAGAGATAAAATGGTCACACATCATGATGAGAATATATTTAAATTGGTATATTTAATAGTAAAAGGAACTCAAGGCAAATAGATTGACAGAAGTTATCCTTGAAGATACAAGAAAAGCTGAGACAATGACTAGGAGACACCAGCAAGTCAGTGACGTTAACAGTCTGCTTAAACACAACTCCAAATGCCCGAGGTCATCAATTTCTGTAGAGAAAAGGTTACCCGGCTCAGCTTTAGAGGGCTAGAGCCATGATCGCTTGGTCCCTTTGCTTTGAGCTTGTGTGGCACATGATGAAGTGAAATTGCCCACCTCATGGCCAGAAAAGGGGCTGGGGCCTCACCACTTTCTGCAAGGACTCTCTCCCAGTGACCTAGAGACCTCCCAGCCTCATAAAGGCCTTCAGCACAGGCCGCTGGATAAATACTCAAGACCTAAGCCACAGCCTCTGTTAAAACCTTTCTTTTCTCCTTTAATATATTCAATATTAGGAAAAGAAAAGTAGAATACAGTGGCTAGTAAAAACCAGTAGGAAGTACACGAGAACTTCCCTGCCAATAAATTTGAAAATATAAATGTACTATTTGCAGTTGCAGGTTAGGCTGGGCCTTAAAATACATTAACTGGTAAAAAAAATCAGAAAAACTATGATTGATAGAATGTCATTTATTTAATATTAAGAAACACACATAAGTCACTGTGTTCTATGGCAGACAGCAGGTGAGAAAGGGGACAATGTGGTGTGTGCCATGAGCTCCATGCAGAAAGAGAGAGGCTCCTGGCTCAAGTCCATCCAAATGGGCTTTTGAAGAGGCTTTAGAGAGTACCTGTTGTATTCTGTGATCCTAGCGTGCTCCAGGGAGACTATCTGGAGGACACAGCTCCCATACATGGCAGCCAGAGAGCTGGGGGCCTTCTCTAAGGGAAGGACACAGGGCAGAGGCTTGGAAGGATGGTGGCCGCAGGCCCAGTGAGATCCACTCTAATGGACGAGAGGGCTCAGTGTGGGTGGTGGCTCTTCAGGGTTAACAGGTTTCTCAGGCTGCTGTGTAATTTAAAAAAAAAAAAATTGACATGCAAAACTATCTGCCCAGGTGGAGGACATGAGAGCACTGACCCAGGAAAAGGGCTGGGGAGAAAAGGTGCCCACAGTGACTTCTGAAGCAGCACTAAAAAAAGAAAAGCAGAGGGAGATGTTGAGGTCCTGCCAAGCCTGGGGGCGGGGGGCGGTCTGTGAGGATGGGGGTGGGGCATCATGACGGAAATCCTCCAGGCAGTAGAGGCTAGATGCTGGTTCAAGAGACACACCATGGGGTATCTCCATCTCTGAACATCTGATCAGCCCTCAAAGTGACAGCGGTGGACCCTGCAGGGTAGATACCAGAGGACTGCTGGGTTGGGACTCAGGATTTGGGGTGAAGGAAATGGGGAGACATTTGAGGGTGGGACTGGCAGGCATCTGGGTAACTTGTACACTACCCGAGGTCTCTTCTAAATGAGGGGTTGCGAATGGGCCCCTCACCCTGGCTGAGCTGGTTGGCACCTGGTCCCCAACTTGGACAAGAGTTGGAAATATCACCAGCGAGGGTAGGGGTAATCAAAGAGCAATTTCCAAGAGCAAGGAAATGCTCTGGAATCCGTGGCATCTGGGTACCGGCTCTCGAGTTGGCGATAAAAGTTGGTGGCATCATTTGACCACACAGAGGGCACAGGAAACCGCCAATTCAGATTACGGTATCTATGTGGATATATATGGGGCTGTGTCCATGTGAAAGTATATGGGGCTGGGTAGGCTTGTGACGTCTTAGTTACACAGGGGTAGACAGCATAGAAAGCCCTGGAGGAGGGTTCCAGAACTAAGTCAGTTAGGAGTCCTCCCCTCATGCCACCCCAGAAACTACAGGGAAGCTGAGGAGAATTCATTGCGTGGTCTGAGGCAGCTATGGACATGTGGGTTTGTCTGGATGCTTAGCTGGGAACATTTCTTCTCCTAGATGGTTTCTGGGTGGTGGCTCTCTATTCTTTCCCCAGTTGCATGTCGTTGAACGGGTTGAGCATCTGGTCCCCTTGGCTAACAGTTACTCCTGTGGAGGGGATGGCAATCAGAAGAGCTGCCAGGAGGGGTATGAGGTGCACCTTACGGGGAGGGGGAGCTAAAGGACAAGGCAGCAGCCATAGCACACATGAGAGCTTACACCAGAGAATGTAGAGGAGACAGTCTCTTCTAGGGGTGGGGGGAAGGGGGTGAAGATAGAGCCTGGGCCCTCACGACGTGCTAGGTGAGCACTCTACTACTGAGCCTCACCCTGGCCCAGATGGGGTTTGTCAAAGAGACAGTGTCTCAAATCAATTAAAAGTTCTTCCTTCTGAGCCTCAGGAAGGTCCTGTCCTTCACTTCAACATGTGTGTGGAACAAACATCCAGGAAGACTGGCGTACAGCCCCACAGACATGAGGTGACATGCAGATGGAAAGTAGAACATTCCAGAAGGATCTGGAGCCCCCACCTCAGAGGTAGGAACAGGAAAGGCTGGTACAGAGAGGTTTTCCCCAGGGTGTGGGAAGGAAATCCTCCTCCTCCTCCTCTGTAAGCAGACAGGTGACTCACCTCCCTAGCTGAGTTCCCAGGTCACCTTCCTTTGCAGACCCCTGAGGGGTGAGCAGGTCACGGACAGATGAAGTCACTAAGGGTGAGCAAGAAGGTCATTGAGAGATAAGCAGGCAGGTCACTCGTTTTTCCCTAATTCAAGAAAACTGCCAACTTTTTCTTAACATCTTCCAGTTCCCCTAGTTGGTTCTGTCCCCACCACGCAGGCCAGCCCCCTTTTCCTGTGATGCGCTACCCTGTGTGTGGTTTCTGTGTCCTGAGTCCCTCTGCCGTACAGGGAAGGTAACAGGTTAAAGCGTCCCGGGGAGTAGTGTGGCAGAAATGATGGAGGACAGAGGTGAGAGAGGCATTCCGAGAAGGTGAGAGCAGGAAGAGAGAGCTAAGGCTGTAACAAGCCATAAACAGAAACTACTGGCCCGGTTCTCTAGAAAAGTCCAGGAAGCTGTCAAGTCCTAAGGTTCAAGGCTCCCACGCAGCCTGGCCTGGAACACTGGGTGCTACAGGAGCTGAGGGTCCCAAGCTGGAGGCCCAGCCAAAAGCTGTGACCCTAGCAGGCCCTGATTGCTGTTCATTTCCAGGAAGCTGAGGATTATAGATGGCTGCCCAGTGCTGGGCTGGGGTGGGGTGAGGTGGTGGAGTGGGGGGTTAGACTTGAGTGCCTGGAGTCCAGACTACCCGACCCCTAAATCTTTGAATAATAGGCTGCTAGCTCTCAGGGCTTCAGCGACAGTTTCTGGCTCGACCAGCTGTGCTCCTGAGGTTCAGGTATTCAGAGGCTGGGACCATCTGTACTGCAGTGTCTTTACCTACTCATGCTTCTATCGGGGATAAGCAAAGCTCCAGTTAGCTGAGAGATAACATCCCTGGTTATTTAGCGTCCAGCTTTTACCTATCAGCCAACACCATGTTCCAAGAAACTCTTGAGTGTTGGGGATGGCAGACCACCAGACCCTGAATTTCTTGTAAGCAACTTGTTTTCCTCTGCTCTGAGCAGCCTGCAGCTGCTCTGAGCAGGAGACCCTGATGGCAGGGGAGTGGGTTCTGATGAGTCTGCAGCTGAAAGATCCTGAGAGCTAGGGTGTGGCCAGAGCCCTATATAAGCTGCCCCTGAGCACAATAAAGTGGGCGTTCTTGGCACTCTTGTATTAAGGATGACCCGTGTCCTCGTGTCTCTGCCTGTTTGTGCGTGTGTTTTTAAGTCTCCAGTTTAGTTCCCAGCTTGTGTGCTACACCTGAAGAAAGCCTGTAGCCAGCAAAGTAAAGGGAGGTTAAAAAAACAAAGATATGGCTAGAAATACACACCCTGAAGATAAGAATAGGACTGGACAGGAGGTGAGCACTCAGGATAACTGTCTACCTCCAAACCCTGGAGTCCAAAGACAAAGCCAAAGAAATCCTGAAAGTCTCACAAAATTAGAACGGCGACAATTAGGAGAGAAAGTAAGAAAATTAGAGGGTAAACCATAGGTCTAACATCCAAATAACAGGACAGAGTGGAGCAGAGTTCACCGAAGACCAATTCAAGAACATGTCCTAGAACCTGAAGAACTCTAGGTGAATGGGGCTTATCTATGGGGCAGCAGGCAAGTTAAAGCAGACCCAGATATTGCCCTGTGAAATATCAGAACACCGGTGCTAGGATTTAGAGTTTAGATGCCCTCGATGAAAATTTATGCTGAAATTTTATTCCCATTGTGAATCATCAAAAGTTGGGATCTTTAAGGGGTGGTTACCTCAATGACAGCCCTTCAAAACCGTTTCAGCTGTTGGATCTCCTCATAGATTATCTTAAGGGTAGATCTGTTGGAAGGTCCTGTGTCATCCAGTCTCTTACACACAGCCCTGTAGTCTAGGCAGCTTGGGGGATCTCTAGTATGGTAAAATGTCCCCCAGCCCTACGTGGGACCGTTCGTTATCCTTTGGTCTAGTGTGTCTAAACCGTATATGCTGCCCTCCTGATACACACTTAACCATTTCAGTTATCAGACAGAAATGAGATCGGTTGACTCATAGTCTTGTTCATTGTGATTCATTGTGCCTTGCTGACAGTTTGCCCGCGCCAGAGAAAAGCTGAGAGCACTTTAAAAGAAAAAGGTGAAAGTTGTTACCAGCACAGAAAACGCCCCAGGTGAGCCTGCCACACAATCGTGGCAAGATGATCCGGAGTGAGTGTATATAGGAAAACACAGTGCAGAGTGTCCCACGCCAGCTGCGTCTATTCGGGGACATGGTCAACTCCCTCAGTGCTGGGGGCGGGGGGTTAGCTGGTTACTCGGGCACATGGAAGTAAATGGCAAGAAAAGTAACTTTTAAAGTTTAGAGGCAGGAAAGGAGGGAATGAGAGGGGGCCCATTTGTCAATAATTCTATTTTGCTTTAAGTACCAGATTTGTATTGGTAAGCGTCAAGCAAAGGAATGGGCTCTCACTCCCTGCCATCAGGTTGGTCAAGCTGGAAAGGATTGACAGCACCGAGCGCTGAAGAGGTGGAGAAGGTGGTGAGACTCTCATACTGGCGCATTTGTAGAAGGCGAGTTGGCAAACGTGATCAAAATGTAAGAACTGGCCGTGCCCTCCTTGCCTTGAGGGTGCTCCTTATTGGAGCAGCATGAAAAGGAAGCTTAGGGTGGAAGGGGAGCCACTTACCATACTACTGGGGGCCAGACTGGGGTTCTTAGAGCTGGGGCGGGGCTGAGACAGGTCAAACCAGGCAACTGATGGGGAGCCTGGTACCAGCACAGGCCCCAAACCAACCTCTCCTTGTCCCCAGCATCCTTACCTGGTGCAAGGAGGGCAGGCGTGAAGAGATGGTCGTAGAAGGGGAGCAATGGAAGGCTGGCAGCTGCAGAGGTGGGCAAGAACAGGTAGGAACCGTGAGGGCTGGAGGCGAAGCTCATGATGACCTCTGATGCTGGGGAGGAGGCTGGGCAGGGAAGATGGCTCACCCTCGCCAGGAACAAAACCACGGTCTCCTTGAACAAGCCCAGGAACATACATACCTGATCCTCCTTGAAGGATTTTTTTCTGCTATTGAACTGGAGGATGAAGATGCCAAGGTCTTGGGTGCCCAGGTCTTGGGTGCCCAGGTCTTGGGTGTCCGCTGGCAGAGCTCCACTGGGAGCGGCCACTCGGCACCAGCCTTCTCCTCACTGGCTACTTGCTCCAACAGTGGCAGCAACCACACCTGCTTGCCGCCCGTAGCTTCCCTGCAGCTTGAGGTTTGGCCCAATGCTGCTCCATTTAAGCTAGAGGGTGGAGCCAAAGATGGTCACGTGAGTGGGGCAGGCCTGGTCACCTGGGTGTGATTTTGGACGACTTGGAGTGGGTAGGGAGGAGGCTGAGTGGATTCAGCCATTCCGTTGTTTCCAGAAACGAAGACAGCCAGACCCGAGGGAAGCCAGTGGTCTTTGGAATATAGAGAAGGATCTGAGGCCTGAGGTCACGGTGCAGGAGCTGGGTATCCCTGCTGGGTAATGAGGAACCTGCCTGACTCCATTTTGAAGGCAGGCGCCATTAAGCTGTATTGTTAAAAGTCAGTTTCCATGTACTGTTAGAGCTGAGTTGTTGGGTCTTGTTTGGTTGGTTGTTTTGTTTGTTTTTGTTGGTTTTGGTGTTTTTGAGACAGGATTTCTCTATGTAGCCCTGGCCATCCTGGATCTCACTCTGTAGATCAGGCTGGCCTCAAACTCAGATTTGCCTGCTTCTGCCTTCTGAGTGCTGGGATTAAAGGTGTGTGCCAACTGTTAAGTCTGTTTCCTGGATCCTGACTTGGATCCAAAACCATGACCTTGAGGTTTTTTCCCCTCTTTAATCCTCCTTAATCACTAGGTGACCACGTAGGAGGGGGTGGTTTTGAGATTTTTCTGTACTTATTGCCCCATTGTGTCTCTTCTGTAAACCTGCTTTGTATCTATTCTTTAAATTGACTCCTTAAAAAGGCCCAAGAAGTAGACTCCAGGCTGCTCTCTTTAACCGGACTTAGGAGGTAGTGATGGCCTGCTCAATGAGCCAGCCATGATAAGCTAAATGGAAACAGCACCCAAAGGAAGTTCTTTACTTCCAACCATTATCACCTGCCATAGTAGGACTCAGCCACAAGTTTAATAGAGGCCTGAGTCTCAGTAGTTTACCCTGAAACAATACCTGGTTGCAGGAAGGACCATAAACTGAGATTACCTGAGCACCATCCAGAAACAGACCATCCAAAAGAAATGCCTAATGTTCCAACCGCTGTAGATAGGACCACCTGCCAGCACAACCTCACCAGGACACCCCTAAACAAGTGTCAGCCAATCATGAGTCCTGAACCTCAGAAACCCCTCACCCCCACCTTTACTACTATAAAAACCCAACTCTTACTGAGCTCAGGGCTCTCCGTTTATTCCAATACGTTGGACACGCGGAGAGACCAAGTTTGCAAACTTGCATAAAATAAAGGCTCTTTGCTTTATATATGGGACTCGGTCTCCTTGTTTGTTTTTGGGGGACTTCATGGATTTGGGCATAACAGGCGCACCCCAATAAAATCAAGCTTGCTTTAAATCTGGCTCAAAACAGTGAAAATGATCTTATTCTTGTCTGGTGGGATTAGCAGAGGGGCCCAGGCCCTGGGGTAGGAAATGTCCTTCCAGGAACCTGACAATTGAGAGACAGGGACTGGATCAGGCAGGTAAGTGGTCCCACCTGCCACCCTCCTGGGGCTGAGGAGTTTTGGTTAGAACAGGTGAGTTTGGGTTTGATCCTCCTCAGTTAGGCTGTGATTTGGTGTGCAGGGCCAGTGTTAGAAACGGCCAGGAGGTTTGGAAGGCCCTGGACCTGCAGGACCCTAGGTCACAGGGAGAAGGGTTTCAGACCTGTCCTGTTCATCCAGCATCCAGCTGTGAGGAAAAGGAGGGTGTGTAGTTAGGGCAAAGCCCTCCTGTGCCTACTTTCTTATTGTTAAACTGAGATGACCATCATGTCCGCCCCACTGCTTTGGAACTCTTGATTAGGACTTATCCTAGCAGTGGGTGTTTTAAATGCATCTTTGGCGATAGCTCTGGGTTTGCCTGCTTCTCCTGCATTTCGTGTAGCTTTTAACTAACATGTTTTGAAGCCAATTATTTATGTAGTAAGGATCAAGCACCATTCCCCATACTTTCCAATTGGAGCACATTTAATCAATGAGCAATATTCCAACAATAGGAGACCAGTTCAGAAAATTATACGGTGAGGATTTTGAGAAAAATGTAATAAAAGTTTATTGATTAACAAGGAAAATTGCTCACGATACATTATGAAACCAGAAAAGCAAGTTACCGTGCAGTTTAGACAAGTTGTGGAAAAACTATGGATAAAAAAAGGTCTGGGCTGTGCATGCCATGGTGGCGGCACACGCCGTGGTGGCGGCGCACGCCGTGGTGGTGGCATGGCATGGTGACCCCTGAGGGCTAGAACAATGGGAGACAATGTATTGCATTTATATGCGTACACATTTTCTGCTTTTTGATAGCAAAGATCTATTAGTTTGGTAATAGAAGATAAATTATCTGATAAGGATCCCATTATTTAAAATAGGAACTGAAGAAACAGCAGATGAAAGCCCTGAACATTCTGTTTGGTGAATAATAAGATGTTCGCTCGACAGAAGGAGAACAATGGGTGGGGAAGGACGGCTCCACACTTAAAGATCTCCTTGTGGTGATCTCGTCAACCTGGCTATGTTGAAAAGGAGTGTGTGGTTAGTGGAGCCCACCTGTGACGCGTGCCTGTGAGGGCGTCTCCAGGGACTGCGACCCCAAGGCTCTGCCGGATGGAGTCTCAGCAGCCACACTACTGGGAGGAGGCGACCTGGCTGGAGGAAATGTGTCCCTGAGACTGACCTTAGAGCTCTGCCGTGTACTCCTGTCTTCCTGTAAGCTCCTCTGCTCCTTGCAGGACTTTAGTGGCTGGGTTTCCAGGCCCGTTTTGGCTGTGTGAACTGTCCCTACTGAAGCATGAGCAAAAACAATCCTTCCTCAGCTGGACGGCTTCTGTCAGGTGTTCTATCACAACGACAAAGTTTAATACAGGGCCAACGACATGGCTCAGTGGGGAAGGGGGCTTGCTGCCGAGGCTAATGACCTGAGCTCAATCCTGAGTTCAGTCAAGACCCACATGGTGAAAGGAGTGAACTAACTCCCCGAAACTGTCATCCCATCTCCATGTGCACCCCATGATGTGTGTACCTGCCATACAAAATAATGAAATGTTTTAAAACTAACATACAGCACCAGAGGAGAGACATCTGTGAGAGTCAATTATATTTTAAGTTTTAATTACTATGCCTAAGAGATTCATAAAACAAAAATGCCTCTGGTCTGCATGCCTCTTGCCCAAGGGCTGATAGTTCCTGAAAAGCTGAAGACTATTGTTTATGGGAGATAATAAGCCATGTGTTTGCACTCCCCTAAACAAGTTTGTCGATCCATCTGCTCCGGATGTGCTTGATCACATGTGGGTGGGAGGGTCACAGGCAGAAAATACGTCTGATTGGATGTAGGCTGAAGATATGGCAGGATATATGCTTGCCCCTAACTGGGCCTGGTGGGAAGTGCAATGAATTGTGGATTTTCTTAAACCACGGTAAACTGAGATTCTGGGTCAATTCCGTGGGAACCCGGGTATGGAGCTGGCCCGAGCCCACTCACCTGACCAGTATTGAATGAAAGCTTGCTTCAAATTTGGCTTTGAATTGGGGTAGTGGTTTTACTCTTGATCAGTGGGATCAACACATTCTCCAGCCTCAAGTATTTTCAGCATATCACATAGTCTAGAGGGCTTGTGGCAACACAGAGGGCTGAAACGTGCACAGGAGCGTGTGCAAGCACACACACACACACACACACACACACACCCACACACACCCACACCAAAAGCTTCTGAGTCTGCAGGTCTGAGTCAGGGTTGGTTTGTGACTTTCTGTCAAGTTCCCTGGTGATGCTGATGCCACTTATTGTAAACCAGCCTTGTTCTGAAAGCCAGCTATGCCCAGAAGATGGCAAGACTTAGACTGTTGCAAAGAATCCACTACCATCTGGCCCAGCGCTTTCTACAGAGCATTATTGAGACATGTCTCCACTCCTCCCACCTGGAGGCCATGACCCCTCAGAGGTCTCACTTCATGCCATGGCCCCTCAGAGATCTTTGCTCCTGCATACCTTGATGAGATTGGCTGTAACGACTTCCTGGTGCTATGGGCTGGGTTCAGTTCAGCTTTGTGCTGCATACGGAACAAAGAACTTGGGTATAAGTAACTCACAAATGCAACTGCCAGCAGCATCTGTGCCAAGACATGCCAAGACACGGGAGGGTCAAGTTCCTCCAGCTGTAGGACCAGGCCTGCGCCACCTCTGAGTCCTGCCATGGCTCTGAAATGGCACTGGCCACAGGGGACATCGGGTGGTGCCCCACAGTGGCCACAGTCTCACACAAACTGCATGAGTTGGTCTGGTGGAATTCACCCACAAACCCTCTCGGGCCGGGAACACCCTGTGGACGGGGGGCTGGCCACACTTCTAGTTTATTCAAAGCTCAATGAGCTGGATCTTCTTTCCTAGGCTGGTTTTATTATTTATATTTTTCCTAGAAAGTTGCCCATTTCATTAAGCATTTAAAGAATAATGATAATAATTATACGTGACACGGTCTTACGATTCAAAAATCTCTTTAGAAGTTAAATCCCATTTCTCTGTGGTGTGAATTCATCTGTTCCCTCCCACCCCATCTCCCTCTCCTTCTCATATTCTCTCACGGGTTGGCCAGCAGCCAACTTTGTGCGTTTAAAAAAAATAGGGTTTTATTGATAAATACTAATGAAAAACATTTAAAAACACAAAGTGATTTCTGCTTTTCAATGTACTCATTTTCCCCTGTCTGCAGGTTTGTTTTTTTGTTTTTTGTTTTTGCTTTTGTTTTTTCCCCTCTCCTAGAATTTGTGATTTTTGGCTTGGTTACCTATTTTCTTTTTTATTATGAAGTAGTTCAAAACACTGAAAAGCACTGAGAACAAGATAATAAGTACCTACTCCAGCAATGTGGCAAGTTGAACAGACCCGTAGCCTGCCACGCTGACTCCAGCGTGTGGAGGAGATCCAGTCCCTCTCACCTGCTCCTCACGGCTCTCCTGCACCAATTTTGTGTGTCCATATGCATGTGCGTGCGTGCGTATGTGTGTGTGTCTCAGTTGTGTGTAGACTTGTTTTGCACATGTTAAAGTTTGTGTTATCACACTCCATATCTCAGTTTGTAACTGTTTTTCCATCCTCATGTTTCTGAGATCCAGCCTCGTTGGTAAGCTCACTACTGTTCCCAGCTATGTGAAGTGCTGGGTTTGTGAGGGGAGAATGAACTCCCTGTTGGCGAACACCTGGGTGGATGGGTTAGATGTTCCTGTTGCTCCATGTTCCCTCTGCTACGTTCACTGTTGCTCCTTACAGCGTGTTGTGAAAATGAGGGGTCTGGAATAACAGCTTGTCCTGTTTCCTAGGTGCAGGTGTCTGTCCACACGAGTGCAGTGCCCTTGGAGGCCAGAAGAGGGTGGCAGATCCCCTTCAACTGGGTTATAGTTAGTAGAGAACTATTTGATGTGGTGCTGGGAACTGAACCCAGGTCCTCTAGAAGAACAGCAAGCACTCTTAACCACCAAGCCAGCTCTCCAGGTTTTGCCATTTTAAAACACATTTCCCAATGCTTTGTTGTTGTCTTATTTTTGTATGTGCACATATGTATGTGTGTGATGTGTGTGTGCATGCAAGCATGTTGTTGGAGAGAGTCTCATTTGCCTCTGTGTAGTCCATGGTAGCTGACCTGAGAGCTACTAGTGACTCCTGTTCTGGCTCCTACATCCCCACAGCTGCACTGGGGCTGCACGTGCTCACTCCCACATGCCCACAGCTGCACTGGGGCTGCACATGCTCACTCCCACATGCCCACAGCTGCACTGGGACCACAGCTGCACTGGGACCACAGCTGCACTGGGGCTGCACGTGCTCACTCCCACATGCCCACAGCTGCACTGGGGCTGCACATGCTCACTCCCACATCCCCACAGCTGCACTGGGGCTGCACATGCTCACTCCCACATCCCACAGCTGCACTGGGACCACAGCTGCACTGGGACTGTACATGCTCACTCCCACATCCCCACAGCTGCACTGGGGCTGCACACGCTCAATCCCACATCCACTTTAACATTGGTCCTGGGGCTTGAAACTTACATCCTCCAAGCTGCTTAGTAAGAGCTCCGCCCACCCAGCCATCTTCTCAGCCTCCCCATCTTCGTGAATGTCACCATTACACACACGCTTGCCATCTAGGCATCATTTCCTCTTGCTGCCTCGCCTTCTTAGCTCACCTTTATTCAGCTTTGTCTTTCCCCTACCCGACTTAGCAACTCCATCTTAAAAGCCAGCAGCTTAATCTCCATTAGTTACGGACCTTGTGCACCTCTTTCCTTCCATGACTTGGATGTTTACTTTGACTTTTATTATCTTTAATTATTTAACATTTATTTATTTAGTGTTGGGAGGGGGCAGGAGCCATGGTGTGGAGGTCAGGAGAGAGCTTATGAGATCTGGTTCCCTTCTTCCATCATACGGGTTCCAGGGGTCAGACTTGGGTCATCAGGTGGTAGGTGTCTTCACCCATTGAGCCAGTGTTGCTTCTTTTAATTTTATAGATTTTTGTATTATGGGCTGTATTTTCTCTTGTTCTGTGACTTCACCTCTCACTTCAGAGAAAAAAACAGTGGACTTTAGAAGTCCTTGAAGGTTTATTCTTCCTGATTCTCAGACTCTCTAACTCCTACCGAGTGCCAACAATTCATTTCCGGCCTCACACCAACCCCTGGAGTCAGCATCAGACTCCACAGCTTCAAAAGCGACAACTCCAGAGCCCGCCCTTCCTTCAGATGGCAGTTGGTAGAGATCCTGGGACACCCATACTTCTGTTGGCTACTTACAAACTTGGGGGTTCCCCTAATGTTCTTCCTTAGTTTCTATAACTTGGTAATATGATTCAAAGAACTCAGGAAAAGCCAAGACACAGAGCGGGCAGGGCATGAGGGAAGGTGCAGAACTTGGAGGCATGCCATCTTACCAGTATTTCTAGGGTCCAACTTGGAAGGTCTATGTGAGCCAGCTGCCCACTACTGTGACAAAATGCCCGTGACAGCTGTGAAGAGGAACATTTTCATAGGCTTAAGGTTTTGAGAGACTTGAGTCCCTGGTCTCTTGTCCCGTCACTTTGAGCCAGTGGTGAGGCAAAGCACCTCAGGGCGAGCCCAGCATAGCAAAGCTGGTCATCCATGAAAGGGTAGAAGCCAGTAGTATGGCAGACCCAGGGCCCCACTGCTCCTTCAAGGTCACACTTCTGGTGACCTAACTTCCTCCAAATGGCTGCCCCCCCCCTTCTCCTTGGAGAGTACTGCCAGCCTATGTCCCCAGTCTTCTCTGAACTTTCCCCTTCCCACTGTCATGCTTTATCCCAACCCTGTCACACACATAATGACAGGGATAATATCAGATTGCAGACACCCCGCAGCTGGCCCCCTGGTTGTTACAGGATTAGCCTAAAACAGCCTAATAATTCAATCTGCAAATCTGAACTATTTGAAATATCTAGGACTTCACCTGCACACACAAAGAATCTATATTCTAACACCTTGAAATTCTGAGGAGGTATTGGGACCATTTATGGGCCACAGAGGAAGCCTCACCTTGTTCTACTGAGTCACCACTACCCATTATAATGCGATCAATTAGAACCTGATGAGGGAAAGGGCTTAGTGGTTAAGAGCACATTAGCCCTGGAAGAGGACATAGGCTTAGTTTGCAACATCCATATTGGGCAGTTTACAACTGTCCGTAGCTCCATCTTGATGGGATCTGTCCTCTGTGAGCACCTGTAGGCATGTGGTACACTAATGGCAAGCAGGTGCACACACATACATGTAAATAAAAGAATAAAACCAGGCTGGGGAGAGAGACTCCTAACTGGTCAAAGTGCCGAGAATAAATGATCCTTGAGAGTTCAGACATATATGGGACGTCGTTATCTGTCTTCCCCAATGATGTCATGGGACAGAAAGAATGAGAGCTGGAGGGTGGGAAGGAGGGCTATGAAATGCTGTCCTCAGGACACGACATGGCCATTGCACTGGTGACCTTCCAGCAGCTGCAGTAGCTGCATAAGACCACAAGATCAAACCGACAAGAGCAGTCAGCATGCCAGCAGCAACAATAGGTGGGCTACTTAGAAAAAGGGCATGGGGTAGAAGGATGTGGAGGGGAGGGAAATGTGTTGGGGGCACTAGAGGGAGTAGGAGGAGGCTTTGGGGGTGAATAGATGGAGATTCATTGTTCATGTGTATGAACTCATCAAAGAATAAGAGTTAGTCTACACAAAAAAGAAAAAATATTTAAAAATATAGTATGAATTTCTGAGCTTTCACATATTACTCTTGGAAATTAAAATGATGCAGTGATCCAACTGCTTTGAGGAAAGACAGTGGGAGAGGACACTTCCCCTTGGAAAACCAAATACCATAGTCAGCAAGGTTTGTGCTTGGTGACTGGGCTGCTTCCTGTGAGCCTCTGGGATGGCCTCTAAAGCAATGGGTCCTGAGGGAGTTTCCAGCACTGACCCTAAGGAAGGTGCTTGCCTGTGGCCAGCACACAGGTGATGACATAGGGGGGCATGACCTGGGAAGGGGAGAACTGCTTTGCCCCAAAGTAAAAGTTACTGGGGAGCATAGATACGCTGCTTCCACCAAAGTGAAGGATCTCTGCTCACCAAAGGTCATGAGACAACAGGGCAACGCCTAAAACGGTTGTGTCTGCCACCCAAAACGTCCCTGCAGACACAGCTCTGCCACACGTAGAAGGATCAGCGTGCTCTAAGGGAAGGAGACAAAGGGCTGGAACAGACAGAAAACAAAAGCAAAAACCCCAAAGGCTAGCAAATGGGGAAAGAGAACACGGTTTCTTGGGAGGAATGCAAATTAAAGCAAGCAGAGGTCACTTTAGTCCCTCAGATCATCAAAATACTAAAAATACGTATGTGACAGGCACTGGAACAGGTTCTTGGCGGGGTGGGGGAGGTGGTGAAGGTCCTCCCCTTGCTGACCACTGGGGGCTTCTACAGATTAAATATTCATACACACTCGATAGCCAGCAGTTTTAGGTCACTTTAGAGCTGCAAGCTGAAGTCGCTCAAGTCCTGAAAGGAGCTGGAAGCAGCTGATGGGGCTGCCCGCCTGCCTTGGAAGGCTTAAATCAGAAGGTTGGGGTGGACACAGTAAGCTGGAAGGGCATCATTTCCCAGGCAGAAGCACGGCAGCATGGACAGACCCTAAAGACATCCCAACAAGAAATGGGCAATCAGGAAGAGTCCTGGAGGTCAGAGCCTCCTCTGAAAAAAAAGGTTTATTGCTGGGCAGTGGTGGCACAGGCCTTTAATACCAGCACTCAGAAGGCAGAGGTGGGTGGGTCTCTGTGAGTTCAAGGCCAGCCTGGGCTACAGAGCAAGTCTCAGGACAGCCAAGACTACACAGAGAAACTCTGTCTCAAAAAATAAAAAAAGAAAAAGGTTTTTGTTACACTTATTTATTTGTGGAGGTCTGAGGACAACTTCCTAGAGTTGTCTCTCCTTCTACCACGTGGGTCCCAGGGATGGAACTCGGGTCATTATATTTGGCAGCAAGCCCCTTTATCCACTAAGCCATCTCACCAGCCCCAGAGATGCTTTTTGATCTAACCCTAGGGGTGAGGGAAGACATGAGGGTCACCCTCTGTAGGTTATACCTCACTAGAAGCTGGATTCAGAATACTAGAGGTCAGCAGGGAGGATGAGAGCCCCGCTGGGCTGAAGGCAAGAGTGACCATGGAGGAGAAGCAGGTTGGAGCACATGCTGTAGAGGGCCGGGTACCCACTGTCCCTCCACCGTGCAATTGTGAGATGCCTCCACCACAGCCTCGGGGTTTCCCGGGAATACCAAAATTATCCTTTCTTGCCTGTGCCTCAAGACATCTGCAGCTGCCTTCCCAGGATGGCAGGGCTCCAACGCTGAGAAAACATTCAGCCAAGTCCTTATACCCAGGACGTGTTTGTCAGTGGTGTATATATGGGGGGGGAGGGGGAACCAGAGCGGGGCTGGCGGGAGGTGGTCATTTTTCTTTATCATTGCCTTGCTTTGCTCTCGGCAGCAGACAGATTTAACTGTGAGCAATCCCACGAGTGGCTTTTTTTCTTCTGGACTCAGGGGCACGTGGGCTCATTACACTGTTCTCAGTTCCGGGGACCCTGCCAGTCATCACCCTCCACCCCATGGGCCATTATTCTACATTTCAGGTGGGTGGGACGTCCTTTGTGGAGCTCATTGCACTGTAGGCCATGTCTGCTTCAATGCCCGCTTTGCACTTGAGCGCTATTTTATGCAGATCCGAAAGCAAGCAACACTGAATTCTGAAGTACAACTATGTGAAGTGCATTAATTTGGAGAAGAAGGACTTGTAATATCAAGGTTTGCCCAGTCTTTCTGGTGTCTATACAGCCTCATCCCAAGCAAGGCAGCTATTGTCCCAACGGTCTCCAGTGTACGTCCCCAACTCCAGCCCAGCGCCCTTCCTCCCCATCTGTGCCTCCTCCTGCCCCATCAGTCCCAATCCCCACTGTCTTCTCTCTAACCTGCCCCCTGTGTTCTCATTTTACTCCACTCTCTCCCACTCTTCCCAGCTTGGTACTGTTCTAGAAATGCAAAAGTGCTTACCCCTTGGCTGAAGTATTCAGTGGCTCCCAGGCTACTGTCAGGAGCCTGTGTTCTGCTGCCTGCCCCCAGCACTGTCCCTTCTCAATCCTGCTGGTGTCCCCAGTCCTGCACAGGGGTGCGGTCTCAGTCCCCTCCCTCTCCAGTGCCTTGTCAAAGACTGCCCCCTGACTTTCTCCCACCCGGGGACCACAGCACCGCTCTGCTGGAAACCTAGCCCCGTGGACAGTATTTCTCTATAGTTCATTGCCCTTTGCCCCCTCGTCCTAAGGTACTTCCACTATGGCCCAGTCACAAAAGGCACCCCAACTCTTCAGCTTTTGGATTCTGCCGGCCAGGTAAGCACTCTACCAAGCGAATCCCATTCCATCCCCACTATTTCCTAGTCAGCCTGGTCCATGAAATGGACAATCGTGTTCTTCTTTGCTTTGACCTGAGGTCACTGTGGTCAGCACTCCCTGTATGTCCCTCTGAGCATTCTAATGGCCACCCTGACACAGGGTTTGTAGACTGTGAGGTCTCCCACAGACAGCAGAAGCTCTCCCTTTGTGTTTGTGGGTAGGGCCAGCGTGATGGGTCATCCTTAACCTAGGTCCAAGTGGACAGTGTCCTCCGAATCCTCCATTCCTAGGCAGGACATGAAGTGACATCATGGTCCAAGTGCTGAAGCCACAGCTCCCACCTAGGCATCTCTGTCCAGGGAGTCAGAACCTCAGGCTGTTTTGTGGTAAGCCGTAAATGAGAGGTCACCAGCAGGACCCAATCAGAAGTGGAAAAGCCAAGGCTGCTGTGGAGGGTGTGGAGGGGGACGAGTCCTCCAGATAGGGGCTCTGAGGACACGTGGTCCATTTTCTCACTGGCCTCTTGCTTTTTTTTATTATTTATTCATTTACTTATTTATTGAGGCTGCCTGTGATTGTCATAGCAGCTGCCTGGCTTTCTCCAACTTAGGGAAGGAGTCATGGATCAGAGCGGAATAAGTCCCCTGCCTTTGATAGGCCTCACAGGACCACTGAGATCAGTGAAATCCTGGATTTCTAGAAGAAAGACTAAGATCTTGGGTCTGATCCAGGATAGCCAGTACCACCTCTGCCTGGTATCACTTCCGCTCCTATAGCCCATACCTCCAACTCCTTTCTTCCTGGGTCTGTCTCCTTCCCTACCCCCTCTTAATAGAGCATCCCTCCTGCCTGTTCCTAATGTCCAACTATGGAGGGGTCCCTTCACCGCCCAATGTTGGAAAGTTCTGCCCTCCACGGGTTTCAGGACCCTGTGTTCTTTACTGGGCATGAAATCAGGGGGCTGGGTGACCCTGTGTCCTCAAACCTGGGACTATCTTCTGCCCCTCACAAAGCACCAGGTTCCAAAATTCCCACCCCAGAAATGCTTCCCACTGGAGGCCTTCCAAAGCCTCAGCACCCGCAAATTGCCTGTCTAGGTAACAGTTCACACTGGGCAGGAAGAGGCTCGGGGACAGGAGGGAGCAGACATCTGAAATTCAACTGCAATTTGGAAATCGTTCTACCCAAAGGTTAGGCCAATTTCGTCCCCCCCCCCCCGCCCGCCACACAGGCAAATGACATGCCCGTCACTAAACCCACCCACTGACTGAACTCTTTCACCTGCCACTCAGTCCTTAGGAAACAGTCCCTCAATCTTCCTTTTTAAAGTCTCTCCATTTATTCTTGGGGTGGATGGGGAGTTCCATGTGTGTTTGACTTTAGTCTTTGTGTTAATGGTTCTCTCTCTCCCCACCTCTTACCTCCCTCCCTCCCTATCTCCATCCTTCCCCCATCTCTTCTTTCACACAGAGATATTTTCTGTTGTGCTGTTAGTTTATCTTTACGTTTCTGCCTTCTGTGGCATTGTCAGGGACCCCTTCTTACCATGTGCACATCTCTTTTTTCACTGCATTTTTTTTCTGGACCCTTCTGTAGAAAGTTCTGAGCCAGCAGCAGTTTGTTTCACACAGGCCCTCAGAGGACCTCGATGTGTGATGGCTTCCTGGTCCCCAGCACCGTTCCTACCCACTCCTTACCAGTGCCAGTGTGGTAGCCGCGCTAGCTTAGACTGGGCCTGACAGCATTAGTGCTGTGTACCCATGGCCTGCCACATGGTCATCCAGAGACACTCGGCCTTGGTGCTGGCCTTCTCCCAGAGCTGCTTCCCACAAACCCAAAAGTTCCCGTTGCCTAATGTCCCATCTCTCTGGATCACTCCCCTTGAGTTCCAGCTCCCCCACAGGGGTTCTACATCTTCAGCTTTGGTTTTGGCCCACGTAGAACAGAATTCCAGGACCCAACTCTGCACAATGAGCAGAAACTCATGGGGCTTGCATTTCAGAGACTGGAGGGTCCAAGGAGCTGAATCTTGTCAGGACCTTCAGACTGCCTCATGCTGGGCAGAGGGCAGAGCAGGTATGGGGGGGGGGTCATAGAACCCAACCACCTCATGCTGGGCAGAGGGCAGAGCAGGTATAGGGGGGTAGAACCCAACCATTTCATGCTGGGCAGGTGGGGGGATGAAACCTTCCGCATTAACTTTTGATAAGCCACACCCACCCATTCTGGATCACAGAGCCCATGAGAGCATTAGGAACAACAGGGGTTTGACAGGAGAGGACACATGCCAAAGACAGTGGCTGGGTAGGCTGTGGCTACGTGTCCCCCTGTGTATGTCCTCCAGTTCCTTCCCTCTGAGGGCTCCTGCCTTCCCCCACACTCACCACTTTGCCTCCAGGTCTGATGAGGAAGGACAAATCCCATAGATTTCACACATACCGGAAGACACATGAGGGGGCCTGCCTCTCCCTGGGGGCTGGACAGGGTTGAGCACCATTCCGAGTGGCTGTTAAACACTGTTGAAACCCACATTCACGTAGATTAGCTTCCTATAAGCACTCCTAATGTTTATTTTCCTGTGACTATGCAAAATTGTTGGGGGTGGGGCTACTTGACTCCTAATTGACAGCTGCTGGCCCCATACAGAGCAGGGAATAGGTACTTGTAGTTAATGGAGGGTCTTCAGTGAAGTGGTCTGACACAGGGAATATAACCAGCCGCTTTCCCATGAGCACCAACCACCACTGAGAGCACCTGAGGCTCCCGGTGTCCAGGGGACTGATTCCAGGACCCCCGAAGACACAAGTATCTGTGATGCTCAGGTTCCCTTTCCTTAAATGGCCTCTGGGTTATTTGGAATAGCTGATAGCAAGCACTCCGGTCACTGATTGCATCTGTACAGAAAGGGTACGGACCCACGTCTCATCATTTCCCACAGTATGCAGTGCATGTCTGCCCCCTCTGCACAGGCTCCAGATGTATGCAACCTGCTGCTGGCAGACTCCCCAGGGTTGGAGCCTGTGGGTGCAAGGACCAGCTTCACCCTGAGAATGAGCTCATTGTGACACCAGAGCCCTTCAAACCACCACTGATTCTTTACAAGTGGCTGAGGCTGCCACCATCTCCTTTCCCACACAGAATCCACAGTAACTTGGGATGGACAGGGTATATATAGTACCTGCCTAGTATGACTGGAGACTTGCAATCCACCCCTAGCTCTTTCACGAATGTCAAGACAGCCTAAGAACACACTTTAAAAACAAGAACAATCCTAGATCAGCAGAAAATGTGCCGATTCCCTGGAGTAAGAGAGCGAGTGGGTCCGATGAAGGAAAGCTAACTCGGTGAGAGCCAGGTATGTTCTAGAACATTCTGTGATGCCCCTCATCAGACTGTGGCCATGGAAGAAAGCAGTGTGTTAGACGAAAGGAGAAATTTACTGGCAGAGATCAAACTGAGATGTGATGGAGGATATTGCTGCAAAAATAAGAAATAGGTGTTATGAAGATCTAGCTAGAGATTTGAAACAAAAGCTCATTATAGAACTCAGAGGGAGACAGAGGGCTACACACCACACAGATAAGAAGGCAGCAGTGGCCAAGATGCCAGGGACACAGCTAATATCTGTCAGTCACTCACTGCATCTAACCATCCAAGGGGTTCTGAGCCCTAGATCAGTCAGGGTCTTGCTGGCTGCAGCAGAGGGAGAGTCTCTGGCTACCAGGAACAGAAAGACCTGGGAAGTATTGTGGATCTGAGCTGGGCAGTCAATCAGGTTTGGAATGGGTCCTGCCCTTTGCCTTATCCTAGGGAGGTGTTGTTCTCAAAGCTGTGGCTTTCCACCTAGAAGGTATGTTAAGAACACTTCCTGCCAGCTCTACTGCACTGGCAGCTTCTTCCCAGCCATAGGAAAGGGCTAGGAGCTGCTTCACCCTCCCCTGCTGACTGAGTCATTTCCAGGACCCTGTCCCGTTTCCAGAGAAGAAACCGAGTCTCCAGACAGCAGTGGTGAGGAACTGGAAGAGAGAAGATGACCTGACTCGAGCTCTGGATCCGGTGTCTTCCCCACCTCCTTCCCCGTCTTAGTTTGCTCTCTGTTGCTATGACCAAAAGCAACGTGGAGAGAAAAGGGGTTAGTTTACTTGAGTGCTGACAGTTCATCCTGAGGGGAAGTCAGGGAAGGAACCTGGAGGCAGGAACTGAAGCAAAGGCCAGGGAAGAGTTCAGTTTACCATCTTGCTCAGCCTGTTTTCTTATACAGCCAGAGACCACAGTAGGCTAGGCCCTGCTACATCAGTCATAAATCCAGAAACTGTCCACAACAGGCCTACAGGCCAGTCTGAGGGAAGTATTTTCTCGGCTGTGCTTCCTTCTTTCCAGAAGATGTTAACCTATGTCAAGATGACAAAAAAATTAACCAACACGTTGCGCCTTGGTCATCTTGTCCACCCCTGGACGTTCAAGATCAGGTACTGCCAGGGGCCAGTGTCCAGCAAGACATCTCCCCTTGTTGCAGAGGCTGACCCTCTCATGTGAGCATCTTTGTGTGGGTGTGAGATGAGACAAGGATCCTTGCCGCCTGATGTCTCGCGGGGTCAGCACCCTCCTGGCCTCCGTGACCTTTGTAACTCTTGTGGGTTAGGGTTGTGCATGTGAACTCGGGCAGTAGGTCTGACTGTGGGTTTGACCTTCCTGGAATCACACTTGACAGGGTGGCCCTTGACCGTGGGATAAGTGGTTAGCTTCAGGCTTGTAGGGGCTCTGGTCAAGCAGCAGCAAAGCCTCGGGCACATAGCATCCATTAGGTCCTGGGAGCACTGGCTGACCCATACTAAGTTTCTGCCTCAGTGGCAGGAGTGCTCAGCCCCCACCTTACATCACCATTGTGAGGGCTGTGGAGCCTTTAGCAGGTGAGGCCTGGCTGGCAGAAGTAGGTTGCTGGGGCAGGCATCTGAAGGTCTTACCTGCCGTGGCTCTAGCCCAGTTATCTCCTCTCTGGGCCACAGCCATGTGAGCAATCTGTTCCTCTCACTCCCACTGTTACAAATGGAGTCACTTCCCAGTGCATCCTCCGTCTCCGTGATGGACTGAGATACCCTGAAACCATGAGCTGAAACCGAGCTTTTCTCCCTTAAGTTGTTCTGTCAGGAGTCCCGCCACAGCAGCACTAACACAGCCAACGTGCTGAGCGCCTGTCCAGCCATCTAGAGCATGGCCTGTCTGTGCTCTGTTCCCCACCTGCCCACAGACACTGACCAGGGCCCCGAAAGCAGGGAGGATACCTGACCTGGAGCCAGTGATGCCTTTGGAACGGGGCTCTGCAGGCCCTAATGGCTCTGGCCAGGCAATTATTTTTAACGAATCTACTCTCTCACAGGTAATGGGGCCCCTTGTCAGAACTCTGGGAGGTAAATGGGTACCCCCTCCAGCCTCTGTGTTTTAAAATGAAATTCTGCATTGCCTATGGAGAAGTAGCATTAACCACAGTCCAGGAATAGGACTGACTAAAAACCAAGCCATGCACAGGCAAGGCCAGTTTCTTAGTCCGCAAAGCTGGGGCTGGAGTTGACCACCTGCTCACACTCAGGTGCTTGGAACTGGTGCCTCCTGAGCCGAGTCCTATCCACGATGCCTAACTCTTCCTTAGAAACATGATTCAGAGGCAGAGACAGCAGTGTCCCTGAGCCTTCTCCCAGACTTAAGAATTTCTTCCTAGGGACACTCTCTGTTGTGCAGTGCACACACCATGTACCTTGCCTTATGTGGTCCAGTGAATTCCACACAGCTGGAACATCCAGCTGCTAGGCTGGAGATCTAACAGGCCTGCTGGTTCTGGATGGAAGCACACAGGCAGGGTGGGTGGGGAAGGGACACAGGCTGCTCCATGGGTGGGATGGAGGTCTGAGGTTCTGAGCAGGTGACAGGATGGAGTCACTCCTGAGGCTCCTCTTTTGTTTAGTGCTCAGCTGGATCTAGCTCTAAACCCTCCCAGGCTGGGCTGGACTAGGGCTTCCTGGGCAAGCAGTCCTTCTACAAGGAGCTTCTGTTCAGAGCAGTCCCAGTATCTCCAATCTTAGACCCCTTCTGGGACCCTGACTCACACACACCTGAGGCCACAAGGGTCAGAGTCTGGTCTCCACAGAATGAGCTCAGCTTCATAAGGAGGCCCTGACTGACTCTCTGCCCAGCCTCCCGAGGACGCCAAGATCCACATCTGTACTGACCTCTGACCCTAGCTGCACCCTCACTTTGATCTCAGACACCCCCTGACCCTTGACCTAATCCCACACTGACTTTTCATTGACCACACTGACTCCTGGCACTAGACTGACCCAGCTCTGAAACCAACTGAACTGCTCATTAGATGGTTTATGAACTTGAACTTGAAGCCTTGGCTATGGCTTCACACTGATCCCACTGCACACACCGCTGTGACCTCCCTTCAGAGAACCTGGAACAGACAGAAGGCCTGGGTCCCAGGAGTCCCAGGAATGGACAGAGTGGTGCATGAAGTCCAAGACACAGTTCCCTGTATCTCTCCAGTTTAGAGCTGAGCTGGCAATGAGCTCTCAGGATGAGGTCACTGCCCACTGTTGACCATCAAGGTGCTGGGTGACCTGAGCAGTCACATGCCTTTTCTAGGGGCTCAGTCTGCTTAAGTGTTAAATCCAGGGTCTGGTGAATACCAGAGAGGCACAAGAAACAAGTGGAAAGACAGCAGCTTGGCACAGATCAATCGACATAATGCATTTAAGATGCCTAGCACAGCGCTAAACACATCCTAAGTGTCCAATAAATGTGGGTTATTAATGTGGCTATTAATAATCCAGCCTGCCCACTTCAGTGAGCAGACACTGGGGCAGACAGTGAGGAAAGCAGGCAGGTGCTGCCCTGGGCAGCAGACATCATCATGAGAGGCAGCTTTGCCGGAGCATCGAAGTCAGGGACTGTGCGGGGGAATCAATGACAGAAGCAGCCCTGAAAGCAGTCCTGCCTAAAAGGAGATGACACCAACCCAGGAAACAGCTCCCTCCACCCCTCTTGTTGATGCTCTGGGCCTTCACAACAGCCTGTGGTCCCAATGCAGCACAGGGATGTGAGGAACTGTAGGGTAGTGCTGGGCTCATGTGTGCGAACATTGCCTGGAGCCTGTTAGTAAAGGTAGCCCCGCCCAGCAGAAAAGTCTGACGTCATTCCATCCTTTATGCCTTGACAGCTAGAGAGGAAGGTGGGAGAGGGGCAACAGGAAAGGGACAGGAGCGAGCTCTTCCTACCCATCCCCTGGCTCTGGGAAGGTATCTCTAAAAAAGCCTTTAATGGAGGCTACCCCATTCTCCAAGTACCCCCGGGGGCAGGGAGGAACCATGTTGTCATCTCCTAGCTGAGATTTCACCTTCACCCTCCCCCCTCTTCAGCTGTCTCCTCTCCCCTCCACAAAGTTATTCCTGCAGCATTTTGCTGCAAACAACTGGCCTTGCCCAGACAACTGGGGAGACAAGGCCATATCTGGATGCTCAGCCCTTTGCCTGCATCTTTTCTCATCCAAGTCTTCTTCCATCAGTGGTCCTAAGGGTGCTATATGGGAGCTGTTATTATACAGACACCATCCATGTTAGAACTGAATGGCCCAGAGAACATGGCTAAGCTGCAGTGGCCTATGGGGCAAGGGTTGAGAAGCTGGTGGCGAGGCACAGCAAGGTTCCTAACAGGTAACTTCCAGGTCAACAGGAAGCCACTGAAGGCTTTTAGGTGGGGTGGACATTCAAATTCTAGAAATTTTAGTGTGCAAGAAGGGAAAACCCAAGAGGAAGATTTGTCAGCAACCCTTGCTGCAGCCCTAGGGGAGGTGCTGATTCTGACTCCAAATGTTTTGGGAATGAACAGAGAAGGGGTGGGAATAGACAGGTAAATCTTGAGGTAGAATGTTCTAATCGGGGCATATCAAGGTTTCTTGGGTACGTATCTGTGCTGGTTGTTTGTTGTTGTTGTTTCATTTGTTTGTTTGTTTGTCAACAACTTGAAACAAGCTCGAGTCACCTGGGACAAAGGAGCCTCAGTTGAGAAGATGCCACCGTAATATTGTGGGCTAATGCATGGGGCACTTTCTTAATGATTGATGC
The DNA here is from genome assembly GCF_018167655.1 of Microtus oregoni. Taxonomy (NCBI): domain Eukaryota; kingdom Metazoa; phylum Chordata; class Mammalia; order Rodentia; family Cricetidae; genus Microtus; species Microtus oregoni. Next base: position 30,428,159 of record NW_024543061.1, on the reverse strand, counting down.
AGGAGGGCCCCGCCCACAGTGGTTGGTACCAACCCTAGACAGGCAGCTCTGATTTACATAAGAAGGTAGCTGAGCAAGTCACAGGAAACAAGCCAGTAGGTAGTGTTCGTCCTTAGCCTCTGCTTCAGTTCCTGCCGCTCCACCTGCATGAGTTCCTGCACTGGTTTCCCTCAGTGATGGACGGTGATCAGGACATATAAGCCAAATAAACAGTTTCCTTCCCAAGTTGTCTTCGACCGTGGTATTTTTCATAGCAATGGAAAGCAACCCAGGATAGCATCTTAAAGGAACTCTATACTCACAGTATTGGTGAACCGGCAAGTAACTCTTGAGTTTCTTGTGGATGCCAACATTTTCTCGATTTAACTTAGTTCTAGCTCCGAGTCCCTAGAGTGAACACAGATCCCGTAGGTTCTATGCTCAGTCTTACAAGACTTTCCCAATTCGGGTACCAGCTGCAGGCCTTGGTCACCTAGGCTTCCACTGATCTGCCTGTAGAGCAGGATCCTGCAATCCCTGCTCATACTGGGTGATTTTCTAGGATGACTTAGAGAACTCGGGATCACCATCTGGAGACTGGGTTGCTGCGAAAGAGGGGATGGGCAGGCTGAAGAGGCTCATAGTGCAAGTTCGGGAAGGGTCCCACGCTCTGTGCCCATGGCATTTGGGGTGTCCCTCCCTTCTGGTATGATGATGCCCTCTCCAGCCTGTATAATCTCTGAACCTCATCCATCAGGGTTTCTCTGGAGCCTCCATTAGATAAGTCTGATTAACTGCAATACTGGCCATGGTGATGTCTATCCAGGTTTTTCATCTTCAGGAAGGCTGCCAAAGCTCCAACCCTCTGGTCACATGACTAGTTCCCCTAGAAACCAGCAGTATCCTCTGAAATATTCTGTGGCTATTTGTTTTATAAGAATAAACTTAGGTATGTTTTTTAAACAATTGCTCTGAATGAAGCAAAGATACTCCTTTTGATTCTGTGACTCAGGAAACGCCAAGAGTCCTAGAGAAAGAAACTGGAACCGAAAACAAGATATTAATCTGCTATGTTACACTGGGAGCTCCGTGTCAGGAATCAAAGTCAGAGGTCAAACGTTATACACAGCACCTTGACAGATGCCGAGGACTCTTCTGGAAAAGCACGGTCTGTGGGGACAGTGACACTTGTTTGAGAGGCAAGGACAGGGTCCAGTGCAAACGTTCAGCTGTTTAGTTGAACTCATGGCTCTAGGGAGAAAGAGATTAACTTGAGTACTTGCCAATTCCACCAAAGTGTAGCATGTGTGAGGCCTCCGGGACAACATGGAGAATCTACTCTAAAATTAAGCAAATGAAAATGATTAAAGCCATTATTGTGATTCCGAGTTTTATTAAAGATCCTAGACAGTGAAGTAAGACAAGAAAAAAGAACGAAACTGGAGAGAAACAATTTAACAGCACTAGGATGGCTTAGCATGGAGCACATATTCAAATACACACTCGATATACAAAACTCAACTGAGCATCTTCCCAGCACCGAGAAACTTAGAAAGGCTGCTACAGTCTAACCAGGAACAGAAACAACAGATCCAAATGGAAATGAACCCAGGTAAGGTTGTAAAGACCCTGCGTAGAAAATCAGTAGAATTTCCCCGAAGGATATTAGGACCCAAATAAATGAAAAGGTATCCTGTGTTTATGAATTGGAAAGTTTAATATTCTGATCTAATCATCTCAAATTTATGAGATGATTGCACAATATGCCAATCAAAACTCAACAGGGTCTTTTTCAGAAACTGACAATTCGATGGAAAATTAACATAGGAGAGACGCTCCGAGACAGCTCTGAAAAGAAAGGCGGGTGTGCTGTGCCAGACGTGGGAATTTATTGCAGGGTTTTAGCAATGAATACTGTGTGTGGTGTCAGTGTGGGGTAAACAGAGCCCACACATCCCCAGTAGAATCGTGTTGGTCCAGGAGGGTCTGGGGTGGGCACAGCCTGTCACACCGAATTCCCAGCAAGTGAGGGAAGAGGCCGCTTCAATCGTTACCCCTGGAAGAATTGGCTTTCTGTTCCCTCTGTGTGTGATGCACCCTGCTCTGCTCGAAATGGATTAAGAACTACAGCAGAGCAAATGTCAGAAGCAAGAAATCATATTACGAAAAGAAAGTCTAGGTGAGAATTTCTGATCTCTAGGCAATGCAGGGTTTCTTAAAAGTACAAAAAGCTCTCTAGCAAAGAAAGAGGTGAAGAGTTGGAAAACACCATGAACTTCTAAAAATCGAGAACAATCCAGACGAAGTAAAAAGGCTGAAGTGTGGGAAGCCTCTTACAAAGCGAATTGCTGACAAAGAGGCATCAAGGTGGGGTAGACACCTAAATCCATAAGAAATAGAAAAGCAAAAACAAACTCCAGCGGGCAAAGATTAAGCAGCCAACATGGAACAGAGAACGTTGCTGGAACCCTGAGAGGCAGGAGCTGTTGCTGCTGTAGACACAATCCCTGAGATTCCATTCTATTGTCAAAATAGTAAGAAATCGGATAATGCAGACTGTGTGTGTGTGATGCAGAGGCCTCCCGTGTGCCTGAATTGTGGCTCCTGTGTCACCCAGCAGGGTTACCTCCTCATATATGCCCAAGACAAAGCCTGCATTTCTACCCAAAAACAAGCCCCAAATGCTCTCAGCAACGCTACCTAGTGGGAAAAAAAGCTGGAAAGAGCCTGTGGTTAGGGCAGGTGGCAAAACACCCGATCAAAGCAAGACAGCGTAAAGGGGGGAAGAGCCACTCTGACTCCGGATGTTAGGAGTTGAGTTTCATTGCACAGGCCTAAGGAAAGGCAGAACTGTCATGGCAGCCGGACGTGTGGGAAAACCCTCATCTCACCGAGGTGCAGAAGCCGAGAGAGATTGAGACTGAAGATAAATTGTGTCCTTTAAAAATGCTGTGACCTACTTCCTGAAAGTCCCCACATCCCAAGTTACGACGGCATCAGTGCATTAACCCATTGATCACCGTCACCAGCTGGGGACCATGCCTTTGACACATGAGCCTTTTGGGAGATACACCCAAACCACAGCCTTAGGTCCAAATACTATCTACACGGAAATGGATAAGTTGAGGTGCACACACATAGAGGATACCATACAACAGTGACAACAAAGGACCTACACATAGGCACAGCCATAATTAATACTAAGAGCCTGTGTGGGGACACCACCTCAGGAAATAATGAACAGTCCTGGTCCCCTGAGCTGACATTGGGTGGAGCACCGATGCCTGCCTGTCTGAGTCTCTCTAATAGAATTGTGGGGGAAACAACACAGAAAGACCAAACTTCCGGGTGGTTTGCCACACACAGGCTGTGGTTTCACAGTGAGCCCTGAAACCCGTGGTGATGTCTAATTGCCACTGTGATGATAAAAAATGAGACCATCAGAAACTCAGGGGCTCTGCTCACAGGAACAGGTTATGATGGAATCCAGCTAGGAGATTACAGCAGCTCTTACTCACTGGCTGTCACCCTCCCAGTCTTCTCACTAGCTACCACCAGTTGCGATGAGGTGTTGCCACCCCCAGTTCCATGCATTATGTCGGCTTCTGTTTGCGATAAATCACAGCTTGTGGTTTTCTGCCACAGAGGCAGAAAATGGACCGAGATAGCACTCTAGATAAAGAGGACTCCATATCTTTTGCTCTTTCCGTGCCCCTACACAAAGACCCTTCCATGGGGGCTGAAGGGATGGTTCAGCAGTTAAGACTTCACACTGCCCTTGCAGAGGACCCAAGGCCTGTTCTCATCACACACAACCACCTGTAACTCCAGAGGCCAAAGCCCTCTTCTGGTCTCTGAGGGCACTGCATGCACATACACAAGCCCATACAAGCTCACAATTCAAAATAAATACAGGGATGATCTAGAATATTATTTTAAGGTGTGTTGCTTTTGTTACGCTGCAGGATGGAAAGACACGGCAGTAGTTACAATCTCTTGCTGATCTTTCCACTTTTGGTCCCTAGCACCCAAGTTGGGTGGCTCATAACTGCCTCTAAGCCTAGCTCCAGGGGATCTGATGAATTCTTCTGGTCTCCAAGACATTGCACTCACTTGAATGCATATGCACACAAACATAATTAAAGCTGGGCATGGTGGTGCATGCCTTTAATCCTAGCACTCGGGGTGGGGGGGCAGAGGCAGGCCGATTTCTGAGTTTGAGGCCAGCGTGGTCAAAAGAGTGAGTTCCAGAACAGTTAGGGCTACACAGAGAAACCCTGTCTTGAAAAACCAAAACCAAACAAACAAGCAAAAAACATAATTAAAAATAAAAATATATCTTTTTTTAAAGACCCAGCTATTTCCCCCTTCTCCAGTTGTATGCCAGGATCTCCCCCTCCCCCAAATAATCCAATACTGTCTTAGTTTTTCAGTTGCTATGAAGAAACACTATGACCACAGCAACTTTTACAAAGGAAATTATTTCATTGAGGCTGGTTTATAGTTTCAGAAGTTTAGTCCATTGCCATCAAGGCAAGAAACATGGTAGTTTGCAGGCAGGCCTGGTGCTGGAGGAGCTGAGAGTTCTGCATCTTGCTCTGTAGACAACAGGAAATGAACTATCTACCATACTGAGTATAGCTTGAGCAAAGGAGACCTCAAAGCCCCACTTGCACATTGACACACTTCCTCCTACAAGGCCACACCCACTCCAACAAAGCCACCCCTCCTAATAGTGCCACTCCTTTTGGGGGGGCATTTTCTTTCAAACCACCACAAGTACCTTTCTCCCTGTAAACAGAGCCAATGTCCAGAAGCTTCGAGCATTGAGTTTATCCCATATCCCATAAGCATGGCAGAGAAAGTGACAGACAGAAGTTCTGAGCAGCATTGAGCTCTCTGGATAAAGTAGAACAACTCCATCCTGTTTTGAAATAACTTCCTCTGAGTGTCTTCTAGTTCACAGCTGCCATTCCTGATGCCCAGGTTAGATCCACCCATGTACGAGCCCACTGGGCTGATATTCACTGATGTTCATATTATAGCTAGGGAAATAGAGGCCTAAGGAGCTTACAGGATATGTATGTGGGAAATCAGGATTGGAGCCCAAGCCAGCCACCAGCAAAGACTGATAGCTTCTTCCCTGTGTGAGACCAGGAAGAGCATCGATGGAAGAAATAAAGGAATGTGGGCAAAAGCCAGAGCAAAGCTTGAGGCCAAGTGTGAAGGATATGATGGTTCCCACACAGATCTGGCCCACTATGGACCCCACAGGCCAGGGCTGAGCTCTACAGCACATGCGGTGGATGGTGTTGAGGCACTGGGCTCATAGGTGACAGGTGGCCGGTAGAGCCCATGTTGGGGGAATAACTGGCTTTTTTCACTTGCTGAAAAGGGGGCCTCTTCCAAGATCCCATGAGGAGCAGAATTATCAAGCAAGGACCAAAGTATGCCCCTTCTCTGCCTTAAACTTTCCTCATCGTGAGGGGGCCTCAAGAGAAGCCAGCACAGATTCACTTGTGTGGTTGTGGGACACCACCCCAACCCCAACACAAAGATCCAATAAAGCCACATTGGAAGGGCAGGTCAGCGATGCAGGTCGCAGTAGTCAGTGTTTGGCTTAGGCTACAGAACACAAAGGAGAACCTGCGGGAGCAGGCACCTGAGGCGCAGCTCCCCTGGGTGACTCTCTCATCTGAGAACTACTTAAGCAAAGACAGGAGACTTTATAAAATGAGAATGTTACAAAATAAATTGAGAGCTTTTTACCCTTGGTGCTGGGGATGAGCTCAGAGCCTTGGGCCCACCAAGCACAGTCCCTTCCCAGGCCCCAAATGAGCCTTATAATTCAGAAATACAGATCAAACAACCTCCTACCATAGTAGGGTTAGGGGCCAGCAAGGCGGCTCGGTAATTAAAGGAGGTTGCCACCAAGGTTGATGACCTAAGTTCGATCCCAGGGATACACGTGGTAGAGAGAACAGGCTCCTGGGACTTGTCCTCTGGCCTTTGCCTTTAGGTTTAAAAAGAACAAAATGGACCGTTAAGAATCATTCAAACCTCAATGAAAGAACTGACTGAATGTAGCATAAAAACTACTCAGTCCAACACAGTAAACCGGAATATGGGAAAATGAAGAGCTCCTGAGTCAGAACAAGGTATCAGAAGTCACGGGTAGCATCTGCCTGTGCTGTCTGTCACTTAGGACCTTGAGTCTGAATTCCCACTGTAACCCCTGAGCTCAACTTTGTTACCAGGGGACAGCCGTGTCCAGGTTCCATGGGGAGGAGCCTTCACAGAACAGACAGCAGAAATGGGGCTATTTAAGACTGCTGGAAACCAGATCCCCTATGCCCACAATGTCCCTGCACATGGGGTGAATATTCCAAATACCTGTGACCTTTCTGCACAGAGTGGGGCAGGCACAGAGTGAGCCCACGCAGGAGGAAAGAGTCCCTGTGTCTAGGAACTGACGTTAGGAAGTGGTGGTGATGGCGAGAAGATAAAATCAATTTCTCAGTCAAAGGCTGAGCTATGAGGGACCCCACGCAGAAGAAAGACCAAGGTGGACAATGACCAGTGGCTTGGGGAATGAGGCCCAAGAGTGATGGTCTAACATGTCAGCTTACTTATATTTATTTATTGAATAGTTTAAGTTTATAGATTTATTTTTGGTTTATGTGTATGAGTGCTTGCTTGCATGTATGTATATGTACCATGTATATACTCGGTGATATATAGCCAGGTGAGTGCTAGGAACCAAGCCCAGGTCCTCTACAAGGGCAGCCAGTGTTCTTAAGCACTGAACCAGCTCTCCAGCCCTCCCCCAAGGTCCCTATGCTCCCAATTTACTCAGGAGATCTTATCTTTTTCTACTTTCTACTTCCCATATAGATTATATCTACATAAGTCTCTCTTAGGGTCCTCATTGTTGTCGATTGTGGTTTGTAGCCTGGCTTTCTTTGCTTTATGTTTAAAAACCATCTATGAGTGAGTACATGTGATAATTGTCTTTCTGGGTCTGGGTTACCTCACTCAAAATAATGTTTTCTAGCTCCATCCATTTTCCTGCAAAATTCAAGATGTCATTATTTTTTTCTGCTGTGTAGTACTCCATTGTGTAAACGTACCACATTTTCCTTATCCATTCTTCGGTTGAGGGGCATTTAGGTTGTTGCCAGGTTCTGGCTATGACAAACAATGCTGCTACAAACATAGTTGAGCACATGTCCTTGTGGCATGATTGAGCATCCTTTGGATATATACCCAAAAGTGGTATTACTGAATCTTGAGGAAGATTGTTTCCTAATTTTCTGAGAAAACACCACACTGACATCCAAAGGGGTTGTACCATCTTGCATTCCCACCAGCAATGCAGGAGTGTTCCCTTTTCTCCACGACATCTCCAGCATAAGTTGTCATCAGTGTTTTTGATCTTCCAGCCACTTATTTTTAATTACATGTCTATGTGTGTGTTCAGTTGCTCTCAGCAGCCAAAGGGGGCATCAGATACACCTGCAGCTAGAGTCAGAAGTGAGCCCCTGATGTGGGCACTGAGATCAGAACTCAGGTCCTCTGGAAAAACAGTACACACTCTTAACCACTGAGCCTTCTCGCCCCTATATTTATTTATTGAATTTTTAGAAAAAGAACTGTAAAACTGTTGACCTCTGCTCACCAGTATTTATAATGAAGCAAACAATACCCATTTGGGAACCGTTCTGCTACCACAGGGTTGTTATTCTGGCTTCTGCTGAATCATAGCCCAGATACTGAAAGGTCGAGCCTATGCGTAAGGAAAGAGTCGGGATTTGGGGGGGGGGGACATGTGGGCCAGTAATTTGTATTCATGACTGTTGTTCACAGATGTGTGTCAGCAGGTTCTAACTTGTCGGCGTTCCTCATCACACGATCACATTTCCATGAGCCATCTCAGCTATCCCACGCGTTGTGACATTCGAATGCTTGAATTCTGACTTAATGTGAAGGAATGGTTCCCCAGAGGAGCCCTTTCAAATCTTGTTTAGCTAACTCAAAAAATCAGGATAAGATCCTGTTTTTTATTATAAAATCCAAATCTCAGGGGCTGGAACTGGGCCTGGGACTCTATGGATGAAATGTTTCCTAACACACCCAAGGCCCTAGGTTTGATCCTCAGCCACAGAAACTGGGCAAGGTGGTATAGACTGTGGTCTCCGCACTTAGGAGGTGAAGACAGGTGAACCAGAAGCCCAAGGTCCTCCTGGGTATATAGCAAATCCAGCTTCAGCCTGGATTACATGAGACCTTGTCTCAACAAAAAGAAAAGAAAAATCCCAGGACCAAAACATTTTGGAAAGGTACTAAGACAGCTCCCAAGGCCCAGGGGCAGAAGGGAGGAAGGTGTGTGTGGGGGTCTGTTTTGAGTAGAGGTTCCCAAGAGAAGCCTAAAGAGCATTTCTCTGTGGCCAGACTGAGTGACATGGGAAAGAGGTGACCAATCCAAGCAAGACTTCTAGCCAAGCCCTGGTCATCTGGTCCTGGATGGCATCTAAGCATGTCGGTGTGGAGTCTTCCCAGAGCAACTCAGCCACCCCAAGCTATCAATTCGAATGTCAGGAGACCAGTACCTCAATTGGGGGCAAGAGGCCCGGGAGAGTTTCCAGGTGTCTACTCTTTGCAGGCAGCCTAGGGACTTCTGTGATGTCCTATGGTGATGTCCGAATGTGACTTGACTCCACTAAGTCAGGCTGAAGTTCGACATTACAGAGACTAAGTGGGGTCTGGGAGAGGTGATGAGATTCTGCCCTGGTGATAGTGTTACTCCTGTGTGAATGGGAAGGTAGCAGAGCTGAGCCTCACAGCACAAGCAAGGCAGCCTCGGGGAGGGAAGAGGTGGTGGTGTGGGAAGAAAGCCAGGGGTTTGCTGGGAGTGGAACTGCGCAGGGGGGATATGCTGACCCCCAAGTACAGAAACAAGACCAGTCAGAAAATAAACCAGGTAGGTAAATAAAAAGTATGAAACTATTTAATAGTCAAGGAAATTCTAATTAGAACAAAAACAAGATAACATGTTTTCCTCTAAGATATTGCCAAAAAATTCCAGAGCCCCACCACGGCCTGCCAGGGATGATGCCTCACGCCGTGTGCAGCTTGTGGGAGCTGGCATTGGGGAGAGCTAATCTGGATGTGATTTCTTAGTATCTATTAAAATAAGATAGACCATACCATTTTACATAGGGTTATAAGTTATTTTATCAACTATTTTATCAACTTTTTAAGTTATATTTTGATAAGTTATTTTATCAACTTTATAAAACAAAAACAGACTGGTCCTTAAGATCTATATGTAAACATGTGGCAAGCCTTGTGGCCATGGGAACGCTGTAGAAATGGCTTATCCGGGACTCGTGCATCCTGTGTAGACATGCTAGCAAGGAGGAGGTGCATGTGTAGGGGTGCTGAGTGACAACCCTCAGGCTCACTAGAGATAATCACAAGCCAGCGAACCCCACCATCCACTGTGTTCCTCACTGCTTTCAAGACCAGACGGAGGAGCTGTGGGATTCAAAGAGACAGCACCTGCCACACCAATGACACATGTTTGGATTCGGAGCTTACTTCTGGAGGATTCCAGAAGATGGTGTAGTTCAGAGGTGAAGTGTGCCCAACAGGCTCATTTGAACACTCGGTACCTGCGCAGCAGTGCTATTTGGGAAGTTTGGGGGGCTTCCTGGAGTCCCACTGGACAAAGTGAGTCACTAGGGATGTAGTTGGAGAGTTTACAGCCCTGCCCACTTCCCGTGATGATGCCGTGTGACCAGGAGTCTTCCTCTTCTGCCTTCATGCATCACCCTCATCAGAGAATGTATCCCCTCAAACTGCGAGCCAAGATCACCCTTCATTTAAATCACTTCTTGTCAGGCATTGGATCCCAGCAACAAGAGAAGTATGACTGACCCAGATGGAATAGTCTTTGTGTAAAACCGAAGTACAGGGGCGACTTTAGAGCTGACCCCCTGCCGAGGGGCTTGCGTGGTTACAGGGAAACAGCAGCAATGGAGGGGGCCAAGCCTACCATCTTTTGTTATTTCAAAAGGAAAGGTTTTGTTTGTTTGGTTGATTTTTTTGAGACAGCATTTCTCTGTGCAGCCCTGGCTGTCCTGGAACTGGTTCTGCAGACCAGGCTGGCCTCAAACTCACAAGAGATCTTTACCTCCAGAGTACTGGGATCAAAAGCATGCGCCACCACCGCCCGGTAAAAAGAGTTTTTCTAAACACATCTTGTACTGATAGTTTGTGAAGAAGAATTTAGTACAACCAAAGTCCAGGGGAAGGGTTTATTTAAAGGATAGTTGACTATATTAAAAAGTTCAGGATAAAACTCTTCTTGGACATTTTCTCTTAGAAACAAATATCAAATGATCTGGTGAAAAAAAAAACTTCATAAGTATAAAATCCAATTTATAATTCACCTTTTATGGAGTACTGAAGACAGAAACTTCTTTAACTTGATCAGAGACACCCGTGAAAAAAACCAACAGCAAATTCCCATTGATGATTTTTAAAATACTAAAAGCATCTAAAATAGTCTCTCTCACTGAGGCCAAGAGGCTATTACCAAACTTTTCCTTACTTAGCTTTTTTTTTTTGAACAGGCCACACTACTGTGTGCTTCTAGATGACCCGGAAGTCACTATGTAGACCAGGCTGGCCTACAACCCAGAGAGCTACCTGCCTTGGCCTCCAAAGTTCTGGGATTAAAGGCGTGTCCCACCAGTACCCAGCCTCTTCAAAGTTTTAAATATGGCTTGACCTCTCCCTGTTCCCTCCCATACATCCCCGTGCCTTCTGATTCACCCAGCTGCCTTTGATTCACTCATTCCTCAATCGGTTTCCTTTCACCTCACCTGGGGTTCTCAGACAGGAGAGATGATGCAGCGGGCACAAGCACTCTGTCAAGTCTGGGTTCAAGCCTCGGGTCTGCACAGGGTAAGAGCTGACTCTACAAGTTGTCCTCTGACCGCCATAGGCATACTATGACACACAGGTGTCCACACACATGCACTCAATAAAATGACATAATAAAAAAGTCTCAGGACCCAGTGCTATTGTTGCCCCCGTACTGCAAGGGTTCTACATCAGGATGGCCTTCTGCTTCAGAGAACAATGGCCTTATTCTCTCATCTGCTCTGGCTCAGGCATGGCTGGCTTTGCTTCTAGAGCTGTTTGTTAACTTCCCAGTTCCCTTTTGCTCCAGTTCAGGACTGCCTCTCCCGAGAGTGTTACAATAGTCCAATCCATTGATGATTCAAATCTGTAATCTTGCATCCCAGCAGCCATTTTCCATCTGAGGCCTATCCTTGCCTCTTTTGTATACACACATACATGATTTCATGGGTACAGCATCAATTTCTCTGAGGGTATTACATTTCTGGGAAAGTCTTGGGCTGCAAGATCAAGCCAGTCACCATTGCAGCCTGGATGGGGAGGAGCTCCTGAGGCTCCACCCTCAGCTGAGGAGCTATTGGTTGATGGTTGCTAGGGTAGAAGAACCATTTTCTGCAGTAGATTGCTCATACTCCAGTAGATGATCCCCACACTCAGGCACTGGCAGGCTGCACAACAGATTTTTTTTTAAATAGAGAGGGGGAATTGGCAAGGGGAAGTGTTAAGGGAGTCTAGGAAGAGTGTGATCAAGGTGTGTGTGTGTGTGTGTGTGTGTGTGTGTGTGTGTGTGTGTGTGTAAATTAAATCCCAGGTAGGAAGAGAAGTCCTATGGTTAATGTTACCTGTCAATTTGACTGAATCTGGGAGCCTAGAATGCATTCACGCTTCTGATTTCAGGTAGGATATGACCAGTTGTTTCGAGTGCCTGGTGCCCTGATGTTACACGGTGATGAACTGTAACCCCAAACCACAGAAAGAACAAACCTTGTCTTCTGTGAACTATTCTGTGCGGGAAGACTGACACTGAGTGACACCGGTCACTGAGCATAGTAGGTGAGGGACCAGGGGGTCCTGAACACGTAGATCATAAAAGAGGGCTGCACAAAGTACAAGCCCAGGCTGGCCAGGGGAATGAAGACCTGGCAGGGGTAGGAGACAGAGATCCAGTACTCCATTCCAACCCAGTACCTGTAAATCATGGGTGGCTGCTGGACCATCTGCACAAACACTGGACCTATTAGAATGAAAGGGGTGTAAAAGCTCAGCTCCTCCTGGGTGTACATGTATGGTCCTCTGTAGTCATACAAGTATGTTTCCAGCCACTCCGGGAAGGCAGCCTGCAAGGGTTCGTATCTTTCTGTCCTCTGTCTCTGTCTCTCTGAATAAGCTCTTTGCACTTGGTAATTTCTCCTAGCATGACATTCTGCAGCTTGGTCATTTCTCCAAGCATGATATTCTGCAGCTTGGTCATTTCTCCAAGCATGACGCTTTGCAGCTTGGTCATTTCTCCAAGCATGATATTCTGCAGCTTGGTCGCTTCTCCTAGCATAACGTTCTGCAGCTTGGTCATTTCCCCAAGCATGATGTTCTGCAGCTTGGTCATTTCTCCAAGCATGATGTTTTGCAGCTTGGTCATTTCTCCAAGCATGACGTTCTGCAGCTTGGTCATTTCTCCAAGCATGATATTCTGCAGCTTGATCGCTTCTCCTAGCATGACGTTCTGCAGTTTGGGCATTTCTCCAAGCATGATGTTCTGCAGCTTGATCGCTTCTCCAAGCATGACATTCTGCAGCTTGGTCATTTCTCCTAGCATGACGTTTTGCAGCTTGGTCATTTCTCCAAGCATGATGCTCTGCAGCTTGGTCATTTCTCCAAGCATGATATTCTGCAGCTTGGTCTCTTCTCCAAGCATGATGTTCTGCAGCTTGGTCATTTCTCCAAGCATGACGTTCTGCAGCTTGGTCGCTTCTCCTAGCATGACTTTCTGCAGCTTGGTCATTTCCCCAAGCATGACGTTCTACAGCTTGGTCATTTCTCCTAGCATGACGTTCTGCAGCTTGGTCATTTCTCCAAGCATGACGTTCTGCAGCTTGATCATTTCTCCAAGCATGATGTTCTGCAGCTTGGTCATTTCTCCTAGCATGACGTTCTGCAGCTTGGTCATTTCTCCAAGCATGATATTCTGCAGCTTGGTCATTTCTCCATGCATGATGTTCTGCAGCTTGGTCGTTTCTCCAAGCATGATATTCTGCAGCTTGGTCATTTCTCCAAGCATGATGTTCTGCAGCTTGATCATTTCTCCAAGCATGATATTCTGCAGCTTGGTCATTTCCCCAAGCATGATGCTCTGCAGCTTGGTCATTTCTCCAAGCATGACGTTCTGCAGCTTGGGCATTTCTCCAAGCATGACGTTCTGCAGCTTGGTCATTTCTCCAAGCATGATATTCTGCAGCTTGGTCATTTCTCCTAGCATGACTTTCTGCAGCTTGGTCATTTCTCCAAGCATGACGTTCTGCAGCTTGGTCATTTCTCCAAGCATGATATTCTGCAGCTTGGTCGCTTCTCCAAGCATGATGTTCTGCAGCTTGGTCATTTCTCCAAGCATGATGTTCTGCAGTTTGATCATTTCTCCAAGCATGATATTCTGCAGCTTGGTCATTTCTCCAAGCATGATATTCTGCAGCTTGGTCATTTCTCCAAGCATGATGTTCTGCAGCTTGGTCATTTCTCCAAGCATGATGTGCTGCAGCTTGGTCATTTCTCCAAGCATGATGTTCTGCAGCTTGGTCATTTCTCCTAGCATGACGTTCTGCAGCTTGGTCATTTCTCCAAGCATGATATTCTGCAGCTTGGTCACTTCTCCAAGCATGATATTCTGCAGCTTGGTCATTTCTCCAAGCATGATATTCTGCAGCTTGGTCATTTCTCCTAGCATGACGTTCTGCAGCTTGGTCATTTCTCCAAGCATGATGTTCTACAGCTTGGTCGCTTCTCCTAGCATGATGTTCTGCAGCTTGGTTGTTTCTCCTAGCATGATGTTCTACAGTTTGGTCGCTTCTCCTAGCATGATGTTCTGCAAGTTCAGAGGTCTTACACATCATGGGTTTCAAATAAGCAGTGGGTTTGGCAGGTTGGCTTGGCCATTTAGGCGCATCTTCTTCCACAGAGTCTTTGGACTTCTCACCAGGACGGCTTTGCTCTCTGGGTAGCTCATCTGAGTCTGGACAGAAACAGACAGTGAGAGCAGGTCTTGTCCAGTCTCCCCTGACAACCTGTGGTTAGGACATAACAGCTCCATTTTATTGGTAGATAAACTAAGAATGAAATCCAATAGGGAAACTGAGCTTGACAAGGTGTCTCTTCCCTATAAGTTTAAACTTCAGAAGGAGGAATCTTCATGTACACACTCAAAAGCACACACACACACACACACACACACACACACACACACACACCACTGAGCCTGTTGCTCAGTGGGAGGTGGCAGATCAGCACATCATAGAGTAACTGCTCTGAACTTGGAAGGCTCAGGATTTAGTTCATGCCTCTGGGCCCGTTTCCTTGTTCTAAGAACCCTTGATTATTGTTACGAGGACTAAGTTACTACAGGCAAGTTACTACAGGCAAGGTGTCTAGACTGGTGCTAGGTCAGAAAAGCCTCCTCAACTATACACCAGGATGGCTGGAAGAAGGTAACATGAGCTATATTACCGTGGTAAGAGGATTGAATAGGCACAGGCCTAGAAGTCAAAAACAAAACAAAACAAAAAGACAGTTGAGTGGTTGCCCTCAACTCCCCTGGGAGAGGCTAAGGGCTCCCCAGAATGCAAAGAGCGGGGAATGGCAGTAGGGTTACTGTGGTCATATGAATAAGAATGGCTCCCATAGGTACATAAGGAGTCACATTATTTGAAAGGATTAGGACATGTGGCCCTGGAGTAGGTGTGGCATTATTGGAGAAAGTATGTCACCAGATAGGCAGGTTTCAGAAGCTCAAGCTAGGCCCAGTGGCTCATTCTCTCTTCCTGCTGCCTACCAATCCAGATATAGAGCTCTGGGCTCCTTCTCCTGTGTTTCTGTGTGCCACCTTGCTTCTCGCCATGGTAGCAATGAACTGAACCTCTGAACCTGTAAGCCAGCCCCAACTGAATGTTCTTCTTTATAAGAGTTGCTGTGGTCATGGTGTCTCTTCACAGCAATAGATACCCTAACTAAGACAGTCGCTCATCAGGGAAGGGGCAGTTCTTAAAGAGACAGCCTTAAGAAAAGCACGTTTTGCTATCCGGAGATCAGAGGGAGCCATTGAAGATGCTGATGGAGGAGCAACATCCTTAGATGGGCTTCAGATAGGAGGTCAGAGGGAAGCAGGCACGCAGGAGACAGGGCAGTGCCAGAAGGCAAGTTCAAGGAAAGGTATTGGGAACAGAGATGGCGGAGGCACCCTGTTATCACCAAGGGCAGTTCAAAGTGGACTGCAGGCACTGGGGAGAGGCAGGATTGAGGATCCCGGTCTCCAGGGTAGAGCTAAGGTAAGAATATTTGTTCAATATTGGGTTTGTAACTGAGCTATAAGGGCATCCGATAAGTCTGCAACCTGGAGCTTCATGAAGGCCTGTTTCTTGAGGAGGGGGGTCATCCACCCTGCTGTAGTCCATGATCCCCATGGCTGGAAGGAGATATAAGGGTAGCCTCTAAGAGGAGCCAAAGGTGCATGTTACCATCCTATGGGGAAGCCTGAGCAAAGGCTCTTT